>NC_138781.1:39271867-39884784 GCF_965178545.1 Coloeus monedula
ATTTCTCTACTGTTCACCTCTTTGTTTTATCCTCACACAGTGAGCTTATTATTGTTAGTTTTGGTTACAGCCATATGTATTTTTGTAGCACTTTATAGCAAGTCTGTAGGGCAACAGACTCTACCATATCTCACATCTAATTTATAACTTTATTTTTCAGCAATTATAGCTAGTCTGCTGCTCAGATCAGAATTAAAATTATTTAAGTATAATTAAAATACACCAATATTACTGAAATGATGAAATGCATATGAGCTCATTCAGTTTTTCTTTTCACTAGATTTTTTTGGGGTTATTTTTAGTTTTAATACAGAGTGCAAGCTGTTGCTAATTAGCATGGCACTCTGGAGGTGGTCTCTATGTAAGCTAAATGGAGAGGATAGGATGAAGGGGGGAAAGAAATGCAACCTGGAGACGGAAAAGTGCCAGTCTTGGAGGCATTAAAAAGCTTTGCACATAGAGTGGGTTTTGTTCCTTTTGTTAGACAAGTGATGGCAAAACCTTTCCAGGTCATGTGTAAAACTTCAGACGCGGGCTGAGTCCTGTGCCGATGTGTGTGTTCGTGCTGGGTGCAAGAGAGGGGCCTCTCTCTGGAGGGGCACTAGTTTCTCTTTTACTTCTTATGTAGGGCTACAGCTTGTCCCCTGTGTGGCAGGCTGATGTGGGGAGTTGGAGGGCACTGTGGGGCTGGGTGCTCATGCTGTTCCAGAGTTGCAGCAGGCTCACTGAAGAGATGCCATCACCATGTGGCAGCTCTGGCTTGTTTGCCGTGGCTTTTCTCTCATGAAAGCAGAGTATTGCAGACACTGGTGTTTGCTGCTGTTCTTAAATTGCTGAAGGTTATGTGTGTAGTATGGGGTATGTGTGTAACATGCACAGTTCTGCTAACAGCATGCACAAATGAATATACAGGTGTGATTATGTGTATAAGTAGTTTCATGTCTATTTTTCAATGTTAATACATGTTGTGTTCTTGAGTGGAACTGCTGTATCTGCTAAGGGGACAGGTTTTGAACTTGCACAGCTTAATCTTAAGGTCTGGGGCTGCTGATTGTTGGAGCATTTGGCAGTTGTGATTCCAGAAGTTTTAGGTCTTATCTAGGCAGATATGAAAAGCTTCTGCCTGTGGCAGCAATATGTAGCAAAGTAATAGAAGACAAGCTTTAAATAAATAATAAATAAAATCTTTATTAAACCCATTCTTGCATATGGGGAACATCCTATGAAGTTGTATAGAAGGCTGACTTCCTTGGGTCTCTGAATGAAACCTGATTCACCCCCTGTGAGGGCATACTTTGTGCTGCCATGCAGGGAAGTGTGCTCTCAGTAGCTCAGCGAGGGTAACAGATTTTTTTTTCATACATATCCTTCTTCTTGTATCTGTTTTGACCTATGTCTAGATTCTTTGCAAATACTTTGGAATTAACACTGTCTAGTGAGTGGCAGGTACTGTTCATTTCATCAAACCAATGCAGCGCACCCTATCTCGAAATAATGATTAGAAAGTGTTTTTCTTTAAGAGAGAGTGTTCTAACTCATGCAATTGGTACATACAAATATTTTAGCATTAGGTACCATTTGGAAATTTTAACAAAAATTGTAAATGTAATTAATAAAAAAAAATTCTGCTCTTTAAAGCTTTCTATCTAGAGTTCAAAGAAAAGTCAAAGGAAGTTACACATCACATGTCTTTTATTTTTCTGGGGTCAGCTGCAGGAAGCTGTATAGCTACATTCTAAACCACATTAAACTTTCTTCAAATGTTGATACTTTTTTGTTTTTAGTTTGAAAAAAGTGCTGTTCCAGAGTGTTTAGGTGATCTGAGATGCCACTCAGAGCATTATGTTGTCAAATCCTTTATGCTGCTCCTCTGAGGTTGTCCTCAGAACTTTTTTTGGGATCAGAAAATGAGGTACCTGTCTGTGTCAGGGGACCTGTAAAGCAATGCTGTATGATCAAGGTGAAGTATGTAAAAGGCTTTTTTACATTTTTGTAAATCATTTAAAGAGTTTTAACTTGGAGCAGCCCCCTTGTTTCAGTTGGTGTCTGGAGTACATGGCATACAGGGAGATAGTGAGGGATCTGGGTTTGCCCGGCCTGGAGATTAGAAGATGAAGGTGAATTGTTGCCATTTCCTAATAGGCTGTTTTGTAACAGAGAGCAGTGCGCTTCTCTGAGGTGTACAGAGGAAGGATGAGGTGCAGTTGTCACATATAGAAATGAAGAAATTCTGACTGGGCATAAGGGAAAAAAAATTAACAATCAGAATGGTTAAACTCTGACCTGAGGTCTGTGGAGGTTGCAAGATTTGACCTTGGAGATTTAGAAACTTGACCAGACAAGACTCTGAACAACTTGTTCTCTAACTTTGAAATCAGCACTGCTTTGACTGGGAATTGGAGGACGTGGCCTCTAGAGGTCCTTTTCAGCCTAAATTATTCTGATTCTGTAAGATTTCCCACAGAGAAAATAAGTATTGTAAGAGTTATGCTAAATAGCTTTTAAATTACATTCTTAGGAGGAAAGAGCTGTTTGTTTGTGGGATCAGAGTCTTTTATGTAGTACTCATGGCCAAAATTATTTAGAATAAAAATGGATAAAGAGCACGTGCAAAGGAACAAGTTTAACTGTTGGGCAAAATGCTTCAGCACTGTGCTGCTGCCTTGACTAGTCACAGTCTTGCTGCTGTGTGTTGAGAGTAGCTCTGAGAAATAAATGTGATATGTGTCAAGTGGTAGTCTTTGCTGGATTTGCTGTGGGTACTGTTGGTGAGTTCTTGACAAGTCTGGGAAGGTATATAACATACTAAATTTGAAATTATTCTCATACTTTGATAAAAAATAAGTTTGATTGGGTTTTTTTTATTGGTGTTTAGTTGTTTTGGTTTTTTTTCTGACAGAGTGGCTACTGAAGCTCTCTAAGATTGACTGTTGACATGTCCTTTGTTCCTGATGTGATGAGAGTACTCTCCGTAGATGGAGTTGCTCACTGTTGTTGGGGTATCATGTTTGACCATTTGTTTTTTGAGTCATTTCTCAGAACTCGCTTGATGCAAAACACCAGCACTACTTGTCTCAGGCATCTGTGTGAGGTCTTAGTGATGTCACCAGAAACCCCCATGGATTTGGCCTTCAGACTTCAATTTGTCCTTGAGTTAGTGATGACCAAATAATCTGTGTTACATGAGTTGTAATCCTGCCAGTATTATTAATTCCAAAGGTATCTCACTGAAATAACATGAACTTTATATACTGGTGGCTGTATGTGCAAAGTGGAAAATTCTGTAGTGGAGAACAAGTTGTATTTGTTATCCTGTACCCATGTGTGAGACACACATCTGTCTGTGTATGTGTGCAGACATGATACATTCCTCCCTTCTTCTCCACAAATAAGCAACAGTAACTCCCCTGCTCTTCCCTCAAACAGATATGATTGGGTTTTTTTCTCAATTGACATTAAATGTGTTTTACCAGTACTTGAGTTAGATATGCTAACAGTGGTTCAGGCTTAAAAGTTAAGACTCTCTCGTTTTCAGAAAGACTGTTGGAGACAGTGTATGTCTAATCAGCAGCAGTGTAAGTAGGTGTTATCAATCTAGGCTGCTGTATTTTCTCTGGGGGTCAGATTGAGTGTGGCCTTTCTGCAGAGGTACAAGGGGCTTGTATAAAGCTTGAATGATTGCAGTCAGTGCTCTCTGTAGGATGCACAGACTTCAGTGCCTTTCCTCTCCAGGGGCTGCCTACCTGTGCAGGCCGCAGGATGGCAATTGAGGAGGCATGTTAAGGAAAGCAAGCTGTTGCTCAATGGAGTATAAGTCAGGAGAGAAGCTGTCTTGTGCTATCTTGTACTCCCTACAAGGAAGGGAAACTGCAGCTCTTTGCTCTGTCCTTTACCTTCCTTGAGTCCTGCTTTTGTCTTTAATATTCTTAACTGTATGTTTATTATTATTTTTTTACCATTGACTGTCAAGCTTTTCAGCTCTAAGACAGGCTTCCAAAAGGACCTGAGAATGACTTAGGAGATACTAGCACGTTTGAATCCCTTTTACGATCTCTGTGTATTTAAATCATACTCAGAATATGTTTTCCTGCATTGTACACAGATTAAAGGAAAATATGATTTCTTTAATTTTCAAATGAAAGGTCAAATGCATGCCTTGTTGAGTAAGCATAAGAAAAAGGCCAAATATCACTAGATTCAGATGAGAAATCTGGTAGCAGCTTTGTTGATTCTAACAAGGTTGTGATATGAAAACAAAATATATACAAATCAGGCTGGGGTTTTTTTGGTTGGGTTTTACGGTTAATTTTAACAATATTGTGTATCTTTGATTTAGAGAATTTCCTTATTTGGGAAGCCAGTAGAGGAATGTTTTCAGAATAATATTATGAGTACCAAGGCCTAGACAGGCAGAGCACTTTTTTAGTTCAACACTCGTCGTTTTGTAGTGCTGCTGATACAGAGAGAAAAAATTGTCTTTTGCGGCTGCAGTTTCTTCACTCTGGTAGTGTTTGAGACCAGGAAATTCTCTGCTGAAGATGAAGAAGGACAATATGGAGCAATTCCTTTTTTATTTTTCTTCCTTTTCTCCTCTTGGCTACTGTCTTGTCCTGCTTTTCTTGTTGGGCAGGAATGGTGTGATGGAAACAGTGGCGAGTTGGTTCAAAAGGATCGGTAGAGGTCATGTACTGAAATCACATTTCCTTTTTTTAAAAAGAGCGTAGAATTTTCTTGTGTTGATAGTTCAGCTGCAAAGGTTTTCCAGCTTTTTCCAAAGTTAAGCTGAATAAACTGGGGGAAGTTAATTAAATATGCTTGGTGTTAATGTAAACATGGTTGGCTGGCCCTGGAATTCACTTGGGTGCTCACAGGCAGTTTTGGCAGGGACAACTATTTCTTCCTTGAGATGGAATTGAGGTCAGTGTTGCCAGTGATAGGGGTGGGAAAAGGAAGAAAGGAAGCATGTAATGAACCTGAGACACCACATTCAGAGACTTTAGTGAAGCAACACTCTGGTTTTGATTTCTCATTTGTGGATATTGGGGATACTGTTAAGATCTTCTCTGATTTTGCCCTGAGTATCATTGTTCTGGTGATGACTGTTTGCCTCATTCCTTCAGAACTTAATTTTGTAATTGCTCTTTCCTTGTGTTCTTCCAGGATATCAAACTGACTTAGGTCCATGAAGACTATGCTGGTGTCAAGCTCCCTCTGACTTGCCTCCAGCTCCTCCTCAGGAGCAAAGGTACAGTTAATAGGGGTAAGTTAAAATCCACTCACAGAACCCCCTGAAGGAAATGAAGACTTTAATTAGTGACCTTTTCTTTGCGTGGCACTCTCCAGTACATTTCTTCCTTCCAAGCTGCTTGGTCCATGACAGCAGGCTATCAGTGACAGAGAAAGGGAAATCCAAAAAGTGGAGCCACTTTGAAACTGTAGTGAAAAGTTAATGAATAGAGCACTTACAGGGCAAATACCAATGCAGGCTGTGTGTGTCAGGAAAGCACTTTGAAAATGAAAAGTGCCCCCCAGTTGGTTTGTTCTCCTTTTAACTGATCTCTTTGAAAATCTACTTGGAATCACAGTTAAACTACTGTGATAAAATATGTTTTTGGTAGATAAAGTTGAAATAATACACATCTAGCAATTGGTAGTGTTGCTGGAAATAGTAAGCACATGTAGTAACAAACACAAATTCCCATTTCTTGTTTCATCCTAAGGGCAAAGTACCCTTGGTGCAAAGCCCAGGGGACCTATATAGTCATTAACAGATGGAGGGGGACATTAATCTTCTACCCACAAATCTGCCCCAGCACATAAAGCAGGGAGCGTCTGTTGTGAGGAGTGCTAGAGGTTGTACTGAACATGATAGTATAGTTTATAATCACAGTGCCAGCCACTCTTTCTATACATTGCTATGTTTTCTTGGTACTCTGTGTCTCTGGATTTCACTTTTTCTATCTATGCACAAGAGAGTGGCAGTGTTTCTGCTTTTTGAGGTGCTGGCAGAATTTTCTTCCAACACTCTTAAAATCTCTCTTTTGCTGTAAGCACTAGAGTATGTTAGGATATACTTCAAGTACGTTTCTGTGCGTAGGGAGAAATGTATCCTTTTTCTGTGTCATTCAGTCTTTCTCGTTTGGCAGTCAGCTAGGAGACAGGCATGGTTAATGAGGTATCTCAGCATCGTGTTTTTATGGGAGCACAGTTAAGGTTAGGAGTATGTCCAGTCTCCAACCTGCCTAGTGAGCATTCTGTATTTGGAAACAAATGCCAGCTGGCAGTGGTTAAGGAGTGCATGCTTATTCTGCTCATGATAGCCAAAACATGCTCCCTGCTGTGTGCTTTTGGCAGCTTTGCACTGGCAATATGTCTCAAATGCCAGTTGCATGTCCTCCTTTCCTCCTCCTAAGTGTGTCCCATAAGGCATGATTTAGCCTAAATAAAAATGTGCCTCTGTTAGACGTGGTAACGTATGGAAAGAAAGAGACCACTTATTTTTGAAAATCGAAGTCTTTCTGAAACACCTGTAGTACATTATTTCTACAGTGGAAATAAAAAGATGATTAATGTGTTCTCCTATACTTGGTGGCAAATTGGCCTTAAATTTCTGAAGATCTGATGATTTTTGTGCCACCAGTTCTTAGGCACACTACGCTGAAATTTTGTGTAATTTATTCGCAATGAGAGTGCTGGTTGGAATTTCACACCTAAAGTGACTGCATATTAAGTTTATTTGGAGTTCTAACTCTACTTATCTGGTCATTGTATTAATTATATTGGTGGTCAAATTAACTGCATTAATTTGTGGTCTGAACATAAGCATCTCCTCTTTGTTTTTATTTGTTGAATTGTTTTAAGTCAATGGACATCTAAAGTGGTATATTTTATTGAAAAGATACCTTACATGTAGGCAGAGTCACTTTCACGATCAAGTGTTGCAAATCATAGAATAGTTTGGGTTGGAAGGGACCTTTAAAAGTCCTCTACTAAAGCTTATTTGAATTATTTGAAGCAGTTCTTGAATTGTGGTACATTGAATACAAATTCTTAAGAGTCTGAAGGTAAATAAATTCAGTCTACATTTCTTTGTCATTTTTTCTTCAGTCACAGTATAACAAAATGTAAAAAAAACCCAGTTTTACAAAAAGAGGCAAAACACTGAAGATTTTCAATGCAATACTCAACCAACTGTATTTAGAGTTCAGTCAGCTGTGTTTAGGGTAGGGTAAGCAAGCTGTGCTTAGAACTTGGCTTTAGAAATACCTATGTATTTAAGCTTTGTACTGCTTTTTTTTCAAGGGGATCTCTCACCTTCTTTGTAGCAGATCTCAGTATTTGGGAAGATGATAATTCTTGAACAATGAAATTCTAAATCAATGAAATTGTGTTGAAATCTCTTAAGATATGGGAATTTAAAAGTCAGATGATATTTTCCAACCTGTGTCCCTTAGGAAAAAGGGGTCACCTTGACAAAATTGTGAGCTTTGCAAAGCTAGGATCACACAACCACTGAAGAGGGAAGGAACAGTAGCCTTTGCAAAGTGCTAGGTTTTAGTTACCATGCTTCCACTTATCTGTTGAAGTCTGATTTAATGCTCCTGTTGCCCACTCTATGGTCACAGCTAGAACAATCTGCATCTCCCAGGCAGGAGGTAAAAAAAGAGGGCCTTACTGTGACCCTTTCCTCAAACCCATAGTTTACCTCAGCAGCCTGATACCGCTGTAATGTAACTTTCTCCCTCTCTTTGGCAAGAACTCAATTCAGTTTTTTCAACAGCTGATCTAAAATAGTGCACTTTCCTTGTAAGTACTTGGTTCCATCCATCATCCAGCTATATCTTGGATGTCCAAGGGCATGGGCATCTTTGTCTAGGTATTTGAATGCTTTCATTGTTGTCTGTGCTATAGTGGAGTTGAGAGTCAAATCTTGCTGTGATATGTGTTGATGAAGCACCACTGCACATTGGTTAACTGTATTCATGCTCTAAAAAAACCCTTGGGTATGACGTGCAAAAAAGGTATTTTAGAAAGTAGGTTGCAAAATCAAACCCTCAGAAGTTGTGAAATGTCAGATTGATGGTATTTCCTTCTGTGCCTGTAATTGATGCAGGAATATAGATCTTGCAGCTTTAATTTCACCACATCCTAATTGGATAACTCTTATGTTAAAAAAATGTGTGGCATGGTTGTGGTACTTTGTAAATAGCACAGTACCATTTATGTAGGAGGAAAAACAGTATTCACAGAAGAATGATTATAGAATTTGGTGCTAAGTTATTATGTACATGTAGAAGATAAACAGAATTGGTTCAACAGAATTTAAATTTCATGTCAGCTAAATATATTTGCATTATATAAACTTAATGTGTAACATAACTGTTTTCACTGAAGTTTCTCCATTTATGCTGGTGTTGAATTCTGCCTCTAGTCAAAAGGAACTTTTAGAAAAAGTTCTGCCAACACAGTTTTTTGTCTTGGAACAGCTTTGAGGCTTACCAGCAGTGTTATTTCTTTTGAGTTGCAGGAGCAGCTCTAGTTACATGCCAAAATATGGTCTTATTTTTAAACTGAAAAATAAATGAAACCTATGTAGAAATGGAAACTTTGTTGAATGCCAAATTCTGACCATGCTACTCCCATTGGAACCACTAGGACCAATTTTTGCAGTCTGCACTGTCGTTATAGCATTAAAAGTTATTTCACAATGTGGGAAGTACTGGAAGAAATGAGTGTAAGAAAAGCAGGAAATCTGCCAAGGTCCATGTCTTTTTCTAAAAAGTTGTTATAACCTACTTGCTGAGATATGTTTTATGTTGATATCAAATTTAACCAGCTTTCAGTTATGGCCAGCCAGCCTCCATTTCAATAGTGTTATTCTGTAGAGAAGAGGCAGATCAAAAATTTTCGATACCAAAATATTTTAAAAATAATCATAATTTCATGATTTTGGCCTGTTTTCCTAATATAGTTAGACTTAAGAGCTTGGAGGCTCTATCGTCAGGCTTCTTTCCATCCCATTTTTCTTAATTTTTAATGTGTTTGTCCAATGTCCAAAGCAGATTTTTAAGGTTAGTTCCAGTAAGACAGGGGTTAAAACAGATGGAGGGGGTTGGGAAGGGGAAATACAGTGTTCAAGAAGTGATTGGTTTGCTCCAAGACTATCTTCCTCAGATACTAACCCTGGTAAAAAAGGCCCAGGTGTTTTGCCTCCAGCAGTGTGAAAGCACTCAAATCCATTGAGGGCTTTGAGAAGAGGCTCTAGTGATTTTGGACAGTTGCTGACTTTCAGCTTGTGTGAAAAGGATAGAACGGGTCTGTTATCTCACCATTCCACAATAAAAGGGAAGCAAAAAATTGTGTTATTAATCCAGATGATTTCCTGAATGTGTTGCATCTGGAATCTGAACTTGGTCTTGTGCTGAAGTCTTCAGAGCAGTTGCAGAGGTAGGTATAATCAAGCTGACCTCTGCAAGTATGACGAATGCTAAAGGAGAAAGCAGTTGCCATTCTGGCATTTTGAGGGCATATTCAGCCAGGTAGTACAGATTAGCAAAAAGTCTACTGAGACCTGAAATGTTCACTGGTTTTGACAGCTGAGCAGTTGTTCTGGCTGTGTCACTGGGCAGCTGTGGGCCTACTGTCCGTGGCTGAAAGATAGCATATTGCCTAGCACAGCTCTGTGCTCTTGACAGTAATGTGTTTGTAGATCAGTGCAGCTGGGCAGTGTACTGGCACTCAGGGTTGTTACTGCCACTTCTCAAGGATGACTTGTGAAGAGCCTTATTAGCAGTGTACCTGCTTGGGAATTGCATACTCTTTCGGGGTGAAGTTAGTCATTCATAGGATTACAATAGAGGCTGGTGTGATCATCTGCCCTTCCAAACCTGCTCTATTTTGGTACTGAACTTTTGATCCTGCAGAGCAAAAGCTCGTATTTGAGGCACTGAATTCACCTTGGGTGATGCATAGTCCTTGCTTAGACTGGAAAACAATGAATTTATGTTCTGAGCAGATATAGCCCCTTTACTCAGATGGCAAGTTTTAAACATAGCCTTTCTGCTTTGTACATTTACACTGCTTTTGTGATGGACTTGTAGTACTGCTTCTACTTGCAGTAGCGTAATATGTTACTTTTATCTCAATTCATAAGGTGGATCTTCATTTTGTACCTAAAGGGAATTAAATAATAGTCTTCTGTAGGCTTTCTGGCAGGGCATGGTCAGCCCTAGGGATCTTTGACTGTAGTAATCTCATTGACAGAAGATGTAACTTGCCATAAATTGGATTTCCTCTTTCTGAACCTTGAAATGACCTATGAGCTTTAGAAATAAATGAAGATTCAGGGTGTCAAAAGGCAGTTAGAGACTAAGCTCCAACTGACTGAATTTGGTGCATAACTCATATTTTTATCTTCAGAAAGCTTAATTTTTACTTGGTGTATATGGTGTTGGAGGAGGCAGCAAAGGAGCTACTTTCTACTACTTGGTTCTGTAATTATAAATACAGTGACTTTGGTATGAGAAACATCAGACAATAAGTCTTGGTGATGGTTAAGTTAATTCACTTTCAGAAGTTCAATAATTCATCTAAGAAGTGTCAGCAGCTGGGTCTTGTTAATGGTAAGCCTTTCATTTCTTTTAAATCAATTGTGAATAATAGGATCCTTCAGAGAAAAATGATGAAGTAAGCATTGATTTCCAAATTGGGTGTCTGATATTGGAGCATTAATAAAATCTAGAGCAAGCAGGCAACTAGGACTTCATACACTCTGATCACCTAAGCAGTAATCAGAGAAAATCAATATTTTTTTTGTATGGTGCTAGATCTGTTAACATTTCATTTGTCATCATTCATCATTGTGTCTATAATTTCATTTTTATAATTGCTTGAATTTTGAGGGGCTTAATAGTATGCTTTGAATCAAGCATTTACTGTCAAGCTATTGTGAAACAGATGTGGCATTGCCATGTTGCCTATTCTTTGCTGTCTGTCTGTCTTACTATTTCTGGACTTTTAATAGCAATGGTCAAAGTAAACTCTTAGATACTTCAAATGAAGTTAAATTTTCTTAGAGGAGTTCCATGTAGACTTCCTGGAGTCCTCTGTTATTCTCTCTCTCCAAGCTTTGAGGAGCTGTGTTGCTTCTCTATAGTCACGTTCAATCTCACAGAGGTATTAGGGACATCTCCAGTAAGATGGTAAAACTCTGTCAAAGAAGAATGGTTGTAGACAACATCTTCAGAACAGTGAGACTCCTGGCATGGTTTCCTCTGCAACATCTTCCTTGGGCTGTTGTTCATCAGCTACAGCTTCTGGCTCTGCGTGGTTTGTTCCAGCCTATCTTGTGTTGTTGAAGAGGCCTGTGACCGTCTGGATGTGTCAGAGGAGGAGACCAATGCTGACGTGGCTGGATTCTGGCCTTTGATGGCTTTAATACAGAGAACTACATTTTGGTGACAGGAGCATCAGTGAGTGATCTGAGAGGGAGTAGCTGGTGGTAGTACACCCCACCAAGCCACCTGTCGATGGGATACCTGCATACCTTGTATTTCTAGCCTCAGAGTCAGTCGGGTTTTGTAATGCAGTGTGGAGGTTACAGACTTGTGAGTGTGGGGTTTATTTATTGGTTTTAATTGCATTTGGAGGCTGGGTTCAGTGGATGTTTAGAGCAGCCAAGTGCTGGCTTTTTCTATCCATATTGTGCTTACCAGCGATCCCATTTTCTTTAAAGCTGTATTGAGTTGGTATGGAAACCCACATACAGGCAAATCTCCTTGCTGTTGAAGTCAATGGGAGTTGAGGCTAAAACTGGACCAGGATTTGGCCCATAAAGCATAGCAAGAAAATTTAACACTTATAATAAAACTCTTAAGGCAAATAAAATGTTCTAGCAGGTGTTCATAAATGTGCTTTATGCTCACAGACTCTGTTAAATGTTAATACTAAGGTCCTGCAGAAGCTGCGCATAAGGACTGAGTGAAGGAAGCAAATGTCTGTTAAATGTGCTGTGCAATATTGTAGCAAAGGTGGGTGGCAGTGCAATGCCATGCTACCTATTAGACTGAAATATGAAAGCTATTAGAGTTTCTGCTGAATTTTCATTTTGTGAGGGAGTAGTTTTCGAGAGAGAACATACCGTATAAAAAAAGCCATGTGTTGTGCAAAACTAGAAGTATCTTTGTCAGTGTATGCAGTTTTCTTGGATGCATGCAGAGCTTATTAAGGACAACTGCTAACATACTGTATTAGCAATAAATTTAAAATAAGACAATACTTGTGAGAAAAATAATGGCTGAGAAGCAGTTTTATTTTTTATTTGATATTTCATTTTCATTGAATTATAATTTTTTCATGCCTTAGATGAACCCACAGGCAGAAGTCCTAACATGACCTAAAACATGTTTTGAGAATTATGGGTCTTGACAGGATTTTATATTTAGATCTCTGTCTTAGGTTAACTCTTAATATTTTTTTTTATTTATTCCATCACTTCACCATCAAAGCACAATGAGGTCCATTTTAGATTTCCAGGAGCTTTCTGGCCTTCCTCCTTTATGGCTTGTAAGAGAAGCATCTGTTGACTTTTTCAGCAGATTTTGCATCATGCCTTCAAAGCTGGTAGCTTGTACTGGCTTGGTTTCTTCTAGCAGTGAATTTCATTAGGATTCAGGTCAAACCCACAGGACACACAAAAAAATCTGAGTGTACTGGAGTCAGTTTCTAAAATGACACCATGAATGCGGCAGTCATTGTTAGAATGTGTTTTGTTGGTGTTTGAGTAATTGACTTAGTTATCATCTCATCAATGCTCAGTCATTGTGTTGCAGGATAAAAGCAACCACATATTACAAAGATACTCTCTTTCACCATTAACAGCAAGATGGCTGAGTGAGGGGAGGTCTTTCACACGACATTTAGATATACCGAGTAGCAGGCGTGTCCACGGTAATGTCAGGCTCTTCCAGTGTTGCCTTGGTCCTGTCCTCATGTTTGTTCCTGGCAGTGGCAGTGCTAACGGTTTTTTGGTGTCTTTTTGTTTGTTTTTTTTTTTTTTTTTCCCTGATGTCAGCCAGGTTATTTTGACACTGATCTCTTCTCTGTGGTGACCAGTGACCGGACCTGTGGGAATGTCCTGAGGTTGTGTCAGGGGAGGTTTATGTTGGATATTAGAAAAAGGTTTTTCACCCAGAGGGTGGTTGGACACTGGAACAGCTCCCCAGGTCACAGCACCAGCCTGACAGAGTTCAAGAAGGGTTTGGACAGTACTCTCGGGCACATGGTGTGATTTTTGGGGTGTCTTGTGCTGGGCTGGGAGTTGGACACGATGATCCTTGTGGGTCCTTTCCAGCTCAAAATATTCTGTAATGTTGTGAAAAACTTGCTTTGTTCTACCTTGTTGTGAAAAGGAGTGAAGCATGCACTTAGATGAGGGAATTCTCATCACTTGCTTTTGTAACAAAATCACAGGGACCACTTAGTTTTCTCCTCTGTAATAATGCTGCACTAGTGTGCTTATGGATTTTAAAAGCAAGGCTGATGATCATCATCAGCCAGCAGATTGGGAGCTCCTACATATACTAGAGTATCTTTTCTTTTGATCCTTCTAGGGCAAGGAGACCTAGTAGAGAAACAGGGTGAGGAAAGACTAGAAACTGTTTTTAATCAAGTGGAAAATATGTCAGTACTTCTCTTGTAAGTAGTGGCACTTCTAGAATAGTGATATTCATGCAGAACTTTTAATCCCTGCAGTACATTGCAAATGCATTGTCTGAGAATTAAATGTTAATTGAGGCCATTATTTGATGAGTGGACTATTTATATAGTAAAGTTATTTGAAGTAATGGGCCATGAATGCATTTTGTTTATTAACTTTCCCAGTGCTCGTTCTTCAATATCTTATCACAGAGCAGGCATTTTAAAATGGAAGGCTCTCCAATGACAAAGATCTGCAGCACAAAAAGTGTGTTACTTATAAATAGTGTGTTTTGTTGATTTCAAGAACAAAACAGCATATGGTTGAAGCCTTTGGAAGATTGAGATTTCAGGTAAATTTCTAACCATGGAAAAAAGAAAAATGGAGAAGAAAAAGGTATTTTTTTTTTGTCTTTGAAGACTTACATGATTCAAGTACTTTAATGGTCTTCTCCATTTTGAAAATGAGAAACTAGGGAAAGGAAAATTATTTACTTTGTCTGGGATTATGAAGGAAGTCTGGCAGACAAGGAAATTAAATTGAGATCCCCTAAATGTCAGGCCAGCTCCATAAATGCTAAAATATCCTTCCTTTCTTGTCTAAAATGTCTGTCAGAAATGTACAGTAAAGTTTAGGTTTTGTAGGATTTCCATAGGACAACTGCTTTGAGGCCTCCAGGGTGTGAATATCCACCAAAAAAAAAAAAAAAAAAAAAAAAAAAATCACTCTTTGAAGCTGAGAGTATTTTATCTATTATTAAATCTGAAAAAAAGATAGTACAAAACCAACATACTTTTAATAATATTTTGGGTTTCCTTCTGTAATTGTTTAATGGAATTAATATGAATATTTTAGCTGTAAAGTTGGACAGCTGCAGCAGGATGTGATTTAACCGGGACACTGACTCCTGATTCTGGCAAACTTTGCAATATGCAATGTTATAAAAGTCCACTTATCTATCCTGTAGCTTTCATACACTTCCTTAATTTACAGATCTTTTTTTTTTTTTTTTTCTTTGAAGGCCAAGTTGAAATTGCTCCTCAGTTCTTGGCTATGATAAAATTCAGTGCAAGGCAAAAACCTTCAAGAAGTTTCCCTCTCATGAAAGATGCTGGGACTTGTGCATGAGCAGTGTGTAGCTGTACTACCCATTTGTTCATCACATCTTGTCATGGTTTCCAGTATGTGCTAAACCACCGCTTTTGCAGCTCGGTCTTTTGCTCGTTGGATCCAAACTCTGGTTTAGATACTTTTTGTCCAAGTAAGGAAAACATGGAATCATAGAATGGTTTGGATTAGAAGGGACCTGAAAGATCATTTGGTCCCAACTCCCCTGCCATGGGCAGGGATGCCTTCCACTAGATCATGCTGCTCAAAGCCCCATCCAACCTGGTCTTGAACAATGCCAAGGATGGGGCATTCACAGCATCTCTGGGCAACCTGTTCCAGTGCCTCACCACCCTCACAGTAAAGAATTTCTTCCTCTAATCCAAATCTGCTTTCTTTAAAGTCATCACCCTTTGTCCTGTCACCACATGTTTCTGTAAAAAGTCCCTCTCCATCTCTCTTGTAGGCCACCTTTATGTACTGGAAGGTGCTCTAAGGTCTCTGTGGAGCCTCGTCTTCTCCAGGCTGAAGAACCTCACCGGTCTCAGCCTGTCATTACAGGAGAGGTGCTCCAGCCCTCTTATCCTCCTCCTCCTGTTGGGGGCCCTGGAGCTGCCCACAGTACTCCAGGTGGGGTCAGAGTAGAAGGGGAGAATCAGTTGCCCGCCAATCTGTGCTAACTCTCATTTTCTAGTAGAAACTGTTTCGATTTTGTTTCTGGTCTGCTATGTGCTTGTGAACTTCTGTAACCATTTAGCATCTTTTGATGCATTGCAGTACATTTAGGCTCTGAACTTTTGAGTATTGTCAAATAAATACAGCAGAAAGCTGGCTGTTCATAAGTGGGGAAGTATTGTATTTATATAATAACTGTATGCTAATAATAGAGAGAGAATGACAGTTTAATGAGTTTTCAATGCCATTGGGTTGACCTGATGATCTGCAGTGCTCTCAGCAGCAGAGACATGATGTTGGGTGTGTTGCTTTGTGCCATGCTGGAGGCAGCAGCTGGGAGAGCCAGCATCCCAGCCAGCTCCTGGGGACGTTGGATGCGGCATGTGCCACTGGGACTCTGCCAAGTCTTAAATTCTGTCTCAATAGCTGTGATGGGTTTGTGAATTCCAATCAATGACAAAATTGAGTACTGTCTCTCTTCTTATATGGTGCTGCTTTCTGCCCCATGGTGATCATGTGGTGTCCAGAGTTGTGTATCTGGGAAGGCTTGAAGGGCTTTTGCAGGCCACCAGGTTCAGTTTGGAGACAGCTGGCTATAGCAAGCAAAGAACTGTGATAAATGATAACTTGAGTAAACCACATATGTGAGGTCTTGAATGAAGTCAATATTGAAGTAATTTATTCTTGATGATTTGAACAAAAAGGCAGCTCTTACCATTTTAAAAGAATACCTTATAAACTCATCTTCTAAAGATAAAAGCTATCAAGCAGAAAACCATGATGTTACGCCAGATACCAATTACTGTGGTTTCTTAATGTGCTTGTGTTTTTTTTTTGTTTATTTATTAAATATTTAGAAGTTCAACTGTAGATATTTTTAATCAAAATCAGAATTTTCTCACAAAATGGGTGATTACATCATTTGCACATTTATATTGTGAGACGTTTTAACGATATAAGCATTTTTTCATTTAGACAGCGACCATAATAAATTGAAATAAAATTCAGCTTTGATTGATGTTCTATGTGTCATGTACAGGGCAAGTCCCATCTATAAAATGTGGTTTGCCAAGGCAGCAATATTAGTAGCATTTGAATGTTTTTCTTATTAAGGAGAAAAATGGTCAGCAACATCAATACCGTCTGCTCCAAAGACCATGGTAAATGGAAACTGCCTGCAGCACATTTGAATTCCTCACTGTATTTGGGATGAAGGTACGATGCAGGCAGTGAGAATTTTTTTTTTTCCTTGAAAATTAGGATAGACTATTACAGTTCGTACGATGAAAGAGAGAGGCTGATTACAACATAATGGAGTGTACCATATTCATCTCTTTGAAATATGACCTCACTCGGCCTTTTCCATTTTACAATCGATTCTCTCATTCCCTTAATGAACCTGTGCGTTCATGAGTCTTCCTTGGAAGTATGCACATGAAGTATTACAGTAGCAGAGAGTAATTGTCTGACAAGCAACTGCAAGTAAAGTGTCTCTCTTGTAGTCTTGTTCAATAACATTATGGACCGTTAATGCATCGGATCAGGTTCCATATTATTTGGTTAAAAATTATGCAGCCATATTTTTCTTAGTTGTTCATAGTGTTTCTAAAATGGTAGCTTCAGAAAACTGGTTCAGCATCATCTGGCTCTGTTTCCTTGCAGAACAGTACATATGTGTAAGAGATGAGCTATCAGTAAGGTACTTCTGCGAAGTCAGCTCGCTGGTACCAGGTACTGAAATTGGGTGAACTATAATAGTGTTAAAGGAAGAGAGGAAGGGCTTTTTGAGAAGAAAAATGGGTAAAGTTATGTAGAGAATTACTGGAGGCACCATCAAGATGTAATTTTTACAGGATTAAACACCTAGTATATGACTTTTCTATTTGGTGGCTTCTTTTGACTGTCAATGTGATTACATATAGTAAGAAAATACTGTTAATTATATGTTTTGTTTGTGTGTCTTTCCATGTATTTTTGGATGTACTTTTAGTATAAACATAGATTATTTATATAACTAATAATGTATATAACCATGACTGACATGGAAACACTTTATAGATGGTTGAAGCATGTATGTGTGTATGTGTAGTTTTATTATCAACTCATAGCTGCTAACTGGCTGTCGACAGTTCCAAGTTGCTACAAAATATGAAGCCACCCACTGGGTGACTCTCACAAATGCCAAATACACTAGGTGGTACCCAGGATGAGATGGCAAGCATAGAGCCTGCTGTGATCACCACTGGGAAATCAGGAGAGCAGGGATTGTGGGACAGACTCCTGCATACCCCAGTCTCACTCTGTACCCAGAGAAAATTTGCAGACCCCTGAAAGCCTTTGTAATGACAATTTCATTGAAATTCTAAGCATTTGATGTATCGCCACCAGCACTGATCTGGTAAAAGCGATGATGAAATAAAGATTGAGCTCAGAGAAAAGCAACAGTCCTGTCTGTTATGTCAAAAAAGATAATTCATCATGTCAGAAAGTACCATTTCCTTTTGATTAGACCGAAGTCATTGTCCTAAGGTGTGAAAATTGCCTTGACCAACAGACCTGTTCTGGTTGTGAACTGTTGCTCTGGACCAGAGATAAGAAATAAGTAAAACTAACCTTAATTTTATAAAACATAAGATATAGGAAACCCTTAGGTTTTGGATCACACTAGGCTTGTTAAAAATTTGTGTATTACATATGCAAAAGTGTTTTTTCCTTCCAAAGTAACAAAACCTCTCCTTTTCATATCATCTTTCGCTTTTGGTGAAACTGATGTTCCTGAGCTGTATGATCCAAATTTTTTTGCAAACACTTCAGTGGTTGCTTTTTCACTTGTCTATTTTCCTTAAAGCTGATATATAGGACTATGGACCTAGTTAGTTTTTAGATACTTTGAATTAGTGTAGCTGACTCCCTGCAGGTAAAATCGGCTTTTTCCTTTTTTTATTGGAAAACTTGGAACACTATATCCTTTTGTTGTTGTTTGTTTCATTAAACGAGCCTGCAGTTAGGTGTCAGGATGTTTCATTGTGATAGGAAGTTCATCTGTAATATTAGGCTTTTGCTGAAAATTGGAGGTGGTGGGAGTGTTTTGTTTTATAAGTGTAAGAAAGAAAACCTATACTAACAAGTTGCCATTTTTGTTATCTGGGAAATGGTTGAAAATTTGATCAATATAATTAATCCAATTTATTGCCAATTCTTTATTCTGTAGTTGGTATTGCTTGCACAGGAACGAGACTTCCACCAAGCCAAGAGCTTGGTCTTACAGGACGTGGTTTTATCTGGCGGAGTCCCAAGAAGTGTGCAGCAGAACCTGTGCAGGGACATTGACCATCGCCTGCTTCAGGACATAAACTCTGCTTATGGTATTTTTGTAATGTTTCAGCATCTTCATTATCTCATCATTCATGTAGCAAACGTGCCCTTCTGTTTCCAGCATCTCGATGTATGAATTGACTGAAGCCCCATTCAGAAAGCATATGTTCAGTGGGGGAACTTAATGTGTGTGGCTGGTAATGAGATCCAAGCCTCAGCTCATGTCCGTGGGACTGAATGTATTTAGTTGAGGCTTTCCATGAGTAGGAATGGGTTCATGCTGAAATGCCTTTGAGTGATAAAGAATGAAATGATCTGTTCAATACCACATTGTACACTCTTCAGAGAACTTGGGCATGAGTTTTTAACCTCTGTTACTGCTGAAGGAAAGGGAACTCTTTGCTTGTCTCCATCTCATCAGAACCATGTTACAGTAGGTCCTCAGAAAACAGACTGTAAAGAATCAGTATCTCTGTCCTGAACAATTTCAATCCCGTGATACAACAGCTTCCTGGGAGGGCAGCTGTGTGAGTGATTTGTTATTTAGTGTTATTAAGAAGGCTTAGGGAGACTTTCAGTTAAGGTCCATCTTTCAGAAGATTCACGTGTGCTTAGATAATTCACATTTTGTATTTAGCAGCTAGCAGGAAAAAGGAACCATTATTTTTCTGCAGAAATTCTAATAACGATGTTCAAGAATCAAATGCACAAAGACTTCCTTATTCTCTCCAGACAATTAAAAATACAGTTCTTTTGGTCTCTGTATACTTTTAAGTTGAGATTAAATTAAAAGGCTGTATTTCTTCTGTTATTTGTTTTCTGATTTTTATTAGTTTGTAAGGGTCATGCATCTTAAGATTTTTACTTTGCAGTCACAGGGCTGAGAAACTTAATATTTAAGGATGTGAGTGTTAAGTTGGAGCAGTACAATAGAAAGTGTAGACTGAAATTGGCAGAGAGTTGGCATTTCACCAAATGAAGTCTGAAGGACCAATCTATTGTTGCAAAGTGACAGTTCAAAGAAGAAAGGAAGCCACATGTTTGCAGCCAATCTGACTTTTACATCCAGTTTTTACTATATTGATCCACTCTAGAAATGAAATAATGTACCATTCTTTTTCTAAAATATTCAATTCAGAATTGCTTCTCTTAAGCATTTTATGATTGCACAGTCTGCATTTTAAGTTACTGGATGGCTTTGCTTCCCGGTTTCAGTAATGTTTGTGGCTTGTTACTTACACTTGTGATGCTTTAAAGCTTTTGCTGATAATAAGTACTAGAAAGGTGAACTGTATTGCCTCCTTGGATGTATTTAGATGCTGGGCTTATAGCTGTACTTACAGCTTAAAGCTACTTTTGATTCAGAAGGCTGTAAGATAGAAATGAACGTCTGATACTGTGCTTTTAGAAGGAAAAGAATCCTATAGGAGTATTTCTGAATCATTGATTCTGGTGATTTTAGATGGAACACAGTATCTAAAATAACCAAGGACAAACGGTGAAAACATGGAAGAAATTCCCTTCTCAAAAAGAGACAAAGAAAAGCCGTGAGAGTGGAGTTTAAATGTAGCACTTGCTGCTGTAAAATTGTGTCTGACCCAATGGAGCGATATCTGACTGTAGGCTGACTACAGCTTAGCATACCAGAGAACCTGCTGAAATCCTGGAAGTGCTTTCTTTATACATCTTAGGTGCATTTGTGAGCTGACATTTAAATGGATATGGGTTTGTGTGGGATGCATGAGCTCTCAGAAGCATTGCTGTTTGCAGGCTTTTGAGGTTAGAAGAGTGCCTCTTGGGACAAATGGCTTTTCAACAAAAGGAGTGAACTTCATTTTTATGTAGTATTTCAAGCTATCTTGTTGCCCCGCTTTTGGATTGCCCAAATAAAGACTGAGAAGAAAGAAAATATATCAGTTGGTGGTGGAAGCGGCATCCAAGCTGAGTGAAATATTGCAAGAATTTGATGTTTCATATCAAAGCATAACCTCTCCTTTCCTTGGTTGTGTTGCTGCCTATTGAAAGGGTTTGTTGGATCACAGGATATCTGTGGCCCTTTTCTCAGTTCAGAGCAGGATTCTCCTGAGAAGAATGGCAAAGAAAGGTACATAACATGAAAGACTATAATAGATTGTTATGAGCATTTCTACAACTAGGTCTAATGCAGTAGGTACAGGCACAGCTAAAGCTAACCCAGACTATTTTGTGTTAGAAGACACTAAAGGATATAATTTTTTTCTTCCCTCTAGACTTTGAAAAAGTTCTTACCCAAAATTGCTCTCCTGTAAGAAACATTTCAGAATATGGAGTAGAGAAGCATGAGACAGACTTACTGGAACTGTTCCTTCTGCAGGAGTTGTGGCACAGTGCAGCTCAGAAGTTTTATCTAGGGTGTGTGCCGTGCTCACAGCCACATGGACATTTAGAACTTGGACATCATAGAAGGCTAATGGGAAGATGTAGGAGTATGGGTAGTAGGGTACTAATGCTACTTTTGTGTAGCAATTCAAAAGATGAATAAAGGGATGGTATAATTTGAGGGTGATAGAAAATGAGTTGGAGAAAGGTTGAGGAACACTAAGGGGTATCTAGCCAATCTTAGGGAACAGTCACTGTGGTGGCAGATGAAATTTTACAGCTAACAAATGCCAGTAAAATCTTCTGAATACATAATTTGACCTAATTGCATGTTACTGAATACTAAATTAACTACATTTACTGCAATCGAAAAGCTGGCAAGTTAGGCTTTTGTCTGTCTCTAGAAAAAAAAACAAAAAGGAGGTGAAATTAACAAAAACTTTATAAAACAATGGCAGTATTTCCTAGGTAGTAGCTACTGCTTGTTTATATCATCTTACTTTTTAACAGGAATTATTTATTTTGTTCTGCATCACTCTTAAGAAAATACAATAAAAATAGAGAAGGATTGCAGGATGGGCGGAAGTGCTTTGTGGCATTGGAAGGAATTCCTTGTGTCAAGTTACTGAAAGAAATAAAACCAGCATAGTTAAGTTAGAGGATGAGCAGTCAGTGGGGGGGGGGGGGGGGGGGACGACAGGTGTATAAATAAATCATGCACTTTAACTTACAGCAAGAACAAAGAACTACATTGAAAGGCAGTAAATGGAGAAAACTGATTTAAACAGGGTGGGCGTTTTTTTATACAATGCATAATTAACTTTGGAAACTTGTGGCAAGCTAGATATGTTGGTCTAAATGCATAAATTCAAAAAGAAAAACTAACATTTACATGGCTAATTAGAATAGATAGAGTAACAGAAGTTAGGGTGAATATCCCACGGCAGTGTTTTAAGGCATAGTTATATGGGAAAAAAAGCTCAAATGTACTATGGGCAAGTTATTCTGTACTTGTGCCTTCTAGTATACCCTTTTCTGTGGTACTGCAGGAACTGCTAGGGCCAAAGGTTATATTAGGTAGACCACAGCTCTCCTGAGCATGACTTTCCATTTTGATTGTTTCTGGTTGTTTTTTCTTTTTTTCTTTTTTTCTTTTTTTCTTTTTCTTTTTTTCTTTTTTTCTTTTTTTCTTTTTCTTTTTTTCTTTTTCTTTTTCTCTTTTTCTCTTTTTCTCTTTTTCTCTTTTTCTCTCTTTCTCTTTCTCTTTCTCTTTCTCTTTCTCTTTCTCTTTCTTTTTCTTTTTCTTTTTCTTTTTCTTTTTCTTTTTCTTTTTCTTTTTCTTTTTCTTTTTCTTTTTCTTTTTCTTTTTCTTTTTCTTTTTCTTTTTCTTTTTCTTTTTCTTTTTCTTTTTCTTTTTCTTTTTCTTTTTCTTTTTCTTTCTCTCAGTTTTTATGCAACTGCAGTGCAGAGAAAGTATGTAACTTTTCTGTGAATACTGGAGTCTCAAGCTTCTAGTAATTCAAAAGGGAAGAAATGGCAAAAAAAGAAGAAGGATTATTTTTTTGAAGTGCTTATTCACAGAAGAAGACTTATTTCTGAATAATGAAAGTCTCTCAAATATCTAGTGATACATTATTTATGTAATTGAGAGTGTATTCATGGAAGTGCCCTCAAGAAAAACAGATTTTGAGTCATACCAAATACTGTGTTCAATTGAGGATTCACTACACAGTTTTCAAAAGTGTGTTCCAGGATGGAGTGTGTACTTTTATGTATTAACTGACTGTGGATTATTTTTTTCCTTCACATCAAAACTGACAGTGATTTAAATGAGCCTTAAATCCTGGATTGTGGTGTATCTTATGTATGCTTCTGAAACAAAGTAAATACGTGGAACGTATTCAAGTCCACTAGCTGTTATGAATATATATGCTTCTCCCAGGACAATGGGCACAAGCAGCTACTGCCCCTTCATAAATATCTTATTCTTCCTATATGTAATGGGACTCCAAAGACATTCCTGTTCTCGTGGCCAGGGCTGCATTTGCAGAGAAACTGCACATATTGTGTAGTGTATAGTTATAGTTTATGACATTTGCTTTTGTTAGGATTTCTTCTGGGTAATCAGCATTTCAGCCACAACTCACTTTGTTTGGAAAATGCAATTCTAGTGCAGAAGCATGTGATTTTTTTTTTTTCTTTTTTTCATGAGGGAAAAGCACTGGAGTCACAAACACATGATTATACTAAAACTGGTTTAGAAATCTGTGCAGGATGGAAGTGGAGGTGTATGGCCTCCCTGAGCATAATGTTCCCCATAATTCCTTCACAGATTTTTATCACTGTAGCATGATTGTAGCTTTTTTAGTGTTGGAGGATCTCACATTTATACAAGGTGAAACTATTGCTGCACAGCCAGCCCTACTTAAACACATCTACCATTTTCATCTTGAAAATCAGTACAAATTAGCTGATACTGAATTCCTCTGCTTATTCAGTGCAAGGACTGGGTTTTCAGCTCATGTATGAAATCAGTCTGACTCCAGTTGCAAACTTCTGTTTCCTTTGCATGTGTTCATGAATAAATAGAGAATGTGCCTTAGGTTTGGCTGGACCCAGACCCTGGGGCTGATCATCTCTAGCAGCTTCAGGATTTTCCGTCCTTCAGATACGATGTCTGCCTTTGACTTCAAACATACCAGGTGTTTTTCCTTTCAGAATGTGGCCATAGGTGGAGTGCTGTGAAAACTGAAGGATGCTATTGCAAGAGGTGATGCTGTAAATTCTCCTGTGTGCATGTGTAACTTCTTTTAGCTTAAAGGGAAGCTATGTGCTCACAATGAGGATGAAATAGAGTCCTTTGTTAATATCAAAGAGCCAATCAAGAAAGATTTTTTTTTTTTTTTTATATAGAAAGCCTCCTGCTGCTTCCCGAAAAACTTCCTTTTGTAAAGCACAATGATAAATAATGTTACTTCTTCGGTCATTGTATTTCCAGGGGATACTGTTTTGTACCGCTGCATTCAGTGAGACCCGTGAAAGCCAGCTGTGTTTGATTAGATGGGCCAGTAACTCTGGGAAAGATGATGTGCCAGGCTGGTTCTTTACAGGCTCAAGCGTTGGATGCTTTAGCTGGCTAGTTCTCCAGTGTATGTTACTCTGACCTGCCCCGCCAGCTGCCAGACTGGAAGAGTAGTGAGGGTTGGGCTTGTGGGCTTCAGAAGGATTGCAAATATAGCAGGGCATGAAGGGGTACTTGACACATCTTCCTGATAAGTGCTGTATATTCTTATCTCATCTTCAGACTGTGTGTAAGGATCATAATTACTTTTGATTACTCTGTGTTTATGGAAAGTGCTGTGGCAGATCTGTAAGATTCTGTTTTGTCTCTGAATTGCAATGGGATTTTATTTTTCTTCTACAAAACTGTTAAAAAAATCTCCAGGTATTTAATACTCTTTGAAAATACTTATTTTTCTGAACAGACAGAAATTAATTTTAATTAACTGGTTTTTATTTGCATAGAGTTTTTTAAAGAAAGTCAAATTGCTGAGAATTTCCCCTTTGACAAATTAAATTCTTCTCAAAGATAAAATTACCGAGGGGATGGGGGAAAGCACTTTTCCCCTCTTTTTTGAGGAAATTATATTAAGAGATGCAACTACTTACACGCCATTACTTACTTGTTTGGTGAAGGAATTGGGTATCTTATGCCAGAAGCAGGAATTGCCTGATAAACTGGACAGAAATGAAACTGCAACCCTGTTCCAGAGCATTTACACAGGAAACTAATTTTAAGCTCATGCACTCCTCATTGGTTTTAACAGAACTAATCAAGGGCTTAGCTAAGACTGTTTAAGTGCTCTACTGGTTCTGGCCATATTAAAGTGTTTTTTTATGATAGAGTACTCCAATATTAAAAAGTCAGCCTCCTTAATGCAACTTCTCTGAATAGAGCACAATGGAAGCATGAAGAAGGGGAGGAAAGTGCCCACCTGAACACAAAGTGATAGTTGTGTGAGTTTTTTTTTTGGGGGGGGGGGAGCCCATGAGTATTTTTGTTGCATATTATTTTACTGACATTATGTTTGGAGATGTGCTTCCACTCATTGGAAACTTCGTGATGCATAAAATGTACATAAAATTTTCTTTCTTTCTCATTATTAATAACTTACTGCACTGAAAATGGAAGACCTTACAAAAAGTAATTTGATTTTGGCCACAAAACCATTTGGTTATTTTCAGGCACATTTTCAATTTGCTTTAGTTTGTCATCCAGATACCTGAAGTTATCAAGGTAAGTTCTGTAGGCCTTTGTAATGCTGTAGGAGTAAGGTACATGTCTGGAAATGAGAGCCCAAAATTATTATCAGTTACAAAGAATGCCCCAAATTTCCTGACAATGTAAACATTAATGTTTGTCATTGAAAAATGTTTTTTGTTTTTTTTTTCTTTTGTTGCTGTTGCTAATATTAAAACTGCACTTCTATTACACTGACTGGTAGTTTTGAATTATCCCACTACAGTTACCTGTAGTATTCCTTTGTAACTATTGATGGAAACTTATTTTTGTGATATTTAGTGAGGGTTTTTTAAGTAAAATTTTAGGATTTCTTTGGGGTGGTTTGTGCTTCTCTAAATGGAAAGAACTTGTGTAACAATTTATGTGATGGGAGGAGTTACCTTGTGCATTTTGAAATAAGTAGTAACACAACTGATTAAATATTAGTCATGCTGGCTGGGCCATGCCAAAATGACTTGGAAGTTGCATGTCGAATATATGAATGCTCTTTAACTGGAAAGTAATGATCAATACAAGGAATTAAAAGGATGCTAAGATGGGAAGGAGGAAGCAAACTCAACTGAACAAGCTCCTTTAGCTTTTAGTGCTATATTTGAAGGCACAGGAACTTAATTTTATGTGTTTCTCTTAAATTGCTTAAGGCATCAGATTCCCTGGCTACTTGTAATTCTGGCCTTCAGATTTTAAAGAAATCTGAAAAAATTGTTTCCCCTTCATGTGTTAGGGAAGGAACCAAGAGAGTAATTGCTTGCATGCCCTACTTCTAAATAAAATATCTGTAACATGTTGTATAATATAATAATACATAATATAATATTATGTAAACAATGTATGTTATTTCCCCTAGATTTGAATCTTGCTAGGTCTGATTATCTCATTTATGTTAAAGGTATTTTTTCTACACTTGATGCCTTGACAGTGTAAAGGTGTTAAGGATCCCTTTCTTTTACTGCAGTGGTGTAAAGCAGCCTTATTAATAAAAGTAAAGATTTGGCTTAAGGTTTTAGGTTGTAATCTCCTTTTTGTTTAAAAGTATTTGCATCCTTTTTCATGCTTTGTCTCTATTAAAGAACAGTTTAACAGTGGGAAGGATGCACATCATTCGTTTGCTCTGAGGTTAATATTGCTGTTTCCCTGCAAAAATGTCATTTGTGTCACTGCATATTGTGCTCTTAAATAATATTTAATTCCGTGACCTCAGTTCACCATGCCTTCCTGATTGTCCATTAACTCTCATCTTCAGGCAGAGGCAATCTTTGCTGCACGGATACTAGGGAAAATGCTTGTTAGAACTGAAATAGGTATCAAAAATATGATACCTTGTATGTTCATTCTTCATGTACTCTTAATAATGCTGATTAATGCCAAGCAACCTAAGATGTAAAAGTCAAGAACGGAAACTGGGACTGAGGAGGGAAGAAAAACAAGCCTTGCTGACAGGCACACACCAGGAAAATGCAAGGCTGAAAGTACTGTCAGGTTATGTCACCTGACCATGCAGTTACTCTCATTCACGAATTGAGTGCAAATATGAACACTTCGGGTCTGTTTCATTTCCTGTCACAGCAAACCAGCTCCCATCTTTGGTTGTTGTTTAACACTTAGATAACTAACAGTGGTAGTAGTTTTAAAAAACTTGAGTTACCTGAACAAGGCATCAGCTTAGTACATTTCTCTTTCCACCTTTGAAAATTGTGAGAAATGGTTCAGACAGCATTTTCAACGAGTGGCAAGGAAAATCTAAACAAACACAGTAACCTGAATATAACTAAAATAATAAAGAAGGCCCCATATACTTTCTTGCTGTAAGGAGGATAACTCATTGCATTGCATGTTTTTTTTTTTTTTTTTTTCCTCATCTCTAGATGGCTTATTTCTGTTTGTTGGGATTGGTTTTTTTTTCCCCAGACAGTGGAAATGTCTGCTATGAAACTCACTAATGATGGCTTTACAAACTTGTCTCCAGTCCAAGTGGTTCCTCACTCAGTGATCTCCCTTCTCACAGGCTTTTTTTTGGCATTACATGGAGTGCAATGGTTAAGTTTTTTCTTCTGTACCTGTTAACACTTCTAATTCACAATTCTGATTCAGTTCCTTTTCACAACTGCCAGTTTTCCAGCTTTGTGAAGCTCTTACTGTAGGCAAATGTGGCACATTTGGGGCTCACTGTAAGATTTAAAACAAATTTTATGTCAACATACTGCTGTTCACACATTTGGAGCATGTTTTAGGCTACAGTGTTGTTAGGGATGAATCCACCTAACAACAAAAGGTGCAGAACGTTTGGAGGGACAGGTTTAGGGCTGAACTGAGCAGTGTCATTCACTGAAAATGATATTAGCTGTTTATCTCAAGCCAGCATTTGGTCCGTACTACCAGATTTCTGCATGTCTTTATACCTTTTACAGCACACTAATAGTTGCTTTCTAACTGAGATCATTAGTGACTTGTCACAGCTCACTCTTAAGAGACATGTCAAATGCCAGCTCTGCTTGTTTAGTGTATTTGGCTTGCTTGGCAGGTTCTTCACCACAGGGTGCAGGATTTTATTCAGACAAACTACTGAGCTTTTACATTGCTGAAGTTGCCTTTAGGAAAGGGTTTTAGTGGAGAGATTTGACTTTCCTAACAACTGTTTTGAGAAATGTATAGCTGGCTCCATATTAGAGTGCTTATTCTGAAAGTGAATGATGATGAAATTATTTTGGAGCATGTTATTTCTTTATTGTGAGATCATTGATGCTTTCGGATTTTCCTTTTTCCATCCCAAATAATGCTGTACCAAAGAGCAAAGTTATTAGCTGCACATATAGGCTGTCTCTTTTTGCTGCTACCCACATGCCTGTTTATTCCGCTTCCTTTGATTTGTGGGAAAGCCAGTTAAACTTTCCAGGGAAGTTGGATGCTGTGGAAACTCTCCTGGTGCTCTGTTGTTGACACTGGGAGCTCCTCTGTGCATTTCCAATAGTGTTTCACCTAGATCTGTACAACTGATTAATTAACAATTCATTAATAAGTAACAGGTGCAACTGTTGATCCTGAAGGGATCTCAGGGAGATGAGATAACCTATTGCCAGGTTCTCTCAGAGCTGGTCATTCCCAGTAGTGGGAGGGGGATGCCTACTGCCACTGCTCACAGTGGTGCCACATTTGAAACTGATGCAGCTTTCCTAGTCGGAAACAAGTGGAGGAGAATTAAATCATAGTCCAGAGGTTTTTAGGGTTGTTAGGCTTTTGTCGCTGAAGAGAGAATTGAGTTTGCATGACAGTGGTCCTGCTAGCACATGGTGTGTTACTTGCTACAGATGTACAGAGTTGTCCCTGTCCAGGGGATGGCTGAAGTTCTGAAAAGGATATGGATTAATACAATCTGCCATGAATCTGTATTCAGCCCAGTGTGTTAGTTATAGCTGGCATTTTCACAGTGGGTTTTGGTTTTATCTACTGTATGGTTTCCCACAGCGCTGCTAAAATCCTGGTGGCTGCAGAGCTTTTCTGCATGTCACTGTATATTCTGATTTGAACTGGCACTGACAGGTACAGAGCATAATAACCTGTGTTTGATGCAATGAGCCAGCATGCCTTTTGGGCTAGATTTCTATTTCCTCCCTATCCCTATTGTAAGCAGAATTTGCATATTTAATTCTTTTCACTTAGTGAAAAATATATCCCTTTAGGTTTGACAGCTTCCCAAAGAATATTTTAGATTTCCCACACTGATTGTGGGCCATATGTTAGAACTAATTATATAAATGAGACATCATAGAATTGTGACATGCTTAAATGTTCAGTGCTTTAAAGACTTATGCAAGTGCATGCTAGCTTGGGTAAGTGCTGGAAGAAGAAAAGAGAAGCTGCAGGTTTTGAGCAGATGTTAGCAGCTTGGTAGGGCTATCCATTGTCTTTATCTCTCTATAAGAGGTTGCTGACACTTGGAAGGGTTTGGCAGACTATTCTGAGCTGCCATAGTGCAGGAAAGAAAGAATTTCCTTTTTGTACCTATGGACGTGCCAGAGATTCATTATATATTAAGTCATATGAAATGTGGGATGCAGATAGCCTCATTCTGCTGTTGGAAGTAAGCATTAAATGTGTGGCTGTAGCTGAGTGTTTCTGCCCCCCCTTTTTTTTTGGTGTACTTTGGATGTTGCTCTGAGGCAGAATGGCTCACAGGCCTGCCTTTTATTCTGAATTCGTGTTATTATGAATTATATTATTGGGAATTAATTGGGAAAGAAAAAAAGGTAAGGGAAAAAAAGAAAGAATTGGAAGCTCAGACCTGTACACTGGCGGCTGAAGCATCAGTGAAGGAATGTTATGAGATACTTGTCATTAACGTTAATTGGACAGGAATGATCTCTAAAGTCAACTATACCTTGAACAAGTTTATAGGAAAAAAAAAAAAAGTCTAGTTTCTACTAATGCTGTCATATTATTTTTTATTGCTCCAAATCTCAGTGATGCATAGAATGGTAGTGTCACAGAAAGTATATTGTACAAAAGTTTTGTCTTCATAGTTAAAAATGAAATATGTATGCAGGTTATGCATGCCGAGCTGGTAAGCCAGAATTATGTCTGTAAGCTATTTCTGTATATTTAGCTTTAATGCTGATGCATATTTAATTGCTTGGCCTGTTTTCCCCACAGCGAGATGTGGCTGTCTTCCACTGAAGTCAGTGCCTGAAGTCTGCAGCAGCCCAGTTTGATGTTTGTACTTTTGCCTGTGAGGTGCAGCATCCACATCTGCGAGTAGCAGGTTGATGTAGTCTGGGGGAAAACCAAAAAATCTGCTCTGCTTTTAGAGGGGTGTTTCTGTCAAGGGCTTCCCTGTGGGACTGTAAATGGAGAAATTGACAATTTTAATGGCTGTGTCTGTAATCTATGCTGGAAACAGATATACTCTATTTTCCTCTTGTATGCAGAGATATTCTTCAGCACGAACTAAATTGTTTTATGTTGCTTGTCTACTTAAGCACAGAAAGGTTTTTCTCACTTAATGTATTGAACTGTTTTTTAAATTATATTACAACTTTTGGCTTTCACTTTTAAGACCTCACCTATGCTACTTTCTGTATTTCTTGTCAGAACATGTTTGGAAAATGGAATCACAAGAAGCAATTAGCAATAATTGTGTTGAAAGATTACTCTGCATAGTTAAATCTCAGATGCTTTGTCTGTGAAAGATGAGTATCGCTTAACTTCACGTGGAAAAGCACCCGTGGTTTGTAAGTGAAGTTTGAGTAGCTGTTTCATATGAAATCTTTTTTTGGTTTTACATTAAGTCAGTGTAACAGCTCAGATGGTTAGTACAAGTAAGACAGGAGGGAGCAATAGGAAAAAAGCTTTGGATTCTCATATCAGCAGAAAAGTATGTGTGAGTAGAGGAGAAATCTTCATGATCCCAGATGTTTATTAGCTTGTATTCTCTAGTCAACTAAAGGAACTTTTTAATGCTGGAGATACTGAGTAACTTTTTTTAAACTTCTTTTTCTGTTGGACTTGTGTCCTATTCTGCTGTTTATTGTAATTTGTGTAATACTGGAAGTTCTTACTGTTTTATCAAAGGATAGCAGATTGTTTTATTTTAAATGAAGAAATCCCTTCAGATTATACATTTTCTGCTCAGCTGCAGATTAGCAGTTTTATCCAGTCACGATTGTAGGGTATATTGCCAGAAGATAATTTGTTCCCTCTGTCTCAGTCATGCTTATTACCTTCATTTTATTATATAGTGTAAGCCTGTGAAATGATTTCTTAACTGCACTTAAAGATAGTTTGTGTAGACAGCAAAATTACTGCTCCCGCCCTCAGGATCAATTTGTAACGTGCTTTTATATAAATATTATGTGCTACACTTCAATATTGTTCATAGTCCAGAAGATAATTGCCGTGATGAGTCTTACTTAAGCATGGTAAAAGCAGAGTCCATATGGAATTTGAAGGAAAAGGTACTTAATTAGCTGTGCTGTAATACTGCTGTCCTGTCTCCAGCAGGACTGCTGGTGCCCTCAAAACTGTTTCTTGCATGAAGGAAATATTTGGTTTAGTACAGCAACTTATTGAACATATTCTGGTGGGGTTTTTTGGGGCGGTGGAGAGAGCAACCATGAAATGAAGATCTAATTTTTAAAAGAAAAATACAAAAAAACCCCACTGACTTAGAAAATTCACAAAGGGAGGGAATAGGAGAGAAACCTAAGTGGAGAAGTAAAAGAGGTATTGATGGATATGCAGGCAAACAAATTGAGGAAGTAGGGGGAGAAAATGAATTAATGTGGTCTTAAAGAAGATGGAAGGAAGCAAAGAAAGAAAGAAGGGGGAATTATCAGAATGCAGAACAAAATGAGTCGTGAACTCATTCACAACTCATCAGGCACTTAAACATATTGCTCTCTTAAGAAGGCCTGGTTGTCTTCACTTTTTCTCTTCTCCTTTCACCTGCACTGAAAAAATAGTTTGCTAGAGTGAGACCACAACAGGACTGAGTGGTGCAGCTCAGAGGTGTCTTAGCATCTTCCAGTTGACTCACTCACATACATTTACTTAAGTTACTAAGGAGGCGTGCTCACATAGATTTAATTATTTCATTACTATCTTTCAATTTTATGCTAAGTTAAAGCATCGCTGGGGCGTCAACAGAGCACTCCTCCTTTTTTTACCTGCGTCAAATATCTGTGTGTGAAAATAGAGAAACCTGATGCATGATAGGCCCGTAATTGGGTTGCCACACACAATTTGCACTTCATCTTTTTTTTAAACCTTTTCACCATTCCTGTGGAATCAATGTCAGGCTTTGAAATATTGTCACAAGCAAGTATCGACCTTTGCCACCTGAGCTAAACTGAAATTTGTAGGAACAGACTCCAGAGGGATAAATACAGTGCAGCATATTGCTAAGTTGCAGCTCAGAAAAAGATATGATACAATATTAGCAGTGTTCATGTGTTTGTTTATCATTAGTTTGGCTACAAATAAAAACACAATTTCCCAGTGCTGCATTGGAGATAGGAGGAGATATGAGGTATCGCCACGGTATCATTTGTTAATTTTAGCATTGCAGTTAGTTTCTCTTTTTTTTAATCCACGTGGCTTGCCCTCCAGTTACTCTGGATGCAGTAGTGTCAATTTCAAGGTACTCTCAGACTGTATAATGCTGTCTCAGATATAAGAGAGCCCTAAAGTGATCAGAAATTCTCCTTACATAATGACTTTGGTGGAACGATAGGAATCCTGTGTTGCTCTGGCTCTGTTAAGTCCTGCTAGCCTCATTAATAGTTATGAGTTTTATTCCTATTTAACTTGAAGACTCTCTATACCTTTTGGTAGCGTGAATGAACTAGGAGCAGTAGTAACCTGAACCCAAGGTCCATCTTTGAGAGGTGCCCACGTGGGTGGCATCGGTGCCAGTGTGCAGGACAAGGCTTGGCGGTTTTGGCACAGCTGAGGCACCTTGCCTGACCTGTGCCACAGGTGCTGGGGTGTACCTAGGCTCCCTGAATTATAACTGATTTAAGTACTGCAATTAGATATACTGTCTTATGCTGTCGATTGCCCTGATTTGTGATGCTTTTCGTGATTTTCTTTTTGACTGAACTTCCCTTTTTGTTAACAGGTATTTCTATTTTGTTTTATTCAGGTGGCGCATGTTTTACATTATGGAGAATAATGTTCAGTTTGATTGATTTGTTTCAGAATGGATCTATACATATTTCCTCCTTCTCTCTTTAGTCTGTTCAGTGTGAGTCACTCCACTGAGTGAGAGCCTTTATTTCCTCCTGTGTCTGTGCATGTCTGTGTTGGCTTTCCCCAGCCTTACCCTCTGTGCCTGTTGTGAAGCTCACTGAGGTTGATCCTGGTCCCTGCGGTCTAGTGCTCTCAGTGCAGCTCTACAGGGTCACCACAAATCATGCCTTTCTCCAGGTTACCCAGTGCTGATGCATTCTCTTTGACATCTACTGCTTAAACATAGTTAAATGTCAATACCATAACAATTAAATACTGTTAATACATTACACATCCTTTAACACCGTGGGGCTTTGGGTTGGCACTTTGCAGGGACAGACTGTGCCACCTGTACTGACTTGGAAGGACATCTCACTCCTTTAAAAGTCATCTTGAAGTTGATGCAAGTCCATGAGGAGCAAGTTGGGCTGAAGAACCTGTCCTACGGTTGGTTGGCTTAATGCTATAGGTTTGGCATGCTGCTCTCAGCTTTCATCGTTGAAGCAGACTTGCTTCGATGAAATATGGGTTAAACTCTGTACACTTGCTTCATGATACATTATGAAGGCTTACAACAATCTATTTTTAATAACTTCCACCCTTTGTAACTGTCCTGCCAAGAGCTTGGCTTACTGATGTCCAGTCTTCTCCAGGCTTTAACATCCAAATTTTTGTTCCAGTAATAGTGATTTTAATATAAGTGGAAACATCAGTCTTGTCTTAAATCTTCAAAATTAAGTATAAATGTTATCTGTTGGTTTTCATAAACTTGAATCTTTGAGATGGTGCTTGGCTTTTTGTAAGCCAGCACAAGATGTTTGTAATTCATCCAGGAAGTACTTTGTCAGAAATATCAAATGATGAGCTATGTTATAAGAGTTTTAACATGCTGTTCTAATTGCAGTTGCAGTTTTAAACTTCTTTGTTAGCTGTGTAGAGTATTCTTGAGAGAATATGATGTGGTACAAGTTACTTTCCACAGGATGTGATTTGTCCTATGATTATCTTTTCTTCCCTTCAAAAATGGTGTTTTAAAATTATGTCCTTTTACAGACTGGCTGAGAATGCCCTTTTCTGTAAAACCACACCCTGTGTGGGTGTGGTGCCTTTTATTTAACACGCCTTTTATGCCCATTTCCTTCTCTGGAACATGGAGGACAGTAACACCCAGGGGCGTTGGGGGAAAGGAAGCTTAGACTGAATAGGCAGAAAGAGTTTGTGTCTACTGGAGCAAATTCCTGCCTGGATCTTAGGCTGGCACCCGTAACTTCTGTTCCTGTCTGTCCTGCAAGGAGACAAAGCAGTTTCTTCAACCTCTGGTTGGGGTCTGGAGGGCAGCAGCGTGGTGGTTGCTCCCTGTGATCACCACCTAGAAAGCTGGGTGTTGAGCCTGAAGAATCAGTCCTCCTGTTGCCCTGAGTAGTTGTCAGTGTAATATAATTTAGTAGAAATTCTCTCTACCATTGAAAAAAATTCTAGAAAATCACTCAGCAAACACATAGGGGAGAGCAGTGTTGCCTGGGGTTATAGAGTTAGATGCTAAGAAATAAGAAAATAAGAGATTTAAGGTATCAGCAACTTGAATTCCGTGCACGCGAGTGAGGCTATTGGCTGCAACTGTAATAATTTGTTAACAAGAGTGATGAACTGGGAGTTTTATTGTAGGTCATTCAGATCTTGAGGGCAGACTACTGCATCTCCTGTAGGAGAACCCCGTTGTGTTTTCATTCACATATTTCTTCTGTGGAAAAGGATTCAGCTGCTAGCTAAACTTGGATACATGGGCAAATTTTGGTACCCGTGGGCCAGAATTTTTGAGCTTGTTGGATAAACATTCCATTTTGCTGACTCGTAGTAGATAAATGTAGTTTTCTGACTGACACACAAAATACACATTGGCAGCCAAGCAATGACTTGTCTGGTATCGACCAGCTGATCAGGGTCACACAGGTGCAGAAGTGGTGTGCTCTGCCATGCTGGTCACTGCCTTTTTTTGACAGAAGGATTCTTCTGTCATTAATTTATAATGAGGTTAGCTTAGTTTTTAAGAATCCTGCTGTACTGGATTTTAAAATAATGTTTAGGGATATCTTAGTAGCAGGGGTCGCTTTTGTAGATGGGCTGTATTGCTTTGATTTACTGTTTGGTTGTTGGTATAGATTTAGAAACATACTGCTTCCACCATATAACAAAATGTGCATCTGTAGGACTGATTTATTTTATGTATGTATTTTCCTTGATTTCTTTATTCTGGATAGACTTAAAGATGTTAAGCATAAATGCAAAATTGTGGACTAAGAGCTTTGGAATAATGAGTGTGAAGATGATGATGAATTTTTTTGTTTGTTTTTGGTTTTTTTTTTGGTTTTTTTTAGATTTTTTTAGAGTTTTTCTCCTAGATGCTGAACAACTCCATGGAAATGATACAGATTCAGAATCAACCTTTACTCTTGGTGCATGAGTAAAGCAGTAGACTGTAAAGTCTGATTCTTGACTGAATCAGTAATAACAATAAATAAATAATAAGAGCTGTAGGATGGTGTTGAAACAAGGAATCCTCTGTGTGTTTGTATATTTGTTTGCATGATAAAGTCTGTGTATTCGAAGATTGGCTTGTCTAGAGAGGCTCTTTTTTTGTCTGGAACAAGCCTTTGATATTTTGAAGAAATCAAGAATTAATTCTTTCTGTTGAACTTTGGGGGATGCATCTAATAACACTGCTTACCTATCCCTCACAGGAAAATAATTCCATTTATGAACAGGTACCAAAAATACAATTAACCGATTTCAGTACTACAGCTAGGAGGCCTGCTCACAGTCAAAACCAAAACTAGATCTGATTTGCTTTAAGGACCAATGTTGTTATCATGGGAAGGTGAGGTAATGCCTTTTTTAATGCTTATACGTAATTTTGGAAACCTAAAATACAGTTTAGATGTGTAATAGCAATATTAAATATTTAAAATTTTGAAAAATTTAATGCAGTTAAATATTAAATACATGTGCTGGAGAACAAATTGCAGGGTTGAGTACTTATGTCAGTAACATGTTTTATTTGAATAGTTCTTGTCATTTTTGTGTGAACAGTGAAAGAGGTATTGAGTGTATATGTGATGTCAACACTTTAAGTCATGAAGACTTTTCAAAAGTTATTACATATTTAACTATGGAGTGGACAGCATTTTTTGAAATAACAGAAGTTACCCAGTTAATAAGAATAAAAAAGATTTGATTGCTGTACTCTGGTTAGTCGATTTTTCCTCAAAAGGAAAGTGAAATCTGTTCTTGTGTTTCTCATGCATGGCTCTACTTTTGTAGGAAAACCAGGGACAAATTAAAACCTGCGTGTGTTTAGCTGCTGTAAATCATCTTACAAAAAGCGTTGACCAGCAGAGGGCTTCTGTCCCTGGGAAATAATCCCTCACACCGTTTTTGCCAGAGAAGAGGAGCTTTGTGCACACACCTTTCCACAGTGGTTTTCCTTCTCTCATGGTCCTGTGGACCAGCCAGCTCTGGAGAGCTGTGCAGGATCCTGTAGTCTCCGTTGCTTCCCTTCAGGTTGTACATGATGCAGTCTCATCTCCATAGGGCAGGGGAAAATTCAGTCCCTCTGCAGTGACCTCATTTTAATTATGTTAAATGTTTTTGTCGTCGAGATGCAAGTATGAGGACAGGGAGGGATGCTATGAATATTTTTGGAGGTCAGACTGTGGGATAAATAGCCTGCTGGTTGTCAATTTATAGAAGAGTCTATCACATCTTAAACCAGAGCAAAGCTTTATTCTTTTCATCCTGTTGCAGCACAGAATGGTGCCTCTGCGTTCCCTTGGAGTGGATCCCACTCAGCCCGGTCAGCTCCGGACACAGTCGGCTGCGGGGGCCAGGCCCCGGACTCTGGGAGACCAGAGGTCTGGCTCGTGGGTCCTTCCACAGGAGTGCCGGGATGGAGGCAAGCAGTGGAGGGAGGAGGCAGACTCAGAACTGGGCTAAATCTGGGAAGTTTATTGAGCCTCGGAGGCGAGGTCCCACCTCCCAGCAATGCCCAGTTCGGAGCGAGCTCCAGAGGCACCTGCGGGAGGTGTTATGGGTGGGTGGTAACACGGGAGGGATTACAGTGATGACCAATCGAAGGAGGGAAGGGTATGGTGACCAGAATGAAGGATGTTTCAAGGAACCAACCATGGGAAAGAAAGGGAGGGATCTTTTTCCCCAAGCCAACCACACGACACCCCTGCCAGAACTTTCTAGAAGCCTGGGAGGGGTGCCAGCACGATTGGCAAGGGCCAGGGAGGAGACAAAGGTGGGAAATGGGGTAATTGGCAGCAAACTGGGGGGATACAAACTGGGTAAATTACAAAGGTACGAAACTCGAGGGGAGACCCAGACTGAACCAAAGCAAAACACACTCCCTCATCTCCCCCTTTTTTGTTTTTTATGATGACTCAAATTCAGGTTGGGGACAATATTCAGAGTCTGGATATAAGTCCCCAAACCACTGCGACTCTGGGGCCTTGGGCTCGTGCTCTGATTCCGGGAGAGCTTCGGCCTGGCCAATGTCCACGGGGCAGGGGGAGTTCACAATCAGTTTAAACAGCAGTCTTCTGAGAAGTCCGAACATAATCAGGGTAACCAAAAGGATGAAATATAAAAGCAGTCCGGTCCAGAGAATAGACACTGCCCATCCTGATAGTCCCCATCCGTTGAGGATGCTGCCGAGCCAATCACCCGTCAGCTGCAGGCTTCTGGTGATGGCTCGGGCGGATGGTGCAGGATCCATCTCCGGTGTCTCCAGCTAAAACAAACTCGAAGAGAACAATATTAAAACAAGGACCTAACTGGGGTAAAGTTGGGGTCCAGAGGGCATGGGGTCAGCCTATCCCGGTCTTAGGGGTTGCTTGACTTCCTTTTCCGGTGGGACGGGAGACACACGGTTTCACCCATCTCGATGGGATCCACCTAGGGCCCTCAGGGGTGGATACGCAAGCATATCCCTTCCCCCACGTGATTAACTCATGGGGGCCCTGTATCTCCCGAGTCTCCGGGTCTTTAATCCACACCAGAGGCTTTTCTTTCATTTGCAGCTGCTGAGACCCTCCAGTGTGCCGCACAATCGGTGGGTTCAGGTTCTCAAAGGCACAGTTAAGGAAATTCAACGTGAACAGTGCCCTTGAGAGCCTGACAACTGGGTAGTCTAGTCTTTCTGGGGACCTTTGACACTGTAACATCCTTTTGATGTTTTGATGAGCCCTTTCCACAATGGCTTGGCCTGTTGGGGAATAGGGGATGCCCGTTTTGTGTTCTATTCCCCATTGCTGCAGGAAGCCCCTGAACTCCTTAAAAGAATACGCAGGGCCATTGTCCGTTTTTATGACCTTGGGGATGCCCAGGGTAGCAAATGCCTGCACTAAGTGCCTTCTGACATTGCTAACCTTTTCCCCTGCGTGGGCAGAAGCAAAGACTGCTCCGGAGAAGGTGTCCACTGACACTTGTACATACTTCATCCTACCGAATGAAGCGACATGTGTCACGTCCATCTGCCACACCTCGCAACTGTTGAGTCCACGGGGATTAACGCCAGTGCCAATGGCGGGAAGAGCTAACTGATGACATTCTGGACACGCGGCCACAATCGCCCTGACCATGCTTCAGGTTGAACTGCCTGACCAGGGCAGGGGTGTTTTGATGAAACTGCCGATGGCTGATTTTGGCCTGCTCAAATATATCTGGGAGTGGGGCCATCACGGCTGGCGCAGCGAGGGCATCTGCCCTCCTGTTGCCCTCCACGATGAACCCGGGCAGGTCCGTGTGTGACCTGACATGCATCACGTAATAGGGTTGCTCTCGGTGGGAGACTAGATTGACCAATTTTGAGAGCAACTCATATAAAGCTGTGTTGGAGACCTCTTGCAAGATGGCATACTCGGCTCTGGAGACAACTCCTGCAACATATGCGGAGTCGGTTACTGAATTTAGGGGTTCAGGAAACCTTTCAAAAGCCCTGACGACTGCGTCTAACTCAGCGACTTGAGGTGATCCTTCCACCTCTTTAATATCCGCCTCCCACCGCTGAGTTTGGGGGTTTTTCCAAGTCATGACAGACTTGTGAGAAGCCCCAGACACGTCAGTGAAAACGGTCAAGGCCTTTAAAGGTTCCTTACTCCGAACACTCTTTGTACTCAACTCAAATTGAATTTCTGAATTAAAAATTTTGTGGGCCGGCCTATGTAAAGAAATTTGGCCTGTGTAACCCTCCAGAGCAAATTGCAAGGCTTCACAATCCTGAAGCAGGCTCTCCAACATTGCTTTAGTAATTTGGCCCGTCCGCATCCTGATTGGTACGTGGATGCAGCCAAAGTCACGTCCCGGTAACTCTCTGATCTGGACTCTAGCTTTCCGGATCAGTTCAGCCATCAGCTCTTGTGGCCGTGTCATCCTCTTGGACCTGTTGTGACTGAGGAAAACCCACTCAATTATCAAGAGAGGATCCCTTCGGTCCTGGTCCTTCTTGCTCTTCCTATTGTCTTCCCATTGGAAGACAACCCCGTGTAGGTGCGGCAGATTGCCCAGGATGATGAATCTAAACAGCAAGTCAGGCCTATACCTGCTTGCCTGCCTGGTGGACATCAGGTGTTGCACCTTCTCCAAGGCTGTCTGTGCCTCTGGGGTAAGCGTCCGGGGAGAACTAAGCTCCTCTCCCCCTTTCAACAAATCGAAAAGGGGGGCTAGGTCTTCATTAGACAGACCCAGCCACGGCCTTACCCAGTTTAAAGATCCACACAGTTTGTGGACATCCGCCAATGTCTTTGTATTTGTTTGGATTGCCAATTTTTGCGGCACAATGATCCGCTTGGTGATTTCAAGGCCCAGGTATTTCCAAGGTGGCATCCTTTGAATTTTATCTTGCTGGAGCTCGAACCCTGCAGCAACCAATGCTCCGATTGTCAGGTCAAGCACATTCGCCAGCATGTCATCATTGGGGGCACACACGAGGACATCATCCATGTAATGAAGGATGATGGCCTCCCTTTGCGGCTGCGCGTACTGGGGCAAGCAAGGAAGAGACATACCATTGGCAGATGGTCGGGCTGTTCTTCATGCCCTGTGGCAGCACCTTCCAATGGTATCTCTTTCTTGGGGCTCCTCGGTTGATGACCGGAACTGAGAAGGCAAAACGTGGGGCATCATCAGGGTGTAGAGAAATTTGGAAGAAACAATCCTTAATATCAATTATGGCCAAATTCCAATTTTGGGGAAGCATCGTCAGGGACAGCATCCCTGGTTGGGGAGAGCCTATGTCCTCAATCTCATTATTAATTTGGCGAAGGTCCTGGAGGAGCCGCCATTTGTCTTTGTTAGGTTTTTTAATTACAAAGACAGGGGAATTCCAAGGGCTGTTGGTCTCCACTATATTCCCCTTCTTAAGCTGCTCCTCCACGAGCTTCTCGAGCGCCTCCAATTTCTCACCGTAGAGCAGCCACTGTTCTACCCAAACTGGACAGTCCGTTTTCCAAATCAATTTCTGGGTAGGGCGCTCCTCAGTGACCGCTGCGCAAAAATTCTGTGGGGGGTCAGGAATGTCAATAGTGACTCCCCACTGCTGCATGAGATCTCTCCCCAAGAGGGGTTCCTTGTAATCAAGTACGAACGGACGTATATTGGCCAATTGTGCGCTCGGCCCCTTAATTTGTATGATGCTTCTAGATTGTTTTGCCAATTGGATCCCCCCAACACCTTGTATGTGCCCTGCCACATTCTGCAGTTCCCAATGTGCCGGCCATTCCCATGTGGGAATGATCGTCACATCCGCCCCTGTGTCCAGAAGCCCCTTCAGGTGAAGGACTTCTTCCCCTCTGCTGATTTTGCAGTCTACCCTCGGCTTCCCTGTTCCTATTACATGGGTGGCACACACTATTGGGTGTGGCCCTCCTGCAGGGATAGCCTGGGCGACCATCTGCCCTCTGGGCAGAAACAGAGGTGGGTGGACACAGCGCAGCCAGAGAACGGGTCCTTCGGGACTAGATGTCATTAGCCCCGGAGTGACTTCGATCTCTGGTGGTGTGCAGTTAGCATCTCTGATGATGACGTACCTGTCTGGGCTCTGGTCTCTCGCCCCCAGCTCACCACCGGTGCTCACCGGTGCGGCGTGCCACCCGCTGTCCTTCAGGAGGAGCAGTGTCAACAGCCACAACCTGAAAAAGTTGTCGGAGAAAGAAGTCAAGTCAGGCTGAATTGTCACATCCAGTAGATTTGTTTTATCACACCCTGCCCTCCCCAGCCCCTCCTCCCCCTTGCGTCCCGTCCCTTTTTTATCTTCACACAGGGCGGGCGCGCGCTCCCCACTCAGTTTTTTGAGACTCATTTACGAGTCCCCCCAACCCCTGCTCCTTCTTAAACTGATGGAATTCCCGCTTGAGCGGGCAGTTTTTGGTCCAGTGTCCAGGCTGGTTGCAGAGGAAGCAGGTGTTCCGGGTCTGCTGTTGTGGCTGCCTCCAGGCGTTCTTCGATGGAGGTCGGATGCCTTGGCCTGTGGTTCTTCTCTGGTCCGCAGCAGGGCGTGGTGTAGCTGCTCCCACAGAAGCCATTCCTCGGGGTCTTTGCTTGTCCGAGCCGGTAGATTGCAGGTGCGGCACTTTCGCAGCGCAGACTTCCAGCATGGCTTGTATTGTTGGCGGAGGGTCCAGAGGGAGGCTCAGGATGGCTGCTTTACATTGGGGGTTCGCGTTGGCCATTGCCATCTCCACGATGACCTCCTCTCTGGCCGCCGGCTGCCTGACCTGCAACTCTACGGCTCGGGTTAGTCTCTCTACAAATCTGAGGAATGATTCTGTGGGCTGCTGTCGGACCCACGAGTAGCTTTCCACAGGCGCGTCCGGCCTCAGGTCAAGGAATGCCTTACCAGCTAGTTCCTTGACCCGCTGCAGCACCTCTAAAGGCAAACCCTGGGCCTGCTTCGGCGCCAAAGCCCATTCCCCCTCGCCGCTCAGATGGTCCATTGTCAATGCCTGATTATCGGCATCAACGGCCGTATCGGATCCCTGCAATAGCACTGGAAGGAGTCAGCAGAGCTCCCTTTCCCATGCTGATTTCCAGAGCAGAAACTCTGCCGAGGAAAGCAAGCATGACAAAAGTTGACGCAGATCAAAAGGCGTCATTACCACTCCGGAGAGATTTGCCTGTAAAAGGCCGCGAAAATATTCGCTCTCCCTCCCAAACTCCTTCTGCGCTTTGCAGAGCTCCTTAATTGTTTGATGGGAGAGGGGTTCCCAACTGGCATGGGTCATTCCCCCTCTCCGGGACCTCTGATAAATAACCGGAGCGACTGAAGGGATGGGGTCCAGTTCCAGGTTCCGGTCCTCAGGCCCCCCCCCCCTTCCAGCCACTCACCGTGGGAACCGGAAGGCCAACCATGGGAACCAGAGGCAGGGGCGTGGGAACCGGAAGCGGGAAGTGGGTGGCGACCGGACATGAACCTACGACAACCCCCCGGGGCGGAGCAAGGCGGCATACACCGAAGTGGGGTGGGAGGAGTAGCAAGGGCGGACCCAACTTGGGAGTAGGAGGGGTCAGGGTACGGGGAGGCGTTGGGATGGGAGGGGTTAGAAAGTGGGAGGAAAGGGTTTCGGGATGGGGAAGGAGAGGGAGGGCAAGAGGGGGTCTCTGCCATGCGGCGCCCGCCATCTTGTCCTCCTTGGGTAGGGAAGCCATTTTCTGAACCTTCCGAGGAGCTAAAACGAACTCGGGGTCTTACAGCTGGGGAAGTCGGGGAACGGGGTGAGCCCCGGGCAGTCTGGCCAGGACTGTCCGGACAGGGGGACCGGGAATCCCGAGGAGAGCCAGGGAGTCGATAGCAACCCTGCACAGCATCGCGCTTTGCTCTCTTCAGGATGCCTGGTTTAGGGGACACGGGCTTAGGAGAAGACTTAGGGGTAGCAACTGGGGAACCCGGGGTTGGCTGTCCTTCCCTCTCCCTTTTTTTGTTTAAAGCCGACCGAATTTATAAGTATAATAAAGAAAACTTATCTAAATCCTTCTCTTTCGCCAATTGTGATTCTCCCAATTTTGCTCCCACGGCGTTCCAAAAGGGAACGCTTAAAACCGAATTTTGGGAGCAGTGAGGGAAGTGCAAGAACAGCCAATGAACAAACCTTTTTAAACACCCCTTAGAAAAACGTTTCCCCCCACCCTCTAGGAGTCCCACAACTTGGATATATACCCCCTTCTGTGCTGTGGACAGTTTAGCGCCCATATCCACAGCACAACGTCTGAAACCGAGGAAAAAAGAAAAAAAAAAAACCCTGGACACTAAATCCCGACCAGAGGCAAGTGACACACCCGCCCCGGGGCTGCGCAGCCTAGCACCTCCTCAGGAGCCAGGGACCGTGCAGGTCCCGAAAAGCCTTTACCGGCTTTGAAGTAGATTTCCCCCCCCGGGGAAAATACTTACCCCTTAGTGTCCAGGCGGGCTCCAGACGACCAATCCTCCACCGAGGACGACTCTGCCGGCGCAGGCGGAGCTACCGTCCTCTCCCCCAGGAGCGCAGCTCCCTAAAACGGAGCGGGCTACAACTGGGGTAGCTAGACGTCCCAAGGACAGGCTCGGAGAGCCGATTAGTCCGTTCCGTGGGGTCCGATGGAAGCGGGAGGGCCCCGCGATGGGCGCCAAGCTGCCTCTGCGTCCCCTTGGAGTGGATCCCACTCAGCCCGGTCAGCTCCGGACACAGTCGGCTGCGGGGGCCAGCCCCCGGACTCTGGGAGACCAGAGGTCTGGCTCGTGGGTCCTTCCACAGGAGTGCCGGGATGGAGGCAAGCAGTGGAGGGAGGAGGCAGACTCAGAGCTGGGCTAAATCTGGGAAGTTTATTGAGCCTCGGACGCAAGGCCCCACCTCCCAGCAATGCCCAGTTTGGAGCGAGCTCCAGAGGCACCTGGGGGAGGTGTTATGGGTGGGTGGTAACACGGGAGGGATTACAGTGATGACCAATCGAAGGAGGGAAGGGTATGGTGACCAGAATGAAGGATGTTTCAGGGAACCAACCATGGGAAAGAAAGGGAGGGATCTTTTTCCCCAAGCCAACCACACGACGCCCCTGCCAGAACTTTCTAGAAGCCTGGGAAGGGTGCCAGCACGATTGGCAAGGGCCAGGGAGGAGACAAAGGTGGGAAATGGGGTAATTGGCAGCAAACTGGGGGGATACAAACTGGGTAAATTACAAAGGTACAAAACTCGAGGGGAGACCCGGACTGAACCAAAGCAAAACACACTCCCACAGAATGGCGTCTGATAAATCTCGCTGTATTGTAATTTATGCCTTTAGCAGTGTGAAGGGGGTGCACCGGTGTGGGGGCACTCAAGCGGGTTTCTGTAATGGTAAGAGCACTGATCCTCCACTCTGCTAGAAATATATTTTGAATCCGTCCTGCTGCCTCATTACTGAATATTCTTCTTGACACATAGTTTTGCGTTTTACCTGGCAGGCATTCGTCTTTCTTTTGGCTAGGTTTTGCATTCCTTTTATCTGCTTTATCTAGAATTCATCTCTGTTGCTTACTCTGTAGCCACGGTGTGCTAAAAAGCCTTAAGTCAAATATTGCCACATACACATCTCTTCTTAAAATGCCATTAACTTCGCTTGGTGCTGTGAGCCACCCAGTCAGAACCAAGCTTTTCAGCTGGGTGACTGGCAGCATATGGAGAGACAAACTCTTTTGGACACATTTGGTTAAAAAGATAGTGTTTGTTCTGCTTTTCTGTGTTCAGCAGTGCCTTTTTTTCCTCAGCAGAATTGGAAGATAATAGGATTTTAAAGGGTGAGTAATTGACCGACAACCACTTCCAGCCGTAGCATTTTTCTTCATATTGTGTGGCCTCAGTGCTTAGGTGAGGCGCAGCCTGATTTCTTATTTCCACAGCTCGCTGCACTAAATCCCATGGCAGCTTGGTTGTTCTGCTGGCAGCCCAGGGGAAACAGAAAGATACATAAGTGGCCTGGGTTGGTTTAGTTGGTTGGTTGTTTTTTAAATTTGGGTGTTTGTTTTAATTGCATTGTGTATCTCTAAGAATAGTATGCACTACTCAAATCTTAAAACCAAACCAAATACATGCAAAATGGATTCCCGCTGTTGATGCCAAAATTAAATATTTTCAAAATCCCTTGTATTTTAATATATCCTTTCTTTCCCCCTCATCCAAAAATAAACTAATTTTTTTTTGGGTGTCTTTTTTTTTTTTTTTTTTTTTTTTTTTTGGTGCAAATATTTGTGTTAATTGGTGGTGACTGGGCTGCAGAAGGATGAAGGCTGGAGGTTGTAGATGCTCAAGACCGCAGCTGAGTAAGGGCTTTTGCAGCTGAGAGAGGTTTGGGAACTTGGGAGGAAGATGGCAATAACAGTTTAAAGCTTTGGTTGTCACAGGGGAGGTTTGTGAGAAAAGGAGTCAAATGCTTCAATCAACCAGGAGAGAGTGAATGAATTCTTATCTTTTTTATGAGGATTAATTTTTTATTAGATGGTAGTGGCTGTTTTCATTTGATCTTTTCCCCTTTTTAGCCTTTTTTTCCCAAGCTTCCCTCCCTCTCTACTGCCTCTTTCGTGAGCCTGAATGGCTCTGACACTAAATGACCATTTGATGAGTCTTTCCTCACCATCCCCCCCGTGTCTAATTTACCAGAGAGTGCTCTTGATGTGGGTGGTACCCCTCTCATCTTATCAGGGTTTTAGACTCAGCAGCTCACAATGATGCCCACAGGCGAAGGGCATGTTACCAAAAATGTGGGGAAGTTGTGCCAGCATAGTTTAGAATTAGCTTAAAGTAGTCCTAAAATTTTGTGTGGGGGTTCTTCCTGCAGCTTGGGAGACTTACTTAAATATACTTTAGATTAATAAGTGATCAATATAAAACTGCATTTATTGATAGCAAATTTTTAAAAAGGTATTTGCATATTTAAGTTATCTTAAATACTGAAATGTGTCCTTGGGTGTTTTTGCATCAGATTGTAGAGACCAGTATAAGGCACACAGATACAGGGCTGCATTTAAATGAAAGCAAAGAGCATCGAAGTTACTGATAACACCTTTGTTTTTTATATTTGCCGTGTCTGCAGGAGAAAATGGTACCAAAACCAAAGCAGTTTGTTGCTTTCTGATTATTTGGTTCCTTGTGTTCTTTGTTTTGGCATCAGTGCTGATGTGTTCTATAAACAATCCTTGGTAACATAAGGATTTGTAAGGGTTGTAGCGGTTTTAGAGCATCAAGGTTTTAGAAACTCTACTCAGATTGCTCAGTTACTCTGTTTTGAATTTTAAAGATTATACTGGTGGTCTATGCATTAGTGTTATGTAAAACATATGCATATTAAATGCAATGTGAATATATTTTGCCTTTTCTGAAGAGATTTAGAATAAATAAAAGCACCTGCAACTGAACAGTTGAATGTTCCGGTGGAAAAGAACCTAAACCCACCTTCTTGCAAAAATGTATAGCTGTTGAACTTTGTGGATCCCTTACCTCAGTGAGTTACTTGCTTAGTTTAAAAGGTCAAATAAATTAGACAAATTAATGTTAACATGTTGGTGAACTACTTACTGGCTTTAATTGAAACTGTAAAAACAGATACCCTGAGGCAGATTTAAGCAGTGGCAACTAACATTGTTATGATAGCCTCAGGAAGCAAGTGTAACAGACAGGATGTTTTGTAATAAAACTGTAAAACAATTAAAATAGCTGCACAAAGGATGCTGCTTTTTAGCCTGTCCAGAGGAAAGGGCTGCAAAGGGAGTGTCAGCCAGTCACAGCATCACAGTTGTTATAAATTGCTATCTACTTTTGGAAGGGGCAAAAGATGGATAACAAAGTCGACAAGTAAATACATGCTACATAAATATGCATAAATCCATTACCATCTGCCACATTGTCCAATTTGACTGGGGTGTCTACCACATAAATCAGTTTAAAGCAGTTTCCCTCAAGCAATATTTTCTATAATGAATGGTTGAAAGATCTACATTCTTGGGTTGTGACTGTAGTTCTGGTATATAATATGGAAAATACCATATTTACCATTTTCTCAAAAAAAAAAAAGAAAGCTGTAGTTGAAAGATTTATTTGACTGTGCAGCTACTAAACTTTGCATTAGTCTTCGGAAGCCAAGCCAGGAAGTTAAATTATCAGGCTTTTTGCTTGGCTTGGAATTTTTAGTGGTTTATTTGATACAATCACTACTATAGACATTAAGTAAAGATTAGAAATACCAGTCTGCAAATGTGCTGGTTTTGTATCCCAGCATTGTGGTAATTTTAAATGATAATTTTTCATAAGTTTCATTCCTTGCTTGGTAAGCAAACATAGCTCATAGTGCTGCTGTTTATTCTTTGTGTTGTCACTGTGCTATGTCTCAGTTTAGGTCCAAGTAGTTTTATTTTTCTATCCTGTATGTGTATAGCACATTACATTTAATCTTTTATCCAGATGTGGCCTCTGTCTCCTTAGACTCAGCTTGTACAGTTTTCCTACATCCTGTTCTGGATTTCTCCTAATAGCTACGGTGATAGAGTCACTGTGCTTGGCTGTGCATTCACTCCGTTTCTTTGACTCTGAGGCTGCTTTACACTGTTCTGGCAGTGAAAAGGGGCCCCAGTGAGAATGGGTCTCAAGACCCAGCTGGCTTGTCTTCTGTTTTATGACATGCCAAATAGATTGCACCAGGAGAGGTAACATTTGTGTGTTCATTCTTTAATGCAAGAAGAAAGTATTAAAATTTCCTTGTTTGTTTGTTTATTTATAGATTAAATCTCTAAAGCAGAAGTGGGGAGTCTTTTTTATGTACACTGATGTTCCTTTTCTTTTTCCCCCCCACTCCATTCCCTTTATGGAGATTTGTAATTACTACTGAAAGATTTTATAGTATTCTGATTAAGAATATATATTAAGACTTTACATCAAGATATTTTTTCTGGTAGGAGGTGTTAAAATGCTCACTTGTGATGGAAAAAGACAAATTTGGAGTTCCATTCTTATAAAGAAACTGGCCTGAGTTTGTATATGAAACAATCTGATAACCTGTCTTCTCTCTGCAAATATTTGCCTCCATTATGTCAAAGGTCAAAAATCTAAACTGCCTGTCTGGTTAATTCATGGAGTTTTGTAAATCACTTAAGTATTTTTAAATCTGTATGGTTAGGTGTCCTTTAGTAGGTTAGGAATCTAACTTTGCACTTCTGTTTTGTAAGAAGCACAGGTTTGTAGTGTAAGAAAGTCACAATACAAGAATAAAATTATTGCAAAAGTAGTTTATAGGTAATACTGAAACATTTCTTTGATATGGTAAAGATTCTGTAGTGTTAGAAAAACAGCTTCTAATAAAAACACAGCTTCACCCCTTAATGGAGCAGAAATTTAATGTTAAAACTAGAAATGAATCCACTTGGGAAAAAAAAGTGTGTGCAAGTGTGAGATTCATTTTCACTTCAAATTAGCCGCCTTAAAGATGAGGCATCACATATAAGCTGGTTATCCAGCCTTTCAGCTCAGTCATGGAAGGGAAGGGTTCCTATAGATAAAGAGTCATATCATTTACAGAGAAGTGTCCAGTAAAGGTGGGATATGTTTCCCCTGGAGTGGCATACAAAAAATACGTTTTTGTGGCTGTAGGGCAGTGCATGAATCTCCGTGTGACATTTTTTTGTGTACGTGAGGGGGAAGGGAACAGTCTGCTCAAAATGAAGAAATGTCTAGATTTTTAGTGTAAAATATCAATCTACAGCATGCTAGTTCTCAGGTGGGTTTAGTAACAGCTGGGATATGATTTAAGGTAAAGATACTTGTAAAAACAATCTCCTCACCTAAATACGCATCTTAAATCTCTGTATCTTCCTTATTGACATGAAATAATAGACCAAAGTATAAAGGTTTGTTTGAGAAAGGCCTGTTTCTGATCTAAAAGTATTCTTTCATCAGTTCTGTGTGTTGGATGGTTTCCTTTGAGCACAGTTTGAATGTGTTTAGAGGAGAAAAGATAGTCTGGCAACTCTGTATCGAGGCAGGAAACCTATTTCCAGAGCTGCCCCAGGCTTCCTGTCCGGCTGAGGAACTGATCCTTCTAAACAGAGCTGGGGAAAAAAAAAAAAAAAAAAAAAGAAAGAAATACCCCAAGAACTTTGTTTTAGTGTGCAAGTTTTAAATGAAGTAATTTTTCTACTGGCCCTCTTGTTTTGAAGATCTAATACCTGCCTGGCAGGATTTTAAGAAGGTGAATTTTCTGAAGCCTCAAGTGCTTTCTTGCAGGATCCTGTATACATGTAGAAGATAACTTTTAACTGTTCCTACAGTATTATTCCTCAAGCAAGACTTGAGGAAATTTGCGGGGTGCAAACCTCTGAAACAGTCTTTCTCCCTGCTCTTGGTAATGCAGTAAAGGGATGGAACCTTCCTTAGAATTGAGGTAATTCGTTATTATTTTCAAACAGTGGTGGCAGGAAATGAGAAGAAAACAATTGCTCTGAAAACAATTTGAATGTTGCTCCAGACAAATAAAAGACCAAGGCAGTGGCTGACCTCTCCTGACAAACAGCTGGAGCCAAAAATGGCCACGGAGTTGTCGCTTAAGGACTTAATAGAGGAGATCTTTCAAATCAAAGAAACAGTAAACAAGGTAGATGGAGCTTTAACAGAGGTTAAAATTGAGATAGCTCAAATGAAAGTCAGGCAAAATGAAATTAAAGAAAAGGTGAATCAACAGCTCTGTGTGTGTGAGGATGAATTGCTTACGTTAAAAGAGACTTCTAATCAAATCAGGTTTCTGGAATGATCTTTGAAGAATCGGGAGAATAAAAGGAGGAAAATCAAATTTGGGACTGGGTACCTAGAAAAAGCTTAAGGACATCACCCAGGGGTAGGTTTTGAAAACGTTGCACTGGAGCTGATAAAAGTGAGTGCTGGGAGAGACCTCTGCAGCAAAAGGTTGCACCTCAGCTTCCTCCTGGGTGTCTGGTAGACATCAGTCCCTTGTATCACATTGTGCTTGCCTTGTGCAGCAGATGACAGTGGTAAAGTTTCCTACTGTCAGTTTTTTCAGAGCACTCCCACTAGACCGTAGCTGGATACAGGCTATCTGCCACTGATGGTTTTATAGCCTCCCTGAATGTGAGGCCTGATTTATGGCACCCTAGTGAAATCAGGGTAGGTTATTGCATAACAATACAGTAATTATGGGATGAACCAGTTGGCCTGGCTTGGGGCTCAGGGAAGTACCTTTTCCTACCACTACAGAATGCAAAGGAGTTACGTTCTGTAAAACTGCCCTCGCTTCTGAAACGCAGTGATGACCTCCTTAAGAATTGCTGTGATCAAAGGTGGTTCCCTTTTGCTATTGATTCTGTCAGGGTGCTGAAATATGGAGCACATGAGGAAGAGTGATGGTCTGTGGTGCCTGGCTCTTCACTGATGAAATCTTCCATCAGCAGAAAAATTTAGGATACTCTTGTAGGTTGGGCTTGAATGGGGGTCAGGGAGCTAAGAGCAACATGAGTTTGCTCTGGCGTTGAACCTCAAGTGCTCGGTTTGCAGCTAAGTAGGACAACTACAAAAAATAACAAGAAAGGAAAGTTTTACCTCCCTGCAATGTTGCAGACGGTAGATATGTTTGAAATACCTAGGCAAGAAAATGGTGGGATGAAAACCTAAAATTAAGGTGAAACTGATTTGGAATCAGTATTGTTTATCTTGAATGAGCAACTGGTCTTTAACTAGTTGCCACCCTGCTAAGGATGCCTTAATAAGAAAGCTGGAGTATTTCAGTTCAGTGCTAGTGTTTTGCCTGTCCTTGCAGATTTCTGAATCTATGCAAGAATCCTAAATATTCCTTTTCTGATTTATTTGCTTTTAAATATTTTCTTCATTAATTTTGTTTTGGCATTGGCAGAAGTAGGTTTTTTTTTGTTGATTCTTCCATTTTCAAATAAGTGGGTGAACTGGTTTAGGAAGAAATAAGTAGTGATTCAGATTTTTTAGTCATAGTAATGAAAATGTTTTGTTAACCTGGCTTTGATTTTTGTTTTCATCTTTGTTTTTCATGGCTCATGCTGAAGTATTTGTCACAGAGTGTCCTGTACAGAATCTATAGTTATGTAATTTTTATTTATTTTTTTTTTTTTTTCCCAGCCCAGCAATGGCAGACAAATATTGCAGACACAAATCAGAGGTTTTGTTTGACTGTAGATTTTGGGTGCTGACATAAATCAAGTGTTCCAGTTTCTTTATGTAAACTAATTATTTGCAGCCAGGTTGGGCAAAGTATTATTTTTGCCATTGACAAGAGAAAGTTCTCAAATTGTGAAAAATGGTAAACAGTAGTTGGTGGAGGCAAAGGAGAAAGCTCTGAGGAGCTGCTCTTTGCCCTGTTTCTTGGTTTGGGGGATCACCATTGTATCCTCCTACAAAGTAGTAGGAATAAGGCAACCAGTTAGTAGTGCTGTTGAACGTGATCCTATTTCACCCCACTGGTGAAGTAGGATTTTTCCTACTGGATCAGCTTGAGGAGTTGGGAAATGCATTGTTAGTGGCTCTGCCAGTCTGAATAGCTGAGTGAGATTTTACTCCAGTCAGTCAGTCTGTTTAAAATAAAGGTTGCAAATGCATTTTCCTGGAGATTCTGAATTGCATTATTTAGTGGACTGATGTGTTCTGTAGTGGTAGTCCCAAAGAAGTTGAGAGGGACGTCAGGACATGCAGCATTATCTTACAAGAAAGTACTGGTAAAGCTGAACTGCAGTGAAGAACAACTGTGAGAATTAAAAAATAAGCTTGAAATATTTGCCTAGATTGGTTTGTTTCAGGGAAGAGCTACAAAGCATATTGTGGGTTTGGGAAACACGGTGAAATGCTGTGCTTACAAAACCAAAGGGTTCACAAAAATCACTTTTCTAAAAGGGTCGCAGGAAAGGTCAGTACATTTCTAGGTCTACATTTGTAGGATGGTCTTCTAATAGAGAATTCTTCTGCTTGTATCTTTCTCCCTGCTCTTAACTTGCAGGGAATGCAGTCTCTTGAGTGCCTTGAATGTCGACATCAATCAAAATGTTTTTCCTTTCAGTTAATTGGCTTCCAGGTTCGTGTTCCATCTTACGCCAGAAATAGATTTAGGTGCATCTCTCCTAATTTGCAGGTTTCTGGATAGGTACCTTGGGTGAAGTATTTTAAGAAACTTTCATTGTTCAGATACTTCTGAAAATAAAATACTAGCGTAGGACTTCTTCACCTGGATCTTGACTTTAACAGGTGAAACAAGATTATGTGGTAGGTAGAAATTTGCCATTTTTGTTGCACTCTCAGTTTACAGGCAAGTTACCTTGTACCTATCTGTCTCTCTACCTATAGATAGATGTGTGTATATAACACTACACTAGATCTATGTTTGTATTACATAGTTTTAATGACAGTAGACCCCAGGGCTGTACTTAAATCCTGGGAACCCTTGTAGCTGCAGTTGCCAAAGTATAAGAGGCCAGGTGATGTTAGATAGCTTTTCCTTCTCTTGTTACTGGTCATTACTGTGAGAACAACAACTCTGCAAGGTTTAGATCTTTTCATCAACAAATAAAATACAATTAAAGAAAAAAGTCAATAAAGTGTATTCAGACTGTATTAGTGTATCAGTATCTGTTTGAATTTCTTGTTTTCTAGAGTATTTGGGAAGTTTTTTCATAATAGCCTTACCCTGAACCAGTGGCTAGAAGTGCTTTTGAAATGAACTGTCCAGGTTTCATTCCATGACACAGTTGTGCCCACAAGGTAGGCACATCATTAAAAAGGGATCTCCTCTGCACTCATCAGCAGTGGGGTGAAGAAAACCCTGCATGGTGTGTGCTGAGTACCTTGGCACGGGTGACTCAAATGCCCTCAGTCCGGGAACCACTGACAGCCTCCTCAGTTCTCAGCTGAAAATTCAGGAGGAGTCTGACAGCACTTAAGGAGAGCAAGCAGTCTCTCACTTGATGTAACTGAGTTAATTTCCATCTGGGTATGAGCTGAGGTTCTCCAGGCTGGTGAAGGACTAGAGAGACTGGTTGAAGCTGTCATGTCTCATTTGTCCCAGCTGCCATGGTCAGGAGGACTCCCTGAATATGGATGCAGCTCCAGTGGATGTTGTTCTTCCAAAGCAATTAACTGATTTTTCACATCCAGTGTGTCTGTGTAGCCAACACATCTCAAAGAAACTGGGTATGATGCTATTCTTTTTGTGTTCTTTTTATTGGTACAACTGACTCATTTTGAGGCCCAGCTCATGACGGGCAGGAGATGTTTTCTAAATTATATTTATTGTAGTGTTCATGTGCAATGGCTACATTATCTTCAACTCCAGTGAATCCTTTATTTTTCCTCCTTCCCTTCAGCATGCTGCAAAGTGACAGCTTGAAAAACAGACTAATTTGTTTGATTTTGATATTATGAGCTTTCAAGGAAAAGGCAGTATCGGCTTGCATTGGGAGATGCTCCTATTTTATGTCTTATGCGAAAGCACTTTTAAGAATGGACTCTGTAGAAGCATAGGTAAAAGAACAATGCCACCAGGAAAGGCCCAGTGCTGAATTTTTTCTATTTTAAGAAAATGGCCCAGTTTTGCTCACACGCAGATAAATTGTTGATTTTGTTCAAGACAAAGGAGGTGGATTTAAAATAAGAAATGGTACTTCTAAAAGTCTTCAGCAATATTATGCAGTATCTAATTGAATGGTAGAGGCCTGTCAAGGCAGACAGGGATGTGTTTATCTGTATTTTTTTTTAGCAGACTTTATTTGTGTTTCATTTTCCAAGTGGCACTGTAATTTTTTTTGGTTTTATGAGTCCTGCTTTCCAGTATGGCAACATTGCTTGGTACTTCACTCTGTAGATAGAACAGCTGGGTTAATTAAATAGATATGTCACAGCACTGAAGCCAGTGCCTGCTGCCATTGTACACAGGCAGCCAAGAGCTACAGTAAAAATAGAGACTTGCAGAAGCATTAGCAATGCAATACCAGTTGTAGTAAAAAAACCCAAACAAGCTGTGGTATGAAAAACAGTAGAACAAAATGATGCTTTGTGTGCATTAATTACAAATAAGTATAAATGAGGTGAACTGTGCATTTGTGATATCATAAACCAGTTATTATTGTCTATGATAAATTAATAAACTGCATTTCAGATAAATGTTAGCAGTGTCAGTATGGAATTTATGGAGGATTTTCTTTCCCAGTAGTATTATGGCACAATGCCCCCTTTTTCTTTTCTTCTCTTTTCTTTTCCTTATTTTTTTTTCCCCCCTCCAGTATTGAGATATCTTAACATGTGACCAAAAAGATCCTGTACCATTTTTATAGGAAGGTTTGTTATCTCTAGTGTGTGGACCAAATTTGGTGGCATTGTCCTTGTGACCTTCCTGTCTATTTACTGTCAACTATGAAAGTCATACACCATAGCCCCCACTTCATCTCTGAAACACTGATAAATGATGCTGTGTGTTTAAGATCTGTTCTGCCCGTTTCAAGAGTGGCTGAATTTCAGTTACTGGCAAAACACACCTTTTATAGCTGTTCCTTGTTTTCATGCCGTTCAGATTAGCTGTAACTACTGAGGACAACATGTTCTATGACTTTGGGTCATTGTAGACCCAGCGATGTACATGTGCTGTAACTGAGCAGACAAGGTCCCCTCAATGAGTATGATGAAAATTGTTACTGGATTGCAGATTTTTTTCCCCACAAACGGATCAAAGCTCTTTCTACAGCTGCTGGTAGGGCTACTGGGGACAGCAGCAAAAGCCAAACCTCCAGAAAGCATGGATACGAAGTAAATCCCAGCACAAGCTCCTCTCAGTGGTTTGGATGCTGATTGGCAGGTTTCCAAGGAGCAGATGGTGCCAGCAACATTTTGTTGTATGTTTGTGAACTACTTGCAGCATTGCAGAGCAAAGGCAGTGTAGGGTTGGTCAAAATGGCAGTACAGCCATGGCAGGAAACGGGACAAGTCGTGGTGGCTGCTGAATTACACCTTGAAAGGAATTCTTGGCACTCCCTGTATGAACTAGTATTGACCTGTTGTTCTTAGAAGGTAACGAAAGAGCCATATAAACATCATTAATTCTGCAATAGAATCTTCCAGGATGCTATAATAATAAGGAATTATTATTTTAAGATCAAATCCTATTGTGCATGATATGAGGATTCTCAAAGCAAGTGGAGCTGTCAGACATCAAATCTCAAGATGTTTTTTGGAGAATCTCTGTGTAAAAATGAAAAGCCCAATGAGAAATCTCATTGCTGAGACTTTGGTAGCTGTGGGGCTTTAGGGGCTGGTAAAAAGCCTTTCTTTTATGGAGTCCTCAAATTCTTGTTTTAAATGCATAATTTGAAAAGCAAGCACTAAAATACAGACCCAGGTCTCAGTTCTGCAAGCTCCCAGACATGAATAGCTGTCTGCACACAATCCTTTGGAAGCAGGGAGATGGAAGACAGGCAGTGGTTTATGCAGTGCTTCTCCTGTCTGGCATCCATGGCCGCTTAGTCATCACGTTGGGGACAGCCTGTCATCAGGGCTTGCCTATCTGGGGGACAGTGGTTGGGATGTCTGTGTTGGGTAGTTGTCAAGACAGGGGTTCCTTCACATCCAGAAGTGTCCTCTGCTTGTGTCCTGCTCAGCTGCTGTTTGGAAAGATGTGCAATTAAAGCCACTAAGGATATCCAAGGACTTCGGGTGGTTAGGCATGAAAGAGTTCATCTAGACGTGTTGTACTGTCTAAATGGAGGATAGGGCTTGGGGGGTTTTGGTGGGTTTTTTTTTGCCTATAGTTTCCATACTTAAATTGAAAGCTCTGCAAAGGTGACTGTTTTGCAAAACATGCTTTACAAAATTATTCAAAATTGTAATTAGTGGCCGTAAGTAACAAGAAGGAGTAAGAACAGCAAACAGAATCATTTGTGCAGAGGGATGAACTTTCGAGCATCATGATGTGGGTTGTAGGCAAATGGGTCTTCTCTTTTCCTACCTGTTTTGTATTCAATGAAAAATTATCGTAATCTCAGAAACAGCTGAGGCAGATTCACATCTTTTCTGTGGAAAGAGCCAAGTTAGAGAAACCAAGCCTGAGCTTCCAAGGAATGGGAAAATCTTGAGACTCTCACTCCTGACTCTTGGGGGAGCTTCTTCTCGTGTTTTATAGACAAAATAAAATGATACACTTTAGTTCAGTGTAATGAATTTTTAACATTGACCTACTATGATTACTTTTTTCCAAGAAGCTAAGGGGTCTTTGACTTTCTTGCACCCTCCCAACTGTTTTAATGAGAGATGCCTTTGAATTTCTTTGACATTAAACACAGTTTGTGATTATATGAAGATAGGCTGAGGAGAAGCAGAAGGAAGAGAGACAAGTGTTTTATAACTTCGAGCAATTTTTGTTTCTGGAGTTGGACAGCATTTTGAATAAAAATGTTTCAACATGGTTTTTACTAGTGTTGTAGGTGCTGTAGGTTTCACTAGACTTCAAGCTTACATTTTTTTCCCCCCCCACTCTCATTTCACATCTGTAGCAAATTTGAGTGCACTGTCCTACACATTACACTGAGTTGTATCTTTGGACATGTGATACAGCCTGAGATTATTCAGTGTGACAACACTTAACCTAACATAATTCAGTTCAGTGCACTGAGAAATAGAATGATAGAATATTTTTTTCCCTAGGATGGGTACCCATCCATTGTCACTCAAATTACTGCAGATTATCTGGTAGGAACATAAGAATATAGGACTTGCCATGCCAGATCAGACCAGTGGTCCATCTAAGAAGCTGTCCTTTCTCTTGAGACAGGCTGGAGCTGGGTATTTCAGACAAAAGTGCTTAAAACCCTACAATAAACTTTCAAATGTCTTTCACATTATGTTGTGGGGTTTTTTTTAAATCCTGTCAGTTAGACGTTGGTCTGTGCTGTGTAGCAAAAAGGCTTAAATCCCTCATGTTTCCTAAATCTTCTCTGGTGTAACGCTTCATTTTCATGTTATCTATCTAAACCTTATCTGAATTTTGCTGTGCTTTTGATGTCAGTGTGCTGTGGTAGCAGTGCATTCCACAAATTAATTGTATGTTATAAATAGGAATGTCTAATGTATCTTGTCTTGTTTCTCAAACCTCAAATATGACTTCTATTAGATATCTCATCTTTAAGCTAAAAGGATTCCCATCAGTGTTTCTAGTCCCTAGCCTGCAGGACTCTTTCAGTGCCTGTAATTATTCTAACAATTCTTCATATCTGTACCTTCTGCTTATCACAAGAACAGATCACAGTGTTTTATATAAAGAGTATGCATTTATTTTATATATTAGCAACACTATATTTCTGTAACATTTTAGTGTTGGTATGAAGAATCAAGGGGAAAAGAGACATGCTTACAATCAGAATTTTCTTTTTTATTTCAGATATGTGAAAATCATGCCAGAGTCATTACAGCAGCGAGAGATTGGTTCTAAATGTATGTCAAGCACAGTCAGAGATAGTAAGAGCCCCTTTCACTTTAATGGCCTTTTTTTGCATTTTAAACTAGCACTTCTATAGGTTAATTTGTGCACTCCTTAAGACTTTATTTTTTCTTTTTCTTAATCAATCTACTTAAGTTAATTTGGGATTTAGGGTTATACTTAATGTAGATCTGACTTAGTACTGTTTACTTCTTCAGTTAGCTCGGCAGCCATAATGCAGAGTGGATTTTTTTTTAAGCGATAAAAATCCTTATTTCTGTCTTTGGATATTCCCTCCATTCAAGTGTTTCTAAGGATTAAAGCTCTCTAAACTTTTTCTTTCATTCCTTTTTCCTTCCTTTTCCCCCCCTCTTCTCATGTGTGTCATGAACTTGCGCTTTTGAAAAATTAATCAAGAACAGGCAGTCTTGAAAGCAGTGGGCACAGTCTGACATGCCTGGTGTTCATTTGCATCGATGGTGAGGTGTGTGAGCATCTGGAGATCGCAGCAACGCCCTCAGCTCCAGCTGCACTCTGCAAATTGCAATGCCCCTCGAAGGCAGCTGTACCTGTGTAAGAGCTCTTACATGTCTTGCACAGGCTCTGTGTTGGCTAGGGTGTAAGGACTGAAGTAAATTAGACTGAAGTGTAGCAACAGTCTGTGGACTTTCAATAAAAGTGTTCTGCTTGTGCTGAACAGCAGTGATTTTGGCTGTTGGGGGTAAATGCTTTCTTTCGTAATGTGGAGTTTGACCTTATAAATCTGACTGCAACTTTGCTAGGTTCTTTTTCTACAAAACTGGCAGCCTCCACTGTCCACTTCCTTAGGCTCTAAAATAAATAATGGAAAGTACCGTAAACACAGGATTTGATATTGATTTTCTGGAGTTTAGGATAATCTGAGGTCTTCAGAGATCAGTATCCTTTACTGTGTCATACACTTATGTATGCTGCTGCTATAAAAATAAATAACTGAAGCTCTTTAAGGTCTAGTTTGTGAAAAAGATGAAACATTTATTGGCCACTATATTTTGAACATTGTATTTCTGAAGCTGAATTTGATGCTTTGCGTCCCATAAAATAAAAATGATGAGATTGAAGGCAGTAATCAAAAGAAAAGGGCGCAATGTGTCACACTGTTGCTAGAATACATGTGACTGGTTGAACTGAGCTTTACTTCTAATATACTTTTATAAATTTTTAATGATGGCTAATGAATCAAAAGTTGAGAGGCCTCGGAGATGAGTTATTTATCAGATTATTTTTTCCTTTTGGTGCTGTGTGCAGCGTCTCCTGGATCCCTCGGGTTGCAGGCTGTTTCTAAGATGTGGCTTGCAGTTCAGTCTGTTCCCCATCCAGCATTTTGCATCTCTTTAGCAAATACCAGGGTAGGGTTCAGTGATATTAATTTTGAACTTTTCAACATCAACAGATGTTAGAAAGACCTGCCAGAGCAAAACAATGCTAATTTTGGTTTTGTTGTGGATGTCTGGGCGCTGCTGGGGTTGCAGGTTGGGCAGCAAGCGTGTTCCAGCCCTGCCCCGTCCCACCAGGTGCCGCTGTGATGCAGTGATGCCTGGAGCCGGCCAGGAAACACAGGGATACACAGTCCCCAAACTCCTGATTAACACAAATAAAAAGGCGAAGGAAATTGCAGCCTGCACCCTGTGACCTCGCCAAGACGTTGTAAGGCATCAAGGAAGCCTTGATGAATCAGGAGCAATCTCCTAAATATCAGAGGGCTGTATGGCTCCGCAGAATATTATACTGACCGAGATTTCTACAGTGTGACCGTATTACAGCATCAACTTGAAAAGAGAGGGAAAGGAAATTAAGAAGTCAAGCTGCAGAAGTAAAAATAATTCACAGGGAAGTGGTTTAAGCAGCTTACAGTCAGCTTTGCCTCTCCAAGTGTGGGCATGTCTGCATGGCACAGAGGAGCCTTCAGTTTTCTGCCTGCCCTGAGCACGGTGGTCTCCATTACACAACACGCATTGCTGGTGGCACCTCAGCAGTGGCATTTTGGCAGGGAAGAAATCGTGATGCAAATCGAAAGCGAGCACTCTGTCAGCCACCCAAGTGGAATCAATTGCACTATGGGTTAGGTAAGCCAGATTACTCCTTCCTGTGGATCCGCTAAGTCTCCCGAGTGGTGTGGCAGAAGAAGATTGTGTGATGCTACTTAGAATGGTATGTATGGGAGGGAAACACACAATGCTAGATTTAAATGGCCAAATACAGAGAAAAGATAATGACAGTAGGTGTCTTTGAAAAACTGGCTGTTGAAATAATGAAGCTGGGTTGTAACACTACCATTTCAAGTAAATGGTCTCCAATGAAATATTAAGAAGTAAGGCAATAGTATTGCTCAGTTATTAGTGGATCATATCCAAGTAGCAGGATTTGAATCCTCATACCTGTTTACAGTTGTGCATTTCAGTTTCTTTCTGTACCTTTCTGGGAGAATCAAGTAGCACAACAGTTCTTGGGGCAAGACCTTCCAACTTCCCCAGCATTTGACTGTATCTCACTCAGTGAGGTGTCAAGATGTAGTATCTCATTTTCCTTCCTCTTGCATAAATCTTAGTCCTGGCTTTGTGAAAAATAGTATATCCAGCACTTGGCTTTCTCTTTTCATCAAAGTCCATGATGATTTGAGGCCCCACCAGCTTACTGTGCACATGGTTAGTAGGAAAGCCACAGCCTTGGAGGTGATTATGTGAGAACTTGGTGAGATTCATCAGCTAGAACATAAGGTATGCTGGGCTGTTGTTGTGGCATGTATTTGTAATTATGTTTGTATTTTTATCATAGGATGCAGCTGCAATTCTTGAAAGAATAGGAGTGTATGTTGCAAGGTGAATTGAACCCAAATTTCAGAAAAATCAGTTGATGGTGGCAATGGAGAATTCATTCTTTGTTGTACAGGCAGAAAGCACGTGAAATGCTGCTTCTGTTGAGATGGAGGAATTTGTTGGAAGAACAATTTCTAACACCTCTCTTTCAGGTTGGTGTTCTCTTTCCATAACTCTGCAGAAATAGTGGTGCCATGATAAGGACCTTTGAACCCTATTTCTGGGGATCTTATAGAGTACATAGTTCTCCCGCGTATTTAGAAGGCCTTGCAGGACATGCTCATTTATCTAATCTGAGAAGGAAAGAAAAAGGAGATACCATCTTCCAAAATGAGTTATACAGACAGCTAATTGGTAGCATCTTCACTTGTATGCTAAACGTTGCAGGTGAATTTATTCCATGTTAATTTATTCTATTTCCGGTTTCAGGGTATCCTGTGTATGAGGGGATATTACTCAGACCCAATGTTAATGGACTTGCATCACATTTAATTGGAATTGCTCATGTGTTAATCTGTAGCCTGCACCACTGTAGTTGCCAGGAAATTGCACTTGAGGCTGCAAGCCTAGATGTTACATGTCTTGTGGCAATTATGTTTGAAACACTGTATTTTGACAAAAGAATTCACGATGTACAACCCTATCAGTGCAACCCTGGCTCCCTGAGTGTTAACAGTTTTACGTTTCTGGAGCTGGAAGGTCTAACACAGTGTAAGTAATTGGACTGTTGAATGGTTGAAATAGCCCTGACTGGGGTTTTTGTGCCAGACCTTCTTTTGACTGACATAATGCAATATTCTGAAGACTTGCATTTCAGTAGGCACACTACATGAAAAAGTGTGTGATACAGGTTAATGGCTTAAATCTTAATAGAAAGTAAACCTTATTGAACTTTATCCTGGAAACTCAACAGTGGAAGCTGGCTGAAGTTGAAAGTGAGCTTTGAAGCCCAAAGCAAAATTACTTTGAACCTGAATGTATGGGATAAATCTCAACTGCTAATCAGAATATGTAGAATACTTTCAGCTATTAATTTTATTTAACATATCAAGTAATTTTTTACTTAACAAGTGCAAAAACATTAGCCTTTGCTGCTCTTTTGGCTGTGTTAAAGTATTCAGAAATCAGGAATTCATGACTGCACACTGACATCTGGAGCTAGAGGCTTGGCAGACTTTTGAAGTCAGTGGAGTTGCTCAGATTTACACCTTCTGAAGATCTACCCTATGAGATCAGTGCCAGTCCAGACTTACGTATTCTGGGTCAAGTTTTGTGAGCCTGGAAGAGTCAGAAGATTTCAGAGTGGGTATTGTTTTGTTTAAAGGTTGATTGGACCTTCCTCTATCTATGCTGAGTGCTCCCCATAGTCTGATTAGTGGGGGCATGCATTACATATTTCTGGGATTAATTCAATTTCACTTTCAACTTTCATTCTTTTCCTTCTGAGAAATCAGATGGCTTTATGGAAATTCCCTGCTGCTCTCAAAATTTCTGAGTCTCTTTCCTGTTTCCACTTCTTTAAGGTATTGAGTGTTACTCAACAGTGTAGAAGCTAGCATGTCTGACTCAGTGCGTTTAATTTCACCGTGTTAAGCATAAACAGTTTTAAAGTCATGTTATTTCAAAGAGGCTATATTTTGCACAACACACTATCAAGCTCAGGGGTAAGGTTAGCTGGTATTTGTTGGCTGTCAGCTACATTAAATACTTCAAAATACCATAACCCAAATGTAAAATTGCATTTTACTGCAATACTGAAGAAGTCTGGCCATGGAAAATCTCTAGGTTAATGAACTTTCTGGCTGAGGATATTTGCCTTTCCAGCTGCTGAACGTGAAAATTGGAAGTGTGAGCTCCTAGGATATTGGTCCCCAGCCCATAATAAACCACCCTATAACCCGGACTGACATGGGAGGCCACAGTAATGTTGTCTGTAGCACGCTGCTTGTACAGCATGTGCACTGTGCTTTGTGGGACCGTGGGCTTGTTAAGGAGGCTCACGTGAAGTTCCCTTGCAGTGGGGGGGCTTCTCATGTCCATTTACCCTGAGACTGATGCTGCTGCGCTGTTACCGAGTGTGAGGGAAAACACAAAGTTCACATGTCTGGAATAGGGTCTTGCTTTATAATCAGAGGGTCTGTAGTGAACTAAATCAGGGAATTTCTACATCATGTTTGTTAAACGTTTTAGCCACTCAACTGGCTTGCTTTTGAGAAAAGTTAATAGTGAGTCATCACTGGATCCATTGGTCTTAGATACATTATCTGAGGTTACAGAAAGGATTATCTGCTCTGAACAGCATCTCTTTATTTTTGTGTCCATTTACTTAGTCTCTGTGAAGAGGAAAATGAAAGACCATCATCCAAAAACAAAAAAAGCAGAAAACAAAAAAAACTCTCACTGAACAGAGGAGGGCTGTATTCCACACAGGCATGTTTTCTTGAGAGCCTCATGGGAGTTTTTGGATTAGCAGGGCTCATGAATACACACACGAGAAAGGTTTTTTTTTTCCAATACTTGGAATATCTGTATCTTCTGAGCTTGTGAATCTGAACTGTCTGATATGTTATGGGATATGTCATGCAGTTTGAGCTAAGCAATCTAATGGAGTGGTTACTGGGAAATGTATATTAGTGGGAACATTAATGTGCTCACTTTATATTGAAACCAGGTTTGACAATGTTTATGTAGCCCATGGGCTGAACGGTGATGTTAGTATGAAAGAGGCAGATTGTTTAGCTGAAAGGAGAGTTGAAACTTGTCATGTCTGCATTACTGACATTAATGTTTTATGCTCTCAGTGCTTCTAGGACTGCTTCTCTGTGTGAGATTATGGTAATTCCTGATCAATTGTGTCTTTGTAAGAAAATATAACCACACATAAAGTAGCTAAAATGCAAGGTAGCTCTTCATAGCATAAAGACCAATTAGAGGATAGTTTATTACTGAACTGAGACTTGCAAAGAAAAATGTTCCAATAAAAGGGTTCTTGATCAACAAAATGTGAAAGAATTTAGCAATTTTAGTTCACTAGGATTTAGCTAATGTGATTGTCCTAATTTCAGAGCAAGGTGTAAATCCTTTCCATCAAGGAACAGATTTCAGCTATTGCATGAAGAGATATCTCTTGAAAACACCATTGTCCTGTTGTCTCTGAGAAGTGGAGGGACAGAGTACCACAGGTCTAGGTGGGTTTGGTCCTCTCTGAGGTGTTGGCAGGGGAGGAAGAGCACCCTAAGAAGCCTGGAGAAAGGTCATCAGAGTGGCTGCTTTGCAGTTGCCTCATCCCTTCATCATAAAACCTCCAAAATGGAATGAAAAACAGAAGAGAGGGAAGGTTTGGCCACCACAGTTAGCACTGATTTGACTAACAGCCATGAAATTATTCTATTATCAGTATTTTGCAGTGTATTGTTTATTTGTTTCTTTTCCTCCAAGGCAGAAATGCATCTTCTAGTGAATTTATTTCTAGTGTTTTGTTTTGAAACAGCAAAACTGATCTCAATTATGATTTTTATCTTGACCACCAGTCATGTCAGAGCCCAGCCCAGCTCTTTAAAACAAATTCACAATTGCTTGTTGTATTGATTGCTGCAAGAGTTCCATCCTGCTCTAGTTCAGGCATGTTTATTTTGCAAGGTTGATACCTACTTGGAGAAGTAGATTTAGTTACTATAAAAAATAATTTTCCTACCACTTTTTTTTTCTGAAAAGATTCTGAATGAGTCCTGCAGAACTAACAATATGCGTAAGAGTAGTAAGGAATGAAAAAAAAAAAAAGAGCTTTTTTTGTCCCCTACCCATTCCCCCAGTGCCAGAATGACACAAATCCATTTATGCACACACACATTTACGCACAAATAAATGGTTGAATAGATAGTGTAGATAGAATGAAAGAACCCTGCTATTTTAGATTGAAGTGCCTGTCACTGACATTAATTTAGATGTAGTATTAGGGAGCCTCTTAAAGGTCAGGTTTCCCCTGGAGCGTTAGTTTACCCTGGACATTTTTACAGATGATGTGCTAAAGATGTAATGCATCTAATAACTACATCTTGGCTTCATCTACTTGATTCATCAAATTCCTTCCTGCTCAATACTGAGTTTTCAGTGACATGTTTTATGTGAAATATTACAAGACAGTATGTTAATGCTGTGTTGATTACAACTGATTTCTTTTTATTTGGAGGTACGTAAAAAGTAAAGCTCATTTATTGCTAATGCTCTTGGCCTGTGGCTTCCTGGAAATCAGGACCCCTCATTTTTCAATTAAGGAGAGATGGTTATGAATGGCAGCTGCCCTCTCCTGGGAAAGGTGACATTCAGATGCTAGTGCAGCAGCATGACTACCCATGCAGCCAGGTTTATCGTGTTGCTATATATACAGCTAAATAATATTTCCTGGGTTCATGCAAAGCCATGGGTAGTTAAGTGGATTGATACCACAAAGACACAGCCTAATTCCTGCTCCTATTCTGTGGTCTCTTGATAATACAGATGCTTAATCCTTTTACAAGGAGACTTTTAACTTGATTGTGAAGACTCTAGTTGACCAGAAACCAGAACAGGGCAGCCCTGAGGTTAATAAGACTTTTTGCTTTAGAACAATCAGCTTGTCTTTTCTACTTGATATGAGTATTTTTGCAGTGTTATATTTGCGTTGAGCTGTATGCTCTGTGCTTGTGAAAAAGAGCTTTGTACAAAGATGAAGGCACAAAAGATAATTTTTAGAAACAAATTGGTGTTGAAATTAGTTGGATGAGAGTGGCATGTGCCAAAGAGCTGGCACTGACACAGTTCAGGAATTCGCCTGGTTTCACCTCTCGATCACTGACTCTCTGTGATAAGTTGCCCATCTGAAGATTGAGTTTAAAAACAAGCAAATGTAACACCCACCCCCAAGAACTCTTAAGATCATCATACTGAAACGAAATATGGGTGTGAAATGTTGCTATTTCACCAGGCTGTAATATTTTTTCTGTGTTGCAGAGTTGGAGCAGTCCATTTCTGCACTGTCAGCAGGGCTGTGAGGCTTCTGAGGCAGCAGGACAAGCAGCGCTGTGCTGGGTGGGGACAGGGGCGTGAGTACGCGTGGGCGACAAATGGGCTCTACATCCTCCTTCTGAGTTGCAGATCTCTCACTCTGTAATCACTATCCTAAAGGAGGGTTGTTTTTTGTCTACACTGATCCCACTCATCTGGTTTTTCTTTACACCCAGGTGAGGACAAAAGCTGTGCAGTAATAAGGAATGATGGTGGTGTGCCCTGAAAAGCACCCACAGCAAGTTCATTTACTTTAGTTTGGGCTGAAGACTAGGCTGTGTGTTCTTTGTCCAGACTTTGTTCTTAAACTCTGAAGCAAAGCACAGCCTTGCCTTTGTGGTTTTTTTTTTCTTTTTCCTAGAACTGCCTTTTGTATGTATTGGCAGGAAAATAGCATTGCTCTTAAGGATCTCGAAGTCAGTTCTGCTTCTGCAGCCTTGAAGGTGCAGTTACATTAACGACAGAAAAAAAGCTTTTAAATATTGAAACAGTTTCTAAAATAAAGAGGTTTGAATTTATGATTGATTTCAAAGTGATCTGTGTTTAAACTTTGAATGGGAATAAAATAGTGTCTTGTTCAAATATTGAACTAGTTTTAAAGTTAAATGGCTCGAACATAGAACTCTCTCATGGGAAATTGTATTCTCATTTCAGCCTCTGACTTCTCTTGCATACTGTACTATACTTCATTGTACTCACACGCCAGTGTTTGCTTAGGCTGCACTGAAAAACTCTCTGATATGATTTTATTAGTTGATTTTAAAAAAAGCAATAACATGCCACAAAATACACTGAAAAAATTAATAGGGGCGGATGTTTTTCCGTGGTAATGGAAATTCAGCAGAATGATGTCAGCAAAGACTTAGGGTAGCTCTTTAAAACAGAAGATTAGGGGAGATAAAAGAATTAAAAAACATTGACACGGAGATGTGGTCACTGAAGTATGGCACGATGCATGAGAACGGTGTAATTGGAGAAGATTATTCTCTGGAGCTTGGCTGGTAAACAGAGGAACAAACCATTACCTGTTATTACTCACCACGACAATTTTTTGGGGTGGTGGTTATTCTTCATTGACTGTTGTGCTGCAAAAGTTATTGTTGTGACTCACATAAGAGGCCCACAGTTGTATTTTATAGCATGTGCTGTCAACTTATTAATGTGGCTGTGTCTTGGAATGGGTTTGGTTCTCTGGCTTGGTTTTCACATTCAGCTGTATAATGGCTAATGAAAATCTTACATCAGGAACAGGGAGAGGTGCATTCAAGGACTAGATAAAATGCAGCATAAGTAATGTTCTGTTGTCTTACTGACCATAACATTAAGATTCCCAATGTATTTTATAGCCAAAATGGCTTTTCAGTTTCCTAACACTTGAGGGCATAATTACATGTGCTGACTAATTGAGTTGTTAGCCACTTTTGCATATTCTCAGAGCACATCTTTTCTTCGTGTGGGGTCATGCAATGGATCAACCTGACATTGATAGAACTGTTGGTTTGACCCACTGTTTGGGGTTTGGCAAAGCTGGAGGGGAAGGCAAAGCTGCAGATGAGCTGATCTTGCTGCTGGTCCCATCCCCATTGCAGCAAGAAACAGATCTGTGATAGCTGGATGTTTCAGTTGCAAATCCAGTGTGTTCTATCTTTGTGGCTGCAGGCAAGGGGCTTGAGGGTAGACTGCGAGTGTGGTGTTAGATAATAGTGTGAAAAATGATCTCTGCCTTGATCAAAGTTTAATGAATCTGTAGTAGAATTGAGTTTTTTGTTTATTTAAATTTTTCATGAACTTGAATCACTGGAATAGGAACTCCATTTTGTGTTTGAATTGAATTGGGGAGGTGAGCATTATGGCAAGTTTTCAAAATTTTAAAGTTTGAAATATTTCTTTCAATAATGTAACTTTATAAGACAAGTAAAAAAAATTCTCAAGAACTTAATGCACATTTTAAGAACTCTGTTTAAGATTGTTTTTTAGACTGTGGTACACAACTGGTAGAGAATCAATGGAAGCTTTCCCGGAGCATGATAAATCCATGCAGACATAGCTGAAAAATTACAGTAAATGTAGAAATTTGGATAACTGTCATATTCCAAAAGATAAAAAAGTTGTGGTCAGTGGAAGCTGTCTAATCAAACACTACTATTAAGCCTCAGAAGCCACCCATTCTGCAATTTTAATAAAACAAGAGACGTGGAAGGAGCTGACAGTGGGAGCTGTGTGCTAGATAGTCAGAGAAGAGAATGGTATTCATTGGAACAAAACCCCCCACTCTTTCTGTTACTAGTGCATGTGCTTTCTTTTTCTTATTCATGAAGGACCTTGGAAATCTTCACATTTATTATGTTCTTTGAACTTTGAAATAGTCAGTAGGCCATTCAGGCAGGTTCACTGTCCTCATGTTTTCTCATCAGATGGAGATTCCTTTGAATTCAGAGAAGTTACACTGGTCTTTATCCATTCCAGTTTTAGCCCCAAACTGTGTGTATGTTTGTGTGTGTATGCAGGTGTACATGCATGTGAGCACACATACACAGTGTGTGCACATGTTTACATACATGCTCCAGGTGCTGGACCACCTTCAGAGAAGAGAAGGAAGCTGATGAAGCATAAGTCCTATGAGGAGCTGCTGAAAGAGCACAGGGACTGTTTTGCCTGGAGAAGAAGAGGCTTGGGTGAGACCTTATCACACTCTCTAAGTACCTGAAAGGAAGTTGTAGCCGGATGGGGTCGGTCTCTTCTCCCAAGTAACAAGCAATGGGATGAGAGAAAATGGCCTCAAGTTGCACCAGGGCAGGTTTAGATTGGATATTATTATTTGGAAATATCCAAATATTATTAGATATTTTCTTTACAGAAAGGTTTGACAAGCATTGGAACAGGCTGCCGAGTGTAGTGGCTGAGTCACCAAGCCCGGAGGTTTTTATTTAAGAGATGTGTAGATGTGGCACTTAGGGACACGATTTAGTGGGCTTGGCAGTGCTGGGTTAATAGTTGGACTCGATGATCTTAGACGTCTTTTCCAACCTTAATGATTCCATGATATTCTATGAAATACATTGCGAAAGACTTAATGTCCGGAAGACTCATAAGAACATGAGGCGTAATGTGAAACTCCCAAAAAACTGTCACTAAGGACATTCCACAGAAAAGTCAGTGCAGCAGTTTTTGAAAGTGTTTTAGCTCTGCTGAGCATACTCCAAAGGCCTGGGAGTGCTCCTGCGCCACGCGTGGCTGTGCCACATATGTCATTGGGTGTTCTTGGATCCCTTTCCTGGCCAAGACGCAAATTTGGAGAAACAAATCCATTTGAGATAAAAACACCGGAAAGTTGTACTAATGAAATCTCAAAAAGGAAAGCAGAGACTTAGACATGTGATGACAAAAATGATCTATAGTTTATGCAACCTTAACTTCACCTTAGTTGAGCTTTTCTTTTTTTTATTCCTTTCTTCCCTTTTTCCTTTTTTTTTTTTTTTTTTGGTGGGGAGTGGATTTATAAAATAAAGTATTGTATGGATGAGTGTAATCTAGTGAATGGTTTATGGACACACTCCTCCAGGGAGTGTTATAAGTTCACCACTGAGTGCTAGATTTTGCATTTGGATCTCTGATTTAACTGCAAGAGGTGTAAAAACTGATGCATTGAGCCAACTCCCTACTGGTTACACATCTGAGACTCAAGTGCTTCATTTGTTACTTTTAAAGGTATAGTAAATAATTTTAAACACAAAGTGAGGGTTTTTTTCTCGCTCTTTTTTTTTTTTTTTTTCTTTTTTGTTTTGGAAGGCTTATTGTTTCCATTAAAGGACGACAAATCTAAAGCAAGGAAAACATTGGATGATATTGTTAGAAATTATATTGGCTTCAAACCTGTTTGTTTGAAACAGTAGCTATATTGTATATTTTGGTAACTTTACTGACTTTTGTTCTCTTTCTATCTCTTTTTGGGGGTCAGCCATCACAAATGCAGAAGCTATGCAGATCTGGAGATACAGTACTTTTTGTTGGATGGGAAGGATGGGTTGAATTAATACTAACACTTAGGCTGCTGGCAGCACCATTGGTGCCTCAGAAGAAACAGCACAGCTGCAAAAGCAGAACAGATTCATAGTTTAAAGCCAGTGATAATGATTAGTGTTAGTTATTATTATTGTCATAGTTTACTTTATTGCATCCCAGAGTGGGGCTGATGCTCCATGAGAAGACTTTAAAGCCCTAGAATCAGAAGGTTTGGGATCTAAATGGAAAGCTTAATGCACAGTTGAGGGGAGAACACTGTGCTTTGATGGAGAGAAGGATTATAGACACAGAGTAAATTAGTTGCTTCCTTTGGGTGTGCATTTGTCTTTAAATGCTAAAAATGTGTGGCCCGGCTTTTCAGAGAGAGCATGTCACATTCAGAGACAGTGTGGTAGGTCTTTACAGTGAGGTAGGATGTGAGAAGGACTTTCTGTATAAATTTTGGTAGTATGAGGATCTACAATACCATGGCGTTATTGTGTAGTAAAGTTCATGAAGGGAGAAGATTTTTGAGGGTTGGTATCACTGCTGGGGTGGAGAAAAGGAAGAAATACACTGATAGAGAGATGTCACTGAAAAATTATATTGATCCCCTCTATTTATGGCCTTAGCAGCCCCCAAGCTTTTCTTGCAAGAGTTAAATGTCTTTATCTGGAGAACCAAGGCAATGAAAACTCCTCACTGTCTGATAGGAGCTAGGAATAAAGATAAATGCATGAATGTAGGCTGACACAGGAGAGGAAGGCAGCTTGTGCATCAAGTTTTATCCCCTGCTGTTGCAGAATACTGAAGTCATGTAAATTTCTCAGCCTCCCATGTGGTAGGGTTTTCCTCCATCTCATTCCCGTGGGACAGTGGTTGGAGCATCTCGCCCTCCTCATGGTTAGGCACGTGCTTGTGAATTCCATTCTTAGTGGATTCGCGGCCAAGTCTTAATCATTTCTTCTTATGCCAGAATTGTCTTTTAACTTGAATAGCTTCTCTGCCTCTCTGTTGCTTATCTCTCCTCCAACCCCCTGCAATTACACAGAAATCACATTCCTTCAAAATAGGTTACAAAACCTTGCTTAATGTTTGGGCCAGACTGATAGCTCAGTAGTTCACTAGATAGGTTCCTCCCCCGTTCTTAAATACAGGTATTATGTTTGCTGCTTCTGTAGTCATTTGTATAACCTCTGACTGAAGAGATTTATTAAAAACTGAAGTTTTCCAGTAAGTTGAACTGAGAGCACAAATCTTGTTCTAAAGTATTCAGTTTTTTTCTGTGTATATGTATATATATTTTGAATCTTGATATACTGTGTCTTGTACAATTCGCTTCCCTTCTCTGAAAGTTTTAGACCAAAATTGAATAACTTCTGTGTGCATTTTCTGCCTTCTTCTCTCAACCTGTGTGGTTAAAAATGACAGTCCATGCTACAGCTTAACCTGGGAGAGAGAAATGTTCTTCAGCTCCGTTTTAGGGATGGTCTTCTGGACTTGGAAAAAGGTAAGGGAAAGCAGAGGAAATCTTTGGAGTAGGAGGCAAACATCAAGGGAAATAAAAAGGCAGGAAACTGAAGACTAAAGTCATTACATGTTGTGATTTTTCTGAAATGTTTTAATTCTCCAAACTGCAAGCAATGATAAGAAAATTCCCTGTTGTCTTTCACTTAGAAAAATCCAGAATTAAAACTCTGAACATTTATACATAAATTGAACTGCAGGTGCACTTTTGCAGGGGAGGGGGAAGGATCTTAATGAAGTCTGTAAAATGAATGAGAAAATTCTGTGGAGACTACAGAAAAATAATATATTTTCCTGAAACAGTGTGGGATAACTCCATAGGTCATCTTTTCATCTGAATGCTGGTTATTCAGCTTTCCCAAGTGAAGACGACTTGGATACCAGTGTGTTGCATGCAAAACAACTGATGAGGGTGCAGTTTCCAAACTTTTTTTTTCTCCCCCTACAGCAAGAATTATTTTTTTTCCCCCAATACCCTGGAAGCTTTTTGAATAGAAGTATTATTGCAGTCGGTGTGTCATTTTACTGTACTTCAGTTCATTTAGTCCCAGGTGTACTACGTGTGTGTTCGTTCTAGGGGAGGGCATGGGAGCCTTGCCAAGCCCTTCAGTTATTCTTGGCTCAGAGCCTAAGCACTACATTTTTCTAACTTATGAAATGAATTTCAACTTGTAACCTGTGGCACTTTCAAGGTCATGATTGGAAGGTGTCAGGTGTGCTTTAAGAATAGCTCAGCAAGGAAAGGACCTATTTTAAAAGTTTCTTTTTGTTTCCTTTCTTTTCTTTTTTTCCTCTTTTTTTTCCTTTTTTTTTTTTTTTTTTTTTTTTTTTTTTAATAATTGCTGGCTAACAAATAGCCCAGAAAGCAAACTAGCATGAACTCTTCAACACCTCTCCAGATTCAACAAGACTGACATTTATAGCTTTATTGTAGCAGAGACATGGCATTTGGATTCAGATTGTTTGGACTGCAGAGTGTCAGTATAAATAGCTATGATTGACTTTTGTATGGAGCACATCTGGAAGCAATTTATGGCATTCCAGCTAGATTAAAGCATGTTTTAAAGGCATTTCACCAGTCTTTTTTTCCTTCTTTTTTTCTGGCTATGGTGAATAAAGTTTCAAAGACAGTTTAGCTGCTGTTTCTGTTAATGTGGACCATAGTGAAGTCAAATTAAGGGCAACTGGGGAAAATGGTGCATTTGTTTGTTTTTGTTTGTTTTGCTTTGTTTCCCAGAATAGAAAAACCCTGAAGTGAGTGCAACTGGGGCTATATTCTCCTTTGGAAGGTAAGCTATGGCATTTGACACCAGGATGCTTACACTCTGAAAGCCAGTGTACTAAACAAACTTGAGGTGCTGGACTCAAAGCACAAATTTGAAAGACTTAAATATTTGCTAGTGGAGGCTGAAAGGATGGGGCACAAGAACCACCTCATTGTTTTTGAGGAATATGAAAAGGTACAGAACCAAAGAAGAAAAAGGAGAGCAATCATTTAGCGTGACCCACTGTGATGTAGTTGGTAGTTGGGATACTATCAGGAAATTAAACTCATGAAAATGGAAGCTGGCTTGAAAAGAGGTTTACCTAAAAGGGCTGTTTCACTGTGGCATGGAGATGAAGCAGGGATAGCAAAATGAACTTGTGCTGCAGAGTGTACTGGTTTGTGAGCACTTTGTATCTCTGCAGTAGACCCACTGGCTTGCTAAAGCTTTCCTGCTTGTGGTTGTGGTGAACTGGGTTAAAGGTTTGAGCAGCACAGTTTCTCTAAATGCTGCTGGGGCTGTGGGGCTGGCTGCTGTTGGAACATGTTGGGAAAAACCTACTGTGAGGCAGCAAAAAGCTGAAAATGCTGCCACTGACACTCACCACGGCATATCGGGTCTGACTGGTGAGGTTGTCTCCTCCAGTCTTTGTAGGGATGTGTGGGTGTTGCTGGTCCATTTTTGTTTCTATTTACAGAATGGGACTACCTGTTCCTTTTTTCTTGTGGTGTTTTTTCTGGCAGCACAATACACATGTCAGATGTGCTGTCTGCAGAGGTGCCTGTGGTCAGAGATGGGGCTTCAACAAAAGTGGGCAAAGGATGACCTTTAGCTGGTCTGATTTGCCTGAGCTATGGAGAAAGGGTAGCATGGGCATAGACTTGAACACAGGAGAGCCTATCTCCAAGCCAGCCAGTGACTGTGTTGCTCCATTTTTACTGCTATCAGTACCTGAACAAGCTCAAATAATCCTGTTTTGTAAGCATTATTCCATGCTGTCAGAAGTGGAGGTGAAAAGTACAATGCCTGGTTCAGTTTCTCATGTCATTGACCAGTGCTGTGAAATTATGAGCTTCTTTGCTTCTACCTTTAAAAAAGTATTTAGGATGATAACATGAAATGGGCAAGCAAGAAGAAAAAGAAGAGATTCTGAGACTATTAAGGTAGATAAATGTAGTTTGAAATTAATATAGGAAAGGGTATGAAAGCACATGACTTCTTGGTAGGAGCTGTCTGCTGTGAGGATAAATAAAGAAAAGAAAAGAATTGTAAAAGTCTTGAAGGGGGGATATTACTTCAGCAGCTAGCTTGGTGGCAAAAGTGCTTGGTAGATAATTTTTTTTAAATGCTGTAACTTAATTTTTTACTGCGCTTCTGGCCTACCTCATGCCAAATATGAGGTTACATGTATCATGACATATTTTATTCCTATTTATTTTATTCCAGTCTTAATAAATCCCACTTTTAATTTGTCCATATGAGTCTCAAACTGCCCTCTAGGAATTTTATGCAGACTGCAGGGGAAAGGTTAAACAATATTCACCCTTCAAGAAGTAGCAGTGACAATGAGCTCCCTGAGCTTAACCCACTTGGATCTTTTCCCAGCCAAGACAGAACACAGACAATATGCACAAAAAGGATGTTGGTGCTCTGCAAGGGTCTGGAGTCTGGCAGGTGCATGATGATTGTGTAATTACTCTTGCAGGACTAAGTTTAAGAGTTCAGTGAAATATTTCATACATGGAAAGAGTGTGTTTGCATGTATAAAATCTTCATTATATATCAACGAAAACAAGTGGTAGAAAGTTTTTTTTTGAAAGTACATCTATTTAACGTCTGGCTAAATCCTTTTGAAGGCAGTGAATGGGGTGGACTCGCTTGCCTTGTTAAGCAAAGAGTTTCTGTGCCATTTTGTGTCACCTGGGCTCACTTTTATAGTACCAGAAGTCTGTGTTGTTCAGATTTTGCATCTGAATAATTTGCTGTGAAATTCTGTGCCATGACAGGGTGTACCTCGCGCTTCAGCATCTGAGCTTTATTTGTTAAAAAAAAATCTTTCGGGTTCTCTTGCTTGTGAAGATAGATAGACATTATGCCTTAAACAAAAGGTGCTAAACCAGTGCACTGCTCTTCCCAAATTTTCACACAGCCTGGAGCAAGAGGCATCCAATTTGAATCGTTCAGTCCCTCTTAGAATGGGAGCTCTTGACTGCTACTTCACATGGTGCTGTTGCTCATTTCCCATGTTTAGAAGTAACATCATCAATATTAAAGGTTTTTCTAGCAGTTGGAGGGAAGAGTGGAATTGCCTTACAGCTGGGTGCTGCCTAAACAGTGTTGGGATCCATTGAATACCCTCCCAGTTCCCTCAGTTTAGCCGTAGCCACTGGCATAAATTGCTTTGGGTACTGCCAAATGTGGCATTGAAATACTCATAACAACAACTTAAGTCTTGTAGGCACCTTCCTTTGTCACTACTGTCAACTAGAAATAGACAGGGCTACACTTGCAAACCTGCTGAGGTGCTGGAAGTTTTCACAGTGGGTATTTTGTGATACTTTTCAAAGTTCTGAACTGGTTCAGTTTTGCATAGGGATTTGTATATACTTTTGTAAAAAAAAAAAAAAATTAAAAAATAGCAGCGTTTTGGTGCTGCATCTCCTCTGGCATCAACAGTACTTGTGATGGTTTCAGCAGAGCAAAGATGCTTTCCCCCCTCCTTCCAGCAGCATTCCTACTCACAGCCTGCAGCCTTTCTGAGCAGTCAGCAGGAATAACCAGCACGGCCAGCACTGCATTCGTGCGTGGGCCCTGGAAGAAAACACACAGAAAATGAGTGTAATTGGTTTATGCTGCCTGATTAATTTATTACTTATTTCCTGACAAGTTCATTGAAATGTAATTTTCTGAGTGGTGATAATATCCACAGAGTAAAAGATGGAGGAAGGACAAGTTGAGAATACTAAATCACTAGCAGTATTGTAGCAGGGAGACTTTGTTGGGCTTTTCATTAGAGATTGCATTCTGTTATTATGCGACCTCATTAGTTATGCTGATTGAGGCAGGGGAAACTTTAATGACTGCTGTGTTGGGCATTGGAAACATATTTTAACTTACTGATGTAGAATATGGAAAATAATTGCTGGAGCTGTATTAGCAGGATGGATAAGGGCACCTTAGACTCTCCATTACTCTCAGAAATGGAGAGCTCAGAGATTGCTCTCATTATGGATGGTAGTTGACTTTTTTGGTGTTTTTGTTGTTACAGCTTTATAGAGTACGCTTTTTATTGTTTTCAACGGCTTTATTCTTTTCAGTGCTGAATTCTCAAGCCACCTTGTAGGTTGTTATTAGCTGTCCTGTAAAATTCACAAGCTGGCTTCGTGTGATGCAATTATTTAGCCGTCACATAAAATATATATCTGGTCATCTCTTATCAGGCTCATTTAAACAAAGATATTTAAAACTGACATTCCTACACAAGTGTCTAATTTACAAATAGCAGTAAATAGTCCAGGCAGTGTGCCAGAGACACCACGGAGGCTTGTAACCTGATGCTGGCTGCAGTGGATGAGGGCTATGACAATTCCATGCTTTTTTAATAATTAAAACATTGAACTGTTCTTTTCCCTGATCCAAAACAGCATTGGTAGGATCGATGTTTAAATCAGACACTATATGGCTGTTGAGTGGACTTACTCCTAGTGTAAGCTCAACAGCAGTTTTCAAATAATTTTCTGTGTGGATTTTCTTAGTTTGGGATTGAGATTAGTCTGCAGAACACGTATTTTTTATATACATGCATGCATCAATGGAAAGTATTATTTTGTGTGTTTTAGTGAAATAGTAACATTTATAAACATAAATGTTGCCTGTTCACCAAAAAAGGTGTAATGCAAATTAAAATCAACATTTTATGAGAAAAGAGTTGGCAGAAGGTATGTGAGTTCACTTAATAAGAGCTACATTTTTTTTTTTTTTTAATATTTCAAAGAGGCTATTTATAATGTCAACCAAAAAGCTTTATAAATAAATGAGGCATTAGACTTACAACAGAAAACAGTATAAATTACAACAATGATGATGATTGCCCATTTCACTGACAGGCATGTGTAACATTTTATTTGTGTTTGAACTGAAGGAGTCTGATGGTGTATTTTAGAAATAGGTAATGAAGAATTAATTGTTTCTTTATTAATATTAGTGACGTTTAATGGTAATATATCCTCTCACTCTTAGAATAGATGTGTGGGTGACATTGTTCAGAAGTGCTTTCCAATTATTTTAACAGAAACCATATGTACAGAGGGTAGGCGAAGTGCAGGATATCAAGTCTAGGTAATTGATGCTATGCAGACTTTATAGACTTTCTCATTTCGTTTTTAATTAAAGTTTCAGTGCAATAGAATCCTTTAAAGTAAATTAAAATTAATCATCAGTAGGTAAAGCTGCTCTGCGGAGAACATAAAGCCGCCAAAACTCTTTTTCATACTGTGCATATATTGATCAATCAGTCAATATTAATTGATTTATATGTAAATGTACCATGTGAACTATTTGGGAAGCCTAAAAAATGTTGGATGTGAATCCTATTAGGGCAACAGTTATTTTGTCATGGGTGTCAATCAATAAATACTTAAGTAGATTACAGATCCAATATAAATTGTACTAGTTCAACTATGTGATTGCATTTCAAAAACTCTACATGGTTATCTTTCAAAAGATATTTTAATGCCATTTCCTTTTTTGTTCATGTTGCAGTATTCCTTTCTACAGTGATGATCTTTGAGATCATCAGTATTGAATGGAACATGAAAATGACTTTTAAAAATTGCTTTTAAAAATATGCATGTATGTATTTTGATGAAACTTGTTGTATGCTATGTACTTTTTTTTTTTTTTTTGGTTAGAAATCTGTATTTTCCACTGAAGGAGATTCCCTTTAAATGAAGTAGTGAATCAAGTTAACTTTTCAGTAATTCAGTGGTGTGTGATAAAATATTGTGAATTGCTATAAAGGAAAAGTCCCAGATTTTATTTAGATAAAAATCTTTCTGGTGTTAGAAGATGAAATCCTGACACTGTTGAAATCATTGTAAAATATCCTGTTGAGTTCAATGGCATTAACAGTTTCACCTTCTGAGTTTGTTGAAAGTAAGGCTAACATGTTAGGAATTAAGATAAGGTGATCTGGGCTTTGAACTTCCTCAGAACCTTCTGCAAATCCAAACCATATTTCTTTGTACCTCAGCTGCCTGGATGGAAAATGGTGATAATAATTTCTTACATCATAGAAATGCTGAAGAGAGAAACTAAAAGCTGACAGGTTGTTTTTTTTTTTTCCAGGTTCTGGTGAGTTTGGAATTGTGCAAGTATGTAGGTGGGTTCAACAAGTACCCACAGTGTCTGGGTGTTGCATAAAGAGCAACCTAGGAATTGTGTGTGTTGTCCAGATAACACCTTAATTCATGGAAAACACAAAAATAACTTTGTACCTAGGAAGTTGTCACGATGTTCACTGAGTGGCATAATTTAACTGTGTTGTGAGATACAACAAATACTGGATAGGCGAGAGAACCTTTCCTATGTCTTTCACATTTGTTCTCTGTTGACAAGGAGAAAGATGAGCAGATGACAAGCTAATTTAAGCACATGCTGAACTTTAAGCATAAAACTAAGCAATGTGTTTAAATGCATGTTCTCCTGGTCTGAGGACCTGCAGCTCTTGCTCAATGAGCAGGATCTAAAGAGATCCAAGCCGCGATAAGACATAAGGACTTAGCACACAGTCCTTTTTCATTGAAGATGTATATTCTAAGGTAAAACAAAATTCCATTGTGCAAGCCCTATAGTTTTTCTTTGTCATATTAATGAAGTTCTGCTTGGGAATGATAAAATACCTCCTTTTCGTTCATGCACCTGTGTGAGGTTTAATTCAGGTTAGAGAGCCTGAGCACTGTGGGGGTTTCGGGTTTGGTGGTAATAAAAAACAGATAATCCGCATGGTTTTGTGCAAACAAGAAGGGCATGTAGAGGGCGTGTGACTGAGTGAGTTGGGCTGACAGTATTTTTAATGATACAAGAAGAATAAAATAATCCTTTACTTTCTTCAGTCACCCATTTATTGGGCACTAAGAACAATTAAATATGGGAAATAAAATCGAATGGCCTTTTAAGCAATCAATGTAAACTTCTGTACTGAATTACTGAAGAATAAAAATATACTGTGTCATCAGTCTTTAAATACCTCGCTCATTAAAAGGTTGTGCACTGACCTCTGAGCCCTAATCCTCTGGATTATTAGTATTAATTTCTTTTTCTTTTTTGTCTTTTTCAATTTTTTACAGGACAGAGGGAGTCAGTTTCCACATCTATCAAATTAGGGCATGGCTTTAAGAAAGCAATTTATGTGACATTTAGTTTGAAAGGAGAAAGAATATGGTTCTGTCTCTCTGCATTGTTTGTGTGGTGTGCGTGTAAATTTAACATTTTAAAGGGGTGGTGGTTTTGTTTTTAAAGAAGAAGAAGGACCTGACTTTTTCAGTGTGTCAGGTATCCATTCAAATGAGGTTATAAGCCCAGGTTTCAGCCTGTGCCTGCTCCCCAGGCTGCAGAAGCTTGGGGTGGGAGAGCTGATGTGCTTCACTGGTCACAGAGGGGACTCCGGGAGCCAGAGCAGCTCCGGCAGCCCGAGGGTTTCTCTCCCACGTGCATCTGCCCATCGCATGACCCAGCTACTTGGTTCCTCGGTGAACTATGGGATGATGGGTCATAGCACCGCAAGGAACAAATCTTCAGCCTTAGTGAGATCTCAGTGACTTGCAAGTACGTGGCTACTGCTGGCAGGTGGAAAGCTGGTTTATTTTCAAGCCAGTAGCTCGGAGTGTTGATTTTCATCTGGTTTTCCACAGCCCTTTCTTTTTTATGTTCTCTCTCTGCTAGCAGCCAAATATTACTTAGGTATTTTGTTGCTCTCTGTTTCTGCCTGGTTGTCATCTCACAGCAGTAGTTTCAGCAGAATGAATTTATTGGTGCATGCTCCACATGTTGGGGCATGGCACTGAACTGCTCCACTGCAGAGTTTTAGTGGGATCATGATGGCCTAAAAAACTTTTCTTTGCAGAGTTGAAAGTGGTGAGCTACTTATGTGGCAAGGGTGGTCTTTGGGGGTAAAGGAAAACCATTTTAGCCATACCAAAATGTTGAAGAACAGAGCAAGGTACCCTCTTGGGGTGAGAGCAGCGAAGGTGATTCCTTCCATGGTTGAACTTCAAGAAAGATAGTTGTCATGGTGTATGTTCTTTTTATTGGTGAGTATGCTCTCCAAGGCCCAGTCTCTCTGTTTGTGGCCTGTGCATAGGCTCAAGCCTAAATCATAGGTTCAGTAGTAAATTGTCTTCAAGTTCACTTTTTGGGGAAATTGAATGCCATGCCATTTCCGCTGCCTGGATAGATGAGTGCTGTGATGGAGTGGTGGCTGTGCCTTCATTAGCCTAAGCATTTTTGTGACCACCACTGGTTTCCCTTTCCAAGTTGTAAGTGATTGGTAGAGCATTTTTCTCTGCAGTCAGTATTGGCACTGCCTGTTTGCAGCTATCACAAGTCTGGGTATCCTTCTAGTGCCTGCAGTGCATTTGCAGTGGGACAGCTTTAAAAGGCTCAGCAGTAATTGCCTGGTATTCATTGATTCATCTTATATTTATTGTGGTGACTTTAACAAAGCTGATCTCATTTCATATTCATCCCAGTGTTCATACACAATGTTTCACTATAATTCATCATCGTTTAATGGGAATGTTGCCTTGAAACCTTTTTGCTCAGAGGGAAATCTGGATTTGTCTCATCACCGTTTTACCCACAGCAGATTTGTCAGTCAGGAAGATTTTTCACAGGAATGCTAACATTGATGTGTGAAGCAGATTCAGTTGCTGGAAATCAGAATAGAAAGGAAGAAAAAAGTTTATTTCTGCATCTAGGAAGAGAAGCACTGGGAGACAAACTATTGAAGAGTTCCGAACAGGCTTATGAAATAGCTATAAATCCATATAAATCACTTTGAAAAGGCATGTTACCTATTTCTAATTCCATCATCCAAATTCTGAACTGTAGTTGAAAACACTGCCTTTCCTTTCTTTTGGTATTTTCATAGGTCAGTGACTTGATGGTAAGTAATATTTCAGGTATTTTGCCAGATAAGAAGCTAAGCAGTTGTAATACCTGTCACAACTGCCTTTGCTAACAATGCATAAGATATTTACATTTTATTTTCTAGGTGTTTTCTTAAACACATACAGAGATCTCATGGAAATTTGGAACAGAACTGTCTTCTGTTCTTCATGTATTTGCATGAAAATTTGTTATTCATCTGTTTAGTTACCCAAGTATTTGCCCTCTAAATTTTTTGGGCTATATATTTGCATATTTTAGTTTTTCAGTTAACTTTATTTAGCAAACATTTGATCTGCAGACTGGATAAAGCTGGGTGTTGCTGTGACCAGGGAAAAAACTTCGGCTGAAGTGGAAGAGCAGCCCCCTTGCCTTGTTCCTTATATAGTGGAGTCTTCAGTAGGGCCTGACACAAGGTCCTTGCCAGTCTGTTTGCCGGCTGACATTGATGCGAGCATGCTTTTCTTGAGGCCAATAAAGGACTGTTTGTTTTAGGCACTTACTCCCTTTTTTTGCTAGCATCTCCATAAATGGAGTTTTTCTATAAATAGTGCTGTTACCTGCCGGATGCCTTTTTCCCTTCAAGTTTGACAGCGTTTCTCTTCCTTGCCTTATAGTCCACTATAACACAGAGCCCAGCAGTTTGTGTGATGTCTATTTTCTTTCGTTTTCCACTGTCTAAAGTGCTCCAGTGTTTTGTTGCTTGAACTCTAATTACCTTTGAACTCATTATTATAGAAAAAGTATGGGCCTAAAGGTGTGCTTCAAATGGAGAAGTCCTTCAAGTCTGGGAATTGCTTTTCTAAAATTGTGAGTAGCGAAAATCTTGCTTGAAATTATTTCTGCATCTTGAGCTGATTGTGGCTAGAGGAGGGCTAGCTTTCTTGGTGCAAAGTGCTGCAGCCACCTGGGACAGTGGTCCTGCCAGCCAGGAGGGGGAGGGTGACAGCAGCTCTCCACGGGTGTCCTGCTTGTTCCTTCTGGGACCGGGCTGGGCTTATCTTCAGGATGATTTGACCGTGCACTTTATTTATTGGCAACTTCAGCACGATGTTTTTCTGTCATGAGAATAATAGACATAATTGAATTTTTATCTTTGAAAGTGATGTAAAATCTCCTGCATTAGAATAATATTAATGATTTGGAGAAGAAGAGAGGGCAAAACAAAAAGTGCATTTTCTTGTTAGTCCTCCTTTGGATGCACCAAAGAAATAAGGAGTTACTGAAAATTGTATTATAACCTGGTGCCTAGGCTGGAAAGAGATTGCTTCCAAAACAGTGGGATTGGCTTGGGCCGCTTCTCTTTGCAGCCAGCTCTAAAAAAAAGTGTAGTAAGTGGGAAACAGCTTTTTAGTTTTATCTTTGTTGTTGGCTTGTTGCATCTCTCACTTCTGCCTGTTGTCCCTTAGCTCAGGAATGTTTTTTTCCCCAGGGCTGCTTCTCTCAAGGAGGTTTTCTCAGCCAGTAGTCCAGAGAAATTTCTTCAGTCCATCACTGGTCTTCTATGGGATGTTCCTGAGGTCTAGACTTGTCCTGTCTGTGCTGCTGTCCATGTTGTACTGCTCCCAAATGAACCTTCTCTTTCTCTTCTGTTTTGGCAGCGAGATGGTAGCAGCAATGGTAGAACTGCAGTTGTATTTCTAATTTGTAATCTGTGCAATCTCCTGGTCAAAGAGGGTGCTTGCCTTGATAATGTGCCTGGAGACTTTGGTGTGCATTGTGCCATCAGCTACATAAATCATGTTTACTTTCCTTGTTAAATTTCTTATTCAGCTTTGAGGTAGAACACAGAGACACAGGTATGTTTTGTACATACTTAAACATCTGTAATAGTGTAGTTAAGCTGTTATGCCCACTGAAAGTATTACCCACATCTTCTGTGCTGAGGTGAGGGTACTGCTTCTGTAGGGCTGAGATGCCCTCTGTGTATGTGAGCAGGGTCTGGAGAACCTGTGGAGTTTGCACCCAAAAGTAGCTATGAAGTGGTGATGGGCAACTGCCTTTGGTGTATATTTTCATAAAATGCTGTTTGGTCTTTCTTCTGTTGCAGATTTGCCTGGACGGTTAGTGGATGGTAGTAAGATGATGTGAGAAGCAGGAGAGCAGGGCGTTCCAAGGAGTTTTCCTGGAGGGCATGGAGGGATGGGTGAAAACACGGCAGTGTTGAGAATACTGCACACGCAGCGCGTGGTCATCGCTAGTACGTGTACCTGTGCCTTTCTATTGCACAGGGTAACGTACCAAGGACACTTAGAGTACACACTGCAGTGGACTGCCTGGTTGAGGTGAAGTGGGACATGATTCAGGTAGCATCCAAGTATGACAGTATTTGGCAAAGTAATGGGTAATGCTAGTATTGCTGCTGATGTCCACAAGAAACACCTCCGTTTTCCCTGTTGATGTCAAACTGTTACTGAAAAATGTCTTTGTTTTCTTGTAAGCACGCTGTATTATCCACTTTGGATGTACTGCTAAAATCCAGTTATATTTATATTATAGTGCTGATGAATATTAATCATGTTAAATGTGTTTTACAAAACGAAGATTATCCAAAAAAGCATTTATAGAAGTGTTAAGTAAATGTAAGTATTTGTGTTTGTAGTGAAGATAAATAGCCTTATGCTGATCAGAACACTGGGCATACACTGAAGTAAGGCCTGAGACATCCCAATTTGAACGTCAGAATGGCATGATCCAGAATGTTATGGTCCCATTCACGTGGTAGGGTTGTGAAAGTGACTTTTCCCAAAAGCCTGGTGAAGATTTACAGCCACCAGTGGTGTTAGTAGAGTGACAAGAAGTAGAGACTTCCTAAATTAAATACTTCAGGTGTTTTTAATTTGTCCTAATTCTTTAGAAGAGCTGGGTGAAGCTGACAAGTGATGCAGATGTGTTAAGACCTCGGTCGAAGTCCAGTAAAAACCTGATGTGAGCTGTAAACTGGTTTTTGCATGTTCAGTTGTAGGGGAGGGCTGTTCCCTGCATTAACAGCCCTGAGCTTGACTCCCTTGGCTCCTTTAGGAGTAGTAAGTCATTGCTGTGATGATATGCCTCAGTGATTTTACTGTCTATGAAATAGAGACCATCTTCATATGAACCTCTGGGGGTTCTTTGTAATAATATTGTATTTTTAAAAAATGGCTGTACCACTCTACATAATCTCTGCTAATCGGTACATAAACCCTGTTTGGCAGTTTAAACTGTATGCACAAAATACAAGATTTGGCTCTGCCTATTCCAATAGTTAAAAGCTCTACTCTGGTGCAAAGCACATCTTTAATTGTTTCTAAGTGCAGTACACAGGCTTGTCTTTCTGTGTGCCAGATATTTTCTATTTTTTTTCTGTTCCATTGTATCTCTGAGCAAACAAAATCTTGGCTAAATTGAAGGATTACTTTCTGAAATAAAGCCTTGTTCTGTGGAGTTTGCATAAACGAATCTCTCCTGTTGTTCAGAGTTGATAGAATAAAAATTCCGTGTCCATTATTCTGGCATTTTCACCAAGTAATCTTATGTCTGGAGCCAGTTTTCATCTATTTTTAATATATTCTTGATGGATGGGTTTATTTTCTACCTACATATGGCAAAAATGTATCGTTTTAAGCAAGTTACCCTGCTCCCTCTTTCCCCACAAACAAAGGCACTTTCATTAATCTGCTTTCAGAAGCTTGAAACTAGAAGTTTCTCTTCCTGTGCATGAATAATTATAGGTGGGCCATGGATTAAATAACCTACTGGAAAATCTTTTTTCATTTGTAGCATGGCTGAGGACTTTGAGAATGAGTCTTGTCTGTTCAAGCCTCTGTACTGTGGAAAAAGGCACAAAAGCCATTGGTAGGCTGGAAAAATAAGCTGTTTTTCACAGCTTGGCCATTTTTGCCCTCCATGTTGTAGTTGGCATTAGTAATGGAAGAAGGAATCATATGATGCTACTGCTAGGTAAAGTGGTTTCTTTTAATTTCGGGATCCTAGCTCTCTGTTTTAAAGAATTTTAAGTAAAATACAACTTTATAAACACCCATTTCTTTGTCAAATGGAATCATAGGAGGGTTTGTTTTGAAAGGGACCTTAAAGACCATCTAGTTCCAGCCCCCCTGTCCTCTTCCACTAGTAGAACAGTAGGTGAAGAGAGACAGACAATCTTCCAAGGTTTCCACCATTCCATATTTAGTAATCATGAGAAGATATATCTGAATTTTCTAGAAACTGATTTTACTTGCTTTTTACCTGGCTTTTTAGGACTGGAAGGTGTATGGAGGATTTGGGGTTTGTTTTCCTTTTTTTTTTTTTTCCTTCCTCCCTCTAGACACAGCTAAGGAAATGAAACTCCATCACTCTTCATTCAAAGTCAGCACTGCCCCCTCATTTGCTGGTGGTCTTGTCTGGTATAAATGTGTATTTCTCTCACTGTGCTTCCATCAAGCTGCCATTGCTTGCAGATCCAGCCCCTCTGGAGGCTTGCTCAGTCTCACATGTAACACCCATAATACCCACCCTGAAGTGGCTGAAGGTAGAGCCATGTTCTTCCCTGCTCAAGGAGCAGATACTGCTCCAGTAGATGTAGATTGTCCATAGCCCCCACCTCTTGCCACCCACTAGGTCAAGAGAACATGTTCCTGACCTTGTCAGTGAAGTGATATGGGTGATATTCTTCATGTTTGGAGAACAAAACTCTGGTGACTGTCCAGAGTGTGGCATCTTGTGTTTGGTTTTACGGTTGGGTCAGGATGTGGTAAATACTGCTTAATGACAAAGCATCTGCCTTTCAGTCTCTGGGCATCTCGCACAGATAGCTTGTTTCCTGGCATAGTGAGTGTTTTGCTTTTGATTTATAGTTTGCTTTTGGTGTCCACAGCTGCTTTTGGTGTCCGTCAGCTGTAGCTGATGCTTTCCGTATCAAATCTTGTAATTTTCCAGAGTTAAGATTCTGTTTTTATTAAACAAATGCTGCTTTAACATGTGGGCTGGCGGGCACATAGCAAATCTTCAGAAGGAAGACCAAAGTGTTTTGGTGGTCTTCCCTCTCCCACGTCCCCCAAGCCAATGTCTTTGGATTGTTTCCATAAATATGCTGCACATCTGTGAATTACCAGACTTGTACAGTTACCTGACTGGTACTAGATCATGCCAATCCTTCAGATGAGAGTGTGTGTGTAAAAATAATTAATTGCTGTGTTGATTCCTTTTCTAAGTGATGACACTACAGCACAGGGGTAAGTAAAATTTGCTTTTTGCCCTACCTCCTCAGATGATTTACACTACAAGGCAATTCTCATTAAGGAAGTCAATCAAATAGCCTGGTTTATATAAAGCTCAGTCACAGCTGGTAAGGATTATGTACAGAACAAAATCCAATGTTTGTTTTCATGTGTTTAGATTTCTAAAAGCCGTTAAGGAGACCTAAGCTCTGTTCTGGATGCCCTTCCTGTAATTAATACATAGTACAGAGAACAGTGGAATAGAAAGGACTGCTCATCTCTCTGTGATAGATATTCAGTGGCAGCACAATGAGCTTGAAATGTTCCCAGTCTTCAGGGTAGAAAGCAAGACTGGCCTTGCAGCATGCTTTGAGTACTCACAAATGGAGAATTTAGTAGCCAAAGCATCCAAAGAATCACAAAGTTGAGACTCTGGATGGGAACACACCCTACCAGCAGCTCCATCCAATTCACAGCAAGGGGTTTCCAAGTTGGGACTACTGATTGATTGCAGGGGAGGGCAGGAGGGGTGGTAAGAGCTTAAAGGAAAAGAAAAGGAAATAGAGAGAAATAGTGCTGCAGATGTTCAGCACCAGGCAAGGTAGACCGATAGCGTGACATTTTGTTTGGAAATTTGCAGGCAGCCAGCAGAGCTTGGATCATCGACGCTGCTGGCATTTCACACAAGCCACCCACTCTCTAAGCAGAAGCCATCTGCTCTGGGGCTGCTGTTTTTGTGCAGGTGTCTTGCAGCAATCTGGCACCTTGCTGGTGAGGAACAGCGCCAGTGGAGTTTATGTGGGAAAGAGACCATTTCAGAGATGGTCACATGGAAGAAAGGTGGTGGAGGTGCTTCTTGAACACATAAGAAGCGACATCCCAACCGAATGTTCTAGTCATGTACAAAGTGGCTACAGAGTGGGGGTGCTGGAAAGATTCTTCTCCCCAGCCAATATTTGACTCTGTCTTGGTCCAAATCTGTCATCAGCAAGTCCTCAAATGTCCATGGTGTGTGCCTGTTAGAAGTATTACTGTGACTTTTTTGCTAACTAGCTAGTTATAGAACATGTATTTTATAAAGATGTGACAATACAACTTCTAAGGTCTTTTAAACCAAGGGCTCAGCCATAGCAGAGAATTCTTCTTAGTGGGTCTGAATGATAAGCTTGAGAGGATGAGGAAACACCTACCTGCTGAGCATCTATTTCTCCTTACACTCTATTAAGCAAAGAGAAACTTTATTGCTTTGTTTGTTTCATAAGGGAGAAAGCAAAGGGCTGTAGGTGACAAATAATTCATTAAGTAGACATAAAGCTATTTTAAATGTGAATATTTTTAACTGCTAATTAAAGTTGGAGGGGCTCAGTTTTTGGCACTTGGCAATTAAGACAAATGAATGCAGTTGTTTTTGTTCTCTGAAGTATAAACTGCTTTCCTTGCTTGAGAAGCATCCTCTTTTCTTTAGGTTGAAGTATGTTTCGAACTTGTTTTCACCCTGAGGATTCACTTTGACTTAATATATTCTGTTCCTCACCAACTGCAGATGTTGAGGCTGGTGTCATAGTGACCAGGATGTTTTCTTTCCTTCATCTGTCTGTCTCCCTTTGCTGTTCAAGCTTTTTTTTTTTTTAACTTTTTTTTAAAAGTTCACTTTATTGTATTTTCTATGGGGGGACAAGTAACCACCACTCTTGCACAATTCTGCTATCGTACTTCTTTATGGATGTGCATTATTATTTTTATTTTCTTACTATTTATTCTGTGACTAAGCCTTTTCTTATGTAAGAGGACAAATTCATGTCCCAGATGACCTCACTTCTTGTCAAACAGGTGTGTCTGACTTGCAGTGTCATTTCATCTGGACAGAGGAGATGAATACAAATGGGAACTTGTTGAAAAGTAATGCAGGAGAAATGTTTTTGTCTAGCAACTGTCATTTGCCACAAACTATTCTGCAGAACAATATGTATGAATTAAAATTAGGTTGCAGTTTTTAACAGTGTGTGGGGTGGGACAGAAGTGGAAAAGATACTTTAAGAGTCTGCTCTGCTCCTTGCTGGGTGGGCAGTGTGGGTCTGTGCAGGAGCATGTTTGTGTGCTTGCATATGTAAATTTGGGCACCTGGGTATGCACCCATCTGGAATGAGCTGGGCTCACATTTTTGTAGGATCAGACAAATAAACCTGTGATTGTCAGTTAAATGGCTTGGCTGTCTGTTACCTAAGGCTGAAAACACAAGCTGGCTTTCTACTTCACCTGCCTTGAAATGGTGTTGGGAATGGTACAGGACTGCTCTACTCCACTAGCGTGTCGATATGCTATGTAATACTCCCTGCATCCAGCAGTTGTGTGGATGTCATATGTCCTTACATGATCAGTTGTGCCTACAGTTACAACAACTTGTTTTGTTGTTCAGAGAGCATATTAAAAGAAAAAAAAAAAAAGATGTAGGTTTCCCTTGGATGAGCTGCGTTAAAAATAGTAGTGTCTTTACACTGGCTGTTTGGAGTAAAGAAATTATGCTGCTACTGGAGGACCTTTCTGTGCTAGGCAGTGTGCAAATACCCCACAGCAAATAGTCCTTGTGCTCAGAGGGACTGTGGTGTCAGTAGACAAGGCATGCATTGGGAGAAGGAGCTCAGACTGAATAAACATGGGATGGCAGCAAGTACCTTGCCAGGAACAGGGTTATTTATTGCTTTGTTTGTTTTTTTGGGGTTTTTTTTCTGTTTTGTGGTGAAAGGGAGTCAGTTATTTGACAAGAGGACAGAATTGAGCTTGGGGGGAGCAGAAAGAGTAAGTGAAACTTGGAGAAGCAGATGCAAGGACATGACAAGGCAGAAGGAGAAAGCCCAGTGTGACATGCTGAGCAGTTTGGGGAGAACAGAGGGCAGGAGCAGAGGGAGAGGAAGGTGTTGAGGAAGGCAGTGGACACGGCTGAAATTACAGTCGTGGCCGTGCTGGGATGAAGAGAGGGAAGGAGACCTATGTTCAGGGTGAGCTGGATGCCCTGAGATGGTCTTGAGAGCCACTAGGGTGCAAAAGGAAGAGAAAAAGAGGGTTGGCTTGAGTCTTGAGTAGAAGTGGAGTGGGGATGGACTGTTTGATCTCACACTATGCTGGTGTCAGGTTCAGTGGGGTACTTTGCTGAAGGCAAGGTACAACTTTTTACTTTTAAATAATGATTTAGTGATCACTAAGGCTAGTGCTTAAACAAAACTCATCCCAGTAAGTGAAATCCATTATGAGAGTACATCTGCATTGATTGTCATGCTGGATCTTTATCCTCTCCCAAGTGTAGGATGGCACATTATCTCAGCTTTCTTCAGACGGATGGTTAATCCATAGTCTTTTGCTGTCTCAGCACACTGATTGGGGATGAACTTGAGACAGATGGAAAGTTGAAGTCAAGTTCTATAAGTAAAAAGTGTACATTGGTTAACTCTGTGGAGGCCTTTAATTTTCCTCAGTGAAAAAAGTGTGCCAAATGTTAAATAGGTATATTCCCGACATCTGTGCTGTAAAAAGATGCCCAGGCAGGGGAAACCAGAACACAATGGTCTGTGTTAGGCAGTAAGACAGGTAGTGTTATCACAGCCATCCCATTGGACTTTTAAATGTAGGGGTGATGTTTCATAATCCATCTTTTGCTGGAAATGGATTACAAAAAAAAATAAAATGCTGACCACACAGCCTGCACACAGGATTCTGCTGAGCTGTGGCAGAGGACTTGCATGTCTGTCTTCTGACAGAGCTTTCTGTAATTTGAGTCATTAGTAGCTGTTTGAAAGCAGGTAGGTGTGCATTCTTTTCTCATTGTGGTACTTCTGAACACTGCATATGATGTTGCTCCCTAGCGCCTTGAGTGTTTTAGTTAATGAGGTATTCTCCCCACCTTAGATGGCAAGCCAAAAATTATTCTTCCTGCATTTCAGGACCATGAAATAGTCTAGTGAAGATTTGGGTGTTTTCTTCCATTTACTTTTGGTAATGTTAGAGATGAAATAGAGGAGAACAAGCCGCCCCGGGAGGTGTGGTGACAGTCATGGTTATTTGGCATTGTGCTCTTTGTTCCAGTTGTTTGTTAAAATTTAAGTAAATAAAGAGCTAAATTTTCCCTTGAGCCAGGTTGGTATTTCAAGAGACTTTTACTGTAACTAAGAGAAGTTGCCTGAGTACTCTTGGGGGATGTTGTCAGTGTCATTACTATCCTGTAGTGAGCTGAGTAGCAGCATAGAGGTGGTCTACAGAACCTGCTGAATATTAAATACATGCAAATGTAAGAGGTATGCATGTATATAGCAGTAAATCTGTTCCGTAAAGTATGTAGTTTTTCTCTAGGTCTTATATAAAGCTGTGAATATAAGGACTCTAAACAGTAGTGTTTTCTTCCAAGCAGATAAAATGTTATTCTGTTGTACTGTTAAAGTACACTCTCAGGGGTGCTCTTGAGGAAGACAGTGTAAAATACAAAGTTGGAAAAGCTGTTATACTTCATGTTTGATTTCTGCAGATTTTCAAACCTCAGAAAATGAAGTGATGCTTCATTAAAACTTAGATTATCTAGACAATGAGTGTAAATACTTGCAATATGTTTAAATAGCATTATAACTTTTGCAGAATACAAGATTTTAAAGAAGAACTGAGTTGCCTTGTTTCTGCCATTATGAGTTATCTGTAGCATAACATTTAACACTCATAAGATGTTATACTGCATATATTTCACCCTACTGCTTCTCAGATTCATATGAGACATTTATTTTCAGCACACAAATATATATAGAAAACCTAATGCTGACTATAGTAGAATTAAAGTACTTGAGAATATTTAGGACATATGTAAGGAATAGTTTGAGGCTTGCTGGTGCTCTCGATGTAGATCATAGAATCATAGAATAGGTGGTCTGGATTTACCAGCATTAAAGATACAATTGTAAGAAAATACCACTAAAAATTGTGCCCCATAAAATAATGGCAGCTGCTGTTTTCTTTGTGGTTGTGGATGAGCCTCACTGTGATAGGTAGAGGTTAGATTCTGACAGATTGTGCTGTTGGTCTTGTCATTTGCATTTTTGTGGGTTTTATTGGTAAAATACAGATAAGCATTTTATAGTTAGAACTGTTACCGACAGCTTGGCATGCACTCATACTTAGTGCTATCAAAATGACACTTCTGCTTATGTAAACTTACATGCTTATTACTTATGTCTCCCAAGATAATTGTTCGCTAAACAAGGCAAATGTAAACAGGAGGCTATTTTTTCATAAAGTTGCTCCTTCAGCTTCCTGTCCATCCCAAAGGTCAAATCCTTTTTTTGTGAGACCAAAAACAGCTGCTGACGCAGCGGTGACAGTGAAGAATGACAATATTATGATCTGTGGTATGGTTAAGAACTCAGAGTTAAAGGTTGTAGCAGAGAAACATCCTTTCAGCAGGTTTCTGCAAACCTTAATAAGTGGCAAAAGAAAAATGCTTTTGAAATGAGCACTCATTTAGAATGCTTATTTCTTCATAGTTTAGTCTTTAAGTACTTTTTTCCTGCAGAGGTCTTTACCTGCTAGGGTGCATTTATATTGCTCACATTGTACAAAATACCTGAGGTATTGAATAAAGCTGTGCTACCACCAAATCTGAATAACTCAACAGTATTGTCTTCAGCCCTGGTCTTATTGCCACTGTGAGGTGGAAAGTTTTATTAATGCTGTGCAGCACACTGAAGCTTGTAAAACTCAGGTAAAGGGCTGACTGACGATGGAGTAGGAGACTCAGCCCAAGTCCTCTGATAATAATAACCTCTGATAATCTGCTCCCACCTCATCTTTCACCATTACTGCTCAAGTTGGTTCCCATCTACAAAAGGGTTTGGGGTGGAGGCCCAGGTCCCTGCAAGTGCTGTGACCAAGGTGCAACTGTTGGACAAATTTTTGGGGGGTAGTGGTAGGAACAGTCTTGCTGGCACCACTGTGAGGACAGTAGCAGAAGAAAAAAATGAAACCACACGTCAGGGGCTCTTCTGTGATGAGCTATTTTGGTCTAAAAAATTAACTCTGCTCTAGAAAATTTACTCTGTCCCAAAACCAGTACCTGAGGTCTGGCACAGGCTTTTGAAATGGGCTGTGGAGCAGATATTTGTGCTGCGTGAGTCTCAGTGCCCATGCTGGGTTCATCCCCAGCACTCAAAGCTGTTTTAGGTTTGCTCAGAAGAGCTCTACTGATTTCCCTTCCAAGTAATCCTCTACAAACCTGGTGGAGGAGGTTGGATTTATTCATAGCCACCTGTTTGTTTGTTTATTGTGGACCTGGGGGAAGTTTATTAGACATATTAGACATCAAGTTTATTTTTTGTTTTAGCTTTTAATGCTGGATGTTCTGCAGTTCAGGATGTTTCACAGGGCAGCTTTTGTTGTGCTTTAAAAAAAGCTTTAATTACTTCTCTCTAGCTTCCCTTCCATACTTTTTGGTGGAATTTCAGTGATATTTTTCTAGTTATGCTATTAATTTATTTCTTTCATTAAAAAAGGCAGAAGGTTTCTTTAATGCATTCATTTTTGTGCTAAGAGAAGAAGGTGACATTTCATAGAATGGTTTGGGTTGGAAGGAACCTTAAAGATTGTCTAGTTCCAACCCCCCCCACTGTGGGTAGGGATTTCACTCACTAGATCAGGTTGTTCAGGGCCCCATCCAATCTGGCCTTGAATGCTTCAGGGATCCACAACATTTCAAGGAGAATCAGGTTTTCTGGAGTAGGCTGGAAGTTAGAAGTTGAGAGACCAGGGCTGTTGGAACTAGATGATCCTTATGGTCCCTTCCAACCCAAGCCATTCTATGGTTCTATGAATTAACTGTATCAGAAAAAAAAATTTGCTTAGAGAAAGAAGTTAGGAAACTGCTTGCCTATTGCAGGAAAAGAAATGGCGTTTTCCCTTTTTTTCCCAGACCATTCTGTTATTTTTATGTGTGTTCCTTGTTCCGAGCAGTCAGTTGAATTTCACAATAGTTAAACTGATATTTAAGAGTTAAATGTTGACAACTAGCAAACCTTTTAAAGTAGTATCCCGGCTAATGGTACAGCTGCCACAATGAGATGTGCTGCTAAAGCTAGAAAAGCTCAAAAAGGAAAGAAGTTGGTAATTCTCAGTAGAGGGTAGCAATGGCAGGTAAAACATTGTCAGTTAAAACATATTTTATCATGATTACCACAGAACTCATTATTATGATTAAAGATGTACTAGCCATGACATGCCAGCTACATGCTGGTAGCAGAAAATACCTGCTGTTTGTAGGTTATTATCAACCTCCTTTGAAGAAAATCAGTCTTTCTTTAAATTTGCAATGCAATGAAACCCCAGGCATTTCTTTGTATCTTTAATTTAAGCATGCTTTTCAAACACAGACACACAGCTGCAGTGAGCAACAGAATGGGTTTGTCATGTTTTGTGGCATCCCACTAAACAAAAAAGGATTTTTTGCAAGTATCTGTGTTAACATTTTGGGATTGTCTGATGAAATTCTGATCCATCTATCTATCTATATGAATGAAACAGAAGAAACTAGAAACTTTGTTAACAGTGCTTAACAGAGTACTGCACCTTATTTTGAAACCATAATTATAATTATAATTTTTAATGTTATATTGTACCGTAAATAGCATCAGGGGAAATTTCTACCATGAAAAAAAATCACTAACTCTACTGAAGTCATTGATTTTAAACTGTGGTTTGCCTATCATAGAGTCTGATGGAAAAAAAAGATAAAAATGCAAGTATAAAATACAAGTTCAGATATAACTAAGTCCATTTCAGAAAGAGTTTATTCTAAGTGTTTGCAGCAGTTATTTTTTCATGCAGAAATCTGTGTTAAGCATCAGATTCAATAAGCTGAAGTTACTTGGTGAGATAGATGCTGTGCAAATATTAAACTGCCTGCTTTGTCAGTGAACCCGTGGATGTGTCATTCCTCCTATCTTTATTATTTTTTAAATAATTCAGCACATGTGCACTATTAGCACTGTAATGTGAACACTCCCATGCTGAGGATTTTATTTTGCCTGAGAAGAAAATGAGCTTTGTCTCTCAAAAGGTTGTTGATATCTTGCCTTTTATGACGCGCTATTGTCTCCTGATGAAAGCGTCTCAGTAACTAGGTGGTAGTAAGCCTAAATATTATAGGGAGAGAAAGCTCTTCCATTTGCAGTTGTGTATTTGTAAACTTACTGGTTTTACTAACTACAGAAACTCAAAGACCGGCTAGTCATGTCTTAAGGGGTTAGTCTATGCCTGTGGCTTAGCAGCATTAAATCACAATTTCTATTTCTCTTTTCAGCATGACTTATTTAATTTTTTTTTTAGAATTTGATCCTTTTTGTATCCTTGTTTTTTTTCTTATCAACTGATGTAAATTCAGCTTTCTATCTCCATTTTTTTTTCCCTATGCCTCTGACTGTTGCAACTTACCTTGGATGGCAGGTTATTGGTTACTGCCTACGGGAGCCTTTTCCATGAGCTAATTTAGCTGTCAGTCTGAAATTGGTAAAAAGGATGAAAGATGGATCATAGGCCTGGGGCATGCCTAGACCAATATCTAGCATATCCCTATCTGGAAGTACGCTTATTAAAACAGATTTGAAAAATATTTTTTCCCAATCTTGCTCTGCCATCTCTTCATCCAGCTAAGAAAAACATTTTCACAGTGACACTACTGATTCTTTGGCAGCTCTCTTTTTTTTTGAAAGGAGAAAACAGTATTTAGATACAAGATCAATAGAAAAACAAATAGACTATTATATTCCCTAGAGAAACCCCTAGAGAGAAGACAGATGTGCAGAAATTTAATATTCTTGTAGGCAAAAATCACAAACATGGGGGTTCTGCTCAGCTGAAATGAGCTGTGGTAAATGTGTATGAAATAAACATTTAAAAAGGAGTAATAAAAAAAGGAACGCTTTCGGGCTAGGCTGAGGTGCTGTGTTTGAATTTGTGACCCCTTCAAAAAGTAATTTTGCACCTACAAATAGTGCTTACCTTAATATTATATGGTTCAGGCATAACTTCATATAGTGAGTGAAAGGAAGGCTTCTCTCCATCTGCTCTTTTAAGACATACTCATCCATTCACAAAGTTCATACAGAGAACTGTGTCTTTAATGTTGCCTCCATTTTTTTATGAAGATAATTATATTCTTCTGCCTGATCTTGAGCCTGTTGTTATTAGGATTAGGTACGTGCTTTGGTTTCTTTTCCAGAATAATTTGCAAATTAAAGTAATCAAAATATAACTGTAATTTTCAATAACAAATTAAGTGTCAGTCCACTTTCTGTCCTTATAAGTCCAATCCTGTTGTTGTAGCTACTCAATGAAAGGAGTAAACTTAAACTTTCTGTATCTGCTTTGTCAGGCTTCTTCCTGGAGCTCCTGCACTAAACATCTAACCAGGATGATAAAGGGTTTTCCTCCTATTGGAGAGGCTGCAGGATGAGTCTTAAAGAAACACGGTAATTGGCTGATGTCACACTTCAGTTGACGTTCTTGCACCTTACCACAAGTTTGCTCGGAGGATTACACATTCAGTTTTTTTGAAAAACACAGATTTTCCTCCCATCCAGTTGTTTTCCCAATCACATTTGTGTCAAGGTCACCATTCTCTTCTTCCACTTTGAGTTTGCCTAACACTGAAAACTAGGTGTGGATCAATAGACTTCACGTTTAATTTTAGACACACAAATACCATCATGGAGCTGTGAAAGCAGTGTTAGTTTCTATTCTTTATATTTAGCACATATCAGAAGCAGCTACAAGCTTCTGCCAGCTTGGACCTCGTTTGGGTTCGACTAGATTTTCTACATGCAAAATTCTATTCTGCCCTTTCCCTTAAGGAACATATTTTCCAAAGTACAAGATACAACAGGTGTATGTGTCTCAAATGATACAGGGATGGAGAAGTACGTGAGGAGGGGAAAAACTCAGCAGTAGTACATGTAGTTCTTAAGCTACTTTTAAGTATGTTAAATCATACCTATTACTGATGTCTTCTTCAAAACAGCATAATTTTACCTCTACCAACAGCTTTGTGTAATTTAGACATAAAATTGTTTTAAAGGGAGTGGATGTGCATGGTATATCATCTTAAAAGTTGAAACATTAGCATTTTTGTTTGCATTTTTCACTGTCTATCTCATGATTCCTTGAAAATTTGAAATCTACTTATTTACTGGACATTTTTAACCTAAGTGGAGTCTACTTGTGCACCTCTTAAATTGTCATTGTGGATTGTCATTTGTGAGTGGCTGTGACTCTTGATTGTGGAATTCCTTAATGGAATTCTTGTGTGCTTTTGTGTATTTTGGCAAATGTCTCTTTTATTAGTGTGGAAATACATAGGAAGAGAGGTTTTGTAACGTGGACGTGAGGATCATGAACCTGTGGACACCAAATTTTGTTATTCTTACGTGAAGATAGTCTTGCCAGGAAAATAATGTAGGTTTCCAGAAGGACAATTTGTGTTAACACTAGAAGAGCAGCTTTAAAAAAATTCTTTTGTGAACATCTTTTTCTTCTTCTCGAGATTCAGAAATCTGCAAGAAAATCTAAGGATGAATGGTGATTTTTTTTTTTTTTCCTCATGCTCACAAATGTTAAGCAATGCATGACTGCAAGCATGGGAATTGGATGGAAAAGTTATGATCAGATAAGAAAACTGAGAAGGTCTGTCCAGAATGAACACACTTAGGAGACAAAAAAAAAATCATGTATGTACTAATTGGTCCTGCTTTTGTAGAAACTGATCTTCTGCAGTTTTATTTGGTTGTTGAAGGATGTAGACTTTCATTATTAGGTGTTTTGAATTAGGTGGTATAGAGCCAGCAGGAGAGCTGGGGTTAGAGCTCCAGACATCACATCAATTCTGCACTCTATTGGCCACCATAAAGAAAAAAACCAAACCAAACCAAACCAAAACAAAAAAACCAAGAAAAAAAGCTTCTTTCGTCAATAACTAATACTGTTGTTATGCATGTTACAAACCTGCAAGTCACTAGGCACACTTAACTGTTCTGGATTTCTACTGGGAATTTCTCACCGGCCCTTGAGGTGATGGTCCATGTTTCTCACACAGCTTTACTTAGGCAAGATGTTTACAGACTGTGTTATACTTCCCTTTCTGTGCACCATCCCTTTGAGCTGCTTCTGTGAGAGGTACCAGCACTATGGATTCTATGTGGCAGTGCTGCAAAGAGAGGAATAACTTGAGCTGGAATAATTTGAAGACTGAAGAAAATAGTGAGAGAAGGACCAGAAAACCCTTCAAATGGTATAGGTAACAAAGCTCTGGAGAAGACTGCTGTAGGAGCTTATGAACTTCCCATCACTAGAAATATTTAAAAACATGTCTGTCAGGAACAATGCTGATGTAGTTTATCCTGTCCTGGGATGAGATGACCTCTTGCAGTCCAGTCTCACCCTTCTGCATGGTGTTGTGTTAAGCTCTCTGATATGTTGTGTGTTGCATGAGTAACCTGGAACATCTGCCTCTCCATAGGCATCAGCCCTTCCCGTCTCCCAGCACACACAATAAGGATCCCACCACAGTGTTTTTCTGGATTTTTCAGGAATTCTGCCTTGGAAAGCTCTTTTCATGTGAAGAAGGAGTGGTTTGGCAGACAGACTCTGACATTGCTTTCTGTCTGGCAGTCATGGGGCTGGGTGTCTTGGGAGTCTCTGTTTCTGCATGGCCCATAGGAATCCTTCAACCCATAGTGGATGGTGCCTGTACACCATTCTGGATGCATGGGACCTCTTTGAAGAGAGCTTTGCAGAGAAAACAGGAGCTTGTGTGTGCATTGATGTAGGTCTGGACATCTTGTGCCTTTGTGGCACTTGGGGACATGATTTAGTGTCGGGCTTGGCAGTGATGGACCCAATGACATTAAAGGTCTTTTCCAACCTATGTGATTCTGTTCTACAGTTCTGTATTTTATGTGTGACCCTGCCCGGTCAGAGGTGCAGAATCTCCATCCTTCTCCAAACTTGGGGTGCTGATGCCTGCTGCAAGCTGGAGGACTGTAGCGCAAGGAAGGACTGGGGAAAATGTGGTGTAGGACAGACAAGGTTTGTCTCTTAGGAATGTGAAGTCATCCTAAAGGCTCTTGGCTGCACAGCTTTAGTCAGAGTTGTAAAAAATTAATTTTTCACTTGCTGAAAATTACTGAGCACTTTCCACAAGCATCTGTTTCTTCAGAGAGAGACAAAGTCTATGTGAAAAATGTTCTGCAGTGAGGACTGGGTGCAAATACCAACTAATTTTTTGGCTGGAGCTTACTTTCATTTTGACTGGTTTTGACTATATTATTTGGCTTTCCAAAAAGTGCTGTGTATAAAAAAATGGAATTTTAAATGTTTGAAAAAAAAGGGGGCCCAACCCCCTGCAGATAATTCACGTTGTCCAGAAGGGAAGAGACATGTGAGGAGCGATGCTAACAGTCTTTTGTCTCCGTGTCCCCTAGTGTTTTTTTCTACTGTCTTGTTTGAAAGCAGATTGTGTGTGAAGGGTATTTAAAAATATCCAAACTGATCAGAATCATCTATGGCATGGAGGCAGAAATAGCCGGGAAAACAAACAGACCGGAGATGAAATATGGATGAGATAGACATACCAGTGTTTCATGAAAGAGAGAGCTTAAAACCAAAAGCCAAGAAACACAAATACAGGGAGTTAAAGTACAGATACTTTATGATTCACGTTACTGTCTTCAATTAACTATGATATAGAATTGCGCAATTTTTTCCTTTCAAAAGAGAAATCCATCTCCTTGCTTATTTTTCCACTTGCTGCTTTCTGTTTAAGTTAATTCAGCAGTAATTGGATACACTGTGTCTAATTCTTAATAAATCAATGGAACTTTATAGTGATATTGACAGGGGCTTTGCTTGCCCCATTGTTTCTATCAAGAGTTTTATTCTGCTTCAAAACAATTTGCTGTGAACGCCCTTGTTTGTTTGCCACACTAGGCTTTGTTCTGGCTGAAAACTTTGATTTATAACTGTATATAATTGATGGCTGTGGGGTAGGTGGACTATAGCTATTGCTCCTCCTCTTTTAATCTAGCTTTGCGTAGAAATCCATATAGTGGAGCATTCTCAAGGGAACCAGGCTGGGAAATTCTCTGTATACCCAATGGGAGGCCATTAATCATAGTGAAGAGTCTCTTACTGGCTGCAAGCATGTTTGTGAAAGTCAGGAAAACAAAAGTGGACCACCTCAAAATGACTGATCAGGAGAATAGATGTTAAAGCTGATGTATTCATTGTGATACATTAAAAAAAAAAAAAAAAAAAAAAGGAATAGTTTATGCATTGAAGTGTATTTATTCAAATAAGTTTGACACATTTAAAGATATTTTTTACACTAGTAAATAACTATAATTGTAGATGTTAGAGATCAGAATCCTAGGAAAATGAAATAAAAGTTTCGATGATTGCTGCTGTGGATCTGAGAGAAACTTTGAAAGCACCAGATAAGAAATGCCCAAAGCATTTGCTGAATGTGTCAGAGCTGAGCTGGTTAAAGAAATGTGCTAAAAACTCTAAAATGTCAGGTAAGATTTTGATGAATATTTGTCACAAAAATGTCTCTTCCAGAACTACCAAAAGAACCCCCTAAAATTTAAAAAGATATTAGAATGTACAGTTTTTTGGGAATAGTTTCTTTCCTGCAGCCATGCATTCTTTCTGACTGTGGTCCAGTGTAGGTGAGGGAGCACCTGAGAGCACCTGCAAGCTCTCAGAGGTGGCACTCACCTGAGTACTGTGAAGCCCAAACCCCCATGTTTTCAGGACTGGGGTCTCAGTGCTTCTGCAGGTCCTGCTGTCTTCTCGTATCCTTCACAAAAATGTTCTGCTCAGATGCAAACCTGATGGGTTCCAGTTGTGACTGCTCCGCAAGTATTTGTATGACAAAGTAATTGTGCTCGAGTTTGAGTATAACCAAGTTGGATATGGAGTTACAGGAGGTATTTTTGCGATTAAAATTTTCTGCCCAGCAGGGAGAAATCAAGGAAGTAAAGAGGCTCAAATGCAGTTTTTTAACACTGACAGTCTGGACTTTTCCCCTTATAAATAGCCATAAACTATAGGAAGAGAGATATTGTAATATGACATAACAACATTATTTACTAGACAAACAGCTGGGGGGTTTTTTTTACTTTAGAGGCTAAATTTAATGCAGTTAAAGATAATGCTACTGTTTGTGTTCTCATGAAGCTGTGGTAGAGCAGCACACTTAAATCAGTTTATTTACCTCACAGAAGTCTTCAATGAATCTTCCTACCAATTCCTAACGATTTCAGCCTATGTACTTTAAAAGAGTTACTAAAACTAATAAATAATTTCCTTGAATAAGGCTTAAATGTGAAAATGGAAATAGCGCTTTCCATAAATTATAATACATTGTTTCAATAATCTGATAAAGTAAGATGGAAACATTTTCTCCAGACATTGGTACAGTAAAAGCTACAACTTATCCTGACAAAATAGTTACAAAGTTTAAAATGGCATAGCAAGCAGTAAATGAAATCTTAATACAAAATGTGGAAGAATCAGTGTTCATTCTGAAGCACTAAGTATATTTTTTTTCTTAGTTTAAACTAAATTTATGGCATTGGGGAACAGGAGTAAGATACTAACTTACATCTGGTAAGTTTTTAAGATCAAGGGCAAAAACCCTAACTTTTCTGTGCTTAAGAGAAATAAAAACTCACCTTAGTCTGTCTTTTTTCCTATTTATGGAAAGGGATTCATTTCAGATACATGTTTTGCCATTTCCAGTATTTGTGTCCCATTTTTATTCAATTCTGCTTTATATATTATCATGACTTAATTTCTTTTTTCTCATACTAAGTTGAAATGAAAATACAGTCTATGTCCCAAAGATGTATATTCATGCTTTACACAAAGCACATGTTAAGCTTATCCTTAAGTTGCTCTCAGCAAAGATGACTTCTCTGAGCTGTAGCTTACACCCTTTATTAAATTGCAGCCTAGTCAAACTAGTGCTGTGTCCTATTTTAGTGGTGTTCCACACGTGGGTGTAACGCTGCCACTAATCTTAAATCCCTTTTAATTACTGCCCCTTCACTTGTTTTCTTGTTTCCTGGCATGATGGAAGTCCGACTGGAATGAAGTCCAGGCTTAAGTGTTCATCTCAACTATTCATCTTAGCTTTCCCTATTGTTATGCTTATGCAGAGTTTTATGAGACTCATGGGATCAAATGCATTCTCTTAGTTTTACAAAAAATGAATAGCTTTTGTACATTCTTAGCATTTAAAGTAAACACAGCGAGTTTTTAAAGTGCTCTTTTTTTCCCAACAACTAAAATATGGTCATATATTCTAAGCATAAATCATAATTTCATTATCAACAGAGAGAGGTCCAACGCAATATATATGTATAGTTGAATGATATAAGTGGCATTTCTGTGTAAAATGTATTCCTTTGCCCAAGTAAACACTTCATAACGACATGAGTGAAAAGGTGTATTTAAAAATGAAGGCTTAAAGCATGTTACTTATGAGTTATACGGAATGCAGTTTTTGTAAAATATGAAGCTCACTGGATATGATCCAAACCAGCTGAACTATGTTAAAAGGTATAATAAACAGTCATAGCTTTGCATGCAGTTATTTAATTGGCAAATAGATTTTTCTATCACTGTCACTGGCAATAGCAGCCATTTGATACCAGGGCTTGGATTAAATGTTTCATCAGTAGTGCCTATTTAAGGATCTTTATGGAACAACAAGTTAGTCCCCTGGGCAAGCCCATGTCAACTGCAATAAAGAGATCCACACAAGTGAACGAGATGTATTTTTGCAGGATTTACAGGGAGGCTACGATTCGCTTTTCTGTCTGGATGCTTTGAAGGCTGCTTCCCATTTTATTTAACAACAGTGTCTGCTGGTGGCAAATATTGAACACCGAACATTACACATCCAAAGGATTTTTATAATTTTCTTGCGGAAACGGATTTGTAAATGGTTGTCATCTTTCTGGAAATAGGTGAGTCTCTGATAAAAGCAGATATTGCAGGATTTCAATAGTTTTAATTTTCTGGTAAATATTCTGCATCTAGACTAAACCTACAGATACTTCAAGTATCTGCCGTATTTTAGTCTCTCTCATTCAGAACAAAAAGTCAGAACCCCCTGAACACTTCTCTCACCCTTCTGATAAAGGGAAAACGTAATGTCTGTGGATTTCAAGATTGCTTGATGTTATTTAGTCCACTGTCCTGCTCCCAGGGTGCTCATAAGATCTGTGCATGTAGTTAGTGCTTGCTGCAATGTTTTATAATTGGTTCGTATAATATGTACATTTGTCATTTTATAGCACTTTAGTTGAATTTAGAAGCTTTTTTAAAGTTAATTTTGAATATGTATCTGTGCTTGTCATGGAGCCTCAGTCAGTTCTTCTTGGCAGCTAGATTAATTTTTCCCTGGTTGATTTTAATGTCAGGATTTTGTTTAATATTTTTCATCCTGAAATTCTTTAAGAACAGGCAAAAATACATGATATGGCTGAAACCGATTGCATCTAATGTTCGTTTTCATGTCCGTGTAACCGTGCTGGGTATAAATTTAAGTCTCAGCTGTTCATTGGCATCTTTTTCATCTGAACTGGTGATACTGCATCTAACCTCCTTAGCTAGGTTACTGCTTTCTGAGGTTGAAAAGTGGAGAGCAAATGCCTCTGAGGTTGAATTAAATGAGCCGTTTGCAACAGATTCAAACTCTGTTGAATAAGCATCTTTCAGGCTCACTTGAAACAGTTCAAACTTTTGTTTACTGACTCTTTTCTGGTGTGAAGCAAAACTTATACTACTATTACTTCAAGAATTGATTCTGGGCTTCTGGTGAGAGTAGGAGTCATCCCATTACACGCACTTGGCAGTTTATGTTCTCAAGAGGGTTTATATATATATATATATATTTATATATATACACACATATACTATTTATATCTCTATGCATATCAATTATATATATGTATCCATATATATTTACAAGTATTTGTATTTATAAGCTTATGTAATTGGTATATTTTTAATATACATATATATATAATAATTAGTAGGTGTTTTTCTTTTTACTTGAATATGCTTTCTGAACAAGACTTATCATTGTGTTTTTATCATACATAGGGAAACAAAAATTCCTAACCGTACAAGGGCTCTTTTACACCAGCTGGTAGTGCAGAAATGCTTCTAAATAGTAGTACAGTATTTTACACCCACCATAATGTCTTCACAGTCATGTAAATGTAAAAGGGCATAAGTTTAATGTGCACTTAAGAGTTGTAACTGTGCAAATTTCTCTATGCAAAATGGGAAGGGGAAGCAAGGGAGCAGGTGCATCGCTCAGTCAGCCCTTTTTTCCTTTTACTCTCCTTAGTCTCTGTTGTTTCCTGTAGCCTCCTGAAGAGCTACCAGCCAGTGTTAACTTAGATCTTGTTTGTGGGTTATATAGTCGTGAATTTAGATGATTAACATAGGGCTGTTCTCATTTCATGGCTTGCCTCATATGTGGTTTTTTCCTGGGCTGATGTAAATAGTGGGTATTTTTATGATAGAAACAGTGTCTGAGAGATATGCCTTCCTGTCCCACTTAGGTCTGTCCTGTTTGTAGTTGTATTAAAGAGTGAGTGTTGGGTTTTGTCTAGAAGAGTGAAATCTTTTCACGCCTGCAATATTATCAGTATTTAAAAAAAGAAAAAGAAAAAATTTCTGGTTTGAGCCCAAAGTCCCTTCTATGTTTTACAGTAGCTTCAAAATGGAAAGGTCTCTTCACTCTGCTTTTTTTGCATTGTTATTAAGGAATAGCATCCTGTAAAACTATAAAAAACCTATTGGTCTGTCCTTGAAAGCAAGACTTCAAGACTGTCCTCCTGAAGGACTCGGAGGGAATCGTCTAACTAATCAGCTATTGACTGGACAGCAGGTGGAGATTGCTTAGTTTATTGATAAATCATCAAACAAGTAGATGGAAGAAACTGTTAGTGACTAATCTGTGTGTCTCTGTGTACTTAAAATCTTGAATTGTCTTCTGCCCTTGTGGTTGTGTGTGCTCACTCAAGGTGGCAAGATTTTTGTGGCAACAAATGTATTTCTAGAGCCAAGCCATTTGAGGATGTGACCATCTCTGAATAATTTGCATTGCTGTTGCAGAAAAAAATAATACCATGTCATCGTCACTGAATAAATCTGTCCTGTTCCATTGCTCCTCACCAGGAGCACACATCCATAGATTTCTGTGCTCTCTCCCCTGTATGTTGCTTGTGCCCTCCTCTGTGGCTCGAGGAGGCAAAAGATGTGTATCAATTTGCATGATAGTTCAGCCTTGTAACCTGGAGTGCAGTGGCTGCTAATGTGTTTTTTGGGTAGGTTTTTCTGCTTGTACAGATTAATGACCCGATTCAGAAGCCGTTCTACATGCTGGACTCCTGCTGATTTCTGTTTGTGCAGAACTGCAAGGGAAGCTAACTTTGAGCATATATCCTGGCATAATTTCTTCAGGGTCCAGTCCTGGTGCCCAGCCAGAGTTGAAATAATAATAAACTGGCCTTCGCGCTTTCATCCTTCTTTCTCTCCTCTTGAGGCAGAGATTTTTCCTGTCTGCTGAAGGAGGTGCACTCTGAGTACTGTGGGCATGGATAGAGGTTCTGGGGACCTCTGGTGCTCCTCCAGGCACATCTTCAAGCTGCCACAGAGCACACAGTTTGGAGACAAAAATGAGTATTTGCTTCTCCCTAAGTTGCCATGCCATGAGAGCGGCTGCAGTATTTTGAGGAAAAGTTGAGCATTTCCCCAATGCATTTATTGCACCTTTAATCTGCACCTTCAGAACACTGTAGGTTTTCCTGAAGTTCAACGATGGACGAGTCTGTTCCCCTTGTGGAGGCCTACGTTTTCCATGCAGCCAATGGCTGGCCTTGTATGGACTCTTAGCTCTCAGGGGAGCAGGCGTGTGATGGGTCTGTCTGGCTAAAGGAATAATGGTTTTGCCTCTAGGTGATCCAAGAGTAGCTGTGCATGTTATCACTCTGTTAGTATCTAGAGGGCTTTACCACCTGACCCCTCCCCAGCTGTGGATATGCATCTCCAAGCTGCTTACTGCTTTGTGACTGAACTATGAGTTTACCTTTTAGAAATTGTGTATTTCTGTCTCCTAGAAATAGTAATAATCCTGAAAACCCAGAGAAACCTAGTTTCCTAAGAATTTAAAGATCCTATTTCTATCCATGTTGAACAGCAGTATACTTGAACCTAAATCTTTCCTGGCTTCTTGACAATACACTTTGAAGGAGCAATTCTTCCTTGCAGAAGGCAGTTGTTCAAAGGACCTTGGAGATTTGTAATGCTAGAAGTAGCCAAGGAGAGGATGGATTAGTAGGTAGAGTGCAGGTGCATGGTAAATGCAATTTATCACATGGATGCCACCCTCAGGTATGTGGGTGGATGAGTTGAGAGATACCTACCTAAAGCTTTAACTTGCTCAGTGAACACTTAATTCAGAGGATTTTCAGTTTTCTCTGCTTCTGACAGCATTCTGCAGTCGTAGTTTCACAGGATTAGGTATTCTTGAATAGGTTTTCCGTTGTGTTAGGTGTAGGCATATTGCTCTGCAGAATCACTCAAGCATGGATGCCCTTTTTTTTCCATCTAGTTGTTTCAACAACGTGTCTGTTGTGACCACTGAGAGATTATCACTGCCTGGTAGATAGTATTGTGTCTTCTTGTGGGGGATTTCATCTCTAGGTTTCCTGCACACATTTATGGGGAAGACTTCTATTGTGAAAATCCTTGTGTGTCTCCACCATCTCTTTTTCCCGCAGCACTGGACACTTAGATTCTGATTTTAAATGTATATTAGTGAGGCACTGTTGAGATATCAGTGGATTTATGTGATGAAATCCTTAAGACCAAGTTGTCTGATTTTGTAACTTGCATTTGGCTTGTACTGTCTCCCAAGAATATCGCTTTGCGTTTTCGTCAGAGACTTCAGAGGCAGTATCTTTTCAGATATGAAAAGTAACAGCAATAAACTACATTAGCAAATCCTCCTACAAGCTTCTTCTGTTTCCTCAAACTTCATGCTTAATAGTTGCTGGTAAATATTCTCTCTTTTCATCAAAGTAGCTTGTAAAGATCAATGATTTTAAAGAATTCATGCTAAAACTGCACAGATCTGCTTAGTTATAGCTGCTAATTGACTGCAATATGAGAATAAAAAGAGGATGCATAAATCTGAAAACGCTGCAAAAAGTCGATAGGAAAGTGACTGTGATTTTGAAATGACGCTGTGTCTTTTTTGGTCATGGGTGGGTGAGACCGGATTCATTTAATGCCAATAGCAAAGCGTCATTGTCTTCAACTGGTCTGAGATTTTGCTGTAATGGGTGTGGTGAGAGACATTTGACATTTTCACTTTGATACCTGAAACCACCACAAAAAAAAAAGTAAAATACTGGGGTTTCTTTTTCTGTTACCACGTAGACTGTACCTCTGTTTTTTTCCAAAGTTCAGCTCGTCCCTCACAGCTGAGCTGAAAAATCAAATACCAAATCTGATACACTCGCATTCCATGTGGAAAAGAAAGCCTGGATTTGGAGTCAGTCCTACCTCTGAATAAATAGACCCTGCTTTTTCAAACAAACCTATGCTGATTAATAATGCACTGCTGTACTGTGCCAAAGTAAATTTTGCATAAGGGTAGTGAAAAAATACATGGAACTTGATAATCTGCAGTAAGTTTTAATTTTGGTTAATATGAACTTGAAATTTAGGGGCTCAGAAGTATCCTGAAACAGTAAAGAAGCTTAATCTGCTGCCGTCTCCAGGAACTGCTGCATTTCGCACAAGTTTTTCCTGTATGTTTGTGGGGTTTTTGGTTCTTCCAAGAAAAAAACAACTCCAGAGCTTTGATTCCTCTTTTTCTTTTCTCCCTGAGCAAAATCCCTTTAGTATGAAAAGGAAAACACAAAGAAGTGTAACAGTCCATAAGCCACTAATGCATGTTGTTTATAACATGTAGTTAAAGTGTCTTTCTCCTGGTGCTGGCAGTTCTTAAGCCAGATGCAAAGCCCAAGCAAGCAAGTGGATGCAAGTCTGGGCTTGAGCATTGTGGGGAGACTAACTGGTGATGGTCTCTGGTGGGAATTTATGCTTCTACTGAATTCCTGAGCTTTGAGCACGGCATTATCATTGGCTTTGTGCAGTCTGGATTTTGTTTCTTTGGATTGAGGTGTGAATCCACAGAAAGACTGCAGTGGAGAGAGTGAGTTCGTTCAGAGAGTAAGGTAATGTGGTGAGAGCATGGTGGTAGTAGTAAGAAAAATGTGTACTTTGAAGTGGATGTAAACATTTAAAGATGGATACGTTTGCAGTTCGTGATTGGCCTGAATACAAGAACACTAATGCATTGTAAAGAGATAATTTCTTTAAATACTGACAGCACCATCTTTGGTGGAGGTGAGGAATCATATTTCAGTTTGTCAAGCTTTACCATGTTTTGTATTTATTCAGGAACTATTTCAGTGTAGCAAAAGGTGAAATTTTTGCTACAATGTGTAATCAGTTCATCTGTTGGCTGGTGGATCAAGCTATGCGGAGAAGCAGTTAAGACATCACTCTTCTCTTAGCTGTTTGCATTAGTTTTGCATCCAGCTGCTTTGCCTCAGCTAGTGCCCAGTTCTGTTGTGCTCAACTCAGTAAATCATGGCTAATAAACAGCAATTTGTTAATGCGATGACGTACAAAAATATGGCAGTATATATAGGGGTATGGCTTTTACATGCTAATGAGCTCTCTGTTCGTTATTGTATAATTCTTCCCCATTGCCTTTCTGTGATGGAAGTGCTCTGTTCACAGCTTCTGCCATGTGCAGTGTCCCCATGGAGACAGTGTGTGGTGTACACCTCCCCTTTTTTTATCTAATAAGTTCCTAGATGCTTGTAGATGCTTCTCTGAAATATATTGTGAAAGATACTACTGAAGTTAATACTTTGCAAGATTACTTATTACAAAGAAAATAGTGGTAGATGATTTCTTTGTGGGAGCTGTGGGAAGGTGAGGGGCTAATTTATGATATTGTGAGCTTTAAAAGAATATATTCAAAGATTTTTTTTTTGCCTATTGAGGATGCTGCCTGTCCTATTTACATTGCTTTTCTTACTGCCTAGAATTGCTTTCTTTTGTTATAGGAGGCTGCTGTACCTACGTTACTGACTGGTGAGGTATCCAAGTGCTAAGTTTGCAGTTTTTGTGAAAGCTGTTTGATTCTGATTATATCCAGTTCAATCTGTTCTGTAACTTGGTCTCCTTTCCTATTTACTGTTATATGCCTTTATTTATAAATATCTTTCTTGTGCTCTTTTTTTTGTATGCCTGGCTCATAAAATCACAGCCAGAAGTACAAGCTTTATGACTATAAAACAAGTCATGCCTACCTTGTAGACTGTGTCATCTGCTGTGATGTTGTATTCTATGTATTATCAATTTTACTGTAAGAGGAAAATTAGAGCGTGCATTTTCCACATGAAGAAATCAAATGTAATCTAAATGCAAACCACAGGTTTTATTGCACAGTAATATTTGATGGCACTGCTATTACTAATCCCAGCATGACAAGAAACACAGCATAGTTACCAAGTTCGCGGCACTCATTTGTTAATGGTCTTTTTTGGTTAGGAAAGCCACAAAGCCAGAGCAGATAGTTCGCCAGTTATAGTCTCAGACTTGCAAAAATGTTAGTGGAATATTGTACATTTTTACAAATCATTTCAAGTCTGACAGGAATATGTATCCTTTCTTATTTCCATGAAAACATTATTGAGTAGTAAAAATAAAATGTGATAATTAACCATATCCAATAAATACCTTATTAATAGTGCTTTTGCTTCTATAGGGTACTTTATGGGGAGTTCTAAATTATTCTTTTCTGTATTTAGGGTTTTAGGATCGATAATCAAGGAAATAAAAGACGAATGATTGTGTTACAGTAGAGCGCATCTGCCTCCCAGGTGGGGAGCACACTGCCACTGGTCTTGTAGGTTATTCAGAACTATGAAGATGACAGTGAATGAACTTCTTTCAGTCAGTTTTGGTCAGGTTTGACAAAAGTGTCACAACTGACTTTATAATACAGTGGTAACCCAGGAGTCTTATGCAAGTGTGCAGTTTGGGAGTGTTGGATATTAACTGACACAGGCCAGATGAGAATGTATTCTGCCTGCTTGAGATATGTTAGTTTTTCCATGACAGCTACTGAACATGGATTAACTGTGGGTGCAGTCCGTAAAGGCCAAGCTGGACTCAGCTGTGATCAAATCAGTTGCAATTTAAAGTGCATTTAGTATGCTTCTCTGCATTTTCTTGTTTGTGCCTGAAGAACACTTGGTGTGTATAGCTGTACTTGTGATGTGGAGTCTCCTTATCCCATTTGTATATGCTCTGCATAGTTATCAAAGCACACTTCAGCCCGGGATGGAAACACAGGTGCAAGTAGGAGATGGAGTTGCAACTGCAGAGGGACTTTGGAGACTCTTATTTCTCTTATTGGAGAAATTTGGCTAAAGCCTGGGGTATGATACCCATTTGCAGATGATGAGTAGTATTGAGTATAAATCCTCAACAGCTGTTGTGAACTCATTTTATCCTGAAATCAGAACCATAGTCCTCTCTGATAGGTGTCTGGATTGATACTTACTTAAAGTGAAGGATACTACCTTCCACATCATGGATATTGTTGTTTCCATTAGATAAAATTTTCATACAGACCTCTCTTTTTGAAGCACGGATCTAAACCAGGTATGTTGGACACATCAGACCAGGAGAAAGTCAGTGCTGCTACACAGGCAGGCACTTCCTGGGGGCTGGTCCCTGCTCCATGGGCATCAGTTCTACAGCTGTTCCTGCAATATGCACACTGTAACCATGAATGGGAGAGGACAAGGGGAGAGAGTTTAATGGGAGAAGTGAGGGGCATGCCACCATTTGAAGTCTTTCCTTTTATATAAATAGGGAATTATGCTAATCCAGGTTGTGGGGGAAAATACATGCTCTGTGTTTGTGATTGGCCAGACTGTATGATGATAGTGGCTTCTTGCTTTTCTGTACATAGGTGATTTGTTAGCTGTACTGAGTTTATAATTCCTTTCTATCTAGTTAGGGGGGTTTTTTTTGCCTTTTCATTTAATCTGTTACTGTCTGGGCATCCAGTCTTGTTTCTGTTAAGGGATATTAGCAAGATACCTGGAAGGAACTGGCTTGCTTAAGTGATATATACTGTGACTTAAGATAAAATAAATCAAATTCAGAAGTAATATCACCAGTACTTATAAACATGCTCCTTTGATCATATCTGGTTGATTCAATGTTATTTACTTTTGGTGATAATGGTTTGTCTGCTTTATCTCCTCTTCTCTGTCAGTAGCTTTGACTCTGTCCATATTCACTTGTCTCAATTAATAATGCTTTTAGCTCATTGATTTTATTTTCCGGCTGGCTGAATGTATCTGTCCAACTTTGCTTTTGTACAGTTCTCCCAAATCTTTCTTGCAAATGCTGATCCCTTTCTTCTTCTGAAGGAAGCTAAGAAATGTTTGTTACTTCTGGTAACAATGGTGACAGTGACAGTGTCCAGTTAAAGTTCTATGTGTTCCACTAAAACTCTTTCCTCAGGAGAGCTTTACTTTCAAGAAGGCCATGGTTGTGTCTTACTCTTCTGGATTCAATTATAGCCAGCCTTTAGATTGTACTGGTCAAGATAAAGTAATGGACCCCACTGGAGGTTTTTTTTGTTAGTTTGTAGTATTAGCTTTCTGTGTTAGAGCAGAGAAAACTAAACCACTGTGTGTGTGTGTGCATGCATGCATCCTTTGTGCTGGGTGTAAGTTAAACCAAGGATCTTAGATCTTCCTGGCAGGGCATTGTTATGGTGCTGGAAACCTCGAAATCTGAAATGTTGTGTATGAGGCTGCTGAAAATGTCACTGTGGTAGTATCCAGTCACCCTTTCAGTCATGGCATCTGTCTGAACATATCAGTTCCCCTAAATTTGGATTCATTTTGGAAAATGCAGCTGACTTTACAACTTGATTTACACACTTACATGCTTGTTTTTGTTGACACCTTCTAAAATGCATTCCCTTCATGTAGTCTTTGGTAGGTGCTTGTGGGACCAAGTCACTAATTCCCAAAAAAGTAGTGTACCATATACAGATGTGCTCTTCTTAAATGTACTTTAAAATGAGTTTTTTATGTATTTTATCCAGAGTTACAGTTATTGTTGTACAAGTACCTCAAAACATAGTTTGTCAGCCTACATCTCTTTTACAGACACCAGGTTCAACAGCATGGGCTTTCACTTTTTTAAACTGTCTTCTCTAATTCTCCTCTTCTGCAAAGCCAGTTTTCGGAGGTTTGGTGTTTTGATTTTGTTTTGTTGTTTTGTTTGTTTGGTTTTTTGTTTTTGTTTGAGGTTTTTTTGTTTGGTTTTCTTTCTTTTTATTTTCCCCTCCCTTTTTCATTCTTTTTTGTTTGTTTTGTTTTAATTTTTTTACTTTTCTGTTTGTTTTTTTTCCTCTTTTCTGTTTTATAGTTCTTTGTATTCTGTGTGTCCTGTGTTAAGAAGAGAAGAGTGAATAAATGGGGCAGTACATAATGTAATAATATCAATTTTTATTTCAATTCCTGATTAACATTTTGAAGGTAAGTTCAGCAGGCAGTGATTATAATCAACTGAGGATGTCCAGAATACAAGGGAAAGCAGTACTTGATTACAGCAGTTTACAGTTTTACAGTTAAAAGATATGAAAAAACACAAATAGTCCCTTTGGGAAATGAAATATAATGGAAGTGTGGTTATTAAAAACTAGATATAATGTACACTAGTTATTGCCTATTACGGTAAATCACCACAAGATGCAGGAAACATATCAGGTAGATAAAACAGCCTTCTTGGAATATGTTGTCTTATTTTCCAGTGGATACTTTTTTTATTCTTAGGCACTGAATTGATTTGGGGTGTGGAATTCATTTAGGAGCGTGTACATTGCCCTTTTCAGAATGGCTATTGAAATGAAGTTGTTATCTGTGCTGAGCTGTAAGTCATGCTCCCCCATACCCCCAGGAAAGCCGCTTAGAGGGGCAATCGCGTACACCAGGTACTAATAGCTATTAGTTACTTAGAGTTAATGATGTTGCCAGCCTTGAGTATTTCACTTATCTTCAAATGGAAGTGCACGTTGATTTCCATTTCACAAATGGAAAAATTGAGTCAGATGGAGTTCAAATTACTTTCCTGAAGTCACTAGCGAATCACTGTCAGATCTGAAGATACAATCCAGCCGCCACTCCCCTGTGCCCTATGTGGTTATGTACAACTCTGAAGTGCCTGAGTAAGTCATTTTGGTTCATTAATGTCTTTATGCTCATTTGACAAAGATATGAGCAACTTCACAGCTTTTCAGGGTCATTCATCTGGCATCTGCCAGTGCCCTCCCCATCCATCACATACATCCAACACAGCTTGATTGAGTTACTACCACCTGGATCAGTTGGGGTCTTGCAGTTCTGATATTCTTTCTGTTGTCATGTCCTGAGGATTGCCTGAAATAATTCTTAGAAATTAAAACATTACATTTATTTTGTGGATTAGAGAGAGTGAGGGTGGCCTAAGGAGGACATCCAACTTCAGGCAGTGACTTTGTATAAATCTGTTGTAATTCCAAGCATGCAGTGATGCTAACTGAGTCAGCTGTTATGTCAAGATTTTCTTTGATCTGCTAAATTAATATGGGTTAATTAGATTAATTAAACAGAAGATAACTAGAGATGAAGAAGGAGGTCAAGAAGAAAATTATTGGCAGTTGTAGCCTTGTGTTGGGTTGGCCTTGGCTAACCGCCAGTTACCCACACGGTTGCTCACTCCTGCACTCTCCCATGAGATGGAGAGAAAATAGAAGGAAGGTGAGAAGATTTGTGGCTCAAGATAATGACATTTTAATCATGACAGCAAGAGCTGTACAAGGAAGCAAAGCAAAAAAGAGTAATTCATTCACTACTTCAAATCAGCAGGCAGGCATCCAGCTGCTTCCTGGGAAGCATGGCCTCAGCACACATGGCAGTTGCTTGGGAAGACAAACACCATGACCATGAATATTGCCCCTTTCTCCTCTATTCCTTGAGCATTCATTGCCAAGCACAACATAATGTGGTCTGGAGTATCCCTTTGGTCAGTGCAGGCTGGCTGTCCCAGCTGTGTACCCTCCCAGTATTTTTCTTTGGCAGACTATTGAAAAAAAAGCCATGAAAACCAACCAGTAAAAAAACCAAACCCCCCCAAACCCCGTTTTTCGTGGAGTGAACATCAGCAGGCTAACAATAGCCATTCATAACACAAAATTGTTGCAGAGAGCATTGGGTAAATTGGACATGAACAAATTTCCCACAATGAATGGAATTCAGTCTGTGTGTCTTTGGGAGCGGGTAAGGAAATGGCACTGTCAAAGCCTCTCTGAAACACCATATGCTGTAATGGCAAAATAACCACAGATAGCTGGAGAGACATTGGGATTACAGAATACGGGGGGTTGTGTCAAAGAAGGGAGTATTCATTTCTGAGAAGAGAAGTAAAGGTGAAATTGGTAGAGACATTTTAATTAACTTATGTGCCAGTATGGTTTTTGTTTGTATTTTATTAATAACTTGATCCATGACAAGGTTATGGAAAAGCCTGTGTTTGGGCAGCTAGCAAGAGAAAGCAGTGGAAAAAAACCTATAACTTATTTCCAGGCACTTACTTAATTAAAATACAAAGCAGGCAATATGGTCTCTGGATTTATTTTTCCCATGTAGACTATAAGCAATAAACTGAGATTGCCGAACAAAAAAGGTACGCTTACACCTTTTTACGTGGACCTTTGAGCTGCTTCTTCTCTGAGATGGATGCAATCCAGTTCCAGCTTTAAGATATTAAGAGGCATATGTTTGCCTAACCCTGGTGGGAATACCACCCTCAGGAAGCCCTTAAATCCTAATGGGAATAGTAAGCCTTGAAGTTTGTTGGTTTGCCTGTGTTTCTTTTAAAGTCCCATTGAGGTGAGGTGCAGCCTTGGGGGACCCCTTATGTGGTATACTCATCTCCTTCCTCACTAACTCCTGAAAAAAACCCTAGAGTTGTTTCCTGGTGCTTCTGAAATGTTCTTTTCTGGAAGAGTCATGGTTTGTGACCTTCCCATTTCTGGCTTTCTGAGTTTCCATCTGACTGACCCCATGAGCTGTGATGGTCTCCCTGCGCCCAGGTTGCTCTCTCTGGATGATGCCTCAGTGCCTAGTGAGGCTTGCTTCCAGCCCTGTGTGAACCTCTCTTAGCATTTTCTGGCTACAAGGGTAAGAAAGGAGCTGCATGAAGAATTGCATAGTGTGCAGCTGGGATTTCTGTCCCTTGAATCATGGAGGCTGTTAGATGCAAGCAGAATACAGGTAGCCCTCTGATAAGAACTGGTCTGGAGGTGTGGAAAACTTAAGGTTGGAAAGTGTATATACAATTTTTTAATTTCAGTTTTTCTTAGGATTCCTTTCTTGGGCTTTTAGAAGATGCAATTGCAGGGATTACTTCACTTGGTGTTTACAACCTTGGCTCATATCAGCTTCATACCAGCTGCTTGGGGCCAGAATGGGTTGGCAGCAGCAGGAGCATATGCTCACCCCATGGATCGGCAGTGGCCATCCCCTCCTGTCTGAGACTCTAGACCCTGGCAGCCCCAATGCATTCATGTTTTAGAAGTAGTAAAACTAGTGATAGATGACATATGATGGTTTTAAAGGTTAATTTTGTAATTAATGAAGTCAAAGTTGTTTTTTCTGGGTTTTTTTTTGCTAGCAGGTTTAAAATAAAGCTTAAATCAACGAATAAATTTAAAAATAAATACTATTGTTTGCCCATAATCGTCTTTATCATAATGAAATGTTAAAAGGGTTTCCATCCTGCAAACAAAGCAGGAAACATGGCTTTCCTCAATTTATTGTGGCCTGTATTTATAATAGGACAGAGCTGAACTTCTAAAGTCTGACTAAAGGCTGTTCTGAACTGGAAACCACAAAAATGCATTTGTATAAAATGCAGTTCTTATGTGTAGAATTAATTAAAATGTATGGCAACTACAACCAGCCTATATAGAAACACATGGGACACTTGTGAGGGAATAGCTATAATGCAGGCCAAGGCTAAAGTGATGAATTCTTTGTGTCTGAGGACATAAACCCTCTCACAAAACAGCATGGCTGTGTATGTATGTGCACTCAGAGAAAATTCTGCCAAGTCTAGGTGCTGTATCTCAGCTGTAGTTAGTGTGGCGAGGTGGAATGGGTTTGCAGGGCTGCTCACACGGGAGGTGGCCATGAGAGATCTGCTTCTCAGCAGAGCTCCTCTGGGTGGGTGGGTGCTTTAGGGCAGGGAGGCTCCAGTGTATCCTAGGGACCCTGCTGCTTGAAGGCTGCAGTTGAACTAGGGCACAATTGCTATTGTTCCCAGGAGCAGCCCTGGGTTGGTGTGAGCCCTCACCACCCTATGACTCCACTGGTTTGGGTGGTCAGGAGGCCAGACGTGGAAGTGGGTGCTCTGCACTAACACCTCTGCTGCTTTAAGTAGGGGTCATACTATGGCTTACATCCCTGGGGCAGCCACAGCACACACTTGAAGCATTGCTCCTGGGCTCTCCTAACCTGCACAGAGGATGCTGCCAACAAAAATCTCGAAGCTGCCCAAGTTACAAGCAAAAGCGTGGGCTGAAGTAGTGTCTTTTATTCAGTCGCTGGCATTGGTTGCTGCGGTGTTTCTGTGACTCTGCCTGTTCATTTTAATAACCGTACGATAACAGTTGCAAAAAGAGTCACTATAAATAGAGGAGATCATGTTAAGCAGTCACAGAAGGGTGAATATCCTGAAAAGCTGTGAGTTGGAAGTCAGCATGCTGCTTTCAGAAGTTACTCTTCCTGAACTGTTGCCATGAACAGAGGAACACACACCAGTGTCTGTCTGTAACATTTATAGTGTATTTTTGTTTCCAGATTGTGTTTTGTTTTCCATTTTTCCATTAATGGGCTTTTGTATTCTCCCTGCTAATTAAATGTATGTACTTCGCTATCCTTTTGATCCTAAAATGAAGCTTGTAGTGGGGAATAAGCTGCTTTTACTGTTCCTTTCTGGAAAGATCAAAATACTGTTCAGAAAACCTGCAGAGTTTATGAGCTGGGTTTTTCTGGGTTGGGTTTTTTTTGGCATTGTACTCTCTGTGCTGTATTATGCTTCTTTATTTGGAAATTTATGGGGAAAATAGTTTTATTGTTCATTAGAAGTTTAAAGATCTTGTATATGTTCATTTGGTAACTTTGATTTTTGGCAGTCCCTGGAAGGATGAGGTGTTTACTTGTTTAGTGAAGAGGCCCTTTATTCAAAATGCTAATTAGCCTTTGAAACCAAATAGGCGTAAAATCTTGCTAAATGTTTCAGATGAGCTTACCGCTCCCCCAAACTCTCTCCTTCCTCCTGCTGGACTTTCCCTGTCATCTTTCAACATCTCCTCCTGCTCTGGTCCTTGGAAACCTCCAGCAGTTGCAGCACCCCAGTGCTCAGCAGAAAGCATGGAGAACCCCCCCATCCCCTTTCTTTCACAGATAAACAGAGAGCCTGAGGTGTGCACTGAAGTGGAGGCACACTTTGCCACATAGTGGTGTACCTTTTTTTTTTACCCTCCTGGTTTGTTTTTTTTTTTTTGCGTGAAGAAAGGAGGTCTATAAGAAGACCTAACAATGCCCTTACTGTTCTGTCAGAAAGTGCCTGGCTGCATCTTGTTTTATTTGGCCCTGGCTGAATGGCAGTTTCATTTATGTTTTGGGTGTTTGGCAGATATTTCATCTTTGTCAAACTTCACTTTTAACATTTGTTTAGATTACTTGTCACAACACTTTCCTTTTTTTCCCCCCAAACTCTTAAGATTTCAGTCAGCTTGACAGTGCTCAGAAGTGGTTTCTAATATTTTTGAGCTTTCTTCTTACACGTTCTCCCTTTTAGAGACGTACCAGTTAAGCTGGTTGATTTATAGTTTCTTTTTTTCACTTTGAAGCTAGTGCAACTCTGTTATTTTGAGCCTCTGACTCTCCTTGATGGTGGGGTAAGCTTCTCCTAAATCCTGTGAATAATAAAGAAAAGCATTATAGTGAGAGTCGTAAAATCCTGAATGCGTCCATTTTATTCCATCTTGCTTTGTACGTAAGACACTTTGAGCAGCTGTGGTGGGATCAGGAGCACTGTTTCCCTGTTTTGTCTGATGGGTGATGGTATTTGCTTTTTATACCCATGAGGAATTGTGAGGGGCAGATCACCTGAGAGTATGAGCTGGCCCCTGGATACAAACCTGGTTTCCTTTTTTATCTGCCTATGTGATGGCTTCCTTTCACTGAATTTGTTTGGAATGCCTGCAGTAAGAGATGAGGGGGATACAAGTGGGAGACTTCCCAGCTCTCCATCAGTGGCTGTTTCTGTGCATTCAATTTCTCTTTCAATTCCTCAAACTGTGACCAGACTCTTGGCATTTCTGCTGTGTCCTTTGACTAAAGACAGGTGGAATTGAATGGGAGAATGTAATTTTAAATGAGACTGGGAAGCCTTGATGTATGATACTCACACTGTGTGTGAATTTTTGCTTATGAATGTTTGTTTATTTTCATTTTTATTTAAATGAATGTTTAAAAAGTTGTTCAAAAATGAAAATTAAGAAAAATGACCCCATGTAGGCTTTCCTTGTTCAGGTATTCTGCCTGAAGTGATTTCAGAGGGCTGATTTGCTTATGCTGGTGTTATCCACAGCAATAACTTTTGGAGGATTGTCGCCGTCCAGATCTGTGTGAACTGATTCACTTTTTTGCAAAGTTTTTAAATTTAGAAGTTACATTTCTAAGCTGCAGATGCTTTGGTTTGGCAAAAGGCAGCGTACCGAAAGTAATGTGATTGCTGAAATAATTTAGTCTAATACTTGCTCATGCTCTAGTCGTTTCCATGCTTGAGCTGACTTGCAGATGAAGACGTATGGACATGGACAACGTGAATATATTAGGAAAAATTGCAAATGCTCAACCTTCTCCAGAAATCCTGGAGGCAGCCGACAGTCTTCAGCCAGTGTGGATGAATCCCAAGTGATCCTAAAGCCAACCAGAGGTCAATGGATGGGGCATGCTGCCAGAGAGGCAGAGTATCCCTGCTTGCCTGGAGCTTTCCCATTAGCTGTTTGCTGTGGCCCGGTTGAGAGCATGGCGAGCAGACTGGTAATGGCTTGGTGTTTACAGACTTTTAAGTGTTTACTTGCAGATGCAAATACAGGTTTTGGACAGCTTGGGTCCATATTATTCCCCTTCTGCCTTCATTTGGAATCTGGCATGTGTTTGCCTCAGGAGAGAATGGAGTCCTCTTGGTAGTGTTTAGCTGTCAGCTGCTATTATTAATTGATGTAATTGTTTCTTTACTAATATTTACCTAGGGTTTTAACATGGAAGTGACTATACAGATAATTCTAGTACAATCTTAGAAGAAAGTCAATGCCTTAATTAGAAAAATGACTTGCTACTCTTGACTTATTCAAGAATCGATTTTTTTTCCTGCCCTGAAAAGTGTTTGCCCTGAAATCTAAGGAAGTTGTTAACTGGAAGGGTGACATTTGAAGAAGTGTATACTAGCAATTAAGATGAACAAGTAAATTTGACAAAGGAACTAATATTTGTCCTGAAGGAAACCTGAAACATTTGCTATGGGGGAAGGAATTTTGGAGGCATTTCTGCCTTCTCCAGGCTGCTTTCTTAAAAGTCACTGCAGTAAACTGTGTTGAGAAAAGCAGACCAGAAGGGAATCTTGAAGAAGGTGAGTTAGATCCACTTCACTTTTCTTTTACTGTGGTATACTGGGTGCTATCACCACACAGGATTACCCAGGGAAAACATGAGTTATTTAAAAGCAGAGCAGAATATTATTTTAAACAGCGAGCTGCTGATGTTGAAACTCTGTGACTCTCAATTCTGCTAGGGCCAACAATTTTGAGGATTAAAAACATATGGGCTATAGATAGAGAAGATATCCACAGTGCTTGGGGTATTATTTAGTGGTATTTGTATTATTCAGGCTAGCAAAAACAAACAAAAAGACGAGAAGAAAATCTCCTGTTACAGGGCATAAGCCATCCGGTAGATGATGTGAGTTGGAAAGAAATTTTATGGGAAAGTTTTTTCTGTAATTGCTCTCCTAGAGATTTCTTCATCCTTTCCCTAAAGCATCTGATTCTGGCTGCTGTCAAATAAGAGGTTACTGAACTAAATGTACTATTAATCTGACCCAGTATAGCAATTCCTGTGTTCCTATGTTTAAAAGCAGGCTTTGTCTGCTGAGGGTTGTCTCTCTGGAATAAACCCTCCATTGGAGGCAAGGGAAAGGAAATTGTTCAGAAGCTTTTACACTGTTGCTATGTAATTTTGTATGTTGTTTTGAAAAACTCTGTCTTTTTTTTTTCCTCCCTCTCCCTTTTTATGTGTATGCATGTTTTAAATTATAAAATTTAGCTTCCCATTTGATGCATTTGATGAGTTCAGTAGTACTCAGGACCACTGAGCAACATAATTATTTAGAATTACGTGCTTTTAAAAATTAAGGGACAAAGTCTTGGTTGGCTGGTACATGCATAAATGATGGGTTCTATCCAGAAGGATATGAGCTGGGTCCCTTCATTTCCACTGGCCAGACCTGTTAATGTTTCTATTTCTTCTTTAAAAGTGGAGAATTTCTTAAAGGAGCGTATATTATTATTGTGGTTGTTATTAATAATGAACGTGATGTTCTAGTGAACCAAACTTTCTACCTTCACTCATTTCTGTTAAAGCTCTTTTTATTTTGCTTGAGCTGAAGAGATTCAGTGAGAAACTGACCTACCTATGAAGTGAGATATGTGAAGCAGAGTTGCAATGCCAAGGAACTGTGTGTCTTGGGTTTGTTGCTTAAATCTTAAATTGGATTTCCTTATTTTTCAAAGGCTTAAGAGTGGATGTGACAGTCAGACTATTTAACTGAGATCCTTTTAGCACGTCAGATAAAACTGCTGCATGTAGATGCCTTTCAGTTCTCCTTATTGCTTTAAAAGGTGCCTTAGAGACACGAGGTACAACTGTGCTTTGTTTCACCCAGAAAAATGTGAACTTCATATAGGGAGAATGTGTTTCATTTCCTTACCATGTGTCAACAACTGGATCTTAAACCTGTATTTATCAGATGCAGAACTGGTTTTGGAGGATTATCACTAAATCAAATGCTAGGGTGGAATTTATGTTCTCACTTATAGCATTTCTCAAATGTTCGTATTATTCTACTTTTAGGCATTTAGTCTTTGATGCTTAGATCAGACATGCAGAGGCTACATTTTTACATTCCTCTTTGTACAAGAGAACAGATATTTCTTTCTGTTTCAAACCCCTTATACTCTCATAATAAAGACAATACACCTGATTCTTTTTTTATTATTGTTAAGTCCCATCATTACTGTTCAAACACGTGCAGGAAAGAGTTGTCATAGCTCACACATGGTAAAACTCTAGTCTAGGCGTATTACTGTGATTAGAAAATGTGCTAGAAGGGAGGAGATCTTATGGTTTTCTTTAACACCTGGACTCCCATTATTACTGCAGGAGTATATCTCCTGATTTCTGATGTATACTATTAAAAAATCCCCACATGGTTTTGTCTGGCAAAAACAGGGGCAGAGTGGCTGCATGAATATGAGATCTGGTCCATGTTGCAAAGGCAGCTATTTATACAAAATAATGTTCCACAGGGTGCTTTTTCTTAATGATCTTCAAAATCTCTTCCATCTCTTTCTATGTTAGAGCTCTGCATCATTTTTCTTGGAATATTCTTTCATGTGTCATTCAGTCAGGTATGTTGCTTGTAATATGTCCATGAATATTGAAGTATTCTACACAATTTAGTCACTTTTCACTTTAAATAATTATTTATATAGGCTGAGGTGGTTTTTTTCAGGCTTTTGTCACTGTGGAACTCTGACAGTAGAACACAAGCTTGGCATTGATGAAAGGGGGATCTTCACATTTGCCATCAAATGAAGCAACAGTGACTGTACCCAGCATGGTCATTTTTCTTCCCACTTGCGGTTCCTTCCCCTCTCCCTCATAAACTTGGATATGAAGTGTGGAGCAACATGATTCTCTTCATCTCTCAGTCCCCGTAGTGATGGACTCCACATTGAGAATTGGAGAGCCATATGGGTGGAATATCTTTAAGAACTGTGGCTTATATAAAGGAAGTGACAGCCTTTACAGATGTCACTTATTTTGAGAGATTATTTCCATTAGCTGGCATCTTTATTGCATTCTCTTGCTTATGTGTCGTTTTGAGGAAACGAATTGGTTTTTTCTGCTTACTTTGGATTTGCTTTAGCATATGGTGCTCTTTGAGACCCTGTGTAATGGACAACTGCCTGACTCTCAGTTGGCACAGACACCATTAGCTGGAAAGAGGATGCAGTTGGAATAATACTGAGGGATGTGCTTGAACCAACATGTATCTTCCAGCCATCTCTGAGTGGACTATTCTGCTTAGTGATTTTTTGGCCTGATTATAATCACAAAAGACATGAGTGGATTTAGAATGGCTTTATCTCAGTAACCGAGATCCTGTTTTGGTTTGGTGGTTTGTTTTTTTTTTGTTTTTTTTTTGTTTTTCTTTTCTTTTTTTTTCCTTGGGGATTAATTCATTTGCTCACCTAATGTGCATCTGTTGAAGGAAGTTCAGGTGCTGTTAGAAAAGCACTCTTTGTTGTGACATGTCTGGTTTGACGTTCCCAATTCCAAGATATGCTCTACTTGGCTGCTGGTATTTGCATGGTTAAATCAGATTGTCTTATCAGCCTTGGGCACCCAGCTGGGCTTTCAGGCTTCTCACTCCTCTGTGTTCTTTGTAGTGCATTGGTCCACTGACTTGTGAAGTGCTGCTGTCCTGAAAATCATGCAGGAAGAGCCTTGGTAAGATCATTCTGCTATAGTGGGGAAGGGCAGTTACCAGACACATAACGAGTGGTATGGAATGCACACCTGCCCAGCTATCTGGCTCTGGATATATGTTTTTTAGACAATAAATGCAGAGTACCTGGCAAAGTGGCTCAGACTGCACAGCCTAGTAAGCACAGATGAAGGATGGATTACTGCTGCAGACATGGTGCTGTCAGTACCAGGAGATGGGTCTGGCTTATACTCAGCAGCACACTGAGCTTGACTGCTGTCATGGGGGTAAAGGTGCTGCTGGGAGCTTTGAAAGCATTGCTTCTCTTACTGGCTTACATTTATTGATGTGTGTGGGTTGGAGGTTGCAGAAATGAGCATCTTGTTGCCAAGGCTGAGTATCCTTGCTGTTGTTCTGCTTGTGGTGGTTCAGAATTGGTTGGAGGCTTGTTGGAAGAAGCCCTGCCTGAACCACACTGTCTTTCCACAGGAGGAGTCATCTTTGGCACTGTTAGCCAAGTTTAGCATCTCCTGGGGATTTGAAATGTTTTTGAGAGCTTTGCTCTTAACCCACATCTCATGGCCTAATTATGAAAATGCTCACTGTTACTTTCTTAAATGTTTTCAAAATTCATTATTTTAATAGATTACTTTGCCCGTGAAGCTGAAAGATTAGTGATCCCAATACATTCAGAAGCTAAATGCTGCCCTGATAAGTGTTTGATCCAGGTTATAGCTGAAATATTTAAATATGATGGCAGGTTTGGGTAGGTCTAAGTGCTGCATGGTGGTGTATTACCTGTCTCCATTCCTTAGAGTCTGCATCAACTTCTTTCTGCACAGTGAACATGAAGTAATTCAGGCTGGTTTCTCAGCTCACAGAAGCAGGAAAGTTGTCTTGCGTTTACCAGTGGAAAGATCCTTTCAGAAAAGGGCTTGTTGGGAATGATTGCTGTGCAGTTAATTCACACACTTGCTTACTCTGCAAGAATACCTTTGTGGTGTATCAGAAGTCCTGCCTTGCAGACTGGCGGGCATGACACAAGTCTCCTTGAATTTTGTCAGTGCTTAGGTTCCTTGTAGTTGCTTTTGGATGTGAAATGTAAGGTCATAGTTCATGTTGGTCTTTCTGACAATGTAATCCATCTGTCCAGCACCTCTAGCAGACAATTCTGGGATATAGATCTTCTGCATGTTAGAATGTGGAAAAGATGTGCTGGTTTTGTGGCTACCGTGATTGATTATTGCACCTCTGTCCTTATGACCTGACTGATAAGGTTTTTGCAACATTTTCAGATGATTCAGAGGATGGCTCTGAAGGTGCTTACATGTGCAGTGTTATCTCAGTGTATTATTAGCATTTTGCAATTGCTTTATTGGCTCCCTGTTAAGCAAAATATTGACAATAAAAATGCTATTTTTGTTCTGTGATCCATGCTATGGCTTTGTCCCCTCCTAGTTAATGGCTGTGCTTGTTCCTAATTTTGCTACCCTATTGTTCCTGTGACAGGGAGCTACAGAGAACAGAGGTTTTAAAATAGATGTTCATAATCTCCACCAGCCCTCTGGCATATTCTGCTGACCCTCAGGGAGTCTTACTGGGAATATATTGGAACTTGTGATATGTAATAAGTGAAGGTTCAGGAGCCTGACGTAGACAGCAGAAATGTCGTCTTCTGGGTAAAGTAGGACAGAAGACTCTAATAACTCAGAGGAATTGCAGAACCTTTCAGCAGACAGACTACTAGACTTGACATATATAACAAAAGGTGATAAATTATGTGTGTTAAGTTATTTTGTGTTAGCACAGCGTCCACACCTCCATGATATTAAGATGATAGATGCACCTCTAGTCCAATAGACTAGTCTTCATAAACAAAGTTCACAACCAGTGCTTGAACCCTCTTTTTCCCCCTGTTCCACTTGGATGACCGTCCTCACTTGACAAATGGGTGCAGCAGGGATGCAAACTCCTCTAGCTCAGAGGAAATAGAACTTCCAGCCTTGTGGTGCAGAAAACTGGACTGCTAACAGATTGAACCTACCTCCTGAGCATAGTGTCTTGCCTCCCAGATCTTGGGGGATTGGGAAGTCTACATTATTTCACAATTCAGGCACAACCCCTACAAAATCCTCTTTCAGGTTTCTCAGACAGCCTCCTGAATAAACATTATTCATTTTTTGCGTGAATCCACATGCTCATCCTAACAATGAGTTTAGATTACTCCAGATAGCAGAATTTTTCTTTGCAGTTAAGTGGATTCTTGCAGGATGCTTCTTTGTGTGGCTTATAAAGTGAAGTGTGCTGAGCTGAGGCAGAACCTTCTGCTGTAGTGCATGTTTTCCAAATTAAACAGAATTTTACTCTCATCTTTTTTTTTATCTCAGTGACTGTTGAACTCTGTTTGCTTCTTTGCACAGTGTGTGAAGATCACATACTGACCCTTCAGTGCCTTTCCAGGCAGCACATCTGTGCCATAGCGGGGCACAAAAGGATCTGTATTTACTGGTTGTCCAGATACTGAACAAAGTAGAAATTAAATATGTTGAGCATTTTCTGCCTTAATTTGGTGATGAAAGCAAGTCTAATGACAATATTTGCAGTTGTGGCTAGACATCCAGGCTGGATAAATCTAACTACTCGGTTCCATCCTTAGTGGCACTAAAGATATCCTGTATGGGCCCATGCAGAGGAAGACTACTACTCAAATGACCTCGGGCAGGGAGAGGATGTGCTGCTTTGCTTTATTGTGGTGGTCCTGCTAGGACCAGGACTTCTCAGGAAGATACCTCTAAGTCTGAACAGAGAGATGAGACTTGCTTCTGTGCTGGGACAGTCATCTCCAGCAATTCAAGAAACTAACAGCAAAGGCTGCAGGTCTAAATTGCCCTGATCCTTCCCAACATAACCCTATGGCAACTTTACATCACCTATGTGGATGTTCAGATAAAGCACAGCCATCAAAACTAATGTTTTTTGCACCCACCACTCATAGAGCGTTTGATGAATCATTTTCCTTGACTCCTGGCTTCACTGATTGGGGTTTTGAGACCAGTACCAGTAAAAGTTGTCACTGGTATTGCATGTCTTTGTGCTCTCCTTAAGAAAGTATCTCTTGTCATTCTGTTTCTGCAGTGCATGTTCTGACTGTAGACCGTTGGCCTCCCAAAGAAATGTACTCTTCTGTCAAGGAGCCGCCCTCCAAAGCTGCTTTCCTCTTCAGCTTCTGAGCTGATGAAGTACTCCATTCTTTTAATAACTCCCAGGCCACGATCATTTACTAGGGATCTTCCGTCTGTCACCAGAACAATAACATCACTTGACCCCCTCTTACTGATCTCGGAGGCCTCTTAAAAGTTATAAACAGCCAGTATAAGACCTTTTTAGTAGTTGCAGTGATGTTAAGTGCTGTATTTGCTGTTGGTCACCATGACATGTTTCTCATCAGCTAGAAAGTTAAGGATGAGCATTCTGAGAGCATGCTGGGGAGGCTTCAGATGGATTCCTCACTCCTCCTCGCTGTAACGCCACTTGGGAAGCGATTGGCATACTTGTAAATGTCTGCACATCCCATAATACTGTATGACATTACTGAACATAGGCAGCAGGATGTGGTTTTTCTTGCTTATTCAGTCTCCCTTCCCTTGGCCTCCCGTCTCTTTCCAAGAGCTCTTCTCACAAAAGCTTGCTTTGGCTGGGAATCCATGTGATGCTATCTTGTGGTGCCTTGTAGGCAAGGGGAAAGACCAATTAATTGCCAATTAAGGAGACTTTAGTGGAAGATTTTTTTTTGCTGGACAGGGAGCATGTTCCATTCTGAACTTAACTGGAGATGGTACCTTTCCTTCATGGGTGAGGATCATGGATAGTTGAATATGCTGTCAGTTTAAGGTGCTACCTGTTAGTCTGTGTAAATCTTTCCAAATCCTAGAAGTGTATTGGTGCTGGTTGCAGCTTACCTTTGTTACCTGTGGTTCTTTTTCCCTTCTTTGACTTGATGATGAGGGGGGAGCCCAGGAGATAGGTTCTTTAATCCTGTCAGCAATCGTATCTCATCTTCGTGGTTGCCATCTTGCATAAAAGCAGCTACGAACAAAAAAATCTGATTGGACACATAGGACAGTGAAGGATAATTTGGATTGCTAAATCCAATCTCATTTTTCTGAACTGTAGGAAGAAACTGTGCAAGAACACAGGACACCTGCAGAGAAAATGTGGTCAGAGAAGTAAAGCAATAGGCACAGCACCTTGAGCAGGAAAAGCTTCATACTGGAGTTTCTGGTTCTATGTGACTTGAGGCACCAACCTACTTTTTAAGAGCTGGTTTTTTTGCTAACTACCCTGTGCTGTTTAAATTGTGGGTCATCTGAATTGTGTTTGAGAGAAGGGATGTGTTTTTTCTTTTGAGTTTTGTGGATGGGCAGAAACAAGGAAACAGGTTCGGTCTGCAGAAAAGCCCTGCAGTTTTTGTCTGGCAAATCTCTGATTTCCTAAACCTCTGTAGGACACAGGATAGTCTCTCATGAAGGATATTCTCAGTATGGAGTTACTGTTTTACATCCTTGGAAATGTTAATAAGGAACAACAGAGATGACAGTGCAAGAACAGAAGTGTTGAATTCCATTGAAAGAGCAGTTTTAAGCATTAAGAAATAGCTTTTAAATTTGGGCAGTGTAGTGAGTGTACAAGTTCACTTAAAACTCAGGGAGCAGGAAGCTCAGCTACCTTTCCTTTGGTTTCCATAGATGAAAGAGAACTTTTTTTCTTGACTGTCCTTCAGGATTTTTTGAATGTGACAGGAATGCATTTAGTTACAAAGCAGAGTGTCCTATATACCAGCACAAAATGTATTCAGAGCCCTTTGAATTCTCTGCAGAAAAGTGCAAGAGAGTCCCTTACAGAGGTGATTGAAAGCCACTGCACAGGAAATCAACTTCTCATCCTGTACATAAACATGAGCCAATTCTACTATATCTGGCTCTCGGGGCAGTACACACAGTAAATTGTTAACCCCATCACCTGACCCAACCATTTATCTTTACTTCTCAGTATAGTTTTGGCAACTGCTGAGTAATGAAAGAAACATGAAATGCAGATAGCTGTAAAAAAAAAAAAAAAAGGCAACAACCAATCCCCTGCCCCCTTCCCCCCACAAAAGAAACCCCCCAGAAACCCAACCACCCCACATCTCAGTTACAAACAGCCCTTTAAAACAGCAGACAACAGGAGAAGATGAGAAATTGCCTGATACAGTGGCAGGATCTTAAATATGGTTAGTATAGAACAGAATTAACCTCTCTGTAAAATAACAGACATGTGAAGCATGGATTTCCAATCCTTCACACCTCTTGGTTGTGTTAGCCCAAATAAATTAATAACTCCCCTGAACCTTTGCAGAGCAAATAACCATGATGCCTTTCAGCTTTTGAAATGTAAGCTCTGTGTGTTTTTAATGTTAGTTGTTATACATGAAGGTTGGCTGAAATAGGTTATTCTGCTTATGGAGTATTGTTCCCATATGAGGATTCAAGCTATGTACTCACAGCTGCTGCTCCTCTCCAACATGGACTCTCAGTTCTACTAAAATCAATAGTTGGCACAGCAGGGTACTGTTGTATGGTGTGTAAATAAATGGATGTCATTGTGTCTCACTTTTTTTTTCCCTTTTCCCCTTTCAGATTTAGATTTGCTCTTTTTCAGGCATATATCAGCGTGTGTTTGCAATGCAGGCAATTCGAAGCATAGCTGCTTAGGGAGAAAGAAGCTTTTCCCCCCTCCTTTTTATACTTCCCAATAGGATTTTCAAATAAACAACAATTGCATTAATTATATTAATTATCTCTTAGCAATGTCAGGGGAGAAAACCCCCAAATAAAACAGAAACCCATTTTGCAAGTGTCAGCTTTATGACAAAAAGGAATTCACAGTCCCCCAGCAGGCAGCTATCTTGCATACCAAGATTCAGGAAAAGTGTCATAGTAAGAGTGTCTTAATTCTATTACAACAATTTATCTTCCTTCTTTCCCTAAGTCTTGCACCTATAGTTGAAAATATATGACAATTGTGGTTATAGGATGTAAGAGCTACAGATCTGCTTTTCAATTATCTGACTTTGAAGTTCTGTTTCATGCATTTGCTTTTTTATTCATGCATCTGGTCATATAGAGTGGTTTACTTTTTTTGGCTGCAGACTTGGCAGATACAAAATGCAGATGTTGTTCTTCTGACTTAAGCTGCTATTTTAAGCTTTTTGGCCAGCGGTTGGAAATTTTAGGTTCAGTTGTTTATTTGCTTATCATCAAAGTGGTTTTTGTCATATAATTCATATGCAAGTATTAGCTTTCTGTGTTTACTTTCAGAGTTTGAGATTAAGAGTATGGTCTTTTTTTCCCCTTTACTTTTTTTTTAAACCAGCATGCTCTTTTGATTAATAATACAGTAGAATATGTTATGCTTCAGAAAGCTTTTATTTGCAAAAAAAAAAAAAAAACAAAAAAAAACACCCTTAACCAAAAAATAGCCCAACCCTCACATTGTGCTGCAGTGCTTTCCCTTTAAGAAAAACATATCTCTCTCCAGATGCCTGCATCTCTTTGATACAAAAGGGTACACTAAGTTCCATCTATAAACAGAATCCACTAATTAAGAGTAATTGCTTCGGAGATTGGTACAGACTATTCAGCATCAGATGCATGTTCCTCTCAGATATCCATTAGCCTCTAATAAGATAATGCAGATGTGCCAGTCTGTTTCCTGTTTCCTTCTATTGTACCTTTATTGCCGTATATGGACCAATGGGATGGGCTGAACAATAAGTGGATGTCCTTTTGCTCCCAGAGCCCTTCTCAAAGGAATGTTTGTTATTAGATTGCTTTTTCTGTTTAGTTTCACATCACTATGCTAATAAAGGAAACATAACACTCCAAAGGCTTTTTTTTTTTTGCTTTTTTTTTTTTTTTACTTCTGCCACGGTAACTAGTTTATTGTTTAATTAAATCTTGTTGGATAGCCATGAAAACAAAAATGCAACATCTCGCAGGCAGTGAGAACTGGTGCAGAACACAGTACGCCTCTTTATGAAATAAAAGTTTCCATGCATTTTTAAGAGTTTAAAGGCAGTGTGGTTATCGTGTTACTGGATCTGACTGATTTACACTTGAGTCGTGCTAAATCTGCTGAATTATTCAGTACCACTGAATGCAACACCATCAGCCAGCATAATAGAAAGCATATGCATAATCAGGGATTTCAGTACAAACTATACACTAAATACAGTAAGGGTTCTCGAAACTTGACTTGTTTTGAAAACAGCATTAGAATGTGTCTTGAAGCCACCTAATAAATAAGAACTCCACCGGCTCTGTCCCTTGGGAAAAACATGTAATATATTGTTGAAAGGTTTTATATGCAAAATTTCTCTGAAATTGTTTTTGTGTCTCTGAGAGGAGCAACTTGCCTCTCCTGTCTTACTGTCCAGGCTGCCCTCCCAGTCCAGAGGTTCCTGTTTTAGCCTAAGATTTAAGGGAGGGGCGGGGGGTTTGGCATTGGCAGGAAAATGGGAAATGAACTTAGAAGAGACTTCCTCTGTGACCCTGGAAACTTCGGGGGCAGCAATGCTGCAGACTGAGGGCTTGGAGAAGCAAATTCCCAAGCGCCCGGCTCTCTGCAGAACGTGTCCTCGTGTTGGGATGCCTCTCCTGCATTCCTGGTTTCCTCCCCCAGTTGTAAAGGAAGAGCAACAGCAGTTTGCTATGGCAGAAGGGTGTAGGGATGGAAGATTCAGCTTAGAGGTTTTCTGGGTGCTACATCTTGGATATCTTAAAATGACTGCTGAATTTCGAACATTGCCATACTTAGGGCAGAACTCCCCACTGACCTTTTCAGAAGTGAGGGAAGAAAAAAAAAGCAAAAATTCTGCTTTACTTGCGATACTGACAACTTAATTCCCTGCTATGGATAGTGAGAGGGGAAGAAGAGGAATGTGGAATTGGGGTGTTGTTGCTAAAAGGGAGGACAGAGTGTAACCTTCCTACTGACACAGAACAATTGGCCAAGCCTCCTGCCTTGGCTTCTTGCCTGTCCAGCTGTTGATGTGCATCAAAGTCACCTATAAAGCAAAGGGATTTTAGGAATTCAAATAAATCTTATACAAGTGAAAAATTCAGAAGGATGAGTTATGTTACAGTAATACCAAATATTGTTACCAAATGGAAGCTAAACAGCAATATAATGAATGAGGCTCAATACATTTAATATATTTTAGGAGAACTGACGGATGTCTGAAGAGCAAAGCTGTTTTCTGTAGTCAAGCCTGTGCAAAATGCATAGGAAATTAAGAGACAATAAGGAAAGTTGGGTTACTGTTTATCCAGTAAAATTTGGAGCTTATATGTGAAAATTTGTAGTTTTAAATTTCTTCTCAGCTGTGCAAACACTGAGAAGAAATGCAGAAGAGACAGATACACCTGCTGCATTAACTGCAGCTGATAAATATTCTGCTCTGCACTAGAGCTACTGTAACCTCCTTCCCCTGTGGCCATCTGCTTTATCACTGAAGTCAAGTCAATAAAAGGCCTGTAAAAACCAAAGAGGAGGAGGCATATGTTCTGTCAAAGAAGAGTCATTGGCTGCTGTTCAATGCAGAGTAGTGCATAGTGTGATCATCTCTTGGTGAACCTTCAAAGGAACTTTTCTGTATGATCCTTTTCCATACTGCTTGTTCTAAGGGCCTTGTACTCATGAACAGTCACTAAGGAGAGGTCTATGGAAGAGGATTTTTATCGTATGCTGAGGAGATGCTCTGAAGTCCCTTATGACAGCCATTTTTTGAGAATTTTGCCTTCTGCCTCCAGGGCAGAAATCTGTGCTCTTGCATCACATGAATGGGTGGTCATCTACCATCCAGGTGACTCTGCAGTCAGTTTGGCTTGTTCCTTCTTGGTAAATCCTCAGCTGTGGTAGCTGGCTCTTCCTGACCCATTTAGGGTAAGCTTGTCAGCTGTGGGGTATTTACCATGGCAAGTGACAACAAAGGAAAATCGCCTTCACAAAACTGACGTCCGTACAGTGTTTTGAGCTATGGTACAGGTTTAGTTAGGCAAAAGAGATGTTTTCACCTTGGAATCACATGCAGCCTAGACATCTGTGGCTGATGTCCAGTGCTAGGTTCTCATCAGTGAGTTCAGGGACATGAATGTGTCTGTCTGGTGAAAGTGAAATGGATCCTGGGAGTTGTTTCATGGAACTAGTGTGAATGGGAACAACTGATTGTTGGGTTTCCTGTCCTGCAGCAGTTTCTACTTTGGGATGTCCTCTGCTGTGCAGTGATGAAAGTGATGGGTCTGTAATCTCTGTTACCAGAGCTGGTGACTTGAAGTCCCTTGGTAACCACAGAATACGAGTGGCATTTGCTCCTTTACAAGAAGCTGGAGTTGCTGATATGTAGATGTCTGCCTACAGTTTGCTCCTTGACCATCGCATAAATGTTCAGCCGTGTGAACAACCTGGTGCTCCCAAGGGACGCTACTTGGAGTCAAATGATACACTGTTTAGAGTATCATGCCTATAGAAAGTAAATTTCTGAAGAACTCTGAAGAGGAGCAAGTTCTGAAGGCTTATCTCCAGCACAGCTATCTGCAGGAAATTTCTGGCCGTGAGTGGTGAAAGGAAGGTGATTTTTGAGTAAGGCAAGAAAAACTTCCTTTCATGTAATAATTTCAGTTTATAACTATGTCTCATGTAAAATTATAAGCATGCAAAACTATAGGATTATAACCTATTTTGGGCACTGTAAATATATGTATTTGATACTGAGGAGGTATAACACTGCTGTGTTCTGTCATCACCAGCTTCATCACAGATCATGTTCCTTCAGTAATGAAGAAGTGGCCAAGCAGTTTTCCTGAGTGCCTTTTTCCCCCTCTGTCCTGAAGGAGTTGCTTTTTTTCTGAATACTTTTCACTTAAATATGCAAATAGATCTGATGTGGTTCTGGGAACGTTTTGAAGTTATGATGAGCTCTGCATTTTTCTGGCTAATAGGAATATAATTGAAGGTATTAGATAGTTTTATAAGATGAATTTTGTTTCCAAAGCCCTACATCACTTAAAAATAGATGACCTTGTTCTGTGTTTAATTTAATGCACATATTTTTAGGGCTGGTATTCATTAGCATCCCTCTCCTGTTCTTTTTTTTGCGAACACATAAAAGTGTAGTATTTTTGCCGGCTTCTATGGAATTGCTTTATAGAATTTTGCGTGTTCCTTTGATACTTGACTTTCCTTGTCTCTTAAGCTTCGTAAAGCCTTAGCTGGGTAAAACAGGCACCAGCGATGGTTCATCTCATTTTGTGTTGTCGATGTATTTTAGTGGCTGGGGCTGCCTCCCAAGGTCTGCCTGGTTTTGCTGGTCTCCAGGCAGGTCCTTGAGCTCAGCTTGACCAGCAGCTATGCCTTAGCTTGCTATGTCCCCTTCTTACAGCCTCATCTCTGCATACGTTTGCTTCCACTAGCATTAAAGACATTTTGTGCATAATTTACACAGTTATCAAATACTTACAAGCTACATTTCAGTTATACCCAAGCAGGCTGCACTCGGCAGAAGCTGCTGTCTGAAAACATGCACAGCTGGTAACCTTTGCTGGTATTCCACACAGAGCAGAAACACTCCGCTGCTCTCTGACAGGCAAACATATGCATCTGAGTTGGGTTTTTTCTTTTTCCTCCTTGCTCATTTGAATTCTTACTGACAACTGGTGCACTGAGTAGCAGTAGTGATAGTCAGTGTTGCGTTGTCGCAGTTTTCCTCCTCTGGCATCAGTTTTGCTTTGTGACCTTGGCACATCATTTCACTGCTCCTTTATTTTCCCACCCAAAAATCCTCTTGCCTTTGGTTTCAGGCTATAATTTCAAAGAATTACAGATAAAAGTGCTGTATAGTGGTGGATGTGGTTAGTGATCACTGACTGTGGCAGATGCAAGAGTGTAGTACATTGTTTCAGAAAACAAAGCTTTAGGCAGCTATGGATTGCCTTACTCTTGGGTGGCTGAGTTTGCTCTGTGGCTCCCACTGTCTTTCTTTTACAGCATGTGTTGGAGGAGATGAGTAAACTCTTCGTGCAGGGTGATGCTCAGCTGCAGCACTCACCGGCTGTTGCTTGGAGTACTGCATGAGTACACAGGAGCAGTGTTTGCAATACAGAGCGGTTGCAGCCTTCCCAGTACAGTATCTCTAAGACACCAGTAGCACTTACTGGTGTTGCACCAGCAGGTTGATTCAGAGACCACCAGCCATTTGCTATATGCAGATGCTATTTGCTATATGCTCCAGCCATATGCAGACTTGAACTGCTATCACAGGAGCAAATTTCATGGGTGAGAGTGTCACAAGACGCGTCCTGTTCTCAGCCTGGGGCTTTCGGTACAGAGCCTGAGAAAATGAGGACCCCTTGAAAGGTGGCAGCCATTTGGGTGAAACACTGAGAAAGGTGTGTAGCTCTGGATGACTTTGAAGATGGTGGTCATGAGAACAAGCAAGTTCCCTAGCACAGCACAGGAGCAGTGTATTGAGTCATGTTACTCACCCAGATTATGAAATAATAGGTGCTTCTTTGTTTGGGCAGTTCCCCCTACCTCTCAAAAAAAGAAAAAAAGAGAGAACAATCAGTAAGGTGTCTCCTAAGTGATAATAAGATAAACTAACTATTCCTTGTAAAAACAGTCATTGTTAAACCAATTACTGCTTTAACAGTCCAACCCAAGATCATCCTCAGACACATGCCTCAGTGCCCTGCCTGAGCCATGGCAATGAGGGAAGTTGAGAGCCTCCTCAGTGCCATTTGTTTTGTAGCTTTTAGGGGGACACTGAAAGCTTTTACATACATGGAAATTTTTTAGAAGTTGATTTTTTTTTTCCTCCCCCAGCATCAATATTTCAGGTAATTATTGATACGTTGGTTTTAAATCTGGAAGTTTTCACAGCATGACTACGTCACACCAGAAATAGCTTTGGGGGTAGCAGATTGTGCAGGGAAATCAACTTAATGGGTGTTCTGCTGTTAGCTTCAGTAAGAGGCTGAGAGTTTTATCCCTAGGTAAATATGAAGCTGATCTCATGGGACACTGATAAATAAATTGTAACTTAACAAAAGTAACAATGGGAAAAAAGCTTTTTCTATGTGCATATTTAAAAAATATGTATATTATAATCAATATATTGTTTTCTTCCCCCAGACTTTGTCAGTACACATCTGTACAGAGCAACTGTGCTTCCAGAGAAACATTTGCATAAGCAACTGAACTGCACTCTGATACCAGAGTAAGAAGACTTTCTACCCACAGTCTCCAGAGCAAGAATGTCCTAGAAGGGAGAACAGTAGGAAGCAGTGATGAAATATAGGATGTACCTGATCTAGTGAATTACCTTTTCATCAACACACAATCCAGCTCAAGCTGTACTTTCAGGCTTGACAGCCTTCGTCATTCACAGTTTGAGGTATTTTATTGTCTGGCCTGGAGTGATGCAACATAACATTTGTCCACTGTGAGGTGTTAACATGACAACCAGTAGCCGCACATGTCCGGTACCGGCCGTGAATGGACATATGACTCACTATCCAGCAGCACCATATCCCTTACTTTTTCCTCCCGTCATTGGTGGACTGTCACTACCTTCCCTCCATGGACTCCAAAGTCACCCACCAACTAGTGGATGCAGCACCCCATCACCTGCAAGTAAGTGCTTGGTATTAATACCTTTTATTGGCCAGCTCTCCTCTAATAGAGACTGATCGTGTTCATTCTGAAATTATATCAAGAGTAATTGCAGTTGTTCATCTATGATGTATTTTACTTGGGCAAAGAGCATGCATTTGTTTTGAAATACCATTTTCACTTCTTCTTGTTTTTGTAAAAATAAACAGGCAACTGTATGGCATACCAAAGCTATTGAAACCAAGAGTGACAAAAACCTGCGATGCATTTTGGTATATCCTGCATTATTGTAGAATCCATGAATTATATGCAGAATCCAATGTAGCTTTTAAAGAAAAATTGACCTTTTTGTATTTGTGAATGGCAATGATTCCTCAGTATAGAATTCTCTTAAGCTGCACAGTTATTAATACTGCTTTAGTTTTCTTCCATAAGTAACTGCTTTCTTCCTGTGCAGCTTCTGAAGAGCAGCCCAGAGGACAGCTGGTAGCTGTGAGCTACCTGTGGCTGCAGAATGAGCCCTGGAGTCTGTGGTTGAGTTTCTGTTGTGGTTTAACCCCAGATAGCAACCAACTATCGCACAGCTGCTTGCTCACATCCCCTTTCCCCCACAGTGGGATGAGGAAGAGTATCGGGGGGGGAAAAGGTAAAACCCATGGTCTGAGATAAGAACAAGTTAATAATTGAAATAAAATATAAGAATAATTGTAATGGAAAGGGAGACAACACAAAGAGAGAGAGAAGTAAAACCCAGGAGAGACAAGAGATGCTCACTGCAGTTGCTCACCACCTGCTGACAGATGCCCAGCCAGTCCACGAGCAGCCATTGGCAGCACCTGGCCAACTCCCCCCCGTTTATATACTGGGGATGGCACTTTACCTCATGGAATATCCCTTGGGCCAGTTCGGGTCAGCTGTCCTGGCTGTGCTCCCTCCCAGCTCCTTGTGCACCTCCTCAGTGGCAAAGCATGGAAAACTAAAAAGCCCTTGACTTACAGTAAACACTACTTAACATAGTGATGCTTTAGTTGTTGCTATCAACATTATTCTCATACTCAATCCCAAACCCACAGCTCTCTACCTGCTTCTAGGAAGAAAATTAATTCTCCCAGCTGAAACCTGGACAGTTCTACATGCAGCACTGTTGAGGATATTAGCTGGGCAAGGCTTTTTCATTGCCTTATGACAAGCATGCTTTCTGCTTGGTCTTAGTTTTATGTATGTTTAAGTGGCTCCAAACAAAGCTGTCCCAGGTATAAACTTTTTAAGTGGGATCACTTAGACATGATACCTCTCTGGAGGTCTTTGCAGTGGGTGACTGATGTATTTATCACCCAGGAAACCCAGATGTATACAGCTTTGCAGATCAGTTTGTTGTTGAAGGTGCTTGTCTAAATACATTACTGTGGCTGTTGGATATGAGAAGTCTTGACTAAACAGCACATGTGTGGAACAATGCACTTTCTACTAAAGGAAAAGGAGGCTTGTCCCTGATACATCTTTCGACAGAAATCTCACAAAGTTTCAGCTCTGAACTTAAATGGGAAATCACAGTGAAGACAATACTTCTGAAGAGTTAAGTTGTATGTTTTGTGCTGCTTGATACTAATTGTGGCTTCACGTCTCACGTACACATACTGGAATGCTGGGCAGTCTTGAAGTATTCAAGACCATATACTGGTGGGGGTTTTGTTTCTTTATTTGTTTGTTTGTTTGTTTTCCATTTGTGTGGACAGTTTTCATCCAGTCACACATGTGAAGAAGTATAATTGGGTCAGGTATTTATTTGCCCTGTTCTATTGCAGGGTGTTTATCTTTACTGGAGATGAAAAACAAAACAGCCAGAAGGTCTACAAGTAACTTCAATTTTCCAGTCCTGTCAGAAATTATCCTGGTTGATTTTCAGGTTACCATTCTGAATTTATCCTGCACTACTTCAGGAATACGCACCTGTTGAAGAAATAGTTTTATTAGTAAGTGGGAATGTTTTCTGAGGCATACATTGGTAAATATCAAAATTATATGGTGCAGCAATGCAGAGTTTTTCTTTTCTATGAATTATTCCTGTGGAGTTAAGACTGTGTTGCTGATGCATTATTAATGATTAATAAACCAGTCAGTGCTCAGCCTCTCAGAAAAGTAGTGCTTAGTATGAATTTCTGTCAATATGCAAAATAAGTGGCTACTTCTGAATCTTGGGGTTTGTGTCTTTATGCCCTGGTCCCAGCATTTTCAGGTCAGTATTTTTGTTGAGGTGCTTTGCAGCACTGGCTCTCTGACTGAGCACAAAAGCCTGGCAGCTGTTGTGCATAGCTCAGGGCAATAGTGTTTGCAAATACCAGCTAAAGTTGGCAAGATAGGATGGAGGATGACTTGAATGAGAATTTCTTTTAAGACACAGTCCACTGCAGGTTGACTCTTCTGGTTTGTACTACTTTGTTTTCATACCTGTGGTGTCAACACTCTGTCTGTGGACTTCTGATTCTGGAGCTTAAGGTTCCTATCACTGGATTTATAGAGACAAGTTCTTGGAAACATGCAGGTTGAACTTTAGGTTGTATTTCAGGGTTCTGTTCTTCATTGTAGATTTTGTTTGTTTGTTTGTTTTCACAATGAAGCCACCCATAGGCCAAAGTCAGTATGATTGATTGGTTCTATTAAAGTTAGAATTTATACTGTGTGATGGAATAATGTAGAACTCTCTTGCAAAGACCTGAAAAAATTAAAGTTTGGCCAAACCAGTGCTCTTTACATGCTTAAAGCTATTGTACTATTTATCTTCCAGATTCTTTTCATGTGTGTAGAATCCAATAGAAATGATTTTACATAACAGGAAGGTTATAAAGATCTCTTTAATCTTTTTAAAACAATGCCATTCTACAGCTTTTGTTCAAAGTTAGCGCCATTTGAGCTTTTGTATTAGTGTCTTGTGTTATTTTGTTCTGTTTTGGTTTTAAACTTTTAATGATGGCAGAATAGCCTTATATCAGGTTGCATTAAGTTATCTTAATCTACAGTTGGGGTAGGTATCTCCAGTCCCATTAAACAGACAACAGTACATCTTAGACACATGAATTGTATGAGCACAAGGGGCTTACCATAAACGCTCAGGATGGAGTGATTTAGTTTCATTGATGTTAATAATGCTGTTGCCTCTGTGACCTGTGACTCGGCTTCTGTTTTTATACTGAGATACATAGTGCAAAATACTTAATAATTGGAGGTCTGGTCGCAGTGCTAGAGAGGTCAGAAGATGAAAAAACCCACTTTTATGGGTATGTGAACGATGCATTAGCACCGAACGAGACCACGGTCAAGAAGATCGTTACTTTTGTGAAGTCCGATTGATTTACCTACAGCTGTATTACCCCGTGGAGCACAGAGCAGACATCTTCACTCCTGAGATCAGGTGTTGTACAGGCTTCCCTGGCCACATTAATGAATGAGGAATTTCTTCTACACAGCAGAGACGGTTTCAGGAGATTACTGCTTAGCTCATTTAGAAATGGTGAGAGAAGGCAAAACTGGGGACATTCTTGTGCTTTTTGGGTCATGCATCAGTCTGTCGTAGACCAAGAGAGTTCAGTTCTTTGCCAGACTGGGAGCAGCTATGGGAAATGGGCAAAAGTCCTGCAGAGACATGTTTGCAATAGGAAAATAAGGGAACACTTGTGAAATATTTGGGGAAGGAATAAGTAAATGCGGGCAAATATCATTACTTGACATTTTATTAAAGTAAAACCACCTTAGGTTCAGGTGAGCAGCGGTCACACAGGCAATTCTGGTATCTGAGTGACATTGCTCTCCATCAGCCCTGGAAGAAGGGCCAGGACCCATCTGGCCATCATGAGACCTAATGCTGCTGCCAGAGATCAGTGAGGCAGCTGTCACAACATGAGGATACCAGCTTTAGAAGAGTTTACCTTCTTTATAAAACATCTGTTGTGGCTGTAACAGCACATTTTAATTTATAGAAAAAGATTAGTTATAAAAATTAGTCTTAGAAAACCCCCAAACTACAAGAAACACCCCTAACCAAGTGAATCACCACCTGAAATTTGAGAAGGAAGGTATGTAAAAGCTGTACAGAATACTGTAGTATATCCAGGGAGTTGAAAACTGGTGAGGAAAGTGCTGCCTTTATGTTATGGCTGATGGAACTGCAAGGCACACAGCGATGTTGCAGTTTCCCAAGCAAATCTCAGCATGGGGAAGATGAAGCCCTGCTGCTTGTTTGTAGAGTATCTTTGCAAGGCTGGTTCCTGTAACATCACTTCAGCAGAATGAGATTTACAGAATTAGTTTAACATGGGTAGAGACCGCTACATAACAAAGCCAGTTGGTGTGAGCTGGAGGAAAAAGCTTAATCTGAGCTAATGCTGTGATGAAAGGAATCCCTGAGTGTATCCTAGATCAAATTAAAAAAGGGTCTGGACAATAATCACAGTGGGAGCCACTAAATAATAAAACACTTTGTTTGGCAATTGTTCCCTTTCTGCTTGGACTGAGCATCTGCTTGAATGAGGTGATTTGTGTAGCCTATGGCATTCGATGGGAGCAATCCTATATTCTACCTCTGACCCCTGCCCCACATCTTGGTCCTCAGGCTGCCAACATGAGCCTTTGAATCCTTGATGTCCTCCCTTCCATTTATTGCAAGGGAGGAATAGGAGTAGCTTGGTAAGGGGACAGGGAAGAGCAGTCAGTCTGATACAAGCATGTCCTGGAATTTATATAAACTTAGTAAGGTTGCTTCATCCAGATTGCTTGGAAAAAAGTAATCTGAGTGTGTTATTTAGAGGACTGTTGGGATGCCATGGAGAAAATTCCATATTAAGGTTACTCGTATTTTAGCCAAGCTTTTCCATTCTTTTCTGTCTGGGGTGTTTTAAAAGTGTATTGTAAAGAATAAAGGACTTCATGTTCTGTTTTATGTAAGTCTTCGAAGTATGAGAAAATGTATGGAAAGTAAAATCAACTGAGGAACTCAAAGAGGCAGACAAAGAAGTACCTACAACATTATTTCTGGGTTGTGCTATGTAAATGCTAATTATTTTATTTAGTAGCCAGTATTACATATCAGGCGTTTCAGACATGCTCAGGACAGGCAGATTGTTGTTTTGGGCATTGTTTTTTGCTGGAATTGTTTTTCCTTCCATTAATGCAATTATTTACTACTTGAACTTCATCTTAAAGATTGCTTGCTTTCCACCCCCCCCCCCCCCCCCCCCCCCATTTTCCAGTGGTGTCATTAAAAAAGTACAGTTAAATCCAGTGTAACTGAAAGATATTTTTGCCAGCCCCACCCGTTGCAGGAATTCATTTACTTTTCCAGTCCTGTTGTTAATCATTATATTGACACAGAAAGTCCTCCCAAAAGCACTCTTTGGCAGATTGCATTAAATATGAATAGCAGATATTCATTACGATGTGTTGCCCCCAAGAGAACTCTAAACTATCTGCACTACTCATGAGCAGGCAAATACACTAATTCTCCAGCTATTCAAATTATTTTCAAATAGTTTAGTGTGTCTCTAATAAAAACAAGAATGTCTCTGTTTCCCTTAATTACTTAGAAGGTCAAGGACTCCCACATCTCACTTTACTTCACAAAATGGGGAATATTCCTGTTGGAGATTGGAGTATGGTTAGTATATGATGGATTTTCTTCCATTGGCATAGTTACTGAGGCAAGTGCTATCTGTAATGGACTGAAAAAAAGAAACCCAACCCTCATCACTCTTTGGCTCTCTGGAATTGTCTAAAGTAGTATAATAGTTATACTGAATTAGGAAAAAATACATGAATCAACCTTGTTTGATTATTTTGTTCTAGTTTTTTTCATACGTTCTAATCTTAGTGTAGCCGTCTCCCTTTTCCCAGTCTTGTCTCCCTGGGAAAGCTTGCTGTGTGGTCATTTACATGTATCTGCAATTAGCAGATGACTTTCAATGTACCTACTCGGTGCATGTGTTGTCCATCTTTATTGGAAAGACAGAACATGTGTTTGCATTCAGGAGGAGGGGGATAAACAGAACATGAATCTCAGATTTCTTAGCCACAGCCAATGTTGCCTCACGCTGGCAAGTCTGAGGAGCAATGTCCAGATGATCCTCTGCAGATACCATTTGTGACCCTGGAAACCACCATTTCTTTTCAGTTCTTCCTTTTTGTCATGTTGTGGATTTTTTCCTGGTGGAGCTCTTTGTGCAGCTTGAAACCATCCATGCTCCGATTATTAAAACTATGTTACATTGTCATCTTCAGATTTTAGTGGATTTGAAACTACCGAAAATTTAAACTTGCTTTTTCATGCTAGAGCTTTTTTTTCAGTATTGCCACTTTCAAATAAACCAGGAGCTCCTCTCTACTTGGTGCAGCTGGCAATTCCTGCCACACCACTGCCCTGCCGAGGTGGGTCCTCAGCACCCTGTGGATGCAGTGCACATCAGATTTTAGTGGGCAGCATGCTCATCTGTGAGAAATCAATCTGGGTGTGTATGGACAGGAATTTGCTTCCTGGGAGGAAGCCAAATTTAGAAATTTTCTTCTCTGGCAGGGAAAGTGTGTGGTGCAATACTGGCATGTGCTCCATAATGGCTCTGTGCATGCCATAGTCTGAAGGAGCCTGGCGTTTGAAGCCAAATAGGAGCTGTCAGAGAATTGCTCCTTCCCTCTTTATGGGCCCCAAAGCAAGGAAATTCCCCAACAAAATGCCTTCTTACTTAAGGCTGGAAATATGTTTCCGTGGAATATTGCAAATGACCTTTTCCTCTGCTCTGGCTCAACAAAAATAACACCCAGTAGCTCCCAGTATTGGGGACATCAGGAATGAAGAGTGAAGGGCTTGTTCTAATCCCCCATTGTTGGCTCATTCGGGGTGACTCCTCTGCTGCCCCTCCACCCGATGATGGTGTGTTTGGTGTCGGATCATCCATCGCAGATGAAGCACCCACTATATGTTCAAAGCAATGTAATGCCAGGCTTTGGGGTTTGGCAAGGTGGCAGCACCCAAAGTTATTTCAGTGTGTTTCCAATACAAGTCAATAGCTGCAATCTTCTGAAATTGCTAATACTGTGATAATTTATGATACTAAAAGTAAACATAAGCTTTTGATTTTCCAGCTTTCTGTCTGAAGTGGTATGTTTAGCATCTAATCATGTCATTTTAACTATGTGGAGAGTTTCCATTCAGTCATGTTGCTGTGTTCAAAAGGCAGGTCACTGTGTGGATTGGGGGGGATTTTGTAAATACCTTTTTTTGTGTGTGATCTAAAATGGGCTTTTTGTTTTGCTTCAGTGCTGGCCTTGGTAAGATTTTCCTTCTTTAGTCTACTTGAGTTGTTAGTTTGTGTTTATTATGGTTTTAGCAATATGTAGTGTTTAATTGGGAAGTCTTATTTAAGATTAGGACAGGGACAGATTTTCTTCAGGAGAGATCAGTGTATGGTTTTCCTCTGGTACAATATCTTCCCCTTTTGCCTATTTAGGGAATATGGGGAACAAATTGTGTTATGTGGACTTTTCAGCTGTATCAATGACAACATGTTTCCCATTTAAAATGATAAATACCCACCCTATCTGATGAGCCCCAAAAGGGCAGGGAATCCTTTTTCCCTTCCTTTGTCCTTCAGCACTCCATTTCCTTTCTTACTGCCCAGAATAGGCCTACATCAGTAATATTCATAAATGATTTACAAAAGTAATTCCTGTGTAATAGCTTGGGACGTCAAGATTTTATGATGCTGCCAGATGTGCTATCAAACAAAATTATCTGGTTCAAAAAACTTGTGATAAATCTAGTCAGGGAAAATTCCCCAGGGCAGACTCACCCTCTACAAAAGTAACTATATCTCATAAAATTGTTAGATTTGCCTTTACCACATGTTTGAAATCAGACTTAAAGCAACAGTTTTATTCATATCAAAACTTAGGTTTGGTATAAACTAACAAACAGGAAGAACTGGCCTTAAGCAACAGAAAACTCTTTTCCTTTCAAAACACCACACGCACTCAGAGGAAATGTCAGAGTAAATATCAGAAATATTCGGAAAACCAGAACCTGCATCCCTAAGATACTCAACTGTTTTGTCTAGATAATGCATTTTTAGAAAGTAGTCATACCCTAAATATAGTGGGTGTCACCAGGGTTGGGCTGCTGAGCTCCTGATGGCTGTATCTGAGTACCCTGAGGCTGTGCAGTGAGCAACATGCCCAGCACCTTCCCTGTGTGTTTGATTCTTCATGGCCTGAGTCAGGGAAAGTGTATTGGTAGCAAGGTGTATGTTTTGGCCAGGAGTTCAGGTTTTGAAGGAGGGAAGTGCTGGAGATGCACTGGAAGTCCCTGTGTGGCCATGCCTCCATATTGGGGAAGGCTGGACAAAGGCAATGCACCCTTGGCTTAGCTCAGCAGTTTTATGCTGGTCCTTATTTCTCAGGAAAGCCCCCAAGAATGTTTAGGTGCCTCCAAAAACATACTTCACAGGTGTAAGTACTTCAGTTATGCCAGAGGAGCAAGAGGTTTTTGAGCATGATTTTCATCCTGTAGTTCAAGGTATTTGGGAGAGGGGCTGAAAGTCATGGCTGCTGGGAGCATCTGGGGGCAGAAATGCTGAGTTCAGGTAGTGGAAGAGTTTGGTTCAGGATTTCTTGGGAGGCTAGAGCAGAAGAGGAGAGGTGGGTCTGGAGGCTTGTGATGTGCCATGTCTCTGGGGAATGCACTTCTGCTTTCAGAGCACTCTGAGATATCCATGGGCCACTAGACAACACACTTGCTTACAGATTCAGTTAAGATGGAAGTCAGGTAATTAATGCACTTAATAGGTGTGGACCTCCAGGCAGAGCATTGTCTTTGCTGTTTTTCAGTGTTGAAGGCCAGTCAAATTTGATTTAACCTCAGCATTAGCTTTCCTGAGCTTCGTATGTTTCAATCTAAGACTTGGACTAAGGCTGATAATCAACTTTTTTAAAGAAATGTGAACTGCAAGAAATTAAGATGGGCAGAAAAAAACCCGGAAATACTGTGGAAAACTCAGAAGAATACTTACCTCATCCTTTTAGGATGGATTTCCTCATCCTTTCTAGGGGTGGATTCAGACCCCAGCATGACCACAGTGAGTCCTGTGAAGACTCTACCTGTGGTCACAACTGGAGATCATTTTTTCCTGTATGTGTGCAAAAATTATGTAGCTGATTCTTAGAAATTAAGGCCTTGATCTCTCAGCTAGATTAGTAAGAGCAGATAGCATTCTCTCCTTAAATTTAAGACCTAAGATGCTTTTCAAAGCTGTCTTTTACTAAAGATGTATTTTGATATTTGCAGTAATGTGGGGAATATAATTTCTGAGATAACATGGGGGGGCAAAGTGTATGCTTATGCACATCTCATTTCTCAAAGTTAAACGTTTTTAGGTGTATTTTAAGGCTTCATAACACCACATACCTAACTGGAAACTTTTACAACCCGTGATGTTTTTTCCAGTAAATTTTTTTTAATACCTAAAAGTTAGTTTCAATGAAGGAAATGCCAAAAATCCTTTAAATACAGCTGTAATAGCATCACTTTTTCCTCTCTGTATTTAAAAATAAGAAGAAAGATGTTATTTACCAGTACTGAATACTCCAGGGAAGAAAGGTGTCCTATGGCTGCTCTGTCCAGCCTGCAGCTGTTACCAGAGGTTCTGCCCAAAAACCTCTGGGCTCTAACAACCTCTGCAACTGTATTTGAGGGAGAAAAAACTTGGCTCCTTTTTAGGATTGAAAGCATCCAAACCAAAAGCTGGAGTGCTCTCCTCACAATCAGTCCCTGTCAGTGGAAAATGCAACGCAATTTCCTGTGCACCCTGATTTCAGTTGGGTGGCGTGACCACCGTGGAACACAGCCTCTGACAGGGGAAATACCTACCCTTCTACAGCAGAGCCAAAGAAAGTCCCCATTCTTTCTATCCTTATTCCCTTCTTATCCTCATTCCTTCCGGCCACTGAGTGATACTTGTTCGAGGGTAATGATCCTGTAGAGGAATGCACAGGCGTTCTTCTAGAGCCCTGAAATGAGTCCACATTGTAAATCTGCGGTCTTTGGAAGAATCCACGTGCATACCAGCACTACCTAAAAGCTATCAGCAAAGGCATTTGGTGGGAAGTGGAATTGTATCATGTAAAGAAATCTGTTTATTATATATTACTTTCGCATAGCAATTCCAGGATCAAGAGTTCTGTTATTTGAGAAATTAAATCCTGCGAGGATCATTAAAAGTACAGAAATAGTGATGTCATTACGAAATTAACTGGCTATAAACCCACAGGGTGACATGTCGATTCATAAAGGGAATAGCAAAACATAATGCAGGGCACATCTGCTGCTCCTATTCCTGCACAACCATCAGCCTACTGGTATCTGCAGACCACTTGAAATTGAACATCTGTTAGAAGCACTCAAAAAAGCAGCAGGAGAACCTGTACACCTTGCAAAATGCTTTGCTGTCAGTAACATCATAGTTTCAAAAGTGTATTCTTACAAAAATTGTTATAAGTCCCCCTCAAGTCCTAGATCTTCCTGGTATTGTTTCTTAAATAGCAACAGCATGAGTAATAGTAAAAATAACGTGTACTTTTCTAAAGACTTTCCTAACATTTTTATTACTTTTTATTTATGGTACCATTGCAACATGCAGACTGCTATAGAGTCTTCAAACAAAGACGGATATGATCTCTGTTCCAAGTAGCTTGGAATCAAAAAAAGGAAGATATATGAAGAGTAAGAGAAAAGGACATGACTTCTGGGCCAAGTGAAGGAGGTGAAGAAAGGTTCGCATCCTAGAAAGGGAAAGCTGAGTTTGGGGCTTTAAAAAAAAAATGCTTGGATGCTTAGAAACAAGACAGCCTGTGGAGGCTGACCTGGCTCTTGTGAAGACCAGCAATAAGACACTGCAGTGCATTTCACAAAACCTATGTGCATGATCGACAGTCGATTAAGTATTGTAATTTAACTGCATCGTCTGAACGCTTACCCAGTCAGGATGACAGCATGTTTCTCCAAGCTGCATGGTGTGGCAACTAATTTGCAATTTTCTTCTGTTTAACGAAACCAGAAATATATTTAAGCCAGAGAGAGAAAGATTTCACTATTGATTAGCAGTAGTTGGTGTTGCAAAGTGACCTGACAGACATTTGGAATGCATCAGCTGCCTCATGGCAGAGCAGCCAAACATCTTGAAGCACAGTTTGCTCTCTTTCACTTTTATTACTTGCAGAAGAAGTGAGCTCTGCCAGGGTATTATTGGAAGGGATGTTTGCCATTTTAATATGTAATTACTCACACAAACTCGATGAAAACATGTTGCAATAGCTTTGATTTTTAAATAGGTAATGGTATTTACTTGTAGTAAAAAATGAGAATCATTGTAAATTATTTGGGAAAGTGAATTAAAGCATATAGCACAAGTCACAGAAGATGCCGAGTTTTATTCCATGAGTACCAAAGTATTGTTTCGGATATATTCCCCATTTCACTTCTTTTAATAACCAAAGAATTTTTTACCTTCTTGTCCAAGAGGAAGCTGGAACCTTCCATAGCTAAAGCGAAGCCTAATTGAGGCACTAGTGCAAGGTTATGGAGAGTTATGAACGTGGGCAGTTCAAATGGGGTTTCTGCCAAACCTTTGTCATCATTCTGAAGCACTCTGCGTGAGTGCCAGGGGTTTCTAATAGTGCTGAGAATTTTATACAATGAACAACCTGGAATTAAAAAACCTAATGAAGTGTGCAAAGGAAGAGCATTAACACTAAACCCAGAGTGAGATATGTGCATTTTTTTTCTCTTGAGATGTTGTTTGGTAATCCATTTTTTAATCAGTTCTGCACCCATGAAACTTCTTTGACTGCCCAGAAGACTCCACAGTTATAGTTCCAGTAAGAAAGCAATGAAGTGATAATGAGTGTGCGGCCCTGTTTGGTAAACGTTGTCTCTTTTTGGGCGGGGGGGAAGTAATAGTGTTTCAGAGGGTGTTAATAAAATTGTTAAAGCTGCTCTCCAACAGCTGCAAGGACTCTGGAGCTGGTGCCTCTCCTTTCTCATCAGAGGTACTGAGCACATTTTGGTGTCTAGCAGATTTCTTCTCTTTGTAGGAAAAGAGTAATTTTGGGGTCAGATCTGTTGTTTGAGGCTGGCAAACTGGAGCTATATCCCGGAAGGAATCCATTGCCCGAAGTCCCTTTCCTTACCTGAGATGCAAGTCAGAGTCCATCTGCCCATCACCCAGGAGCCCTTCCTTTAATGTTTTTCTTTACTTTTTTGTCCCTGCAAGTTGTCTGATTGTGTCTGGTTTTATTTAATTGATTTACGTGGTGTTTGGGTGCTTCTGTGCTTTAATTCCATACATTTAATTACAGAAAATGTTTCTGCTCCCTCCTTCCTTGCTGAAGGAATTGCTTTGTATTTATCCTCAAAGTGGAAGGGTGGCATCTTCAGTGAGATGCGTTTGCAGTTAGAGGGATTCAGAAGTGGTTTCTTAGAAGGTTAGGCTGGTTCTTGGCACCCAAGAAAAGGGGGACCACAGTCTGTGATAGGGCTCATGCCTGGATGATGACACAAAAGCTGGCTCCTGGGATATGGTTTGAAACAACTTGTGAAAACGTGGGAGCCAGTGAACAAATTCCATTTCTAAGTTTCTCTGAAATGACTCCAGCCAAGGGGTGCTCTTCACCTGTGTTTGCTGAGCACTGGTCATCCCACAAGGGTAATGAAGAAGGCATTGGAGCCACGCTACTGAGTCACATCACCTTCGAGCGTCCAATTGCAAGGTTGATGGTAAGCGTGTGTGACGATTTGCAAAAAATGCTGATCCTTTTCAATTGGCTATCGGTCCGGAAAGTTGGGAACTATTGACCTAACGTATGTCTCTAAGGTCAGAGAGACCTATTTCCAAGGATTTGTGCCCAGGATCAGACATCAGCCTGCTAGGAGGAGCATGAAGAAAGGTTGCTGTCACAATGAAGTATCACTTCTTAGGATGGACTACTTTTCCCTTATTTTTTCCCCAGAATGCTTATTGTGCCTGACCTGATTTCAGAATATCTTGGATTTTACAAGACACAACAATACTTTGGACCAAAATTGCATACTAGAATAGATGTCAGAGGGTGAAAGTGGCTCCAATGAGTTTCAAATCCAACAAGGGGCAAATTTTTTTGTGAACCTGTTAATCACTTTAAACAAAATTGCTCCCCAAGTTGTTGGGAATGATGTGTTCATCTCTGTAGTTGTGTATGCCTGTATAGGAAGTGAATAAAATCCTGCTGCCTTGCTGGATGGCTCTCTGTGTGAACATCACTGACAGGATTGGGTCTGTCCATCTCAGTGTTCACTGTAGGTCTTTGCAGAAGGACCTTGGTCTAGGCGCCTGTGCCAGTATTTTTGTGTTCAGGAGGTGCATTGTTCAATTATTTTAGAAAATGTTGGTCTCAGTCAGCCCATGTAGTTTCTTTCCTAGTGAAAGGTTATAATTTTCTGTGCAGTGTTTGTGTTGCAGCAGAAGGTCTGGGATGACTGGGGGAAAAGGTTGAAGGAGGGCAGCCAGGGCTGCTAGAAGGATTGCTGGTGTTTCTGAGGGACGGAGGGAACAGCCTTCACCCATGGCAGACATTTGTTATAGATTCCCTCTAAGATCAGGAAATGAGTACAGTCATCGCTTTGTAATTAACTGTGAGGGGAAAATCTCGGGAGATGGCTAAAACAGATTTGTCCACTTAGAGAAGGAACACCGTGACTTAACAGGTGTATGGTGCCTGTACTGCACTACTTAGGAGTTCTTCAGGCTCGGCTGCAAACAAAATATTATCCGACTATAATAACATTGTGAACCCAAAGACCTTAACTGGTTTCATTATCAAGTGAGTGCCTGAGGGGAAATACACAGATGGAAAGGCATTCCTTTCCTTTGGTATAATGCTCTCGTGCCAGAGAATTTATGGCCAGGACGTGGTTGGCCCTTGCATGGGCTACTGGTGGGGGAAATACATGAAGTCATTCTGGTCTTTTTTTTTTTTTGGTTGTTATCTTGTAGCCTGTTTAAGAGGTGAGTTTTCATTGCCATCCCCAAGCTTGGGGACAGCATGCCGCAAACTACAAAGTGGGGTTTGTGCCAGCTGGCATTACCTTCTTAGAATTTAATTTATTGCAGGATGTGCTGGAGGGCTGATCAGAAGTGGTCCCCTAAAAGTGGAGGGGGTGTAAGGGGGGTTGTTTGGTTTTTGTTTGGGTGGATTTGGGTGTTGGGTATTTTTTGTTTTGTTTTGGGTTTTTTTTTACTTTTTCTGGTGCAGACAGATCTTGGAAAGATCAGCTCTTTGTTGTGTATTTCCAACCCCTGCTCTACTGGCTAGAGATAGCATCTACAAGGCAGAGCCCTATAGCTCAGGCAATCTGAAAGGCTACACAGGAGGGGGTAAAAAAAGGGAAAGAAAGAGATATTAACTCATCATTTAGCTAGTTGAGGTGTCTATACTCTTTTCCAGTTCACAAGTTACCCTGTGGTTTCTCAATTATAGATGTCAGAAGAAAGGTATGAAAGCTACGTTTTTAAAATCTGTGACCACAGAGGCTGATGTTCCCTGGAGAGGAGTCTGGTCTATCCATTTTGGAGAACCTGAAGATGAAGGTGCAGAGCGCATTAGCTGGTTGTCTAAAATACTGTTGTGTTTTACAGAACTAAACAAATACAGAAAGATGGAAATTGCATGCAGGATCCATGTTATGTTTGTGAGTGTGTGTGTGCGTGCACATTTAGACTTATTCAAGAACCCCAAAGGTATTGAAGCAAAAACTAAATAAATAATGAAGTTGTGGTTCAATTGTAAATGTTAATGTTTCTGTGAGAGACTGAAGAAGTTCTTTTATTATTCAAATTGGCTTGTTCCTTCCTTGTTTATTTAGCAGTTTGCCCTCTTTTTGAACGTTATATATGATTTCACGGTGAAGAGTTCACAAATCTTAAAATGTTGCCTTCTTGTCAGTGACACTGACTGTACTGCAAAGGTCTTCTTGGAATTTCATACAGATCAAATAGCTCTGTTTGTTAAAAAAGGTCAGAAAAAAGGTCACCAGAATCTTTCATTGCTGGCAAAACTACCTATTTTTTTTCTTAGTCTGGGTCATAAAAATAGCTGAACAGAACTGCTTTCACTGAATTTATTGATTAAAAACAAGCAACCACCCCCTTTCCCCAGTCTTCCTCCTCCTTCTAACAGACATCTGGCATGGAAAATGTAAACTAGGTATTTTTATCAGGCTGTAAGCACCCAGAGTCTGCTATGATGGCTGCTGCAGGGAAGCATAAGAATAAGGAGCTTCAGCAGCTCTGCTTACAGCCACTTCTTCGTTTGAAGAAGATGCTTTGCACAGGTGTTAAAATGCGATGCCAAAGTACATCTTGATATTAGCATACTGTACATTGAAGCCTGTAATTAACTGCACCCACCTGTATGCTGGCATTTTTGTGACTCTTGCCATCCTTTAAGATGTGTGTATCTGAGGATCTAATCCATCTAAGCTTCTGGGCACCCTGAACTACAAATGAAGTCGGAGAGCTGCAGGCACACAGCTCCTGGCAGGATTATGCACCCAGTGAGCTATTGCTCTCATTATGTTGCACTGCAATATATCATCAGTGTGAAACATCATCCTAATGATGCATTAGTGTAATACATCATCAGGGGAGTCCCACCAGTAATGTATTACTCCAAGTATGGTGCTACTCAGTAAGAAAATCATCTCACAGTCCTTGTGTTGTTTCAGAACAGCATGAACGGAGGCAAAATATGTTGCTTAAGATTGATGCAGCTTCCCAATTTCATAACTATGTTAATGGTGAGGGTACCTTCTGTATGCTCTGAGTTTGTGATTGTGTTTTCAAAGAGGTGTGTTTGGGCCGTCTTTGGTTGCATTGCTCTTTGGAAGGAGCAGGAATTGATTCTTTAGATGGATGGCTGGAGGGCTTCAATAGGAGGCTATAAATCTGCTGCCCGAGTGCCTGTTATATAGTTCCTGAGGATGGGGAGAGGGTTTATGAAAACTTGGTGCCAAAATTTGCAAATTTAAGGATTTTTCTAGTGTCACCCTGATACATCTTCCTGTTTCAGTCACATGGACTAGGATAAATACATTTAAAAAGCACATCTCGCAAAAATGAAACCCCTCCATTTCATGTGTCAACCCACTGATTTTCTGTGGTCTGCAAGATCCTATAGCAGAACAATCCTTCCCATGGGAGTTGTCTCAAGGGCAAGATTTACTTCAGGGGGAGAGGCAATCAGGTGGTTTTGCTTTATGCTTTTGGATCACAGTTGTGATGCTGTGAGGTGCTCCATGGGATTGCAGCAGTCCCAGGGACTGCTAGATGGAGGAACATAGCTGCCAGTGGTCCACCTAATATAATACAAGGACTGTACTACTCCAAATGAAAAATCTGTAGCAGGATTGAAGGGAATATTAGCTACAAATAGACAGTTCTGGGACGTGCTTTTATACACAGCCAGTGTTTTCTAGAATGATTTTTGGATGCATCAAGGTAACAGGTGCAAGGCAAGGAAACCTGAAGGGATTCTGAACTTTAGTGTGCTTTTGAAGCTGCATTGCATATTTTTGATGCCGAAATGCTGCACACAAGTTGTTTTCTAAAAAAGTCTTCCCAGTCACAGAAAAATTTCATCAAAACCAAGGGATGGTTCTAGAGTAGGTTGAACAAAATTTGGTTTCCCTTTGCTTTGCTTCTGATTTTCTTGTATTACCATATAACTGGTCTGAAGAGCATGATTGTGGCCTTCTTGGGATTTGTCAGTCACCCCTTTTTTTTTTCCTGTCATGCTCCCATAAGTTCTTTACCAACTGTTTCTCTCTGCATACCCATGGTAGTAAGATACTATGACAGCATGACTGTTTTTGCAGGAGCACCTACTGAGCCTTCTGTTACTGTAGGAAAATGGATATTTTTTAATGCTGTACCTTGTTTCATTCATTCACGATGTTGCTGTCCTGGTCCAAAGTATGCACATATTGGTATAACACAAGGAGAACTTTGCTGGTGTCATTCTTTTACTGGTTAAGTCTTCTGTGGGCTTATTTAGGCAGCAAAAACAGTATTCCAAGCCAAAAGAACTTCAGTTGTAACTTTCTTGAAGCCTTATTTGGGCAAAGTATGAATGGCCTTAAAAGACAGTAACTAGTTTATTTCTTGAAGTGGTGCTAGGTTAAGATCATCATGACAAATCACACCATCCTCAACATCAGGGTCTCCCTCACTGCTGTAAGGAATGCAAACCTGTTCTTTTCAAGCTTCTGCATGAGACTGATTTAGGACCCCAGAGTCCCAGTTCTCTCTCCAGGAGGATGGTGAGGCTGCCAGTGCAGCACATCTCTTTTGTGTTAATGCAGAAGCAGTGGAAGGAATAAACCTTTGCCTGTACATCAGGCATGGGCAGAAGAGTTGAAGTCTGGGGACTTTCTTCTCAGGGTCAGCACCATGTCTGTCTGATAATTGCCTTTGGTTTTAAATAAAAATGAAGATCAGCCTTGTTGGCTGCATTAAATAAAAAAAATCCAATAAAAGCAAAAACTATCCGTTGGAAAGCAGAAGTTGAAAGGCAGAGATTGTTTAATGAGTTGATCTTTATGGTTTTTAAGGCTTTAAGGTTAAAATGACTTCTTTGTTTCCCTGCTGTTGTTAGACGGCAGGTTTTCTTTCCCAGCCTGCCTGAATTCAGCCCCTACAGTAAAAAGTTTTCATCAACAAAACTTGAAAACATGATAAACTTAATTTTCTCATTTGGCTGCTGCTTAGGGTTTGTTTTTTACCTTAGAACTACTCAGCTCACGTCTTGGAGCCTTCTTGTTAGAGAAACACTGCCCTTCTCTCTGTATGCAGAGAGTGTAATGAATCAAGATTTGCTGTAAATAATGTTTGCAGAGGGAAGTGTTTCTGGCAAATTCTCTCAGTTTATTGCATAGTCATATATGGCAGGTTATTCTCTTAATAGATTATTAAACTCTGCATGTGCCCTTTAACCTTCTCTGAACTTTGTTCTTGTCTTTTAGAAGGAATTAACTAAATCCAAATTAGTGGTGGGCAGTCAATCAACAGTCAGATGGGGTTTTTGACCTCACCGGTATGTCCTGTTGCATCTCACTGTGCTTTGTTCTTCCATCAGGATGCACTGTGACTCAGGCATAAACATGACACGTCAGAAATATAACGTGATGTGACACGGCCAGCAAAAATATCAGTTAAGGGTTCTGTGCATAGTTTCAATCCATTCAGTTCATGGGTTATTCGTTGTCCATTCATGTGTCGATAAAGGGTTCAGTAGTTTTCAACTTGCTGGCTCTTAAATGAAAGGGAAAACAAAAAAAAAGCACCAAAGCAAAGAAAGGATAGCAAAGACCTTCATCCTTCAGCTGGGTTCCCCTATGTTCAGTGCCCAGGCTTTGCGCTGTGGTTCCAGCTGGTGATATTTGGAACCTGTAAGTTAATTAGAAGGAGAAATTTTTGCAGCTAGCAATGTAGATATTCTGGGGAAAAAAACATTGCCCCGGGGGAGGAATGATATTTGAGCAGATTTGTAGTGCTCTGAGTGTGCATATGAATGAGATGATGGCCGTCAATGTGGCTTGCTGCTGTGGGGAACTGTCAGCTTTGCTCAGTGGAAGGTGATCCGTGGAGGGGAGCAGTGAGAATGATGGGAAAATAATGATAAAAATTAAATCAGTTTTAAAATGGGATTAAAAAATTCTTAAAGTACGTAAAAGCAGACTCTCTTTTTCCTCCATAGGGGAAGGGAATAAGATAAACACCCCACCTAGGCAAGCATCACCGATTAAGTCTGCTAAATATGGCGGTGGGGAGGAGATCACCATGCGACCAAGCCCCATGTGCCCCCTGCATATCGATGAAAATCATCCAGACCAGAATTTGAAACATTCTGGTTTATTCTGCTCTGACAAAATGTATTGCTGGTTTTGGTGCACATGGAAAGGTCATGGTGGTACGGGGCAGTGAGAGGGAGGGATTTGGATCTGAGGACCACAGACCATAGCCAAGGGATGTGCCCCACCCTGGACCATGTTTTAATGATACATCTGATATGCTCGGCTCTTCCTCGCTGTGAGGGTGCTGTGTGTGACTGACGCCCATGCATGCAGGGCTGCAGCACTGTCTTCCACCTCACTGTGCAGGCTGGAGCACGCTGGTGGCCAGCATCCTGAGAGGGGCGATGGATGGCTAGGGCAGGTTCATTAATTACCTTTCTTTGACAGAAGAATTGCATTTTCTGTGTAGACGCTGAGAGAATGTTAAGTGGGTCGGCCAGCAGTTTTAAGAATTGCTTTTGAATCACTGCTTTCACTTTTATCTTTCTCAGCTTGAATAAATCTCTAGAGGTTGCTAATTACAGCATGTTTTCTGTAGCACTGGAGTGGCACGCAGCACATTTTTAACCTCGCCTTCCACAGAGGTTTGGCTTCCCTTGGCGTGCATGTGGAGGAACAGTTGTGTGTTGCTAAACTCTGTCATTCAGAGGCCCTTCTGTTTTTAAATATTTCTCAGTGCAGCCTGCTGTCATTTACAGTGAGCCTTTATTGAGATCATTAAACGGAAAGTTTAAGATTAATTCCCTTTCAGGGCAAGAGGAGGAGGATAAATAACCAGTCCTGCTCAGTGTTCGTTCTTAATGACTGCAGCACAGTGTGAAAGCGTAAACAGTTTTGACAAAAGGTGTAATTGATTGTTTGGGTTTGACTGATCACTCAAAAATGTAGCATATCCTCATTCAGAAGGTGCTCTCTAAGGTAATGAATGTGATACTGTTAGAAAACAGGGTCTCGTGCTAAACGAGGGCGCAGTTTCGTGCTGAGGCTCTGCTCGTGGCCAGGCTGGTGGCTGCTGGGAGTGCTGGTGCTACTCCAGCCTCTTGCACCATAGTGGCGGCGGCTCCTTCTCTTGGGTGCCCCTCTCATCCTTGGGGAACCAGTTCAGAGAACCAAACTGCTACCAGATGTGAGGAAGATTAAAAGTGAAGCTTTTTCTGCCAGTTTAGATTCCTAAATTGCTATATCATTGGCCCAGGACAGATGAACACCGAGGCTGGCATGAAGGGATTGGGATCTTGCAGCTGTGAGCTCAGGGAGAAGGAAGGTGGGACATGTTGTTCAGTGGTAAATGGCCAGTAGGTGTGCAAGCTGAATTCCAGAGTCTGGTGGTGGGACACACTAACAGCGAAGGTAATGGTGGTGAGGTTATCTGTAGGCTTCCTGCATTCTCCAGCTGCCGCCTCTACTTTACTGGGAATGAAGATGAGAGCTTTAAAGACCACCTACTGTTTGCATCCTCTGTGCCCTGTGGGTGTGTTCATTCTGTTCATATCATGTCTAGGTCTAACCTTGTCTTTTTCTGTCCCCTTTTCTTGTGTTAAGTTCTTCTAAATGCTTCTCTTTCATCCCTTAATGTGCTAGTCTTTATGCTGATTTCTGTGCCTCCATGATTTCCCTGTCAGAAGTGTGGGTGATAAGCAGATCAGCATTATGTTAGAGATGAAATAACTTGTTTTTACATATCTGTGGAAGAGTGCTGCAAATCCACGAAGGGACGTGCAGGAATGAAAAGTGAGAAAATACAGGAGGGATGCATGGAGCACCAGTGAATGGAAACGCCTGAGAATGCAAGTATTAAATTCCTGCCATATGAAAACGTTCTGGGTGCATACAACAAACAGAAGACTCGTATAATGCTTATGACCTTAGGATGTCTCTAGGAATATAGGACTGTTTGAAAAGCTGAAACTGGGCCAGCCCATTCATATTATTGCTTTGTAATGCCAGTTCTGACTCTCTTGGGCTTAACTAATCCTTTCCTCCTCATGTCACAAAACCAGAAGTAGAAAACCTGCAAGGGACCACAAAGAAGAATTGAACAGTTATCTGAGCAAGTCAGTGGTACCCATTAATGTTTAGGTGATAGTCTAAAAAGGATATTTATCCTCTTGGATATCTTTTGGAGCTATCTCATTTTTGCATGACTAAATAATATTTTATATTATTTTTGCTATGTATTTTGTTTCTCAGAATATTTGTGAAATGAAGGGAGAAGCACTACTACTGTTGGTGGTTGTGGGTAGGTGATTAGACATGGGTCTGAGCACCATCATAAAAGGTGGCCAAGGCCCTTGTGGTTGAATCAGGTGTGAAAAGCCCACTGGGTGACCAAAACCTGGCTGTGTCTGTGGCTAGGTGATAACTCTTCTGAGTCTCTGGATCCTTCCTGCCTAGGGAGTGCTGATGTCACTGCTTTGGAAGGCAAAATAAATCGCAGGGTTTTCATCAAAATGATTGCTCAATGATACAAATAAATTTTCTGGAAAAGCAAATTGAGGATAGAAACTGCTCTGAGCTTCCTCACCAGTCAGTGCACGCACATACATAGTTCTTGTCTCCATTATAGATAGGGTTGGAATTCTATGGCTGAAGAGTATGTTTATGCCTTAGGCAGAGGATTGTTGAATAGCTGGGAAAGAAAGCTTTCCCGCTTATTGGAGGGACACCATCAAGGCCCTGCTGTTTGTAGCATCAGCACTTACGCCTGGTTAGCTGCTTCGTATCTTAGTGCATGTTGCTTTGTACTTCCCAGTGCTGCTGCCTCCTCCTCTTCATTCCTTTTGTCTTTCAGGTTCTGGGCCATGGAGTGTAGCTGGATAATAAGGCTGATATTAGAGGAGAAGGGGTGAGAAGTACAGTTTATCTATTTGTGTTTCCTTTTTCTTCACTGTGAGTTCATCCACTCAAATTTTTATTGCTTGTGCACATCTGGGATTCTTTCTACAGACAATGAGAGGTGTTTCCAATTCCTCCTTCTCCTTGACAAATTGAGACCTAGGCATGGGTCTCAGGCTTCTTTTTTTTTTTGTTCATTTGGTGGGCTGTGTGTGTTTTCTTTTTTGCTTCTTGTTTTCAGAATATGGCAAAGTACACAGAGGACAGATCATTATGTTGGCCCTTTTCTGGGTAATTTTCAGCTGGTCAACCTCCTTTTGGAAAAAGCGGGGGCCAGAAGTTTTCGTGGGCCATAAATGCTTCATTAGCATCATTTACAGTCGCAAGTATCAACTTCCTTCTCCAGTTTCCATATGTGAGAGATGGTTTCCTCTGTGTCTCGTTTGTGTGGTAATTATACATTTAACCGGTCAGCCACAGTGGTCATAAATGTCTTTAAGTCACAGCTTTTCAAGTGCATCCTGTGCCCTTTGTGGGTAACCTGTATTTTTTATTTGTACATATATGAACTTGAAATGAGATGATAGTGGGAGGCTGGTTATTTGAGGCTGAGCCTCCTTTATCAATTATTGTGCTTCACTCTCTGGAACTGATCTGGTCTGATGTTCTCTTACCTAGTACTGTTCTTCCAAAAACCTTTGTCGGGGGTATTGTTAATATGACTCTCTTTATTCCCCAGTTACTGACAGAATTTGAGCAACATTGGATTGAGACCAAATCCATGTAAAATTGCCATAGAAATATCTGTAATTGCTGATAGCTTCCCATCTACAATTACTTTTTAGGATAGATCAGCCAGCTTTTTAATCTATTTTCTTCTCTATTGATTACGTCCACTGATAATTTTTAATTGGAATGTCATGTAAAACTAATTCAAATGCCTGACAATAGTTTTAAGTGTGTTATTTCCCCAGCAGTATTTCCAACCATACATGTAACGATACCAAGCTTATGCAATAAGACTGCTTTTCCATAATACTTACGTTGATTCTCATTATTTGTACTACCAACCCTTAATTCTTTACTGATTGCATTTATAACAGCTTTTATGTTATTTTGCCTGAAATCAATACCAGGTTAGCTGATCTATAAATATCTAGCTCATCCTGAATGCCCTCCTAAAATACTGGCAGAAAATCAGCTTTTTCAGCTGGCTGCCACATCTCTCCCCTAGTCTGGGAGACACAATGGGATCATGGACAAACTCCTACCATGTCCTGCTGCACTGTCCCTGTGAATGAAGTTTTAGCATGAGTCCTGGTTCATGTGTACCCCACAGGCTGGCTACAAGAAGTATATGAATCAGCAGGAAGCTATGGAGAGGAAAACGATCATATAAAACCAGAAAAATTATTGTACTCTCTCTCTGCTCTCAGTATGTCTGTGAAGTGGTGGTACCAATGCGTGTGACGATAAGGATCATACGCTCATGAGTGGCATGATGCTCTCAGTCTCATAAACCTGACAGCATCTCAAAAAATGCATGTGAAGCACTACAAGATGTAAGACTGAAGAAAGTATAGAGAACAACATGTAAAAGTCAGATAGCCTTGCCCACTGGCTCCTCAATCACTGGGGAGCTCTTTGCTCTGAGGAGCAGATAGCAAAAATGGTATGAACGAGGTGGTACAGTACGGTAATGAGCACGCTTGCACATGGATAAACATAGAGTGATTTCCATGATGGAAGAGGAAAGATCTGGGAATAAAGATGAGAAAAATCTCTGGGCTTTGATGCCAGTACATTTCTGTATTTGGCTTGAGGAAAACTAATGCAGAATTTGACACATTCTTTTAAGTTGATTGGAAATTTGTCTTCTTCCTTATTTTGAGAGCAGTTCTGAACTGGCCCATAATTGTCAAAGTGAAAAAAGGAAATCCTGTCTTCTCTGCTATTATGGCTTAAAGCTCTTTTTCAATTAAATTATCATTAGGGTTACATCATGAAAGGTATCAACATAATCCGTTTAAGTATATCTTATAAGGCTCTTTACTACCAAGAAAAATCTCCTGTCTTTCAGGTACCAAAGTTACAGGAATTAATCAATCATGGACTCCAGGGGAAAATTCAGCCTTGATGTAACTCAGTAGTAGGCATTCATTTAGTTCATGCCTCGGCGTGTATCTTTGTGTGCGCGAGGATTTTATATTTGTATTATCACAGGACTTTTGTGCAGCTCTTGCATCAGGCTATTGCAGTGAGCACAATAACCACTCTGTTCACCAGCATTCCCTGCTATTTTGGTTTCTGTTTGATGTCATGTTTTCACTTTACCTGGGGAGTATTTTTGCCTGGAGGAAATGACTGAGAAAAGAGGCATATTTGAAGAGCCAGGAATCAAAGAAGCGATAAAAAATATTTCTGAGCACAGTGAATAATTAGGAATTAACTCACTGTGTCATAGCTGGAGAGTATTTATTGCATGTAATTGAAATTTTTTTCTGAGATAATACTAATTTTTTTGAGACCTTTGTGGGGCAATCGATCCTACCATATCTTGTCTGGTTGCCTCAAATACATATGTTTTTATTTTCAGAAAACTTCAGTGTCGCGAGGCATACAATTGTCTCCATGTTACAGCTGGGTAACTGAGGCATGGAGAAGCTTGTATTTAAAAAACATTGCCATTCAAGTTGTGTTTGGAAGTCATTCGTGCTTGTGTGGGATTTCTCACTGGGAGCTTCATGGAGGTCTGCCAGCAATTTTGAGATTTAAAGTCTTGTGACGGACTAGACTTTCTCCTCCTTTTTTCTCCCTCTTTTTGCTTTCTTTTTCTCTTCTTGCTTCACCCTCCCAGCTGATAATTGCTCCACCTACCAGCTGATAAGCTAGCACTCCTGTGTGGGAGGAAACATTGCCAAGCACTGCCGCATGACACAGGACAGTTTTCCAGCAGCTCACCCAGAATTTCCCAGTGAGGCTGGGGTGGGATCTGTTGCTATTTTCATTCTATGCTGTTCCAGACATCATAAACATTTCTAATTTGCAAATATTTGAATATGTGAATAGAAGGTAGTTTCAGAGTATTGCTATTTGTGTATTTGTTCCTGCAAAGGTTATCCATCACAAGTGAAGGGATTTTTGAGAAACCTTATCTTTATGTAGAGTGGAAGTACAGTACGTTTTGGTACTTCCTGTATCGTTTTTCAGAGAGGCAAACTGCGAATGAAAGCCAAAACAAATCAAAACCTCTGTGATTTCCTGATGTAAAATAACATTTCCAATTTTAGAGGACAAATGTTTAATCAGTCTTCATCATGCAATCATGGAAGAGGAAAGCTAGCATTTTTATCTTAGAAAATACATAGTGCTGGTTGTGACCTAGAGCTAGGACAAGGCTGCTTGTCCTACAGAGAAAAACCCAAACAAAAACCTAAAAACCAACAGATTTTCAGTTGATGGAGCACCATACCTCTGCGTTGTGTTGGAGCAGATTTTGCCTTAAAAGAAGCGTCATTTTGAGTAATTGTTCAAAACCACTAATTTGTAACTGTAAAGATTTTAAGTTTAAATGTCTGCCAAGTAATGGCATGTAGACTGGCTTTTAGAAGTAGGAGATTTTCTTTAATGTTATCAAGAATCTGCATCCTCCATGAGTTTCAAGTTGTTGTTATGGCATGATCCATGTTCAGAACAAAGTGCAGCTCCCTGTTTTAGCATTTGTGTGATCTCTTGGCATCTCTTCCTTCACTATCCCAAACGTTGTAGTGCTTTCTGTCTAGCCATCCAGGTCTTTCTCAGCAGTGTCTCTTGAACTTGTATTTTAACCATTCTTTATATAAATGATGCCAAACCCTTGTGTTTTGCATATTTACCTGGGGAATTAAAAGGCAAGGGTGTTTGTGTAAGCGGGAGTCTGTCGGTGCCAGTGAGCATCCTCAGTGCTGCATGCATGGAATTCTGCCATGGCTCCCGTCAAAGCTGCTGACGGAGACGAGCAGGATGCCATCAGCGGTCGGCATGCTCCTTGTTGAAAATTCATCTGTGTATTTATCTCTCAGAAACACTCATGTCTTTTGTGAAACCGTGTAAGCTTAATTTCGAGCCTATAGCTGATCATTTTCACTGTTTGATGTGAGCTAGTCTCTTGAGGTGGCTGGCGTCCTGGAGTGAAGAGATGGAAGTGAGAGATCTGCTAAATCTGCTGTTGCTTAGCGTCTCTGCCTTTGATACTGTCTCCAGAGACTGCACTGATCTCTTCTTTTCAGTCAAGAGTCTACATCCTCGCTGGGGTTTTGATGGGAGATTCCTTTAAGGCATTTTGTACTGACAAGGTTATTTTTTCCATGCACATGCAGTAGAATTTCACAGAAACCTTCAAAGAAAGGGGTTTTTTTTCCGCTTTTGAACTGAGTTCAGAGTTGCTTAGGTTCTTTGTAAAATTACCAAGAAATAAATTATATGAACGGCTTAATTAACAGTAAGTTAAGATGAAAGATGCCTGTTGTTTTTCTTACAGTTACACCATTTTTTTCATAGATATCTGTGGATGTTGAAAAGTAGCAGCTAGTAGAGCTGCCTAGTTTTTTTTGCTGAACACAACCCCTAGTGAGCACTGGCATTAGGCATTTGATTTGTACATTAAAAGAAGAACCTGTGTGTTGCATAGAATTGCTGTCTTTGCAGACTTCTGCCTTTGCCTGTGGATGAGGTCATAGGTGTTGAAAACTCCCATAAAGGTTTTTTTTTCTTTTTTTGACCAAACAATCTCAGAATTATATTTTGTTGCAAGCCTGGGAAAATGCTATTTTGAGAGATTTTTCCTCCTTTTTGCAAGAAAGGTTTTCTTTCTTAAAAAAAAAAGACAAGACAAATTGAAGATGTGAGAAATCTTTATTGACTGCTTTTCAGCTAGTACCCTAACAAGACAGGCTTGCAGCATCTTAGTCATGTGTAGGTAATTTTGCTTGTCTTTTAAGGAAAATCTCAGTGGTTTTGCCTGAAGTAAAACTGGTTCATGATTTCATTGAAAGATTATTCTGCAGTTTGGTTTGAGACCCAGTGGAGTTGTTCTGAAGAACAACTTTTGTGATTTTCCCTTGTAAAATATTCTATTAGAGATTTTAACAACAACAAAAATATACTGAAGAGATTAATCTGTTTTGTGCTGAATTTCCTTAATTTTAGAGTTTGTTCTCCATGCTGTACCTGTATGTACCACGTGGCCAAGCAGGGCTGCTGATTCAGCTGTAGGCACAAAGGAGAAGTGCATAATCCAGCGTTGTTTGCTCCGTGTTGATGAATTGCATTTCAGGGTCTGCAGCTATGGATAACTGCATGACAGAGCCAGATTTACCCACAACAAAGCCGGGTCTTCTGACTTTTCCACAGGGAAATGCTGAGAAGTTTGAGTGGGAGCACCTAGAAGAATAGGCTGCAGCAATACAGCCTCTCTGTCCTCGTTACGGGAATTATCTCTGAAGTATGGTGCACTGATTTCCATTTGCTGTAGTTATTAAATATTCAAAACAGGGGATTAGGATATCATGGAAGTGCAGACAGATCCCTCTAACGATAGTATGACTGTCAGGAGCATGCCAGTATGTGTCAGAGAGAAATTGCAATCCAGGCTATTTAGATCTGTGATAAGATCTTATTCTAGTGCCATTATAAAGTCTTGTGTTAATTGAGCAAATCTCTTTTGAAGTTGTTTCATTTCCCTCATTACGTGTCAGAGCAAATAATGGCTATTCTAATGTGCTAATTAAATTTATTTATTGATCTACCTTTTATTTAGAGAAGACAATCCAAACAAGATGCTGCAGTATGTTTTGTGGAGGCATGTGGCAAAGCATGCCCACGGTTTGGTACATCCATGGCCATGGAGAAGTTGCTCCGCCTGGGGTTTCGTTTCAGAATAGCTCAGAGTAGTAATGCAGACGAGTACATTAATCTCCTTAACTATTCAAAAATGAAAGACTGAGTACAATAACTTATTATTTATTGCTCTTCCAACATGTCTCTTCCATAAGATTCGCCATTAAAATTAAAATATAGGCGCTGTAACAGGTGGTTTAAGAGAGTCTATGGCTTTGCTGTTCGGTGCTGGAACATTTCTCACTGTCATTTCCAGCAGCTTTCCTGCCATGCTGGTGTCCTCCACCAATGGAGTGGCAGAGGGTTTGCACCGAAACAATGCCAGTGGTTACTTAGAAGGACCCAAGAGGTCAGGTTTGGCAGCTGGAAGGCAGGGAAGGTGTGATGTTGGTGAGCCACTGACAGCTGGAAAAGGCAGCAGGCACAGTTCATTCTTGCTGTACAGTAGCTCTGCTGAAACAAACAGGAGCAGTTGTTTCTGTGCATAAATACATTCCTGCATTCCCCCCCCCCTTTTTTTTTTTTTTTTACTGTAAACAACTGCCATTTATTTTTGGGATCTTGCAGAGGAAGAAGCCACTGCATGAAGCCTCTGCTTTGTGCTGCAGTGAAACCAGAATTAGGTGTGTAGGCATTTTAATAGCTACCCATCCCTCCAGAATGCTTTTGTATGTAATAAACTTTTACTAGGAGGACGACAATAATGACTATTCATTGCATGGCATAACTTCATTTTCATGTTTATTACAGATGTAGCCCTAATCTTTCATTACATACTTTAGCAAAATTATCCTTAAGATTCTTGGACACAAATCAAGAAACTAAAGGTAGACCCTGTAGTAGATGCCTCTGCCCACGCTATGCTGTGATGTAACTCTCCTGACTATTGACTGATTTATTTCACTGCACATGAATGTGCCAAATACTATCAAGCCACACTGCTTTAAACACCATATGAACACACAGCCCCTGCTTTTAGAGTTCATCATTTAATCAGAAGAGACGGGCAAACAGGAAGAGCAGAGGTAACGGAGAAGGGAAGCATGGGATTAGGTTTCCCTGCCCAGGGTAACATGTGGAATTTGTGGCAGAGCTGGAAACTAAACCTGGGCATTCCAAGCTCCGGTCTGAGGCTGACAGCTCCATTGAGGATGTGGCATCTCCTGTATCTCAGGTGGGTTGGAACCCCACAAGGGCTCCAGTCAGGTGCTCTGCTGGAAGGAGGGCCAGTTCCGAGATTAGCCCAGCCCACTCCCAGGTTTTTCCAGTGTGGGTCTGACTGGGGGGAGGTTTGCATGGCCTCTGTCCAGAGACCTGCCCGTCTGCCTGCTGAAAGTATCCTCCCTGTGTTCAGCCAGAGGCATCTCTTCTTGCCACCTTCCCCTCCTCTAATCCTGCAAAGAAAGGTTGATAAAACATAGCAATTATTTCATAGGCTAACACTGGATGGCCAAAATCAGACCTGTGGTCTGGGGGCTAAAAATACCTTCACCAGGTATTTGGAAAATAGAACACAACAGTGGATTTCAAAGAGGGAAGGCTCTTCCCAATTTCTTTTTTGAGTTAATGGTTGTAGTATGAATGCGTTTTGCCCCTGCAAGGCCACTGTTTTCTTACGTTTCCTCTGAAGTACCATTTCTATACCAAATTTACAAAAACTTGGCCAGTGTTGTGTAACAGGGTATTGAGCTGTTGGTGGTTATGTTGGCATTGAGTAGGTATTCGTTTAACTAATGTTTATATATAGATCTCTCTATCATTCTGCCTCTTGAGCTGCCCTTTTATTTGAAATGGCTTTGAAATTCAATTTATATTTAATTACAACACATGTATAAATCCAGGATTAAGGGTGAAGAGGTTCATTGTTGTCTTGGCCTTTTTTTTAAATTCATTTAATGGGATTTGTGGGAAGTCAGCACTGTTCAGAATTTTGTCTCTAATGTTTCCTTTTTTTCGATCTAATAATAACTTGTCTATCAGATAAAGAGTTTTAAAATTTTTTTTTTAGCTGTCTGTTGAAGGTATATGCCCAGAGGGGTTGGGTTATGTGAAGGTTGTGTGTCATTCTGGCTTTCTGTGCAGTGAAGTTTTTCTCAGCTGGGAGAAAAGCTAGCATTTAACCCTCAGACCACGAATCCCCTTGGCATTTGGGCAAGCCCATGCCAGACACAGGTGCTATGAGTGGTGCTCATGGTGTTCCCCACCAGTCAAATGGTGCCAGGGCTGCACGTTGATCATCACTGAGCACAGCAGAATTAAAAATCCTACCTCACTTAGCCAAGGCAGCAAGGGTAACAAGGTGACATGCAGCCTGGCCTCATATTTGTTTCACCTGTGAAACTGTTCTCCATTTAAATTTAGCTGTGAATAATCTGGCAAGGATGTTGGAAAAAAAAGAGAGCAGCTGACAGCCTCTCCATTACCTGAAATCAAATATTTCACCTCTCCATCACACTCTTGCTCTGGGAACAGGAGGTGACGGTCCCTGAGCCTCTCTGCGAGTGGAGCTGCTGGATGTGCTGCACTGGCTGACTCAGCCCATGGGATCAATGGTGCTTTCCAAACCCTGCTGGGGTTTGGGCTGAGTCAATAAAGTTGTGTGGGTTAGACGTAGTGCAAGGTCTTGCATATGAGATGGGCCTGACCCAAGGTCTTGTTTCCACACGTATTTGTGTCTCCCTCTGGCCCGAGAAAAGGCAAAACTAGTGCGGGCTCAGGATGTCTCATTTGTACAGAAGCTGAATGGATCACAGCCATGGGCTTTTGTTGTCCCTCGCCTCTTTGCCCCAGACCTGAGCACAAAGACTGTCCTACTCTCTGTCTTTTCCCTCCTTGCTCGTCACTGCTACATTTCCACTGAGAAACACTGTCCCCTCCCTCCTGCTGTGCCTCACTGTCCCAGAGCCCTCCCCGGTCCCTTTCCAGGCAATTGCATGACCAAGGAAGGCACAGAGGAATGCTGTGGGCTCCTCAGTTCCCCAGTGTGCTTGGTCCTTGCCTCCTTCTTTGGCATTGCTGTTGGGAGCAGAAAGCTGTGCAAGCTTGGTCATTGCACAGCTGCTCAGCTGCACACATGCTGGCTGGATGCAGCATCTCACCAGTGCATCCAGGGTAATTCCCTCCCACCAGGACTGGAGTAAGGAGAGAGGTCTGTGCATGTGAGTTGCATCTACACTTTTGCAGTGTTTTGTTTCATTTTCTTCTGCTCACAGTGAAGTCCAATGAAAACTTTGTGAGCCAACACCTGTTGTTAAACACCTGCTTCCTTTGCAAAATAGTAAACAATTAATCCGTGAATGGGCATGGATGGAACTGGCCAACAAGATAATAAGGCAGTTCAAGCCAGATCTTTCTCAAATGGATGAGCAGGCGCCTCCTCTAAATCTGGGTCTCCTGCATGTACCACCATTTGTCTCCCCTCTGATTAGGAATGCATTGAATAAATCGGGTAGCACTGCGTTTAATGTGTTCATTGCCAGCCTGCCATTTGTTGACGCAGTGTTGGCATGATGAGCAGCTGCAGGTCAAATTTACTGCCAGGCTCCCCTAAGTCTGCAGCTGCTAAAAATAAACATTTTGCGCAGGTGGAGGCTTTGGCTGGGCTTGTGTTTTGGCTTAACTTGCAAAGTTTGGGATCTTTTCTGAGGTATGCAAATCACATTAGAAATATTTGGCAAGACAAGTCAGTGCCTGAACATAAAGGAATTCCACTTGAGGATCTGAAGCAGCTCTGATGGGTCTTTTGGCACAGCATCAACTGCCTGAACTTGACAGTGTCTTCCATATTGCTGTGTTTTCCAAGGTTTTGGTCATCCTGATGAGGTGTTGGCTCCCTCTAAGAAAAGTTTGTCAAGATTGAACTTGGTCACTCATTGATTGATTGGTGATCAGTCTGTTGGGATATCTGCCCTGTATACTCATGGCCCTGGTGTTGGACTGCCTGGCTATTGCAGTGATATTGATACCAGAAGAGCCACTCAACAGCAGATGTTTCACTGAATCGGGAAAATGAGGCAGCTGGAGGCAGAAGTTGGCAGTGGAAGGACCATTGAGTCCATCTCCAGGGAGCAGAAGGTTCAAGTCAAAATAGCACTGCAGATCAGAAGAGAATCCAGGTTTTAGACACCAGTGCTGCAGTCCTTGTAAAATAAGCACTCAGCTTCCTTGTGCTGGAAAGAAAAAGATGCTTTTGAAAGTTTGCAAATGGAATTGCTATTAGGCAGTTAGCATTTAAGCAAGGTTTAGAGAATAATGCTTGTGTGTAATATACTCATGCAAGAGAGTCCATCTGAATTAGATGGACTGGATCTCACCTGCTGTTATCTGATGAGGAGATGATCCATGAGCTTGTTGGGACCAGAAACAGAAAGGTGAAAAATAGTTCCCTTTATCCCCACTGCTCTCCATCGCTGAGCTACAGCTCCTCATCCAGAGACACCTTTGCATACTGTGGTCCCGTGTCCCTTGGGAATTGTTCCTGGCCTCTGTGCTTATACTGCACTTTCGTATATTTTGGAGAGAGTCAGAGCAGGTTCACACAATTTCAATAAAACTGTCCTGGGTCAATATCTGAGATAAGCCTCTTGCTTTCAGCAATGGCAGCCATTGTAGATAAGGGGTGATTGAAAAAGTTCCTGAGATTTCATATACTTCCAAATAAATAAATAAATAAATAAATAAAATTTAGCATCCTTCCAGCACTGGGAATCCCATGTGTTCAATTAAAAAAAAAAAAATCACATTTTATCTTGTCACTATAAAATGAAATTAAGAAGCCTTTAAAAACCTTTAAAACTGGCTTCTAGATGTGTTGATTTGATTCACATGTATTTATGAAATGGGACATTCAGTGTGAGATTTAATAGCTGGTTAAGAAGAAGAAAAAAATGATTGTTATAAATACTTATTATTTTATTTCCTTCTGCTATGGCTTTGTTCAGGGAGCTTTCTTGCCTTGCTACCTGACTGCACACTGAATTTCATTGTTCAGTAATCCAGTCCAGCTGTTCCAGCTGTTAAATATTCAAGCGAATACTGGGTGTTTTTCTTAACAATTCGTTTGTATTTAGTTACCTTCTTCCAGTGCAGATTAGCTACTGAATAACCAGGAGTTGGAATAAGAGCTTGTAATTTTAGATGCTTCCATATGTACTTGGCTTAACACATTATTTTTCCTCAAAGATTGTACTCATAGGTATTTTATATTAATATTTTTCTAAAGTCTTAACTTCTAGATACTTTTTAGATTTTAATATACATCAGGACTTTCAGCTTGTGTCTAATTGACACCACTCACTTTCTGTTTTTCTATTGTTTGAACAGATTTTGCTAAAACAGTATAGCTTATTAATTTAGGGAACTGGTGAAATACTGGTGGATTTAAATTTTGTCTAGGAAATCACGTGAATAGTGTGTTTAAAGCCTGAGGATTGAAACTGCTTAGGTTTTTGGGGTTTTTTTTAAGTTCTATTTCATGTTCTGCTGAAGCTGTAAAAGGTTTGGTGTTTGTTTGTTTTCCTCTCTGATTAGTAATCCAAAATATTTTACTGAGCAATTCTGATTTTTCTGTAAGAGTTTTGAAGAGGGGTACTTTTCTACAGTAGAATTATGGGAGTGCTGTGTTGTTGCATGGTGTCTTCTTTCCATGGCTATTTCGGTGTCTTTGAGTGATAGTATTTCCTTGGCTAGCACTAGATGCTGCTTCACTTCCAGCCAAACCAGGCAGCCTGGAGAGCCCTGTGGGACTGTGCAGCAGCAATGCTTTTCTGTGTATCCTCAGTCTAAAAACTCTGGTCAGGTTCTGACTACACTGTATTTGCTACTGTGTAAATAATACGTGTGTGCAAACCCGGTCCTTCAGACAGCGTGGTGGCATTAAGATGGCTGTAAATTGCAAAGGGTTGATTTACTGAAACAATTCCGTTTTGGTTGAAGCAAAATTACCTGATAATTTGGGTCATATTTAGAGAACACTTCTACTTGGAGAAAGAAAAAAAGCCTGTTTTTTCTGAGCTAAGAAAGCTATTTCTCCTCTGCAGATTAAAATTGAATATTAGGAGGGAAGGCTACACCTCTCAAGAAGGAGATATTTTTCACAGATTTGTTGAAGATTTAGTAGGAAAGACACCAAAGCTTGCCATTTTCTCCTGCGTTTCCCATTACTTTAGGATTGCAGTAGTAACCAGGCATGTCATAAGCCTAAGTTTAAATTGGAGATTTTTAGCAGATGGTTTCTGGCAGAGTGCTCTAGACATAAGGTATTTTCATTTGTGTTTAACTCCTACTGAAGTAGTATTAAATTTTTTACATATTCATTGCCTGAAAAGCATAGGAATTACTATAGGGCCTGTGAAGAAGTCTGTGCTTATTGACTGAGAGATAAGATATTTGACTTATCAATAGAAATTAAAAGATTTTTTTTTTTTTTACTACTGTGTTTGCTTTGGTTGTTTGGGTTTTTTTTGCAAATTTCTTGGTTTTTTACACTTGCCTGCTAAAAGCAGTTCTTGCAAAGGGCCTTTCTTTTGATGATTTTTTGTGTATTTTCATCTTTGCATTTGAACTAAACTGTTTGAGATGAAACTTTACTCTCAGGATATAACTGTGCCTTTAGATGTTCTCTCTAACACTGTGCATTCGGGAATCTGTGGTCTGTAGTGAGTGCAGAAGACATGTCCCTGCTGAGGAAGGGCCACACAGGGCTGTAGTCCCTAAGAACATCCATTTTAATGGAGTACATGGCACCAAAACAATAGAAATGCCAATTGGCTCCAACCGTGTGCACGAAGAGAGGGCTGTGACACCAGCCCTGTCAGAGGTTGGTGTCCGCATTCTTCTCGTGGTCCCTGGGAGTAGGGGATCAGTAGGGTACCACTGCCTTGTACACCTGCCCTCGTTGCCAATACCAGCTATTTTTCACAGCAGATGGGTTGCAAGGGGAGTCCTGTGCCTTTTGCCCAGCACACCTTTAGCTGATGGTATGGAGGAGGCAGGGCAGCTCTTGGGCAGATCTGCCTGTGCTGCTGGATACAGAAAGTAATGGAAATACCTACCTTGGGACTTTGCTTAACAGTGCTGTCATAGTTTGCTCAACAAGAGTTGCTTTTTGTTTGCTTCCACAGTAGTTTGGGTTTAGGGAAGAAAGGACTTAAAGACAGTTGTATTTTTTCACGGCTGTTTTCAATCAGAGATCATGCAAAATATCCATCAGTGAGATTTATGTTATTTGTATAGCAAGGCAATGGAATTATCGTCAGTCTTGAGACTTGTCTTGCATCAATAGGGGAGGAAACCATTTGCTTGGTACAGTTCCTAGTGTAATTACCTAAATAATAGACTTCATACAGCCAGAAGAAAGAAAGAGCAAATAGTTTCTGCACTGCCTCTGACAGGGTAGTGTAGGAAACATATTGCAGTGAGTGTAAGAAAGGCTGCGCCGGCTCAGACCCAGGATCTGTCTGGCCTAGCAATCTGTCTTCTGCCCTGACCGTAAGCAGACACTTAGGAAAGAACAGGAAAAAGAGGAATAGATTTGTATGTGATCTGAATTTAAGTCCTGGAATATTACCACTGACATTAAACATAGGGGCAGATTTCAGACACTCAGAGAAGTTCCTTTTGAAACTGAAAGGGATGGAATGCAGATGGGGAAGTGTCTTCCCTGTGTTCACTTTCCTCAAGATCTTTCTAAAGTGGTTTGCTCAAAGAGTTGCTATAGGATTTATTTTCTTTGTAACCAGAAGTCGCCACTAACGCTTAGCAAAATGTTTTCGGAGGACTGCTGACAGTTGTGCTGGAAACCCTGAAGTAAAGTGCTCCCTGCTTTCAGAAGCCATTTTGTTTGCTGTGCTGATTAAATTTGCTTGGAGCAGGTTTAATTAAGGTGGTGTTGAAAACGGTCACTCGAGCCAGGGACTCGTGTGTGTTGGGGTGCCTCCATGCTAATAGCAATAGTTCAGCTGAATTAAAAAGGGAGGGCTTCACCTGGCTTCTTATTTGGCTCACTTGTTGAGGGAGGATTATTAGGGCCTCAATATTTATGTACCAATTTGTGTTACCAGTACCCACTCTGGCAGATTTCAGAGCATTTTGATTTACTTCCTGACAGGTGTGACTTGCTTATTTAATGTAGGTCTATAAATGGAAGGGAAGACTGTTGGATAAATAGAACAACAATAAAAAAACCCCAAAAATATAATGCTTGATAATTAAATCAAGCATTAAATAATGCTTGATACCTTTTGTATCATAATAGAAGAGAAAATGCTAGAAAAGTTTCCAATGCAGATGGGCCGTTTCCAGATGTGAATAAATATTTCTGCATTCCAGAGAAGTAGAGCTGTGGGTTGACCCCTGGCTCTGTGAATGGGCTGAATCAGCACCACATATCCCCAAAGCTTCAGCTTTCTGAATATCATCCAACCCGACAATACTACTGGGTAAGCTTCTACCTTCCCTTTTGCCCAGTTTAATCTTTCTGAATTACCTGAAAAATAGGATAATTTAAAATAGCAAAATATTTTTTCCTGGGTAAAGTCTGGAAGGCTGTTTTTATCTGTGCTGTTAAATCCATTAGGGTTGTTAGAGCTGCGACAGCTGGAAAGCAGAGCATAGCCTTACATGTGCTCTCAAATGGCAAAGGCATTTGGAAATTTAGGCATTTGATTTCCCCCATGCTTGAAGGTGTCAGCCAGCCATGTATTTTTAGGTCAGGTGTGCATATGCAGGCACAATGGATTGCTGTGGGCAGAAAGTGCATCTCCACTCCAAGGATGTGTTAGAAGTAAAAATGGAAATGAGCTGCAGGTCATGCTCCAGATCTTTCTGATCTGTTTGCGTGCTGTATGTAAAAGAGGAGATGGCAGATGACAGGGTGGCTGAAGGATCCCATACCCTACAACCTGGTTCCCAGTCCCTACTGGTTGCAGCTGCTGGTGTTGCAGTGCTTCTCCAGTGAGCCAGACCACAGCCTGTGGTGAGCAGCCCCTCTTTTTGCTGGCTGGATGAGTGGAGTCAGCCTATGGAGATGTCCTGGGTGCCTCAGGCCAGGATATAGTAAGCAGGGCTGTATATAGTGAGGCTGAGGTGTGGAAAAAGAAGAGCATCTCACCCTGTTCCCCAAGCTGCACCCATAAAGAACTTTTTTTTTTTCAAAATGCTCAACATGTTCAGAGTAAGCAGGTTCCTTGTGTGTGTGTACCTTTAGGTGGTGACTGTGGGTGACAAACCTGGGGTCAGCTGTGATTTTCCTGTGGAACCATACCTGCTATACAAGCAGTTGCTGCAAGGACTTTGCTGAAGTTTATAGTGTGTATATGTAGTTGCTAATTCAATAATGCAGGAAGTATGCGCTCAGCTTTAAGCAGTTAGTGCTTGAACTGGTGTCGAAACACAGAACGGCAGAAGAATGCCAAGTTACTGGCCAGTTACCATGCAAACAACAACACGTTATGAAATATGACATCTTGTTGGAACAGAGGCATGCTGTGTTGGGAGCGTTGCTGGAAATTTGGAGATGTATATATATAATTTCTTTGTTCGTGCCTGTATTGCATGGAAACGACCTGGAACCACACCATCACAAAACTGTAAAACTGTATAAAGTTGACAATCCCAGTACAGAGGCTTTGGTGCCCAAATAAGTGAGGATGCAAAAAGCTAAGTCAGAAATCAAAACTGTAGCTCTTGACTTTACAGGACAACTGTAGTGAATGTTAGAAATACGTACTCTCTTGTGGGCCAGGTGTCAGGTTTGGAAAGTACAAGTTCTGTTCCATTTTTAATGGACTTTTTGTAGGATCTGATGTTATCCAGCCTGGAATATAGGTTATTATTTCTCCATATACCTCACTTTCCTTTAAGTTAATATGGAGATTTCAATTAGATGTTCTGCTTGAGGCTAATGTAATTATTCTGTTTGAAATCAAGCAACCACAGGCAAAATGGAAGTGCAAAATGATACCACATTCTGTTTCACCAGCCCATCATCTGATGCAAGTTGAATTCTGCCAGGAGCAGTAGATTTGTGCTTGGTAATCTCTGTTTTGTCACTAGTAAACATATTTTATTATGAAAAGATGCCCCTAAAGTTCTGCTTCTCCAACAAGCTGAGTTTCTTTCGGCATGAAATCTTGTTGTCCCCTCCTACCTGTTTTCTTTCTGATGCCCCACTCTCCTTGTCATTGCAAGGAAATGACCCTTTGTCTCATGCAGCTCGCATTCTTGAATTCACTGCCTGACTGATTAGCCAAGGACACGCACACCCAAAGTACTGGGTGTGAAGCTCTGTTGCCAGACAGCTTGCTCAAAACCGCTTCAGAGGAAAGAGGAGAGGGGGAAGAAACCCACTTGCCAGAGTAAGGACAAAGCTTATTTACTATTAAAACTTCTCCAGTCAGCAGAAGCAATACTAGCTGCAAAGCTGCATTTGCATTTATAGTACAAATATGAAAAATGAACTCTACCACGAGCATGTCCTCAAAGAGATTATAAATCCACTCCCTTGACTGGTATGCAGTGCAGTGTTTTGATTGTTATATCTAGATATGTAGCAGTTGAAAGTGTGGCATGCTTGGAAAGACACTGATGCAAGGATTTTGCAGTCAAAGTAATTTTACAGTGGAAAACACTGTAATGAGAGCAACCCCGCTAGTATGGGACTGCTGTGTTGTTTTATTGGATATCTGTAAAGTTTGGCATGTGGTGGGTTAATAATTAGATACTCTTTGTGTATAGTTCAAGTGAAGGCCACCAGCTATGACTTCACTTTGGCTGGGGTTTCCCTGTAATCCATTTAGCAAATTAAAGAGATTACTTTGATTGGTGCCATTATCTCCTATTCTCTTGCGGTTGAACCACTTAACCTGTGCTTAATTGAAAGAGATAGAGAGGGTACAGTAACAAATACAATCAAATGAAAGGGGCAATAGGATCTGTAGGCCAAACAAATGATCAGCACTAGGCTAACAATAGCAGATTAGAGGTGAGATCAATTAATTAGAAGCTATTGTAGGCGTTGGGTGGCTGCCAAGCTTTCTAATAGCCTAAGCCATCATGCCGTTCTGTTTAGGAGGATTTTAATGACTGGGAGTTGATGCAGTTATTTCAATAATTACCTATTTTAATAATTACTTCATTAGAATATAAAATGTATTGTTCTGCAGGCTCTGTGGGAAAGACAGTTTTGTTAACAGTGCACCTGGATCCACGGGTGGGTACGTACCAGTGCCAGTCGTGCCCTGCAACATCCCAGGGCTGGAGCTGCGAGCGCAAAGGTCACCGGCTGCCTTGGGATTCCCAGACTCATACCAAGAGGTGCAGGCCACCTGCCTGGTTGTATTTCCAGAAGTGCTGCCTGCAGGCCTTTGGCTGGTGGGGGCTTTGAGCAACAGCTTGTGAGTTTTTGTTGTCTGCAGTGCTGTAGGGGTGCCCAGGTATGTTTCCATTTCTGCTCAGCACCCAAGGCTCCAGATCATGGCTCTGGGTAGCCCTGGTGGGCCCAGGCTGCACCCATTTCTGAATCAGTCAGAGCAGATAGGATAGGAGCAGACAGATAGGAATAGGTAGTGACTGGTAGAAGTGGGCAAGGCAGAAATATTGTCTGTCTGCTGGGAGATGAGGAATTTCCTCCACTGGTGTAGGAACGTTAGGTGCATCCTGCTGGAAAGCCTAAGGTGCTCTGGTTTGACCTTCAGCCCAGCTGCTGGGATAACCTAGCTCCATGCTTGATATATATTCAAGTGAGCAAAGTTGTAAAGAACAAGCTTTGATCTCCTCAAATATTATGATTTATTAGTACTCGTTGTCCACACTGGCATAGAGCAGTTGGTAGGTAGCATGCTTTTCATGTGCAGTAGCAAATCTTTTTTTAAAATGAACTTTCTAGGAGTCACTGAATTTGGTTTCAAAGGCAGTTGAGACTGTAAGTTCAAAAAGTTTTCTAGGAGCAAGGAAATTACTGTAAAATCTTCAAGAAAGGCTTTACTGTTAAATACTTTTATATATGCGTATATATGATGAATATGGTGGCAGGGAGATTTACACATAGCCATGTGTGTGGTACTAAATTTTTATTCTGTTTTTTTGCCACGTGCTGAAGAAGGCAAATGTTGCCTCTGGAGGTGTGGAATATCCCAAGGAAGTAATATTTAGATCTGGAGAGCAGAATTTACCTTAAAGTTAATGTTTAAAATGCAAACCTATTTTCTTCCATTGGAGGGGTTTGAGGGAGTGGAAAAGGAATTGGAAAGGGCAAACATTTTCCAAGACATTGAAACGATTTAGGTGCAAAATTTCAGCAAATTTTTTTTGTGACTTTTTCAGGCTGGTGATTTTATCTGGATGGGAATTGTGCCAAGAAACTTAAATAAACATGCAATTTTCTTGTAGCTTTAATTCTTCTTGTTGATTTTTCTGCAAAATGGTAAACTGGGTTCTTGTTTTGAGTGCGTGCATGAACAGGATTTGCTCTGAACTGGGACGCCAGATTCCCAGGAGATTAGCATTCAAGGAAAACCTGTAATAGAATAATAGCAAGTACTGCTCTGAATTTGGGCAGCACTGAGTGGCAGATGTACATGGAGATAAAGAAGAGAGCATTGACTCCAGGAAGTAGGAGTCCTGGTCATATAATTACTCTGTGATAATGAAGAAAATTAGAGAGCGTGGTATTTTGGTAGGGCTTGGTGAGGCTGCATGTTTGGGTTTGTGGGTAAGTGCTCAGAACATCTTGGGGTTTCCCAAACTATACAACCCTTCTGGAATGCTGTGTCATTAATCTCCAGATAGTGTGAGAGTGGAAATAGCCATCCTGTGCCCTTTCCATCTCTGATCTTTATTCAGAAACATGTAAAATGCATGTGCATATGATAAAGCAAAATAGTTAGTGTAGTTTAATTTATTATAACTTCAGGACAGATCAGCTTTATCCAAAGAGTGAATGAAGTCACTCTATTTAAATCCAAACTGCTTGCTCGCTCCTTCTAAGGGAGAAAGGTAGTCAGTAAAGAACTTGGTATCCCTGGATGGCCTTGGTTCAGCAGAGACACAGGAGTGGCTGATGCACAAAACAGATGCACTGAAGTTGACTATTGAATAAGCAGTCAAACCCATTGTCAGGTCTTTGTGGTACTGAAGTTTTCTTCGACATTTGGTACTGGTCATATTAATTTTTGCAGTACAAGACTGCTCAGGTTTTAATGCATATATTTTTCATAACTAACATCTATATTTCTCAAATAACACATGCTGTGTAAATAATTAATTTTGGAGAATCACATCTAAACCCCTTAGCTTGGATGAGGCAAATTCTTTTAAATGAGTAGGTTGAACAGGCATTAGAGCTAAATATCCTCTTACTCCAAGGGATACTAACCCCTCAGGGCAGGATTCAGGTCATTAGCAGGTCAGTTTAGGAAAGCATATACTGTTGCTGCCTCCATCCGTCCTGGCCTGAAGATAAACATAAGACTTCAGTTTCCATTGTTACCAGACCAGGAACCTTCACAGGCCATAACAGCAGCTTAACAATTGTTAAAATACATTTCTGAGTTTAAAAGCCTAGAGGTTTTATCAGTAATAGAAAACATAGTGGGTTTGGTGGGTTTACAAAGGAATGCATTAATCGAATCCTTTGTGCCCCATCAGAATTTTATATGTAAATATCTACTTACATGCTCCAAGAGAAGTGTATGTATGAAGAACAAATGACACACAGTGGACTGGTAGGTTTAAGATTTATCAGCACGCATTTAAGATGGCTGCAGTCTAAGGTTACACACTAAAAGGACAAGTAATCTGGCCATACCAACTGTGTGCCAATAAACTTGTTACACAACACTATCCCATATTCGTTTATATGCCATATGGGTTATAGAAAAGCTATTTAAGAATCTTTTGGAGGGCTTTAAGCTTTATTGTGACTTTTTTCCCAAGATCCTGCTCTTGCAAAGAGAGGAGGTATGCTTATTAAACAGCGAAACACCTTTAGAAATGACCTAAGAACTTTTCTCTTAAAAGGGTTGATGTTATAACCTTCAAGATTGAACTGGTGGGCACACCAAATCTTTGGTGCTCACTGGTAGAGCTGAAGGTAGCTGTTAAACTTTCACAACAACAAAGAAGCTGTATTCACAGAGTTGTCCATTTCTGCCTAGAGCAGGGAGAAGATGGCCTCTTTCCCTACCCTCATTGCTTTTCATGGAATTACAGTGCACAGCCGTGGAAAGGACTTTAACTGCATTGAAACTGAAAAGGACCGTATGTATATTGAAGACCAAAATCTAGAACGCTGTATCCTGTAGAATGACAGAAAGTAGAAAATGTAATTTTTTATATGGTTAGGGGGTCAGCATTAAGTGTTCTTTGTCTGCACTGTTCAGAACCTCTAAGATACTGGACATATCCTCAGGGATTTAGAGATTCCAGGTCTAAAACTGGTGTTCTCTTAGCTGGGGTGTCAGACCTTGTGTTACTCCATGTGCTCTCAGCAGCTCTTCCAGATGTGCATGCACATGCACATGCACAGAGATGTTGTCTAGAAAGTGATTTTAATAGTAGCATTTCTTCCTGATTTTTTTCCCTCCCTACTGACCTCTCCAGTCAAAAGGTGTACATTGGAGAGACACAAGTTGAAATTTTTGTTAAAAACCCAAATCTGTTAGTAATCTGGGTTGAAATCCTACCCTGTGGACATCGGTGACAAAAATCCTATTACTTCAGCAGGGACTGGATTTCAGTCTTTGTGCTTTTTATGTTTATAAGATTCGTGGAAAAGCCAAGTTCAACACTAAAAACACATGCAAGGTATAAAACCAAAATGCCGACATGCAGACTTTCAATAAAATAGGGTCTAATAAGTTACTGTCCAATCTGGATGACAGATATTGTGTAATACTGTTTCAGTGGTCAAATCTGCCTTCATCATGGTTTGGAGTTAAAGCAGGAGATGGTCAAAATATTGCCAGTGATTGTAATGTAAAAAATAAATTACAGGAAGTTAAAGAAATGTGTCAAGAAGGAGGCCTGAGACAGGGTTCAGCAGCAGAGTGTAATGGATTTGATCGCTCCTGCTTTCCTTAGGAGGAGTCACTGTGTAAAGTATTTGGAGATAATCTGAGTAGAAGGGCTGCAGCCAAAGCCCTGTATTTCTTTTTCCAAGTCTCTGATGCAGAACATTCTTAGTTCCTTCACTGCCCCTTGAATTCAAATCCTGGCTTTGTTAGTCCAAATAAAATATAAATCCAGGATATATTTCAGTCCCATCTGTATGTGCTGGGTGAAGTACAACAGGTGGAATCCATTTGCTGAATAATTACTAGGATGCAAACAACGAAGAGCTTTACAAGGAAGTCATCTCTCTTCATCACAGCTCTGGTGTTAAGGCCATATTTGTTCCTGATAATCAGCAAAATTTCAAAAGACCAGTAATGAAATAACTCGGAGCCCTCTCCCCAAAAGCCATATGTTCAAACAACGAAAGACTTGCCGTCCTTTCAGCAAAAATTAAAACAAACCCTTTGAAGATTACCGCAATTATACTCCCCTCCCCCTTTTAACCATAAGCAAGCTTTTGCAGCTTTCTGCTCTGACAGGGGGTTAGAAAGGGAAGTTCATTTCTGGAGAGGCTGAATTCTGGGTGCCTGATGTCAGAGCTCCTCCTGCCCATGCCTCCGTCCTGCCCTCTTGAACTTGGTGGCAAAGCTCCTCTTCATTAACTTCAGCTGTACAAGGTCAGACCAACCTCAACCCCCAAGTCATCTGCCTCTGGAGAGACATCTGTACTGGCCTTAGCAAGAGGTAACCATTTATTATTCTCTTATACCTTTTAATGCCCTTTGTGACTCTCACCTCTGTGTGTTGATAAGCACTGGATTAAGCTGCCTTTGCACATGGAAGTTACTCCACCTACATCCACCTCATGCCATGCTGCTGCCTTCCCGGCCATTGGTGGCTCCAGATGTTTGGTGCCCCCCCAATATCATCTTTGTTCTGCAGACACTAAATACCCCTCAGGAACTGAAATCAGGCCTCCTTGGGAGCAACTGCATGCAACAATTAAAAAAAAAGTGATTTTTGTATTTTTCATTGGCGATGAGTGCAGTTTGATTCTCGCTGGGTGAGCCTAGTGAACATGGTGGGTTTGTGAAAGGTAGAGAAGCAAAACTGGTCATTTCTCCTGGCAGGAGTTGGGAGTTGCTGGTGAAGGAACATGGGCTGTGAATATAGAGGTCATGGTAGGGGGAACCATGGGACTGGCTCTTCCAAAGCACCCTTATCAGCTCGTACTACTTCTGTAAAATGATGGTGAGCCATAATGCTTTAATTACTCATTTTCCTTGTGTCCCTCTATTTCTTTAAAAAATTTAATAGTATGATGGGAGTAATGTAGAAGATACAGATAAGTAAGGAAGCTTTGAGGCACTGCCTTTTTCAAAAATTTGTTAATTTAATTAAATCACTGGTTGATAAATTACAGATTCCTTTTTGATAAGGATGGCCAATTCCTTGTTGAATCAAGGAGTCACATAGAAATAATTGTTGTGGGTTTTTTTTCCTCATGTAAAATACAGTAAAAATAATATTTCTGTTTCTTATTTTCTTTTTTAAAATATTTTTTCAGTTTTGCATATTTGGTATTACATCTGTCAATGCCAAGATGCAACTAAGGAAAGACTGGCATCCTAGATATTAATTTGAATTGTTTTTGTTTGGTTTTGACTTGAAGCATGTACTCCCATGCAAATTTGCAATTTTTCCTCTGGGATTGCTGTTTGGAGCATCGCATAGGTTGATAATTTCCTCTTCCAGGACTCTAGTTTACACCCAGCTACCTAATGTCAGAGTTTAGGCAGAAGACCTGGTCCTATAAAATAACATTTTAAAGTCGAGGTCTTGAATTGCCTGTGACCTATTGACACACAAAAGTATTTAATGTGACTTCAACATGACATGTTGTTTCAAAGTAGCATGTTCTCTGGGTTTTTTGTGTTTCATGACAGGGGGATTATTAGTAGTAGTATTAGTATTACTACTACCATTTTAGTTGACACCTCCCTGCACACATTGGCATCAGTTGTTGTTGCAGAGCAAAGGTTCTTCCTTGTGAATGGGTTGTATGCTTTGCAAAAAAACCCCATAAACAAATGACAACCCTGCAATGTGCTGGAATCCTGCTCACACGTAATTACCTGCTGAATAAGAAGTGGATCGGTGACAAAACCCAACAGAGCTGGAGCAGCTCGCAGCAATAAGATTTTTCAGGGTGTAAAACATTTGTGGGCAAAGATTGTGTAATAACTTTACCGTATTCCCGATAAATTCTTGAAAAGCCTTAAATCTGATCTTTAAGTTTGACAGATATGGTATATTTGTGTGGTGGTTTTTACCTACTGTAGCGCTCTGTCCTCTGAGTACGGCTAAGAAAAACCTGTGAGACTGTTAAATGGGAGCTTCACCTGCCAGTCTGTACTGCAAGATCTCTATAGCAACCAAACATAAATCAAGAAAATGGCCCCTTTTGTAAGTTGGTTAATAGGCACAACATGCTTCTTTAGAAAATCCAACTATTCTTTCAATAGACTTTGATTGAAAGTCAGCCTTTTCTACAGACACATTCACATTCACATCTAGTAGCAGCTTGTATGGCTGTCCAAGGTCTAATTTATTACCCTTTAAAGATTGGGCAAAGAAAAAATGGTTCTCGGAACAATGTTTACATTCAGAGGCATAAGCACAGTGCCACAAAAGAGCATCCTTTTGTTCTGAACCCAGAATATTAATCTTTAACCTACTACTTATTTCAACTCCTCCTGCTTTTATTTGGTTAGCCACATTCTTCCCTTGTAATTGAAATCTTAACGATTTAATACCTTATTTATTAGCGGCGCTGGGAGAACAGATCTCTCTGCTGTTGTTTTTCCTAAATCTTGATGTGTATTGATAAATTCCTTAGACTTTTCCGCTAGTACTGTGAGCCGACTCTTCTCCTAAAGAGGTTTCCAAAGGCAAAGGCAGGCATTTTGGCTACCAGTGTTTCTGACATAAAATTCTGGTGTGCTAACCAGGGTGTAATCTTCTTCCTACTTTATTTAGGGAATTATGCGCTGGGAATATTTCTAACAGATATATTGTGTTCAGGTCCCCATAAATGCCAAAGGAAAACATGCAAGTGCAATACAGTAGAGGAGGAATTGGATGCCAAAGTGTTTTTATGTGAGATCTGGAGCTGACTCAATAACCAAATTGTAGATTTTCCTTCAAAGGAGAAGGAAAACTTTGCAATTCCCCCTTTCTTTCTGGCTGTGGGGGAAAAATAAAAGTACATCTGGTTCAAATATATTGCAACAGGAATTAACCCGCTTACTTTCAACTAAGACAGGAAGCATGGGAGAAGTGGTTTTCAGGGAGCGGATGAATTAAATGCACTTAGCTTGGCATGGGCTATTGCATGTCCCTGAGCATGGGGGGCATCTTCCCTGGATGGAGGCAGAGAGGGGAATGGAGAAGAGCACTTCAGGCACCTCATTCCTGGCCAAAGTGGGAGGGATCAAGTGTCACCTCCTTATTCTGAAAGCAAATTGAAGAGAGTTTGGGAGGTGGGGTGGGGGGGAAGAAGTGCTCTGCATGAGCAAACTAGGGACTGTCTTCAGCAAAATCCTGAAAACGCCCCTTATGGTTCTCCTGAGAAACAAAAAGATGTAAAAATATCTTAGCCTCAGAAGTGTTCCAGTGGTTCACATATGGGTGCCAGGAGATCTGTGTACATACATAGGCAGATGCATATGCAGACGCACAGCACACATTAGTGTTTGCATGCCTCAAGTAGGCTCACTGCTGCCTGCTTTAGATGGAGGCACAACACATAATTTGAATCCTCATTTTACTTTTCTGTTAAAAAATTGCAAAAATGTGCAAAGTTGTGTATGAAGCTGTTAGCTGGTTAGTGCTTTCTTCTGTGCCACTTTCCCTTTTGGCATTAGTGTGGGATGTTACTTGGGGGGATTCTTTGGCAAACGGTGCCAGCAGGCACAGTGTCATCACTGTGCCAAGTGCCAGAACAGTTTTCACCCCTTTTGTTAATGTACAAAAGGCTAGTTAATATATGTTACTGCATTGCATTGAAAAAATCACAGAATTACAGGATGGGTCAAGTTGGAAGAGACAACAGTGGGTCATTTGGTCCGACCCCCCTGCTCAAGCAGGGCCATCCCAGAGCACATAGCACAGGATTGTGTGTCCAGGTAGTTCTTGAATATCTCCAGTGAGGGAAACTCCACAACCTCTCTGGGCTTGTTTCACAAGCCCAGTGTTCCAGTGCATGGTCACTCACACAGTAAGGAAGTTCTTCCTTATATTCAAGTGGAACTTGCTGTGCATCAGTTTCTTCTCATTTCTCTCGTCCTATTGCTCGGCACAACTGAGAAGAGCCTGGCTCCATCCTCTTGACACCTTCCATGAAGATACTTGTAGAAATTGATATGGTTCCTTCTCAGTTGTTTCATCTTGAGGCTGAAAAGGCCCAGCTTCCTCAGCTATTCCTCATAAAAGAGATGCTCCAGTCCCCTATTGATCTTTGTAGCCTTCCATTGGACCTTCTCCAGGAGCTGCATGTCTCCTGGGGAGCCCAGAACTGGACACAGCATTCCAGAGGAGGCCTCACAAGGGCTGAGTAGAGGGGCAGGATCACCTCCCTTGCTCTGCTGGCAATGCTCTTCGTAATGTGCCCCAGGACACCATTGGCCTCCTTGGCCCCCAGGACACACTGCTGGCTCATGGACAGCTTTTTGTACACCAGGACCCCAGGTCCATCTTCACAGAGCTGCTTTCCAGCAGGTCAGCCCCCAGCCTGTGCTGGTGAGTGGGATTATTCTTCCCCCAGGGCCGGACCCTGCATTTTCCATTGTTGAATTTCAGGGTTGTTCTCTGCCCATCTCTCCAGTGGTACACAGTATATGTCCTGATGTTATTAACTGCATCAGTAACTTTGTAGCAAACATTTGTTAGACATCTGTCACCCCTCAGACTGCAGTTGGTGAAATGCTGCAACTGGCAGTCACTTCTCCTTCCAAAAGCCTGTGGAAACAGATGAGCACTGCTCACATCACGTCACGTTTGTAATGGGGAGATAGGTAGACTGCTTCAGAGTAGTAGGCACATGGAGGATGTTTCTTGGCACGTTGAGGGGGGCTTTCAGTTCAGCCCTGCTTTCATTTCAGCCCTGGTAGCCTGCCTGATACACATGGTGGTGGAGGAGGTGTCTGCTATATACTTCAAAAACCCCTCAAAACCCCACAAAACTAACACAGAACAAACACCCAAGCAAACAAAAAAATGAATAAACAAACAACAATAAAACCCCAACACATCTTTCAGAAGTGGCCACAAGTTTCAGAACCTTGGCAGGTATGTCTGTCTCCATACTCAGGATCAGAAATATCTTCGAAGAATTCTTGGGCTTACATATTAAACCCACCACCTCTCTCTACCTACGCGGTCTCTTGTGAGGACAGGTATCACAGACCCACGCGCATTGGGGCAACAAGCTCCTGGCATGAAACTCCATTAAATCAGCAGTTGACACATTCTGCATTTGTTTCTGCATTTTGTTTTGCCCTGTGGAGAGTGTGTTACAGCAGTCCAATTCCAAGTTGACAAAAATACGGATAAACTGTGACAAGGTTTGCGTGGAAAGGAATAGGTCATGCCCTTTTCACCGGTCTTGAGCAGAGGGAAGTGCTCTTGGGCATGACCGCTCCATGGGTGCCCAGGAATAGTCTGCAACCTAATACACAGGTTCTAAATCTATTAGGAACTGACAAGTTGTTTTATTAGTGGCAATGACATAATTTTCCCCAGCTTTTCCAACTGCTTTCTTCTGTGCTGTTAACACTGTCTTAGTCTCATCTAGGCGCAGGGGCTGAGTCCCACATTAAGAAGATGATATGAAAAAGGGGGTTTGAAAGCAAAGTGTGATGATAAAGCATTTCTGTTTCTTTTGTACTTCTGAAGCTTCCACTGAAAGTAATATTTTGTACCTAATTTTTTTTAATGTTCCAGCCTAGTCCCACATGTGGGATTAATTAGACAAGACAAATGGCTATGAGGAAACTCATCTCTTTCTGGGAGGTTGTTTTCTGATGTTGTCATCCCATTATTTCCACTTTTCAGTTGCTTGTTTGAATGACTGATGGACTCAATCTCTTCTTACGTTTGATAGGCAAATACAGCACTCCACTTTGCAGTGTGTGTGTGTATGTGTGCGCCAACGATAAACATTCATTTTTAATTTACTCTGTTTACCTTGAGGGACTGCCAAGAAGTGATTCAGATATTCCAGTGCAAAGGGTTTTTCTATTGTGATACAGGACAAAGGAATGTTGAGCATATGCTCTTTCTTCAAAGAAAAAAGAATATTATTTATTTGTGCAGCTACAAGAGGGCTGGTTTTCCTATGTAAACAGTCGCTTGATTTTGTTTGTCACACAATCTACGAAATCTTTTATTCCTGTGTTTAAAAGGAAAAGTTTGCTGTGTGGTGACAAAGAATTCAGCGCACAGTTGCAGCATTGCTGCCCTCCACACACTGTTGCATGGTGAATATTACAGGTTTCATCCATCTTATGCTGCCCGCAGTTTGCTTTGGGGTAAACACTTTCCTAAGAGTCTACTTCATGAAAAAAGCTCCTTTTGCAGCCCTGTTTGGTCCTGCAGACAGCTGTGTGTTGTACACATTGCTGTTACTTCAGAAGGCAGTGCTGGCCTGATGGCTGCCACTTGCATTTGGGGACAGGTTGTCTGTCTAGCTGGTAATGTGGCTCACTGGACCTGCAGTGGCACTTGAGAAAGGAATGCAGATTAGAAACAGTTCCATAACAAAATTGGTATGAATCCATCTGGATGGATGGATGGATGGATGGATGGATGGATGGATGGATGGAGAGAGAGCTTAGAGAGAGCAGTCACCTGCCCTGCTGGAGAGAGAAGTCCTGTGTTAATGTAGAGTCTCTTTGCTGGCTCAGACCTAAGTTCTTCTTTCTGCCTTGGGATGATTCTGAATATTTTCCCTTCAAAATTTGTTTTGGAGTGGGTTACTCCATACAGTTTGATCATTTGGGGTTGGGTTTTTTTGAGTGACAGGGATTCAAGGGGCTTGAGTTCATGTGTCAGAAGAGCTTTTTCAGGGTGTTGCGTTACGCCCTGGGATGCAGAGGGAGGTTGTGCCATCCAGTGATTGGTATCACGGACGTCTGATGCCAATATTTACTGAGAAGACAGCAGGTTGGCTGATGATACATCTACTGCTTCTGTGGCAGAGAATGACAAAGGTATTGTATTGACTGAAAAGCCACTCAAGATCTAACAGAGCAGCAAAACATCATAATAAAATCATCTGATTAAAGACTTTCCTGATGAAAAGACTTATTATCATACGGTGGCAATAAAAATAACACATAAACTGGAAAACAAAGTCAGCACCGCAATGTGTTCCATTAAAGTTCTTGGTATTGCAGTGTTCATGGACTTTATTCTGAAGTTTGAATATGGGTTGATGATGATTTATGCTTATGTGGTACAGCACTGTCTTCACACTCCAGCCTGCTTTTTCTCCTTTTCCTATGATTTATTGTCCCAGGAGGTGATATAACAGATTAGGGATGGTTAGCCAGACTGCAGAAAGGATATCTCAGTGTATAGGATAATAGTTTTTTGAAAACAGATTAATTTCACCTTTATCTGGTTAAGCTCTATAAAACCTTTATTTGAATGGTGCATAGACTTTTTACGAACTGTCCCCGAGCGTCTATTAAAAAACATCATTATGATTTGTTCAGCACGATTAAGGAAGAAGCTTTCTCAGAAAATTAAAAAAATATCACATAAGGCCACAGCAGTCACAATTTAACATGCAACAAACAATGTGATGGATGGAGAGGGATGGTGACATGTCTTTTCTTTTAGATTTATTGAACCACATTTCTATATGGAGTCTCCATTCTGGTAGGCATTGGAACAGAAGCTGAAGAATACAGATAATTTTGAAGGGAAGATTCTAAAATGTATGTAAGTTGAAGACATGGTAGTTATGTCCCAGCCTGAGAGAACTGAGACTAAACTGCAAAAATCCTGCAGTCAAGTTTTGGTCTCTTTTTTGTCATATGCTGAGATTTTGTAAAGCTTCAGTTCACAATTGTGATTTGTTTGGAGACAGAGTCACGTTTAGTAAGTATTCCTTGGAGCATTTGCTTGGTAACAGTTCTCCTTAAGCTGGGAGGGAGACACCAGACAAATACAACAAGGTGCAATTTTGATTTTTTCATACAAACTAGGAATAAGTAAAATAAAAATCCACGACTAAATTAATAAGGAAGTGATGACTTATGCATACTGGTTGTAAGGTTCCTATAGGTAATTCATTCAGCCAAATATCAGCACATCCATAACACAGATTTCAAGTCTATTCTGTACTCAATAGGCAAGTAATCCATTGCCATTGCTATTATGGCTTCCTGGAGTTCTGTTAATTCCCTTTCTTTTTCTTTTAACGTAGCAAATTACCATAGATGCAGTTGAAATAGAAACCTTTTCGTAAATGCTGTATCTTGGAAAATACCTTACAAGAATTTTTTTGGAAGGTTGTGTATCCATCTTGTTCATCCTCCTATTTTAATGTGTTTCTATAATCCATGTTGCTCTAATACTGGCTTTAAAAAGATGGGTATTTCTAGTGGTTGCATTGTTAGAGTCATGGTCAGGTAAGGTAAAAACTGAGGTCAGATTTGTAGTTTTTTAATTGCTCCTGTCTGACACTGTTTCCTTGATGGTGGATGCAGAAAAGTTTAAAGCTTGATATCGTAAGTGTATGAGAAAATCCCCAATGCAGTGTGTTTTCTGCTGAAAGTTATCGAGCACAGTTCTTTGGGCTAGACTAACTCCACTGCTTGGAAGGAAAATGGTCTAGCTTTTGTTTGTTTGTACTTGTGTAGGAAATCGCTTTTTGTTCCAGTTCTGGGAGATACCAAGTAAAAAGCCCTTAGTTTGCTGTGTTGAAAAGTAAACTGACAGAACCACAGATAGCTCAAAATATTTGGCATTTAAAAGGCTTGTGACAACAAATAGACGATAGTGATGAGCTGAGTGTAACAGCCACGTGTGGAGAATGGAAAAACAGACAAAATAAAACACCTGAGAACTAGGCAGTGTGTATTTGCAGCAGGGAAGTTTCTCTGCATGTATTTGCAGACTTGTGTGTGCACTTCTTCATGCCTGTGCAAGATGGTTTCAGCGTCAACCACTTCAGAAACCCAGTATTGGGAAACCAGTTCTGAAGTACAGCTTTGTGGGCTCTACGGACCCATGCCTTTGTCCAGGGGACCAGAATACTGAGGCCTTAAAGAAGAATATAATATGTGTGCATGGCCTGTGTGGCAATGCCTTGTCAGAGGTTTGTGCTATGAGCTGACTTGGCCAAGCCTCACACCTTCAGCAAGAATTTGCTCTCCTGACCTTATACCACAGCTCTCTCTTCCTTCTCCCACTGCTCTAGAATCTCCAGGGCTTGCAAAAGACAATCTTCCTTCTTCTCCCTCTGAAGTCCCTGTTGAGAGGAGGGACAGCCTTGGTACATTGGGCAGAGGTGGGAGGAACACACAGAGTCCTTCCTTTGATCCCACAGGCATTGGTAAGAAAACTGAACCAGCCAGGGAGCAGGAGATCCCAGTGGCCCTACGGCTCGTGGGCGGTTGGGGCTGCTCAGAGCCAGAGCTGGGCAGGAGCTTTGTACACAGCACTACAAGTCTTGCTGCATGTGCAGCAGGCACAGGTAAAAGCTGAATTCTGCTTGACTTTAAAACAATAAAAAATAATAAGAAAAACATGCCGATAACTCATGTCATTAGAAGTTAATTAGAGAAATGTGAGTTATGTTACACCCACAGCTCTGGATGCAAAGTGATACTAAAGCAGCTGTTTCACTCGGGGGACACATAGATGAGGACTAAGAACCGCTTAGTTAGGGAGAAATAACAGTAAGTTCAATATAAATTGCTACCAAAAATAAATTTATTGCAAATGTTTATTTTGCTTGATTGCCTTTGATACGTGCATACATTTTAGGGAATGGAGAAGGAGTTATCTGCAAGGAATTAGGCAAGTGACATAGTGAGGGAATTAGCCTCTGTTAGATCCCAGCCCTAATGGCTCCAGCTCCCTCTTGGTAGAAGCCCTCACCCCACATCTGGCTGCCAACTCCGTCTCCTGCTTTTCATTAGTGCTCCAGCCTAAGTTGCTAGAAAGAGTGAGTGTGTAATGCATCCTCTGCCTTTCTTCAGGATGGAGCAGGGTTTAATCCAAACGTGAAAAACACTTATGGCCTGAAACTGCTTTTTTTCCCCTCTCTTTTCTTTTTTGAGCAATCTGTCTTTCAAGAGGTGTGCCGTGCAAAGGGAAAACCGAAAGGTGGGCGGCTAACAAGCGTGCAGGGAAAGTCGGAGCAAGTAGAGACGCGACGTATGAGGCGCTGCATTCATTTTGCCCTGTTTTTGCACTGCCTGGCTGGCCCTGCCCTGGGTGAGAGACGGATTTGTTGACTCTGCAGCATGGGAAAGAGCCGACAACAGATTTACTACAGAGATGACTTAGCAGCCCCCTCTAAGTGTTATGAAAAGAGTTTAAAATGTTTATATTGGCCCCTCCGATGTACAATAAATTGTTATCCGAAACAATTGAGAATAAAGAAGGGAAAAGTCATAATTGCCTCTCAGGAAATGCAGGGGCTGTTTCAGCGCGCAGGAGCGAGAGGGCGTTGGGTTTCATTGACTTGGTCTGGCTGGAAAGCAGCCTGCCCCACAGGAAGGCCGCGCATTCCTGTCCTTTCGGTGAACCTGCCTGAAAGGAATACAGGAGTTATTGGGTAATCAAGGCTTGTCAGCACCTTGGTTATGCAGCGTGGTTCAATCCGATAATGTGAATGGAACCTGTAATAGCGCTGATGAAAAGCACGCCAGTCTGAAAGGGGCCTTGAATGATTTTTTTGTTCATTTTCTGTTTACATGTAACGCGTTATTGATGTCGTTGCCTTCTAATGTGCCTGCTTGTTTCATAGAAAAACTGGGAATTATTCATTATTTTTAAAGAAGAGGGAGAGAGAAAGAGAGAGGGAGAGGAAGGAGGAGTGAAAGAAAGAACCCTGTTACGTGAAGAAAATTGCATTCGAATGCTGCGACTGAAACATATTGATTTTCTGGCACAGACTTTTTAGATTAAAAATGCCAATACTAAATCCTTTCATGACCTATAGTTCATATGAAGTTCACGTGTCATTTACTATTATTCTGGAAAAAGCAGAATCTTTAATGAAAACATAGTTTGAAGGAATGTCCTGCCATCCTGGCATTTGCATGTGATTGTAATAAGACTTGATTAAGAGCTAAACATGCTACTGAGGCAGAGGTTTAGGGTGTTTTTTGTAAATTGAAGTCCATATATCTTTTTTAATTGCTTGTTTGTCTTTGCCCTCATCTTGAGCTTTATATCTCATTTCTTTTCCTTTGGTTTTCTTTATTTTGCTCATTCTTTATGTTACGATAGGAGGCCAAAGAAACTCATTTTTCCCACTGCTAAGCACTAAGATCTTGCTTCAGATTTTATGGCATTCAGGGGATCAATGAGTCAAAATGCTATTTTGATCTGCAGTACAGAAAACATTTCTCGTATAAATTCCCAGAGATGACCCTGACTTCTCCAACTGTTTTTACCCCTTCTTAATAGAGACTTTAAAGGTACTGATGCCATGTAGCGTCAGATTGGAAAATTTAAGGCCAAATCCCTGGCTCAGGTGATTTCAAACTGCTGGCTATTTCCTGCTGTTAACAGGGCTAAATTTCACTTACAATTTCTTTCAGGAGGCCTTCCTACTTGTGAGGGGAAGGCACATTGCATTAGGAAGCTGCTGCGTATCCTCTGGCTTCAGCAAGAGTGGGTGAAGGACACGTTCATCTCACTGTGCTGCCCTGGCATTTTGGCTCATGCAGGCTGGTCCACATTAGACCTAATGTTGGCTTCTGGCTGGGAATGTGCCTTCACAGAGGGGCTCTTTGCCTTTTATCCTAAAACCACACAACCCTGTATCACCCGTGGCTGTGGTCATTGGAATGAGCGTGGGAGCACATATTTATCGATGATATGGCTTCAGCATGGTATGGGTCTGACTCAGGAAAGCAATTGAGCCCTTCCTTATTTAGAAAGGGGCAGAGGAAATCTGCGTGATAAACGTATTTACTTTTCCACAGGTTTGTTTGCCAGCAGCAGGGGCAGGAAGCGGCTGTTGGAATTCAGGCGGCCAGCTGCTTTGGTGGGGAGGCAGCGGGAAGGGCCTCGGCGCCCCAGGCGCTGGCAGGGGTGTCCTCTGGGAGAGCCGCCTCGCCCCAGCCTCTGGCACAGCCTGTGGAGAGAGGGCCCTGCAGGGACAGGAAAACTGGCTTGTTATAGGAAAACTGGCTTGTTGGCTGCGGGTTATTCACTCTAGCAGGGAGACCTTCTCCCTGTGCAGGGAAGGGGCACCACCCAGTGCCCTGGGAGTGGGCAGGGCTCTTTGGGCGTCGCAACTTCCAGGGCTGAATTTAGAGAGAACTTAATAATTCCTTAAGGGCGTCTGTCTCTGTTTTAAGATATACAATATCTTATGCCTAGCAAGATCAGTATGTGGCCCTTCATGAGCACACTGTGTCACTAAACATGTATAAATGTCTTTATGCAATTGGAACTGTGAGCACTTTCCTGGTACTGCCTGTGCCATCCTGCCTCAGGGAGAGCATGGCTGCCTTGGCACGCCTCGCTGTGGGCAGGCTCCTCTCCTGTTTGCAGTCAGCACTGTGCTGGAGATCCATGACAGTGCCTGCCTGGCATGAGGTGTGGCTGGCAGGGTGTGGGAGTGGCCTTTACGGGGTGGCACAGTCTGATCTAGCGTGCCATGGTGCCCACCAGGTCTCTGAGCTGTCCTGGCCCCAGTCTGCATGGGCAGCCCTCACCCCTGAGTACGGCCCACGCTTTGTCTGCCTTTGGTCAAAGCATGCCATACCACCTGGTTTTGTCACTGTTGCTTTCATCTCCCTCTTCCATTTGTTCTCTCAGGGAGGACCAAGAAGGAAGGCAAGCCCCACTTGATCAGTTTATGCTCTTTAAATATACCCAGTAACAGAGCAAGGTTTTTCTTGGCAGGACTCCAGTGGCTGCCATAACTGCTGAGTGATCAGATGTCCTTGCTGTGCGCCACTTTCCATTTTGGCATCGTACTTTGGAAAATAGTTTCCCCTTTGAAGATGTCAGATAGAGGTAGGTTACTGGCTATAGTGCCAGTGGAGGGGCAGAGCACAGCCCACGATGTAAAGCAAGCAGGAATTGAGGTTCATCTGCAGCTGGCCTCTCCTGAGGCTCTGTCCTGCTTCAGACAAAACTTTAGAGTGGCTTGGTTAGATACACACCTCTCATGTCTCCTTTCCGTTCCTGTATCACATGTGTGGGTGAACGTGAGAGTCATAGGGAGCAATGCAAGACCAAAATGGGATGGGAGAGTAGCTGCCTTCCTCAGCTGCTTGTTACACAGCTCTGCTGGACGCCTGTGGTGTAAGGTTATCACAGAGGTTTGAATTCTTCTCATGATATATACAGATTTTTGGTGCTTGTTTATCAAAAAGAAAGTTATTTATTCAACAATGGATGTTGTACAAAATATTTACTTTCTCTCCCAAAACACACAGAGCTGGGTGCATTGTTCCCTTCTTGGTGGCACCACAGCAGCTCCCCTCAGTCAGAAACTCCCAAATAAAAACAAACAGGTCAGCTCACATTTGATAGGAATTAAGAAGAACATCTCAACCAGAGCTGAGGTTTCTTGCATTCAGCACACCCTTCACTACTATGGCTCTTGTGCTATGAAATAAAATATGAACACAGGGTTGGAAAAGCAAGCTTCTGCCTTACCTTGGTTAGGATGTCCTTATTTGCCTGAATATATTTAACGATTTGGAGCCAAAGCAAAATTTTATTCTGAATTTATAGTGAATAATGTGTACATTTTCTCTTACTTATGTAAAGTCTCATGAAAGGTGCTGGCATGGCAGCTAGAAGTCTGTGTAGGTTCAGGGAAGGCAACAGAAGTGCATCTAGGGCAGCAGTGGTTTGCCTGTCAGCCTCTAGCTGGACCTGCACGATTACTTCTAGGAATTGTACAAGGAGCTACACTCAAGATCCAGTCTTAATATTTGGCCTCCATGGGGGAAAAAAAGAAAGAAGCAAAGAAAGTGATGTAAGTAGGCCTCTAAAAAAAGCTCAAGAACTGGAAAAGGGAATTTCCAGTGTACATATCTGCAGATCTAGCTAATAAGCCCCTTAGGAAATTTTTTAAGAAACATAAGTTAATAGTAGTTATTTTGGAAAAATCATAGAAAATAATAGAGAACTAATAGTAATAGGTAAGAGCAGCTACTCTGGTAGCAGTGAACATTTAGTTCTTAAATGTGATTTCTGTTCCTGGGAAGAAAAGAAAACAGGCAATAAACACAGAAAAATATTTCAAGGATAATGGAATTTATGCAGAAAGCAGCATGGTTTTATAAATACAGAACAGCACATGTGAAGTTTGGGCATGACATACATCTGTTCTTCATGAGGCGATGCCTGAGAGCCCTCAATCCTTCTTCTCCTTCACACCAGGCTGGTGGCAGGAATCTTCAGGAATGCCAGTGGTCTGAAGTGTGGAACCTTCCTGTAAAAAAGCAATCTCTCTCTTTAGGATGTAGTTGTTTTTAATACTTGGCAGAGCGCTAATTCTGAAAAATGCTAAACCGTGTTCACAAGCATTTGAGATTGCTTCTTGGTCTGGGGCCAGAAAGTTACCAATGGCCCCTTTTGTGGGACTGTGCAGAGACATTGCATCTGGAGGAGACAAACAGACTTTGCCCTTTGTTGTCGCTCAGCCTGAAGCTGAAAGAGCACCAGTAAGGTCTGGACATGTTGTGGAAAATTTACCAAAACTGTTAAAAATGGTTGGAGGGAGTCTGAAGAATGTACAAGGAATCCAAGCCGGTTAATCAGAGAGCTAGAAAGGAAGAGCACTATTTAATAAACATACATAGGATGTAATATACCAGGAAAATATGGGAAGTTTTCACATATGGGAAGATAACATAACCAGTAATAATGGAATAATAATATTTTAGCAGACACCAGTTTATAAGCATAACATCCCCTCCTCCATAGATAGGGCATGTTAAACTATCTGAAGTATAGAGAGGAGGTTCTGCTTTTCCTCTGTTACTTGTTTATTCCAGGACAGTTATCATCCTCCCTAAATTTTATTTAAAGTTCACAGCAGTCTAGGCAGCTAGTGCAGTTTTAGGTTAAGCATATTTTATCCATAATTGCTATATTTGGTTCTCAAGTTATTATTGTAGTTCCTTGGGGTACATTTAAATCCACCTTATTGTAATAGATTATGGAATATAGTGGCTAATGTGTCTAATGTAAAATAAATGACTATAATGATTTATGATCCAGCACTTCAGTTTTATTGAACATAAGGATCATTGTACTAAAATGGATGGTGTATTGCTGGTTTAGCATAAAATACTGAATAACATATTCAAGGGAATGAATGGATTGGCCAGTTCATAATATTCTGCCCCTTCAGCTGAGAGGTCTTTAATAAGCAAGAGTGTCATTACACTTGAAAATGTATGTGTAGGTAATCCATTATCCAGAACAATGACAGTGATCGGATGAAGCTCTTATTAAAGAAGGGCCCTCCTTACAGGGAAATACAGAGCACTTCCCTGCCTGCAGGAAGCTGTGTCATGTGTCTGTGTGTTTCTGGTTTTGTTAAAGTGGTTAAAGCAGTCTTTAGTGTTGTTGAATTTAAAAATTTTCAGGTTTGGGGGGGGGAATTATAAAGTGCTTTTAAAGGTGGAAAGCAATGACAGTAGGCTCTGGTTTGTATGAGCTCATGCTGAGGTGTATGTTTGCTGGTTGTACCTATAAGTTACATTTTTCAGCTTTCTATTTTTATCTTACTTGAAGGCCAATACAAATTACACCTTTACAGGCACCTTACTTCTGTTTACATCGAGCTTTGGCAGTGTTGTCTCCTACTAAATGTCAAGAAGATTGATGAATGTCACAAAGGGCGATACCACTGGGAGTATTGCTGGGACAGCTTGCCTCGGTGCCACCAGCAATGCTTGCTTTTGAACAATCACAGCCAGCAATGTTCCGACTTAAACCCTTGGCTTCCTGGGGTTTAGCTTCAACTCTTTAACTTCTTTGACCTCAAAAAAGAAGTTTTTTATTAGTAAGATGCAAAATTATTAGGAGTCATAACACAGACAGAATACTTGAAATTTTATCTGTCAATTAAAGCATGTCTTTAAAAATAAGGAAACAAAGCTAAAATTATAAAAAATACAGAGAACAGAGATGGTGTTTTAAAATACATATTCAAAGGTGACTATTAGAGAAATGTAAATGATTGTTTACCTTATTTTCACATTTTGCTACAATCAGAATAGGATATCAGGTTGTAAAAGACTAGCTTCCAGGAGTCTGCTTAGAATAATTTGTAGTAAAAATCACATTTTGTTATGTAATGGAGAGAGGAAAAAATAATATGTTTTGGCAATGTTATCCTGGAATAACTCCACATCCATTTTCTTAATAGTGCTTGGATAAAGCTGAAAGACACAAACTACTAAAAAAAGCATATTTGCATTCATTATACCCATTGTAAAAATGAATTAAGAACTCCTCTTGATATAATTACAGCTTAAACTATTAAAATAAACATGATCAAAGTACAGTAGCTTTGTTACAGCACTTGCAGACAAGTCATCTCCCCATTTAAACAAGACCTCACCAGCATTTTGATTGGGTAGGAGTTTGGTGCTATTTTGTCATCTATTACTAGCTTTTCCTGTCAGCGAACACATCCCGCAGCAGACATGCAAGGAGAGTTTTAAAACAATTCAAAGTTATTTTGGCTAAAACTGAAGCACCTACAGTTGCAAAAACACATTTTCAAAATTTTTATGTATCCAAAAACGTTCAGGCTGGCTTTGACATGTAATTGGATCTTGTTTTATGGTTGACTCATTTCAAGTTTTTAATTTCTTATGTCTTAATGTTTTAAGTAGATCAGTCATACCAGCACACTCAGAAAATCCTAAACTAGCTGCAGCTGTGCTTCTAATGGAGGCACAAATTGCAGCAATAGCTGTGGTGGGCTGATCTTGTGTTTTGGTGCAGGATGATTCCAAGGACCTGGCTTCTTCTGGTCTTAATTTTTCTACATATACATAGTTTTGGTGGTAGCAAAGTTAGTGATACTACTTTGCTGAAGCCTGCTGTCAAAGTTTCCTTGGTGCCTTGAACTTCCAGATGGTAAGGTGTATGTTTTGAACAAGAAAAGTAGTTGGAAAGCATGTTGGCTCTTCGTTGACTCCAATCTCAAGTATCATTGCAATATGATAGCATGTGAACCTCTCTTTTAGTGGCGTAGGTAGGCTCGAGCAGAGTTACAAAGAGCTCCTAAGATTAAGCGTATTGGAGCAGCATCCTGCTGCCTGCTTGTGTGTGGTTGTGTTGCAGCTCACATTGCCCATGGGGTGATGAAGCAGCCTCTTGCTGGCCTCATGGCCTGCTACAGCTGCTGTCACCACATGGGGACATCTGCAACGTATTGACTAAGGCCACATGAACTGATGCAGGATGATGCCCTGAGCTGCTGCCGTGCTGGCTGTGCCCCTACTCATTCCTGGGATGAGGCTTGTGAACATGAGTGAGGTGGCACTGCTGGAATGTGGCTGACTGAGGGAGAGTAGGGCCCCAGCTCACCCCATTTCCCCCTGTGTTTGAGCAGTGAGAATGCAGATGGGTTTTATCACCTATCCCTTCATGCAACCCCCCTGCCCATTGCCAGGACCCATCATGGAGAAGCATAACTCAGTCTCTGAAGCCGAATTATGACTCTCCCTATTTCTGAAAGCCCTTTGAGTCTTTCCTCTGCTGTGGACATCTGGTTTTCACATCACAGTTACTTCAGCCCATAAGCTTCCACAAGAATTTTAAATAAAATATCACTACTAACCAGATCCGTGGGGGAAAGCAGTGGCTTTGCTCACAAACAGGCACATTGTTGAGACTGGAGAAAAAGGGGGTTCTTTCATTCACACTGGGTTACATCACTGAGCGCCAGCCAAATGGCGGAAAATAGCAAGAGCTGTTATAGAAACAAGTTTATGTGCTGCAAATGCAGGAAACATCATTGCTAATGGTGCACATCTGATGCGTATTCAGGCCTTGGCTGTAGCATTGCAGGAGTAGGAGATGGACCAAGTGATGGCCTGCGAGCTGTGGGCATCACATTGCAGGAAGGTGGTGGTGGCCCTCAGGCATGGCAGGCAGGTCTTGTGGGTTAAAAAGTCTTTCCTGTACCTCTGCAAAGGCATATGTGGATATCTGGATTTATCTCACCCAGTTGTAGGCATCTCTAAAACTTATCCACCAACTCATTACCATAAGCCCCCTTGACAGGCAGTGAACAAGCACTTCCAGAGTGACTGTCTAGACAGGATGATACTGAGGTATGCTTATAAATACCTACTTAATGTAGAAAGAGCCTTGATTGACTAACTGAGAACTAGACATCAAACTTCTAGATGCTGAAATTAGGCCAGATACCGCCTCTTCTTTTAGCTCTCCTTGTGCTTCTTTGTGTGTATCTTACAAGTCTCGGTATGTGCAGAATAAATTAAAAGGTCTGTAACTGCCTCTGCACGTATTTATGATTTTAAAATAGTAACAAGGTCCTGCCGTAGGAAAATTTTGTTAAATCTCTGCTTAGTGAAGATCAGTGACAGCCTAAGCACATATGTCTCCAGATACATATATATGCATATCTACCTATCTATAAAAAACCCCATGTCTTTATATTTTTGTAAGAAAATTTTCCTGTTAGCATGATTTGCTGAATGCATTCTACATTTATTCTTCTGAATGAGTATAATGAAAAAAAATAGACATAAAGAAATAAAAGACATTTTCTGATGCAAGAGAAGCTTTAGTGCCCCAAGGTTTGTCAAAGGATGAGGAACATCCTCCTGTATCTGAACATGGATACAGTACTTAGATGTAGGATTTCTCATAACAGAAAGACTTCTATACTGTGTGGAATCAGCGTAAAAAAATGAAAATAAATTTAGTGACTTATTGTTTGCATTAAACATGAGATCATTTCTGTGGTGTTTACATCCAGGCTTTCTGAGTCTGAGTAAGATTTAGCCACGGATTTCCATGGTGTTTTAGAGAAACTTTTTGTTACAAAACATACATTTGACTGTGTCTGATGATATAGAATATTCCTGCCAAGTGCTCAGTTTTTCTTCACATACTTGCATGGTTTAGTGTGTATGTGCAAGTTATGCACTCTTTATTATTTAAAATCATGTATATATATATATATATATATATACACACATGTGCACACCTGTGTGTGCACAACATATAGAAAGATGAGGATTATTGTCTTATTCCCAGGTTGGTTTTGTTCCTCTCAACATGTAGAAACCATCTCTTTTTGCGACATGAAATATTGCCACTGAGTGGCGACTGCACTGGCCATGTGCTGCCAAGAACTACCTTCCCTCTCTAATTTCTGTGGAAAGGGGTCACACCTCTTCTGGTACCTTGTCCTGGTAGCACTCCTGCTCCAGCACCCGTCGGCCACAGAGGGACAGAGTGGCAGGGAGCATTGTTGGTCTGAGCTCAGCTTGCCCACCCTGCTTTCTGCTATCAGTAGAGGCACTTGCTAGTACTTTAGTTATTTAAATGACAACTTCACAATCAATAGGACTTTTTAAAGTTACAGCAATTTCCCAGATTCTCCCACTCAGCATTTGCTGCACTTTTTGCCTATGCATTTGCAGAGGTTTCTTTTCAGACCAGTACATTTCCCACCATGCTCAGACCAGGCAAGTAAAACCTGCATAATGCAGCGTTCATGGTTAAAATCCCTCACAGGTTCAGAGGGCAGAGGAGAGCTTCATATCTGCATAGTGCTTTTCTCTTCTATGTGGCCTTATTTGAGGCTGGTGGGACGTTCAGCTTGGTTTACAAATAGAAAGCCCGGCCGGATCTTTTCCAGGCTGTGGAGCCCAGTGTGTAGATGGAGTTAAACAGTTTCACATTCCTGAAGAGAACAAGAATGTTTTCACAGTGGAATTTGCTCTGTGTGAATTACAGGAGTTTATTTTTTCAGGGTGAACTCCCTGGACAGTTTTTTTTTTTTGTTTGCTTGTTTTTTTAAAGAGGAGATGATATGCTATGAAAATATCCACTGTAGTAACTAACGGTGTTGTTATTAAGGCTCGATTGGGAAAATTCAGGTTAAAAAGTCCATGTGCTATTGAGGAAGGACAGAAAGAAACATGTTGCAGTATTTTCTCTGCATTTCTGTGTGCAGGATAAGCTGTGGTAAGCTCACACAGTTGTGCCCTGCATTGGTTGCTGCCAGATATTTCCCGTTGATATTTCCTGGGGAGCAGAGAGTGATGATGGTGCAAGGGGCACATCTCTGACCAAACATGCCTGTTACTGAGGCTGTTCCAGTGAAGAGGTTCTGTGTCGCAGGTTCCTGAAATGCTTTATCCAAGCAGGGTTTATTTCGAGTTTAGAAATAGGACAAAAAGCACTGTGTGAAGATAAATATTAATTTTGTTGCTCTTCTGGCAAGAAGGCCAAGGAAACAGAGGGAGTTGTACTATTCCATCATGCAACATTAGCTGCAGGTCACGTGACCATGTGTGGAGGGAATTTTTATTATCTTTTAATTTGAGCTATAAGGGTAGGATTGAGTTTTGCCCTCAGACAAGTTCTCTGGGCTCCCCGTGGGTCTCAGCGGGAGGTTTGTGTGCTCATCCATGGGCAGAAATCACTTACAGCTTTGGAGTTTCCACACACAGACATGCTCCTGTGAGGTCCCTCACTTGAGCCATGGGGACTGGCCTTATCTCACAGCATCTTTTGCAGAGGACTTAATCAGCCTTGTCTCTACTGCAGGGTACACAGACAGATACCAAAAAGCAGCTGATAGGAAATAACCTTTTGTCCCAGGTAAAAGGTCCATGTAGTCGCACTGAGGTTCTGTTTGGGTTAACACATTTGCAGAGATGGTATTAATCTGATACATGCCACTGATGTCTTGGGGATGAGTCGTCACTCGGAAAGACCTCAATTCCCTTGGTGAAGGAAGCTGGAAACTTGTTAGTGGCACCAGCTCCAGTTCAGGTGGTTTGGATCACCTGCAGGAGGACTTTCTCCTTTCAGACATGGTTGCCAGACAATTAGGAGATGAGAAGAGTAGGACAGGACAAAGAAACAGCAGCAGCATGTGTGAGCCAGGGACTACTCTGAATTTGTGTAAGAAATGGTATGCTGTCCTCTGCCAGGGATGGCAAAGGTGACAACAGCTCTGGGCCACAGAACCAGTTTTTGAGCTCATCTAAGCAATACAGGCACTTTGTAGATGTTCCATCTCCTTTTCTGCTCGGGGAGAAGTATAGGAGAGCTGTCTTGACCTTCTTCTGAAAGAAGAAAAATCTTTGAAGGAAATAAGCTTAAATAAACTTTAAAAGGAATTCAGGAAGTCTTTCTTTAGGGATTTGTGTATCACGTGTGGCGTTATCCCGTGTATTTTACTGTTGTGCTGCAGCAAAGGACTTCCTATGCTGTCTTTTTAACCAGACCAATATACTGCTTACATTGACAGAAAAAGTGAGTTATATTCTGTATCATCATCTCTTCTACATTAAACCTAATATTTTATTCAAGGCAATGGCAAAAAAAGTGGAGTTGTAAGCTACCCCCTCCGTCTTTTTAAAATTTTTTAAATCCAGAATGTGACATGACCTATCCTAGATACACAAAAATAAAATTAAGGAATTGCGCAGGTTGTGTGAGACACGCTTTGATGTACAGAGGCAACTGAAAATGAACACTGGATTTTGCTGTATTAGACATTAAAATGTTGTCCTAATCAGAAACCTTAATCAAAAAGCTGATGGTGAATATTAGCTTCTATTCCAGAGTAGCAAATGCTTTACATTTCATCATAGAATCAAATGATCCATAGAAGCTATTTTTTTATGTGCTGGATTTTCACTAGGTTAGGTTATTTTATATGCATAACTTGATAACAGCCTGTTTTGTAAATCCACTGTCTAGAAGTAGTGATTTTTTTTTTAAGCAAAACCAAGAAGTGGGCTCAGCACTTCCCACACGTTAAAACTGGAACAATTGAAATTTTATGCAGTAGAGGACTGGAAGTGTGTTGTGCAACAGGAGAACTAGTGTCAGCTCAGAGCAGACATGGAGAGGGGAGACTGAAAGAGCCCTGTGTGTTTAGTCTAGCAGAGTGCAGGCTGAGCAGTGACGTGGTGTACACTGAGTACCCCAGAGGGGAAGGCTGCTACAGGGGAAGGCGATTACTTACACCTGGAGGACAGTGTTTGCACAAGAGTATTCTGGGAATGCACAGGTCTGAAAATGAATGCAGTTTGCAGAGGAAAGGAGGCTTTCCTGACCAGCAGAGGAGGGAGGTTCCAGAGCAGCTTCCTGAAATCAGCTGCAGGGACATAAGGCGCTGTCCCTTGTGTTTTGTGAGTGGACTTCAGTAACAGAGTTTTCTGGCAAAGATGCTGATTGGAGTCTATAATCTGGCATGTCCTCTATCTTCCTGCAAATCCATTAGTCCTTTGAAGATTCATTTGATTATGGCACATGCAAATGTGTAAGTTTTTTTCACTTAAGACTTAAAGTTCACTGAAAGAAGCAAAGTCATTGATATGTACTATTTTTGAGGAATATGCTAGTCTTTCTTCCACAAATAGGAGGAGGAGGAGGCACAGATGGTAGGGGGAGGTGCCTTCTGCTCATTGCTGCTAACAAGGCAGCGTAGGTGAGGGCATCTGTGTGTTATATCCATGTTTATGTGCCAGTGATGGACATTTCCTGTTGCTACTGAGAGCTTGTGCCCCTTCATGGCTTGGGATTGGTTTGTTCTTTGGTTGGTTACACACAACACAGAAACACTCATAAGGCTGGTAAGACTGAGGGATTCTTCTAACCATTTGTGTGGCACAGGTGCCATCATTCATGGAGATGTGACTGGTCCACCACAGCATGCCCCTGTTTCCCAGGGACATGGAGATACATCCAGGCATACTCATTAGTATCCTTTTCTTCATGCTTCCATGTGATTTTTCTGAACTGAACTGAGTGGCCTGAATTATGGTACTCATTACCTAAAGGTTAATGTTAGTACTGTGGCAATGGAAGTATTTGGTTTTTTCCCTTCTGTACCACAGACTGTTCAGGGACAGAGAAAAAAGCCACTCAGGCCTTATTAAATCACTCATGGACCTTGTGTTAGCATGTCTCACCCCTGTGTATTGTAGTGTTTCCAGGGCTGTAGGTAGAAGAAAGCACCATAAAGTACCATCCAAATGGTCTGGCTCAAACTGCAAATGTGGGGATGTGTGGAAGAGTAAAGATGCATTTTGACAGATGTGGTAGCACTAGAGGGTCTCAGTTTTTAGGGATAAAAATCTCACTTTCAAAAATAAAAGGTATGCTCAGTAATTCTGGTTAGCGAACGAGGCCACTCATACAAATAGAAATATGGTCTTTTTTTTACTACAAGAAGCCATCCAAGGATCCTTTTGTGATGCAATGTGGTGTACTGTTCAGGCTACGCAGTGAATCCCAGTTTTGGTGCATGTTTCTGTCAGCATAAAGTGCTTCAGAACATTTGGCTTTGTCACCATGAGCTAAGAAGTGCTGTATTCCCTTGACTGGACAAATAACACTTGAGTTTTTAGAGTCGACTGAAGCTACATCATACAGATGTAAGATGGACATCTAGAGATGGGCTACAAAGAGCACAGGCAGAAAGAATTCTGCAGAATGGAAAGGATACAGCATGCCAGGTACCACTGCACTTGCAGTGCAGTGTTTTATGGTGGGGGCTGCATTTACTGCATATGGGAAGAGAATATAGGAATTAGGGAACATTGTGGTGGAGTGATTTCAATTGCATATGCCATGAATACTGGATAAAAAAATCAGACTTTGGCATTTCTACCCAAATGTTTCATGAGTTCCAGGTATTTACATCATTTCCTAAAAAGCAGAGGAAATAAATAGCTTCTCAAATGTACAATAATGCTGAGGTAATCTGAATGATAAAAATAATAAGCAAAGATATGTAGGGGTAAAACACTAACTGTATTTGTTCTCAGTCATATCTGCAGAGAGTGTATGGCAATTTTCAAAGCAGGCAGACAGCTACCAACATTTTTCTTCAAAAGGGCAGAATTTGACTTTTACCCTTTACAAGAGCATTGAGTCGCCTGTCTGAGGAATCTTCATTTTGCCTGCAATCAGAAGGGGTACTGTGTGGACTAATGTTGATGTCATTTCTCAGCTGAAGCTGGTTCTGTCTAAAACACCAGGGCCCAGACAACTTTATAGTAGCAGAGCAAATGAAAATACCTAGTTCTGTTTATAACTTCTCAACTGTATTCACACTTTGGATGCCAGTTTTTACAAATAATTTCTAGATACTGCAAGAAAAACATTCTCTGTAAAGGTCAAACACTGGACGAAGCCTGTTTGGCATCATATGCGTGATTCCATACGTTCACATGTACGGTGACCCAAATTTAACCTTGGCCAGAGATAGTAAAGGACTGTCAGAGTCAGTACTTGCACAAGGATTGCCTTTGACATGGTATTTCCTAGATCATTGCAACCTACGGGAGCTGCTAATTATCTCTGGATAACCAGAAAGGTAATACCTGTAATTTCCTTATCACCCCAGGCTGTCTACTCACAGTTGCAGTGTGTTAGTATGGGATGCCAGTATTGTACAATGTGGGTAAAATCTACAGTGACAAATGACTTACGAGCCATTTTCAAGGTGACATTTTGATCAGGGAGCTTGTGCCAAGTGTTTTCTATTAAGCATTTCATTTCACTGCATGGTTAATCAGCAAAAGATTCCTCCAAAAATCCATTATGTCATATGTCATATGTAATATGTCAGGACCATTTCTCCTTGCTCAAAATGAAGGAGAGACCACAAATGCTTGAAAAACAGCAAATCTTATTTCTGCATAAAAGTTAAAAAAGGGCAAAATAAACATGTAGCTTTGCTTCTGACTTTGTTTAAAAGCTATCTAGATGAGAAACCAAAAATGTAAAGGTTTACACAGCTTGATATGTTATTTATTATGCAAATACTTTCAAAAGCAATGCTAGCCTGTGTAGTATTATGATATTTGATAAAATCAGTATTAACTATGTGTGTCTTTTGAAGTTGTAATAAGTCTGGGTCATTTTATATGACTGCAAAGACCTCTTGGAATATAGATCAAATCCCCAGCATGTTTTCCTTTCTTAGCAAACCCTTTTCTACATCTAGAAGGCTCAAGTACTAAGACGACCTGCAAGCTTGTATCAGAATTGGTCTTTCTTTTTCCTTTCTGTAAATGAGAAAGGAATTTTATATATGCTTATCAACAATATGCTTCTCTTTTAAGTCAGGGTCAGCACAGATTCAGTTTTAAATGTGCTTGAAACTTGTTCTTGACTAGTTGATTCTGACAGGGCTACACATGTATCTTGTTTACTTAAGGCAGGAGGTAGTCTGAAACTCCGTTTCCTTTTACTGACCATTGCAGTAAGATGTCTAAATGGTTTCCAACTTGCCAGCTTTTAGCTCAGACTGAACTCCTTTGAAATCTTCAAGGACTGTACAATCCGTAGATTCATTTACGGTCCTCACTTCTTGTTTGAATGCCAGTAGCTGTGAAGTAACAAATAGGTGGGAAGACTGGCAAAGCACCCTTGCAAAACGGGCACACAAAATACTCTGTTTTTAAGCCTCACCCATCCTGCTGTGTGGTAACTGCTCCAAAAAGGCAGAGAGAGTGTATATCTCTTCTGCTTCAGGAAATCCCAGTTAGATACTTAGCAGTTTTTTGGGACTGTCAATTAGGGGTACCAAAATGGGAATAATTTCTTAATGTCTTTCTGTGCCCAGAGGAAAGAAAAGGGCGCTTAACTCCTGAAACAATCTTACCACAAAATAAGTCTTCCTATAAAGGCTCTGGTGAGGCTCAGGCATGTGTTAGGAAAACAGCCTGATCGTTTCCATGTGTCAGTCACAAAGACCTGCAAATAGACTGTGGCACACTCTACTGGCTTAAACACTTCCAGTGACTATTGGCATTGGTGCTGGTCTTGAGAGAAGAGACCTGGACAGAGCAAGGTGCTTCCCAATACTAGTCCAACCTCACTGCTGAAAGTGCACAATGCTTTAAACCTCTTGCTGGAAGTTGTCTGCTCTAATTTATGTTCTTCAAATACCACCTTTTCCCTATTGTCTCCTGACAGTCATTGCCTCTGATATCTGTTAATGGTGCAACTGAGCAAGCCTTGAACTTCCACAGAGTTTAATTTTCAGTGCCAAGCTTTGTCAGCTTGACTGAGCAACACAGGAGCCACCCACATTGGATGCCACTGTGGTCCTGCTTCCAGAGGTGAAGACATTCACATGCTGCAGGAAACAAGTGTCTACCATAAACACTTCCCCTACCCACCCAGTTCTTCACTTGGACAACTGAAAGTGGAAAAATCAAGAAGCATGCAAATCCTTCGTACAAAGGGTATGATGCTAAAGATTTCTTTTGATTCTCTTTGACCTAAGAATCATTTTCAGCATGAGAACTACCAGTAAATGATTTGAAACAGTTCTACAATTCTCATTCAAGACTAGGCTTGATGGGGCTCTGGTCTAGTGGAAGGTTCCCTGCCCGTGACAGGAGGGTTGGAACTAGATGATCTTTACAGTCCCTTCCAACCCAAACCATTCTGTGAGTCTATGATTCTGTGCCACATGAACTCCATGAGACCTTGATTCTGTAGAGAGGAGCTATTGCAGAATTCCTTACTTTCTCCTGTGGGATGAGGCTTTCTTTGACATCAAACCAAATGGGTGAACAATCACCATGGTCAGTGTGTAGATTTATATTATAACCAGACCTTTTCCTGAACCCTTGTCAGTAATTTCTTTCAGTGAAGACTTTGGTGGTCAGACTCAATTTGTAATGAAGCTGCTGCTTCTCAGTGTTTTTCCATTCTGAAGAGGCTCAGCTAATGCATGGGATCTCTCCTACAGGGCATGGAACTGCTTTCCTGCAGTATCCTCCCTCCCTCTGAAACCACTTCCTGTACTATTCCCTGAAAATAACATGTAACACAGTGCCTATGTCTGCTTTCTGGGGACATAGACCCTGTCGAGCAGTGGCCTCATCTAGAAATTCATAGTCAGATTTTGCCCCCTTTGCTTTGCAGTTGGAAAGGACAGCATTGCTGTCTTAAGGTCTCCAGTAATGAAGAATAAAGGCCAGGGGTAGAAGTCCCAGGGGCTGGTTGCCCTAGGACATCTGGAAAAGTAGAAACAGGTGAAAAATTTCAAAAACCCATTACAAAAGTATGTAACTTACTATTTCTCTATCAGCAGAAAAAGGCAGACTGACCAGGTGTAGTTATGCAGGTTGTGTTGTCCTGACTCTGCCTTTAAGCTGGGAGGATCATGGGCAAAACTGCACCACAGCAGAGAGAGATACCTAGAGAAAGGCCTGTTCTTATCATGAAAATCCTTGTTGCAGTTGTGCTTATTTGAGGGGCTGTGTGGACAGTCTTTGTGGAGCTGGTTTGAAGTGATTTGGAGGGCGGGCTGGGAGAACCCAGACTGAGGTCCCGGCTGCTATAAGGAACGTCATACAAACCCTTCAGATTCATAGAAATAGTGTTCAGATTTTTATTGGAAAAAACAAAAGCATCAGTTAAATGCCAAATAAGAAATGGGAAGGAGGACAATGGCCAGGAGGGAGGAAATTCAGTAGGAATTTTTTTTGTTCTCTTGTGACTGTTTTTTACCTACCAAAAAAAGTGCCTACAGCACGTCCTCTTGTTTTGCAGATTACCCTAAACGATGCATTCATTTGTTTCCTCCTCATAAATGAGGGTACACTTAGGTTTTCATGCTTTGTAAAGCCGTTACTGTAATATTTTTGCAAAACCCCTTGCTAAGGTACCTTAATTGATGCAGGTGATAATACTGTCTGAGCCTGGCAGGGTGAATCGGAAATCTTACTGTAGTCTGTGAAAGTAAGTAGCAATTCACCTTCCTCCCTACTGGGCAGTAAGTAGGAAAACATACACTCACATACACCAAAATGTTCTTTCCTTAATATCCTTGTCTCTGGTCCCAAGGATAAGATTTGTTTGTTTCCAAATATGTTCCTGTGCTACTCATAAAAACACTGTCAGAACAGTATTTGTATGATACATTTGACAGGAACAAATATCGGGCATGCTTGATACATCAAATCTTTGCGAGAGGCTGACTTGGGAAGTGGTGTGCCCTCAAAAGCCCTGATCGCTTTAGGAGATGGCAGAAAAAAAACATCGGCAGTATAGGCAGTTGTGTTTGAAGTTTAGGGTGCCATTTCAGCAAGAGGAATGAGAGACAGGTTTCTCTAAGAAGGAAAAGTGAGTGGTTGTTGAGAAGGTAAAATAAAACAGGGAATTGAGGAGCTGCTCTGTGTATATGATGATGGATTATTACTGCTTTTTCTGGCTATGAGCAGGACTTTTCCCAAGTGTGGGGGAGAGTGGGGAGTGAGCAGTTTGACAGGGCAGTAAGATCACTTAACAGTAGAGAAGAGATTCTCAGTTAGCTTTGCCAGACAAGGATGAAATAAGTAGCATGGCTAGGTACAAACCTCTTTTTACTAGATCAGACGTCAGTGAGCTACTCTTTTGTTATTTGTAAGTCGACATAAAAGTGTAAGGACATTTACTGCATTGACCAATGGTTCTCACAAAATAGTATGGGCTGAAGTATGTGAGGACTGTGCCACCAGGACAAGACTCTAGGTATGAAGAGAGCAGATGGATGTATCAGTGCTAATGTCCTTCCTTAGGGGAAAATATGATGTCCTCATTAAGTTATTGCTATCTATATTTCTTAATTACCGTGTACTCATTATATAGGCTGTTATTACTGACCATTTATACAAGAATATCTTTGAAGCAGTGTTAATCTTCCACACATGTACATTTTGAATTCAGTGAGCTCGTTTTGATTTCTTTTAGTAATTATTTTTAAATTGTACTCAGATTGTTGAAAGCATCTTATGTGATTCATGTGATTATTTTTTTATTCCATCATGGTTTTTTTCTTTCTCTTGGAACATTAATGCTGGTATTACTGTTTTTGCTAGCAATTGTTGGTTCTTTCCCACATGTCTGGAACTGATTTTGTTCTCTGTGTTTTTAATGGAACTGGAGTGAATGAAGCTCTTTGTTTAGCTTTCTTTCTGTGCCTCAATATCATTAGGTGTCTGAAAAATGTAGAGCTTCTGTGGCACTTCACAAACATTAACACTGACCATGCCCAGCTTTGCAGGAATGTTGGGTTTTGCCTTCACCTGGCACATAACTCAGGCTTGATCCAGCTGTGTTTCAGAGCCTCTTGGTATCTTATAGAACCATGTGGCCCTCTTGCACATGCCTGCGTAACCAGCATCCTCACTAACATCGCCACTCATAGTTTTGGGATCTGCTCCCTATCTGCTGCTCTCATAGTGCTGCTTTCCCAATAGCTTTGTCTCAGTGAGCAAGACTCAGAAGGCATCTATTCCCCCCTCTTGGCCTCTCCATTCTTCCACCCTCCAGTGTACCTCTTGGATGACACAGTTTCTGAAAATCACATTTAAAAATAGCAGTGTATTAATAAATGTGTTTTATTAGGGGAAACACATTCAATCGTAGAATTTGAAGGCTCAGTGCTTGCCAAACAACTGTGTTGCACTCAGCTCCTCGGCACCAAAACACTAAGATGGAGGCTGCCTTCTGCAGGTTGCTGGATGGTGTGTTGGGAGGGACTGATGTTACTGGTTGGGTAGCATTTGCTGCGACAGTCATTGAATTTTGGACGTTTTTCAGTGACGCATGCTGATGTGCCTCTTCCCGCATCATCCTTCTCTTCCATCGCTTCTCCTATCATGCTTTCCACTGCCCTTCCCCCTCTCCCTTATGCTTCTCCACTCTGTGATCCTTCACCCATTCAAGCCTTTCTGTTGCTTGATCTTTCCTATTGCATTGCCTTCAATAGCCTTATTTTTCCAGGGCTTCTTGCCTCCCAGTGACAGCTCCACTGGCACAGGTGGTTGGGTCTGTCCACCTTAGGTCACTATAGCAGCATGGCTTTTGCAGAAGCTCTTGGTTGCATTTGGCAAGTGCCAGAAAAATTCCTTCTATTTCCATAGCAACAGTTGGAATTACAGAGGACAAGCAGTGTCTTGTAATGCTCTAGCTCTGCCTGGTCCTGTTGGGACTGCAACTGTGTGAGAGCTTATGATCTCAATGGTTGTCTCCCATAAATAAACCCCCTTTTGAAACCTTGCTGGTGGTTATCCCGAGGGCTGTGGGGATATGAGTCCTGTCATGAGATGGCTGTTAGGGCACTTGTCTGTCCTTCCAGCTGCAGCTGTTCCGGACAATTTCACTAGAGCGCTGAGAAGGGCAGGGTGGTGATTGTCCTCTGCCTTGGCTGGAGGAGGCAGTGTGTTTCTTCTGCCACTTTCTTTTCTCTGGTCATGCTTTTCTGCAAATACTCTCCTGAGCATTTATCAACTGCATTAAAATTAATCAAATTTTCTGAATTTGATTAGGTCCATTGAATTTGAATAGGTTAATTTACCTATGGCTGACTGAGTGACAGTCTACATTCTTGCTGGATTTAGTGTTATTGTAGGTTGTTGCTCGTTCCCATTACACTGGGGAAAGTGGTGTGGTTGTGTTTGGACTTTTTTGTCTTCTTCCTGTTATTTTAATTTGAATTAGATATTATGGTTGAAAGCTGAATTTTTACTTCAGATCTTTTGCTTTGACCAGGTGATCCCGTCCAGTGAACATATGGGTCTTCACATTTTAGACTATTGTTTGAAGACTGTTCTTGGTCATGCCTTCTCCTTGCTGGTCTTTCTCCATGTTGCCATGTTCAGCTATGGGAGGGGTTCCTGGGAAGATCTCACACAGCTCTGACTCCAACCACCCCAGCCTGGCTGTACCCTGAGGGTATTTGGTGCTCATGGCAAAGCCATGATCATGCCCCTAGGAATGGTCAGTGGTATCCATGGGGCCATAGGGAACGCTTTCTTCCTCTCCACAATCATGAATTATTCTGGATGTCCTGCTGCTCTGATGCTGTGTCTCCGCTGCGGAATCCTTGCTGTGGTTGCCTGACATTAGCCTTTGTGCTCCGCTGTGCTTCATTTCTTCACTTTCTTCCATGTGTGTATATTCTGGAGTTTTCTTAATAGACTTTTTCCCCACAAACACTTGAGAAGACTGGTGGCTGAAGGGCTGTTTGGACTTTTTGAGTAATGTTGTTATGAGCTTGGCTATACTCTCCTGTAGTAAAAACTGCTGTCCACTGTGTTTAAAGGCTTGGGGCTGCTGGGGAACATCTGATTTATTAATGGCCTCTTTTCAGCTTCCTCCTCATCTTAAGAAGATATAAGCAGGTAATTAGCTAGTTGCCAAGAAAATAGTGGAAATAAACCTTAGAATTCCTCCTTGTAAAATGATGTATTTAACAGTTTTATTCTGACATGTGTGTTTTATGTTTTAATCATCTGTCTGTGGCTGTGAAACAGGCCAGGTCTTTTCATCTTCTGGTGTTAGATTTTAGAGGACTATTACTACATGGTTTTGTTTTCTCTTTTGTTGCTGCATGTGAGTGTTTATGTTGGCTTTCTGGTAGATGCTTAATTGGATTGTAACTGATTTTACACTAAAGACTGATGTCCCGTTTTCTTTTAGTCCTATCTGGATTACTCTGGTTTCTGGAAGGAATCAATATTCAGAAATGTATTGAACTCTTTTACTGTGGCTTTCCTTCAGGGATGTTACTTACATTTGATTATCAGTTGCCCAGGGTGATGGAGGTGTTCAGGTACCTTGAGTAATGGCTCAGTTCCTGTTACGGTTGCTGTTTGGAACTGGAGTTCTGGTATCTGCAGATATTTCCACCTGAATGCTGATAAAAAGGAAAAAGACTAGCAGCTGTTGTCCGGGCTCTTCCAAGTGCCTTCCATCCCCTTTCATCCTTCCTGATAATTTCCTTTGATGGTAATTCTATTTTTCCAGTTTCCAAAGCTCATAATCTCAAAGTCCTTTTTCAGTCTGAGCCTTCTTCAGAAGCTTGCGTTAATCAGATTATTTCTGAAACAGCTTTAGTATCACCCCAATAATCTTTATAGGTATTGAATGACCTGTACCCTTTGTCAGGAACTTACACTAAGTACACAACTCTCTTGAATTATCCTCTGTTACCTGCAGGCGGTTGTACTTCTGCTTCACTCAAGCATTTTCTGTTTGTACAGGTCTCATTTGTCTTTCAGATCATCAGAGTCTCTAAGCATCTTTCTCCTCTGCTGAAACAGACACAATAATGTTTGAAGAAAAAGATTGATGTCTGTAACTCATCACTTGCCACTTTTACTCACTGTTAAAGCAAGAACATGAATTGACCAAAAAGAAAAATCTCTTCCTTAAAACCAGAACCTAGAAAGACCTTTGTCTGAGGTGCTGAAGACTCATATTTACAATTATACTCCCCAGGGAAAGCCAGAGGGATTTACAGTAAATATCATGGTTTGCATCCAGAACTGCTGACAAACCAGCTTCCTTTTGATAGATGGATTCATTATCACTTTCTAATTACAAGCAGATTTCCAGGTGTGTTCACCATGTTACAAATGAAACCTGTCCATTGTTATACAGTGATGGCCTCTGGGTCAGCCTTAAGGGATCTATAGCTCCTCTTCTGTCACTGGACCAAATTAATCAGATGTATTTTTAACAGATAACCTTTACAAAAGTGACTGATTAATCACTTGGTAATGCAGACTGCTATCAAGTTCATCATCTCCAAATAAAAGAAGGAACTCAGCAAGACTACAATATGTCAAATGCATCAGTCTCAGTGTGTTAAAATACTTTCAGGTCCAGATGCTACTCTTCTAAAAGGATAGAAATCTGCTACATCAAACATAGATGTTTTCCTGCATCTGTGGGTCAGATTCTGTGCTCAGATGAAGGCTTTCTGGTTATGGAGGCCTGCTGTCAAATTGAAGCCCCATGCGTGTACATCTAAGGACAGAATTTGATCACTACAAAGTAATACAATTTCTACCAGATTCTGTCATTTGATTTTTTTAGAACTGTGATTTTTAAGAGGGTATTGAAAGCTGTATGTATCAGTGAAACACAGTCAGTCTTTGTCTAATCCTATATCCAGTGATAGATTTAAGAGTGATTTTCTATGTTCCAGTCACTTCTTTTGAAGATAAAACAGCCTGTCTTTTAATTTCATATTGAAGAATATGCTCGACATCTCTCAAACTGAGATTAGGTTAGCGAAGGCATACCCTCGCTTATGCTGCAAAATGAAACAAGTTCCTAATTGTCAAAAGATTAATCCTTGGCAGTCGTCCAGGGCAATATTTGCTGTAGCAACTTGGTATCCATCACAGTTACGGACCAAAGGTCTTGTCATATATGTATTCCTTGCAGCAGCGCCGTAGCAGGACAGCACAGCCTCACTACCCTGGGCTGTTAGTCTCTGGGAAACTCTATCCATTCCTCAATTAGTGCCCTCGTGGGGGTCACAGTCTTTGATGACTGAGCTATTTCTACAGACTGAAATATAAAGCTCAGTAATACAAAAAAAAAAAGAAAAAAAAATTGGTGTGTGGGTTGCTTTTTGTGCATTGCAGTGTTCCATGTTAGAGGTTTTTGCATTTATTAGGAGTTTGGTCCATCAATACTAATAACAATATTATTAGTGAAATGTGAGGCTATTTTTTACTGTGACCATTATCACCGTTACCTGCGGTTGATACTGCTTAAACTGGCTAATTTTTAATTTTATTTTCATTTAACTCACTTGGTATTGAACTGCCAAGATGCTATAGCAGCATCTTCATCTGCCAGCATAGCCAGTCCTGACTTTGAATGCTGTCTTTTTCCTTTGGAAATTCATGGGAAGAGCAGAAACAGGGACAAGTCTTTGTTGTCCTGCAAGCATAACAGAAGAATAGGTTAGTATTAGAAATACCTTGTATAAATTACCAAAGGTAGCAGTCCTAAGCCTTGTTCTCTTAATGTAGCTAGAATCCACACAAAACCACAGAACACTGCCCCCATATCCTTCCATGTGAGCCACCTGTGCTGTGTTTTGGGTGATTACTTCAGTGTAGCTTTAGAAAATTCTTCAAAGGCAGTTTTACCTCCCTTATTCATCACAGAAATGATGATTCGGAAAATGGTCTAATTCAGTTTGGTGTTCATCGTTGCTGATGCTGTGTACCCTTTGACTTTTCACACTACTAGGTGGCAGGAAACTGCCTACACATTTGCGTGGCAGGAGGAAAAATGGAAAAAAAAATTGAATCTGCTGTAGATTGATAATTTGGGGCAGGGGGGTGAGGGAGATACTTTAAAAATTGGGTGCATGTTCGTTTCTTTTGACTCCCATTTTGCACTGCTGAGGTTAACAGGACTGTGGAGTGTGGGTAGGATCAGGACTTGATCCCTCACTGATGAGTCTCTGCCCATTTAGTGCTTTATAGGCCCAAGGGAAAGGGACAAATTGACAGAGTGTTCTGGCATGCTGCAGTCTATATTTGGAACCCTGATTTAAAGCTGACAGATGTATAAAATCATATGTAGCCAGAAAACTCCCTAGTGAGGACACAGCTGCATATATCGATGAATCAAAGTTACTCTTGTTAAGGCTGGCATTAATTTATATGGGGCAAGTTCCCTCCAGATCTGGTCGTGTAGTATCACTGAGAGTAGTTTGGGCTTGTTCCACCCTGCAAACCCTGTGCTTTTTGGATATGAATGGAGAAGACTTGTAAATCTGAAGCGCTGCTCTTCTCAGTTGCTGGGTGAATGCCATCATACCCTCATTTAGATGTGGCAGCTGTTGTCAGTTACTTAATCTCATAAATAAAATAAAGCCAAATTTCCACAAACTGAATTTGCCTCTATCACATGGCCTCCTGCAATGCCTTAAATGAAGTGCGTATTTTTCTTTCTCAGGAATCTCCCTTTATAACCCACTATACTGCTTGATTATTTCCTCTATGTTGTACAGGAAACGGTAAGTGATTAATAACCTGCCTCAGTTTTACTTTCCCCTCTTGCTGCAGCCTTGTGAAATAATGTGACCCACAGATGTCTGAGCAAAACAATCCATTGCTTTAAGTGACAGATGCTGTTGAGGCTTGCTCAGTGAAAGTGAGCTACCACAGGCAGAGAAGCTCAGGTATTCCTACTACTTTGATCATCTCTTTTTCTCTTTTGCATAAATTTTGAGTGTGCTGAAAACTCCCAACAAAGCATGACATAACCCACTCTGGAAAACAGCCTGGGGTGAATATTAGTCCTAGAGGCTCAGGAGGGAGCTAGGAAGCAGGTTTGCTGAAGAAAGGCAGATTTAGCACTAAAAATTGGCATTCACTGGCTGTAGAAATGTTGGGAGGGATGTGATGTACACCATATATGTCAGTGTTTGCTTGCTTCTTTCTGTACTAAAAACAAGATAATGAAAAATAAAGCCTCTGCATGCAAACAAATGAAAACTCTCTGTCATAGTTAATTATATCATATATGTCACTCTTCACAATGTTTAGCATTGTGTGGAGTGAATGAGTGATAGAAATTAAAATCTCAGAACTAACTTTATTAGGATTTAGTTTAAGGCTGGTGTATGGGATTAGCTGTCAAGAGAAACTTCCCAGTAGTAACACTCAAAGAGTGGGGAAAGTTCCGACTGTCGTTTTCATAGAGCACAAGTGCATACTGAGCCAAATTACAAGCTGATTGAATCTTGTAAGTATTGCTAATCGTTTCTACAGTCAGTCTATAATGCACTCTTCAACCATCAGCTAATGCACTGGAGTCAGCGGGGCTCATAGCTGGAGAGTGGCGGCAGCACGGGTATGTCGCATGTGTCAGGCTGGCTAATTGAGGGGTGGCACCCAAGCCCTCCGCCAGATCTTTGTTTTCCTGAGTGGCTTTTACTAAAGGCATGTTTGAGTAGTAGGGAAGAGCGAAGTTATATTATATATGGTAGCAGCAGAAGTGTGAAATTGTGCTACGTGAAGAAATATGACTAAGTGGTGATACTGGCCACTCCTTTTTATGGCAAATCAGAAAAGGAAGCAGAACACACAGATTACTCATAGTAGCTAGTTTGATCCAAGATAGGGAATTCTACCTTTGAATTCACTGTGTGGGAAGAGAAATGGTTATTTAAAATTTAGATACCAACTCGAGAAACCTAGAAAATGGTTTAGAGGCTCAGTAATTCATCTATTTAGCAAAGAGTTAGCCAGGGCCCCAGCTGCTGGAGGATCTGCAGGGATTTCTGCTGTTGGGGGAGTGCAGCGTGTTTGTGTGTGTGGGTACCTTTTCCACCATTACTATTTCAGAAAATTTCAATTGCTGCTCACAATATCAGTGCATATCAGCATGTCATTCGTAAGCATTTTGTTTCCCACCAATTTTTTAAAATAGCAAGAAGAAAAAAAATGTGAAAAAGGAGAAACTGAGATATCTTTTTACAGTGGATAGAAAAAACGGCAGTGCTTTGCAAACCCACAGTTCATACAATCCAGTGCTTAATATAAGTAGTAAAGGTCTTGCTCTCTTGTTTCCAAAAGGCTAAGAGTTTGTTTAAAAGTCCTTAGCTCAAGGGAGTGGAGGATGTCCCACTTCTCTGTGTTCCCTCCTTTCACCCTTACCTTAAGGTGCACCATTATCTTGCAGTAATGAAACCTGAAAACAATGGTAAAGAGTTAACATCAAGGACTTCAGCAAAAACACCGACAAAATACCCCACGGATCCTGCTCTAAAGAGGTTTCTATAGAACATCTGAGTTAAGCATGGCAATTACAAAGAAGCTCAAGTGGTCTTTGCTTGAAATTGCAAATGTACCACATTGCATTATCACAAGAATTCGCATGCAAGAACAGTTTGCAGATGGTTTGCATTGGCATACTTTATGTAAACGCTCCAGGGAACAGATGGCATCATGGGTTCTTGTGGCAAATGTGAATTTATAGTGCACAAAACATGCTAAATTCTTTTGCCTGTAGCTGAAAAGCAACAAAAATGAAGTGGAAACTCAGCCCTGTAAATCAGTTTGCCAGTGTCTTTGCCATTGTAGCTACGGATAACATTTAGTTTAGTCTTTATTGTGAAATTTGGGTTCTTTTATTTGCCATCTACTTGCAATTGGGTGTGAGTGCATGCGGCATGTGTGTATGTTTATTTGAGTATGCATATGCAGCTTTTAAATTAATAGACTGATACTGTATAACGAACAGGAAGTTGAGATCTCAACCATCATTTAATCCAAAGCTTTTGAATTTTTGATCCAAAATTGAATTTGGATAATTCTGATTTTCTGTTAACGCATAGATTGCTCTGGGTAGATAATCTGATTCTAAACAAATATTGGTAAATATTGTTAGAAGGGATAAAATAATAACATAGGTTAGAACTGTGATTTACTGACCTCTCAGTCATTTTGCACATACTACATATGCAGTGGGATGAGCATCAGGGCACATTAGTATAAAAAGTAACAGCTCTTTCTCATTTGGACAGAAGTTGGCATTTGAACGTCTTCTGTAAAGAGGAGGAGTTATTTAAGAAGCTGAAACCTGGGAGGGAGGGGGGAGGAATTGTGTAAACAAGCAAGTGATACGGTGAATTTGTTTGGAACTATTATATCGAACTTAGAATATAATTATTATTGCAGTATATTCCCTAATTATTTAGATGCTTGTAAAAATTGATTTTATGTAAACACAGCTTGTTCTAAAACAGCCAGGTCTTTGCAGTGAACATAAGTTGTTTAAAATTTATTGACCTGTCGTTCACATGTGTTACTTTACTAGCACTTAATGGTCTGTTTAGATAGTCTTGGTGTGTATGAACTCCCAGTGCGCTACTCCAAGCACCACACGTTGACAGGTAGCTGCCATGTAGATAAAATAAGGGGCCCTACTCCAAAGCATACAGGGACACACAATCATTAGTTATTTTCTAATCTAAAGCAGGGATTTCCTTGGCAGCCAGAGGAAAAGAATCGTTCTGATTTTGCATTATCTCTGCGGCTGAGCTCGGCCCTAAGTCCTGAACCAATATCCAGGAAGGCCAAAAGCAAACAAGCCAGACACCCAGCCTTGCACCAAATGGAGTTGATTTAAGGAGCCTGAGCTTTGAGGGTTTCTTTTTGAATGGGTCGTGTAGACAGTGGCTTAGATTAGAAACTTACTTTGGCCTTCAGACTCTCAGGAAAGATTTAAGACTGATAATGGAAATGTAAATTACTTTTGTAGTAGATAGAGATCACCTTAAAAACCCGCTTGTGAAAAAACCTGCAGTGTTTTTTCATCCTGTGTATAAATAAAGCTGTCCAAAAACAAAAACTAAAACAACAAAAAGCACTACTTCTCATGGTACTTATTTTGCTCTGGCGCAAATGTGTTTTATGCCCTTTTTCTTAACTTCTAAGTTCTTTTCTTAACTTCTAACTTAATACTTCTAAGTATTTTGTGAGTTGATACTGCTTTTTTTAATCATTAGGGTTTCGTGAAAAAAAGTTATGCTAATAATAGGATCAGTCTGGCCCCCAAGTTACTGACCAAACTTTGCTACTCTGTTTCCACCTACACGAGCCTAAGTATTTTTAGAGACCTTCAGCTTTCCATGTTGTGATTGTGGATCAGCAGCATAGTTAGCTTAATTTGATGCAAGCAGGGCTGCATCCCTAAAATTCACTGCTGAGTGGATCGGTCCTGCCTGACTCAGTCATTATCAGCATGTCTATGAACCATAAATACTTGGCACATTAAAAGATATTTATCTTAGCCTTAAATGTTTGGTTTGAAAATGCTGGCCCAAATTCATACTAATACTACATCATACTATCTGAAAGCCTATTCTCAGAATGTTTGTAGCCCTGAAAATTCAGCAACGAATTTTTAATAAGAAAACTAGTTTATGTCAGTGTTTAAATATTTCATAGAGTTCTTAAGTAAAGAATATATTATGTTACTATTTTCTTTCATAAATGCAATTGCAGAGTTGTTCTTCTGCCTTCATGTCAGGCCAAATTCTGCTATATTTGACCAGCAGCAATTTGGAGTAACTATTATTTCCAGTGGATTTACATCTATGTAGCTTTTTGTGACATCTACAGTATGGATAAGAAAAATCAGTATCAGGTTTTGTTTGCTGTGGCAGTAAAGATGTTTGTTCATTCACTTTTCCAACTACACTGGCTTCTCTGTAGACTGAGCAATCCCAGAATCCTTAACTCTTAAAAACAACAAAAACCCCCAACTGTTAAATCCTTCACTCCAGTGGCATGCACTTGGCTTTGAAGGTATGAATTTAAAACATAAATAGTTATGGAAAATGCTTTATGTATAATTTTTTTTTCTCATATAATTCTGTCTAGGCTCTTTTCCCCTAACACAGCACTGCAAATTTTACTAGCCATCCATTAAAATTAACAATTAGAACTTTAAACAAGTAGGTCATCCTCTGCCTGATATATTTGAACATAGTTTATCAGCAATGGAAATGTCATGTAGACCCAACAGATTATGTATTTTGAGATCAGAATTGAGTTCACAGAAATGCTTAAAAACCCGTTCTACTCAATAACTCCATCTTATTCCTCTGCAAAATATGTCAATTTTCTGTTTAAGTGTCATATTTCTTTCATAGTTTTTGCCCTAGGAGTAGCATGATTAGCTCAGGAGGGTGTTTAAGCCTAGATTGTCAACCTCCAGAACTGTCTGATTTTAAATGGTTCTATTTAGTGATAAAGTATTTCCCGTCAGCCCTGTTCACTAAGAGGTGGCCTCATTTTAATGTGCTGAACATGAGCAAACCCTGTTGAAGATAAGGAAGCTGCAACAGCACTGTGCCTCTGACAGATTAAGGTCTAGAGATTTTGCTGTTTAAAGTCCCCTTTACGGAAAGCAACACAATCGTGTCTCGTTGTGCCAGCTTCTTCCTCTCTGACTAGCAATGTGCACTGAATTTGGCTTTCCAGTGGTTCCTGCTTTTGGGTGAGATCGCTGAAAGGATTTCTGTCTCTTTGCCATAGTGCTCAGCTCTACACCAGTCCATTGTGTGGCGCTGTCGCCTGCCTTGTCCTTGGGGGTTACAGGGCAAGGACTGGCTGGCCTTGGCTCCTTGGCTGGGAGGTTGGCCTTTGTGACACCTGCTGAGGAGTGTATCTCTTCCCTCCTGGCATCTTGGCTGGGTGACCAACACCCTCATCCTGGAAGCAATCCTGTCTCCATGTTGACAGTGGATATCTGGGATGGGTAAGGAGTGCATAGTGCCTGCTAGACACATGAAACAGTTGCCTTTTTGGCTAAAGTTCTTTTAGCTATGCAGGGGCACGGGTAATGATGGCTGTGATGACTAGGTAATAAACAGACAAATTGGGACCAAACTAATGAGAAGGTAGAGTAGGTTCCTCCCAGAAGGCAATTTGTTGTTGGTGTGAAAAGCTTGGGCATCTGGGTTGTCTCAACACCAAATTGCACACTTAGGGGAAGCATAGCAGTTGTTACTAACCAGGATGGCACTTTTTCTTCTCACTAATAAGAAACCAGTAAAAGCTTCATTGTACTAGTGAAATGTAAGTGACCAGCAAGCTCACCTCCATTTTCATGTGCCAGTGCCGGCATTAAGAAACATGTTGTGGCTTCAGTTAAACTCCAAACAGGTGACCAGAATTCCCGTGTGATAAACTGTCCTCTTGGTGTGTTCAAGGGATATTTTCCTAATTTTTGACCCTTTAAGAATGTCTTCAAAAGAAGCATTACATCACTCCTACCTACGCCAAGCCCATTTGGGAGATACATGCAGGAGAGAAAAACATAAAGATCTCTTTTCCCTCTTTCATCAGATACATCTCCATATCTCATCTCAAGAGGATGAGGTCACTGAAGGCACTGACTTACTGTATATATGCTTAAATGTTAGGCAATACAAAACCCATAAAAATTCTGTGTTTTTTAGTAAGGGGATGTTACATAAGATATGTGAGTACCCAAGATGGACAAGCAAGTGAGCCAACTGGAAGCTTCCAAAGTTTTGGATGGTTCCTGAAGGTAGTTGATCAGATTTCTTGTGTGGGTCCAGTGAGAGTATAAAGATGTTGCTAAGTATTGCTAGCCAAGTGCAGGCAGCTTTTCCCCAAACCAGGCAGCTCCAGAGACAGCACAGAGCACTCATGGAAGGACTCCAGCCCTCTGCTAGAAATGATGCTTGAAAAGACAGTGCCTGTTGCAATTTCTGTTTTCAGGAACTTCTCATGGGCTTGAAGTCTCACAGCTACTCACATGGGCTCTTTCTTCACAAGAATGTGGTGAACTGTTCTGAGAGTCAGCAAAAGCCATAGGAAGCTCTTAGACTTGCTTAGTTCCTGCCCATATTGCTGGATAGAGTGAATTGCAGGGGTTCAAAGGCTATCAGAAAAACAAGCAGGGTCAGGGCATGGGCCAAGGTCATGTCCTGTGAGTTGTCCATACTGACAGGTAGCACACAGGCCTCCTCTCCTCAGCAATGCCAGGCATGGATCGGGGCAGCTGAGTTGTCTCCGTAGATATCTCTAAGCCAATGCTGTAATGTAGTGGGAGATGCTTTGAATGCAAACTGAACCTCAGGGCTGGAACTGAGCTCTGGCCCATTGTATTTATGAGTGTAGGTACAGTCAAAAGGAATTGCCATGCTTGTGCATAGACCCTTAGTGCTAAAATGTTGGTTTAATACTGGTTCCCAAAATGTTCAGAGGGTCAGTTGTGATGCAGGGTGGTGGCTACATCTTGGCTAAGGCCAAGGCTGAACAGACAAGGCAGGTATACTTTGCTTTGCAGACATAGATATCCATGTATTTTCTTCTTGCTGTACAGCATGGAATACTGAGCAGAAAAAGAAAAATTTTTTTGTGTGTGTTTAACTGGCTATTGCTTAGAGGAAGATCATAGATTGGTCACTAATAGCGGAGAGTATTTGAGTCTGGTATCTTCACATAGGCTTTGAACATGCTCATGTTTGTGGCTACAGATCTGGAGGTGGGGGGTGGGGAGGATGGACTTGCCACCTTTAATAATAATGTTTTCCTATGTATTCAGACATACTTATGTCTGTTGTTAGATTAGGTACTGCATCTATTAGCTTTTTATTAAAAATTTTCTGGAAAATTGTATTTTCCCACACTGAAGGCCTTTTTTTATAAAGATATTCTTCTGGTTCCACTGGCAGGACCTTATTAGCAGCATTCAGAAAGCCTCCCAACAGGAAAGTCATGAGCCCTGAAGCTGTAGCTTTACTTATATAGTCATTCCCTGCTCCCTCTCTACCATTTGAAGGCCTGTAAGATCTTCCTCTGTATTGTTTTTAGGATTAGGTTTGTTAAAGCTCGTAAACTAAGGGATAAATCAAAGGGATTTTGTGATCATAAAGATTTACAATCATCACTATATTACATACTTGAGTAGGGTTAAAATAACAACTCAATTTTAATTTAACGGGGGGATGGGAGGAGTATATAAAGAATATTAGTTTTTATGTAGTTTTCTAGTAAACAACGATGTATAAGATTGCACAGCTGGAACAGCAGTTAGTAAGAAATACAAAGCTGGTCTCAAGAGTGTTTTCACAGTACCTTTTCAGTACCTATGTTGCCTCTTTTGCAGGTCCTGAATTCACTTTAGCATATCTGAATTACTCAGTGTTGCCAGCCACAAGTGTAAAATAAATCTTAATACTGACATACAAATTAAAAGGCTTTGTGATAATAACTTAGAGTACTTCTTCCTTATCCCTCAGTTTCCTAGCCTTTCAACATGCCAGTCTGGTCATGCTTATAGGCCTTTTTTCTGAGTCCTTAAAGCTGAAAACTTCTCAGATGAAAACTGAGTGGCTTGCTTGACTGGTGAAACTTAGATGAAGAGAATAAAAAGATTCTTTAAGTCTCACTAGGAATTTTATACATTTGGCAAATTTTTTTAAGATTCTTCCCATAGTTTAATACCTTTTCTTTAAGAGTAAGGGGTAAGATGTGGAATCTTACTAAAACCCCTTTTATTTAAAATCATCAGAGCATCCACTGTGACTTGGCTTTGCAACAGCCATCACAGATCCTCCTCTTTGCCGAATGGTTGCCCAGTGTAGCACACATCCCAAAAAACCTGTCTTCGTACAGCCAACAGCTCTAATATGCAGAAGGTAGTCAGCCACCAGAAATACCTTCTGTAATGAGGAAAGAGCACGGGAGCTTGTACTTGGCATTGGTGTGCACCCTCCCTGTCACCGTGCTGTAAGTGGTCCATGCAGCCAAGAGTAATTATGAGAAATGTGTTGTTTTGTGAAGCACAGTGAAGGCTCTGTACAAGTCTGCAAGCAGCTGAACAGAAATCCAAGCAGTGGGCGTGCGTAAGGTCATGCTGGGATGAGGAAGGTGTGCGTTCAAGGGTAATTTAAAAAAAAAAAATAAATAAGCCTCCTTTGGATTCTAAAGTGTGATTTTAATTAAAAGTATTAATGTTAAACCAGTCACCAGCGAGAGGCTTTGTGAGGGTTCTTTGGTCTTGTATAATGGAAGCGATACATGAAAAAAAGAATATCAAAGAATAGTGCGATTCCATAAAGGACTGGCTATGTATTGTAGAGGTGCTACAAGTATTCCCAGCCCGGGCTCTATGAGTGCAATGAGTGATGCACCCAAGTTCCAAGAGTTCATAAAAGCAGAGCATGGGACATTTGCATCCAGGTTTTGACAGACCAGCAGAAATCCTACGTGTAGGTGCAGGTCCCAGTTCTGCACTTGTATTTCATGTTTGTTGAGTCGGTATCTAGAGCTTTGGAGAAAGTGAGGCACACTCTTGAGTATCTTAAAATAGTCTAAAATCACAGGTTGGCTCTGCATTTCTGTGAAGGACATCACAAAGTATTTTTGTTCTGGACCTCCTATGATCTTCTACTAAAGCTGCTAGCTTCTAGTGTCTAATATCCTAAAAACACCTATTAATCATTTAAAAAGCTCAGCTTTATCAGTTGACTTTCTGTGGTTCTTGTTGTCACTCTACTGTCTGTTTTCCTACTTGTAATCTTTTCTTCCTCCTTTAGTTGGTTATGTGTTTGAAGTTAGTTTTAAAGGAATAAAATTACACCCATTTATTAACATAGCAGCTGTCAAAGCATGATACTCTATTCTCCAGAAGTAACCACACAAAAAAAGGTTCATCCCCTGGTTTGCTATCTTGAAATTGCAGGGACTTGGGTTTTCTAAACCCTCTTCCTTTTTATGAGTAATGATTAAAAGGAAAAAAACTCTGCCAGGAGCATAAAACCTCTAAGTTATTGTCACACTGGTGTCACTTGCTAAAGCCGTGTAATAGGTTTGTCAGAGAGACCTGCAGAAGAAAGAACCATCTCTGTATCTTTCAGTGGGAACTCAAAATAGAAAAGCTGTGACTTAATTCCTTACGGTGTTTTCTTGGCATCAGCTGTATCTCCCCAGCTCTTATTCAGGCTGAAAGAAAGGGCTGTTTTGTTTTGTTGTGTTTTTGCAAGAGAGTAAAATAAAATATTAACTGTGTTTTTCTTTTTAATATTGGGAGCATAATAAGGTCTCTTAAGAAAAAGAAAGCCAACCAGTAAGCCTGGAATGTCTCTCATTTCTTTAACAGCTACATAGTGTGTGCAGTTGAGATCTGCCAGTTGGATCCTAGCAGGGGAGAAACCACTTTAGTTTGTTTGGTTTGTATATGGAATAACATTTTTCTTGCCTTGGAATACTTGTTTGTCATCACTCCTCTTTTGTGTTTATGTTCTGCTTGGAAATAGTCTCCATGCTGTATATGCATTTGCCAGGATGTGCACATAAACAATGTTCCATTATGGCCCGCTCTGCATACTCCTTATTTACACCATATACATTCAACAGTAAACACGGTGGGGAATGACAGAGAGCAAACTCTTCTAGGCCCCTTTTTTTCAGTTAGTCCAGACTTTCTGCCATATGCTTGCTGAGGTCCCACTTCTATTCATGTTTTTATTAGGTAGAAAAAAAGTGTCCAGACTTCACACAAAGCAGCTTTTGTGTTCTCTGTCAAAAAAAATCTTCTCCTATGAAATGTTGATAGAAATACCCAGAGCCCTTGTGGGGGTGCAAAGTTTGAATAGGCCTGTGGTGAAAGCCCGGGAGGGGAGAGGAGGGGAGCTGGGGTACGATTTTTGCTTCTTGTGTACCGTGAATGAGTATCACTTAACTTTCTTTTTCTCTAGTTTTCTATTTGGCAGCCAGGGTCGTACCCCTCATCTTGGCGCTTGTTACAAAGGTGATGTTTTTAAAGTTTTAAACTCTTTCAGAGTTTTAGCTGGAAGGGATGAGAGAGGAAAAATACAGTTTAGTGTAGCATAAAATGGAAGTTTGACTTAGAATATATGCTGTTTAGTAAAACTATAGAACCATGGAAAAAAAGTGTTACAGTGGCATAAATCATTTTTAGTGACTCTGCACTTGAAAACGGTCACATTAGATCTTTTTCTCATTGATTTTGTATTTGGTTAATGATTGCAGTTCTGAGATCATAAAGCTATATAAGATGTAAAAGATACGGGAAAATATCTTTAACCTCTACATTTAAACTATGTGTTTCTTTTGACATTGAAATACTGCAATGACCTAGTAATGTTTTCCAATGTTTTAATTTTTGCTGATGTACAAAAATATCACAGAAGAGCTGATTCGTAATTATTACACATGGTATTGCATAAATTTCTTCCTAATTAAAAAGCTTCTAAATTCTGAATAATCAATTTATGAAGACATGTGGTTTTGACAAATTATACATTTAATTTCTAAAGATTTATTAGAAATTTGACCTGCAGCTAGTTAATTATGGTTATAGTACTGATGCAGTAATACTGGAGATTGATATAATGATATGGCTGCAAATTTATTTTGATATCGCCTACCTTAGTAGGAGGACAGGGGAATACACCTATATTTTGCACCATCTTGTTTATGGTCTAGGGAGGCATTAGTTTAATGAAGAACACAAATATTTGATAGGTGTGTGTTGGCATTTATATGGAAAGGTACTTTCAACAGAACATAAGCATGTTGAACTTGGTCCTTCAGGTTTTACTGTTTTAGAGGCTACATTTCCAGTGGCGTCAGTGATAGTTTTAGGTGATTAATGATAACAAAATATGAACTTTTAAAAAAACTCCATACCAAGAAATTAAATTGATTCTTCCTAATTAATTTTCAGTTCACAAAGTATTTCTGAACTACCTCTGTTTGTACTAATCTCCCACCCACTATATTGATACTTCTAGTTTTATGAAAGTCAGCAGCTCAGTAATTCAAGATGAGTTTTCAAGGTATCATACAAGAAGCCAAATTAAATAATAAATAGAATTTTAAATGATGTCTTTCTATCCCACTGGATTTGCAAGTGATATCTGTGAGAACCATAGAAAGAAAATGCAGATGAACTTTCAGAGTGTGAAATGTTTAGAAAAGCAAGGCATATCTCAAACACGTAGGTAGTCCTTTCAGTAACACACAGAGGTTACCTGTTTTTTTAAAGCAACTAAGAAAATAAGAAGCTTTAACAGGATTGTGGTTTCTTCTGACTGGTCTGAATAGGAACTGAGGAGCTGCTACTGAGCAGTGATTTTACTTCATGAAGAGATGTTGGTGGGAGGTGTGTGTTACAGGACCTGCTGTGTCCATGTATGAGAATGGTGGGTGGGGGAAGAGGAGCAGAAGATGAGCTGGTTCAAGACTTTTCTCCTCTGAACCTTCAGGTAAGAGCATCTCTGGGTCTTCCAGAGGAAAGGAAAGGTATAGTCTTACTCTGCTTGTCTAAACTGGGCAGCGTCACTGGTGCCTGCCTTTCCAAGCATTATTTAATGCCCATTCTACCATGAGTCCAATTTTGCCTGTAAAAAGAAAGAAAAGAGGAAATAGACAGATCTCACTTACTGTGACCAGGAGACAGTCATAAGTAAGTGTAATAACACATCAGCCTGTTCTCTTATTTTCTCCTCTGGAAACTTAGTAGCTCCTTTTTCCTAACACTGTGCAGCTGTGGCTCACAGCAGTGAAGTGTGACCACACCCTGAGTGTGGATGTGTGCCCTTCCTGGTCCCCAGGGACCATCTCACCCTCTTACAAGGGAGAAAACTAATGTAGCTGAATTCTAACATTTTAGAAATAGAGAGCTTTGGGAGTCTTTGTCTTAGATTTTGATTTTTTTAGATTCAAACTTTGTTATTTCTGATAACCAGAAGGACGTGAATAGTACTATGCTATTTGTATATAGTATTTGTGCTTACATTTGATGTGTATACACAGAAGTGTAATGCAGTTCTAAAAACAAAATAAGGACATTGCTGTGACGAAATAAATAGAGATTCCCAAATTCATCAAATTACTTGATGCCAGTAATTAGAAAGGACTGTTAGAAGAAAAACAACTAGTATTATAAGATTTACAGGAGTTATTTCAGAGTTTACAGTAATCAACCTGCACAATTCTGAATGAAAGTAACACATTTTCTGATGGTGAGAACTTCTTTTTTAAGATTAATTAAGTACTATCTATGCCAGCTGAGGACTCTTCAGTTCTTCAGTAATTATTTAGAGAGGAGTCAATGAGTGGGCAGAATTTGGGTGAGAAAGACCATTGGTACTTGATAAATACAGTCTGGATAGCGTCCCCACAGACTGTGCATGAACTATTTTATGAGAAATACATTTTGTGTTTTGCATATGTCAGAACACCTGAGGACATAAAATATCATTTAGACTGACGTGAACTCCCTGCCTTCTCTGTTCATTGTACCATCAGTATCCTGTGGTGAGTCAGATAGCTTTGCTTTTACCCTGGTAGCATTTGACTCATTTTTTTCCAAACCATTTCTGCAAACCTATGAAATTATTCTGTAGCAGGAGAAGGAAAAGGACTCTTAAATCATTCCAGATATGTTAACTAGGAAAGGGTTAATCTGCCCTCAGGAGTTGCTATGTAACTGAGTCCTGCTGGGAGAGTCAGGGTTTCCAGCCAATGGGACTCACCCCTACAATACAATGCATCTATCTTGTGTTTCTTACTTGTTGTCAGTTATTGGAGTTTTTCCTGAACTGGAATTACACTCCTGCTCCTTTCATACTCTCCCACTAAGTCTTAAATAATTGTATTCCACACCAAAGTCAGAAAATAACAGTACAATGGTGTGCTTTTATCCCTGAAAATGTTCTTTGGACAACTTTGAGTGGTGTGTAGAAAGATCTCTCATGCACCAAAACTAGAAAACTTCTAAAAGATAAGATTTCCCAAAGAACTTTAGGGTATAACATGCTTTGGATTGCTTTTAGTCTTCCTGAAAGCCTTCTCCTACCTTTGTGTTCTCACCTGTGCACTCAGTCTTCAGCACATTTTCTTGTGCAGAAAGAGCAGAAAAATGTCTCAAACTGTTCCTTTCTGCCTAAGGCATTTCATGAAGCCAGTATTGATTTTCCTGCATCCTGATTAGACTCTCTTCTTAGCTATTCCTCTTCTCTAAGGCCACTCAAGGCTTGAGGGCTGAAGCATGAAGTCTTTAATTTCTCCTTTAGAAGAGCCAGGTGTGTTTTCTTAGCTCGAGCAAAGCCTCTGTGGTTGCGCCAATATATTTGTATGGAAGAGGTGGCACTTCTGAGGGTTTTTTTGTTAGTTTGGGTTTTTTTTTTCCTTTTTTTTCCTGGAGGAGATCCACCCACAGTCCCTTTGAAGGCTACTGATAAGATGAGGGAGAGACTAAACCTAGCCTGTAAAAACACTGCTTAGGAATCTCTGCTTTGGCTGTTGGGTTCTGATAGGAAGCAAGAGAGTGGAGTGGTATCTGTCAACATGTTGTTCAAGTCTCAGTAAGTTTTACACTTCACTTAGATCTTTGTGCCTCATTTTTTCCAGTGAGGTTCTGTCTGATAATTTGTGTTGGCAAAGCTCTTAGCCTTTCTTGCATGCTTGTGAAGCCCTACCTCTGAGTGACATAATGTTCCTGCATTGTTCAGCTAGCAGAATAGGCTTTAGTATCACTGGTGTGCGCTTCTGCTCTTAGTAAGCCTGTTTTAGAAAAGAAAAAAAAAACCCTAACAATTTTTAGACAAATTTAAGAATCCAGCAGGTGGACCTTTAACTTTTTAAAGGTTTTAATTGACATATGTGCACCAACTTGTCATTTAAGATCTGATTGTAGATAACAACTTGCTGTGCTTTTTAAGGGGAATTACAACACATTTCTCAGGATTGGGAATGTGCACATGCCTCGTTCTTGTTACTAAAGCTTCTATAGATTGAGTCTTACTTCACCCATCCATCAATCTTGATAATTCTTTGAAAGAGCTTGGCCACAACCCTGTCTTCTGGGGCATCCTTTGGCATACTTCATGCCAAGGACAGAATGGATGGATGCAGTAAGGGTGAGATCTCAAAGCCATTTGGCAAAGGATAGAATATCCTTCCACACATTTTTCTTTTCATGTCTCTGTATGAAGTTGAGTAAGTCTGTTTTTCTAACAGTCTGATAACGATACCTAGAAGATCAATGTCCCACGAATGAGAAGCCTGTTCTTGATGATGCTTGCCCAAAACTGTGATTGGATTGAAAGAATTGGGTTTTTTAACAGTGCGATGGCAAGGTCTGTGCTGAATTGCTCAGTCAGAAAAAGGCTTAAGATACCCAAATGAAGAGTTTTTGGTCTAGTTTATGTGAAACCAATTAGATAGTTTTATAGATCTGTCAAGCCTGATATGCTGAGGGACCACCACAGGCTTAGAGACCACCTTGCATGTCCTCCACTACTAAAGGTCCCAAAAGGGCAAAAAATCCATGATACTGCACAAAGCCTGGGGCAGTATGCTGTTCACCACTGCAATATCTAACTCACGCCAGCTCTGTAAATTGTCTTTGATTAAAGTGTGTGTGTCAGTTGTCGTTCCCTGAACATGGACTTAACATATGTGGACATTTAATCCCTTCTGCGGTCCAATATGGAAGTCTTGCCGTCTAAGAGTATGGGAATTTGCAGGTCTATTTAATCATGTGGGACTACCTTAATGAAGCAGCTTGAGACCATGCAAATTTTTCTTTGTTGGCTTAAATTGCAGAAGGCAAGTAGAATTTGAGGAATGCACCAAAGAACAATTTGATAAATATATTCTAGCAGAGTTTGAAAACCAGGAAACATCTTGTGAACATTTCAGACTGGACGTCATTGGTGGTGCCATTGCTTGTTCTGAATGTGAGGTCCAGCCCAGCCTGACTTTTCCTGAGATCTCATCTATGTTTGAATGTTACATTGGCATAACAATGTAGGGTGAGAAAGCAGTTGTTCCTTTTTGAAAGAGTGTTACCTGTCACAGCCCAGTCTTGGACAGTTACTGTAGTATAAAAGGAATATACAGAATCCCTCACCTGCTCAACAGTAGATACACTATGATAACCTTTATGCTTGTAAAACTAACCCCCTTAGTGGAGTATACTTTTCAGGCTATATCAGTAAATTTACAGAGGTAACAATGTTCCTCAGAGGACATGTGCCCTCAGTTAATTCACACATTATTGATGGCACATGTTGTACAAAAGAAACCAGACACCGATTTGCTAAATACATATCTCAGTTTCTGGGTAATTCTACCTCATTTACAGCAAAAATTTACTCAGGCTGTTCCCAAACAGAAAGTACATCTGCATGACAGGAACAAAGGTGTGAAAGTACAGTGCATTAGGGCAACAGGCAGAGCGGAGGTGTTGGCATGATGACCATCATTACCAGCAGATTTCAGGTGATGTCACCACATTGTCATTGCTGTCATTACCCCTGCTAGGCAGGTAGCTATACCAACACATTTTCCAGTCACCTGTTCATTCTAGTTTCTAAGATGCCCACAGATAGGATACTGGACTGTTCTTTCAGTGTTTGATATAGGTTTGGGAACTAGCTAAGTGGGAACTGGATTGTCATGAATACATGTCACGTTGCCAAGCATGGATCTATTGCAGTTTACATTCATGGCATAATCCAGTACAGTCTGCATTGGGCTTTATGTGACCAGAGCTCCGCTCAAATGTGTTTCAGCCATCTCAGGCCTCTGGGTTCTCTCTATGTGGGTTGTCCTTGTCAGCAGTGCAGGAGCACAAGCCTTAAATGCTGCTTAAGTCTGTCTTTAAATAGGGCTTAGGTAAGGTTTAGTCTTTGTTAGGATATGTGTATGTATTGAGCTGGAGTTCCAGTTACTGCTTGGTAACTTTGGTCTTCTTCCGGAAGAAAGCCATCGAGGCTAACTTTTCACAAAGAGTTTAAGCTGTCGTTAGTGAACCTGTAGAAGAAGTACAGTTGTCCCAATTTATATTCTGATTCTGGTTACAATTAGGGTCGTAAATTGCCTGTGTTTGGAACTCCCATTTATTCTGCATGCTCTAGCATTACTTATTTATACATTCTGAGACACCAGGATATCAGAACATCAAGAAATACTATCCTTTTGTTAGGTAACTTTCTTTATTCTACCTCCTTAGAAAAAGACAGAAACAAAGTAGCTACTTGAACAGCCTTTTTGAATCTCAGTTTTAATGGAGCTCTGTGCTCTTTCACCTTCAGCCAACCATAAGCATATTCAGCATACAGAAGACTTTATGGTTAGAAGTAGTATTCTCTGCAGTTTAATAGTCAACATTTCTACTTGCTCTTCTGCTCTTTCATACATCTTGATTCTACTTAGGTTTTATAGATCTCCCAACCTTCATTCTCCCTGGATTATATAATGTAATGTGTCAGTGCCATGCATGGCACTCCAGTTACCTCAGCATTTCCATTATAATTCTATGTTTTGAGGGATTTATAGGCTAGCAGTAAAAATCTCTTTCTTGGCTAAACCTTGAAACAGCAGTTTCTAGTCATTTAAAAAGAAAACAAAATGAAACAAACCTTTTTTTCCTCACTTCTGTTTTTTTCTGGCAGCCATTTAGCAGTGGTGTTTGCACTGCAGGATCCTCGTAAACAGCAAGTGTAGATTCAGTATGTAGCCAGTTTTTAATCTAATAATTTTTTTTTCTTTTTATATCCTTCAAAAATTCATGTCATTCCCTTTTCATGCATATGATGTCATTGCCTCTTTGCCAGCCTTTCAGGAGCCTGCAGCCATCAGCCTTTGGGGCCTTAAAAAGGTGCAGTTTGGTCTCTCTCCTTTATTTGCAACATGGATGAGTTTTACAGTGGGGTTTTATTGTTTGGTTGGTTGGGGGATTTTTTTGGGGTTGGTTTGGGGTTTTTAAAAGTTGTTCTTCTTTATCTCAAAGCCTAATAACTTACTATCTACTTCTGTGTCACAGAGCTACAAATTTATCACCATCCAAAAAGACATTGGCTATATATGAATATCTAGAACATCAGGACTATTACCAAGAACAAATTTGGAAGGGATATTGAATCTCATGCTTTAATGCTTAAGTGATTTGCTGTTAGAGAATAGGCTATTAGAGGACCTGTGGGTGAGATATACTTCACCAATCACTAGGGATTCCTGTATTTTCCTTAGAAAGATCTAGTAGCAGTCACTCTTAGAAATGGATTGCTGAGCCAGATACACTTCCAGTTTTATCATGTAGGGCAGTTCTCTTCCCCTGGCTCCAGGCCAAAGGACTGTATGGATTCTAAGAAACATGGTTGTATGCTCAAGTTTATGGAGATGAATTATTTTTATAGCCTTTAAGTTAAGCAATCAGCTTTAAAGGTATCTTTACAAATACATATCCACTGATTAAAACAGACAAAAAGCCTTTATCAGTAAGTGATTCGCAGACAGGTTGCATGCTTGAGTTCTGGGTCTGGAGATGACTAACTCTGCTTTTCCCATCTAAAATAAAATACTGCTCTGCACTGAATTGTCTTTCACCAGTTACTGTTATATTTCAGGCCTGAAATAATTCTTCCTGTTAGTGCAAATTCCTGTTTCGGTCATTGCAAGCTGTGCATAGTAGTGTGTAGCAGACTGAAGAAACCCCTTTTTACTTAATTTCACTGTATTTCATGTTTTTCTATGTCATTTGTGCCATTTCATGCCAATAATTTTACTGTTTTATTTTCTTCAGGGCAATTCTTGCTCACAATTGATAACCATGTCCTAGGACTACCTTAGAGTTTTAAATATTCAGCCACTCTCTTGTGACCTAGTGATTTTCTTCCCCATAATCTTTTGACATCATTCATGTGCTTGAGACATGAAGAAAACATCCTTCAACACTAAAAACTACATGTAGTGAAGGGGGAATTCAGGTTTTCAGATTTTTCAGATTTGTATCACCAGTTGGGGGGAGGGAAAAAAAACCTTGGGGAAAAAAAAACCTGCCAAGGCAGGCAAGTACTGTTTCATATTAACATCTATCGTCAATGAAGAGGTAAAAATCAAAGCCCCTGTGTGTGAGGCAGGGTTAGTGAACTGCCAGTGATTCTCCCAGCAACTGACACAAAGGAATCTGTGAGTATCAAAGCTGAGGCAGCAAGCTTAGTGTCAGCTCTTGCCTAGGGAGTAGAAGAAAACATCACTTTGTCTCTGCTTTCACTGCTTAAACACACACATCATTCACTAGTAACCATTTACTCTGCTGTCAAAACTGTTTCAAGAGAGTGCTACATTTGATTAATAGTAAAATGCAAGCAAAAGAAAAAAAAAGTCTGCTTCCCCTGAGGTACTTAGTTGGGGAGAATTTCTGCATGCACTTCTTAATTTTTCCATCCTATAAATATGCCTGTAATGTTCCAGAAGTACTCTGTTGCTTCTAGTAAAGTCATTTTTATTAGAGAGCCCGGTGCACTCATCCTAATTCTAGTTAATGCTCTCTCTCTCTCAGTGAAGCACATTATGGCATCCTCGGCCTCTTGTACTAACGAAAAAGTGACCAGCACAACCATGTGCGCAGTACATGATTCATAGTGCTGCTTTCTGAATTGTCCAGTGGGTAATTGCAGTACAAAAACCAGAGAAACAGATGTAGACCCTAAACCTTGGCTGTAAATTTTTGTTTTATGATTATGGGTTTCAAATGTGCTATGTCACACTGACAAATATACAGTAACACCAGAGGAAATAGATTTCTGACTTGAACTTGTGCTTTTTATTTCACTTATAGCTAAGAATATGTTTATTGTAAAGTTTCTGCTATCACAGTCTGAGAGAAAACAGATCAAAGCAGTGATGTGAAACCACAATTTCTTTGCATGGACAAAGTGGAAGATACTGAAGAGTTGTTGCCTCCTTGCACCTTTATGGATGCTGGGTAGGCATTTAAAATATGTGTCAATACTTAAAGTTTCATTACATTTGAATTAGACAACTATTAGTAAGCACAATAATTATGACTAGTCCTGATCTAAATTAGAAAATATCCCCCATTTTATGAATGTAGCTTTTCCTGATCCTCTGTTGAAGAAAAACAAGTATCGTGCTATTTCAAAGTGAAATAAGAGCTGCATAGATTATTGTATTGTAGAAATAGTGTGTAAGCAAACCACTGGGCTATTTGAGGAATTTTTTAATTACATGTGCATTTAGTAATAAATATAAGCATTAGTGCAACTATTACTTATAATAAAGCATGATGAGATACCTGGCTCATTTTGATACAGTGAGAAAAAGCAGTCTTTTTCCAATTTGTACACACTTAAGCGTCACTTCCCGACATTTACTTTCAGAAGTTGCCACTCTACATTTTGAGGTACAACCAACAGGTATTATTTTTAATATGGTATTATAAGACTGCTAATGGGATAAACATAACTGTAATTCTGTTTGTCTGATTCTGTTTACTTTTAACTCATACAGGCAACATGTTTTTCTTGGCATAAGCTTAAACTGTTCCAAGAACCCTGGTCCCCACAAAAAGCTGTTTTCTCCCTAAATTGGAGACTGAAAAAAACCATACTGTGTTTTGTGTCATCCTTTCCAGTTATTTTTGTGGTGATACATTACGTATTCCAAATTTCTCGTGCATCCTGTGTCGTCTGGTTAGAAAATAACTGTCTTTCAATTTAGCTTTGCTATTCCAAACAAAACTGTAGCAATGTAGCCAGCCAAGATTTAAAAAAAAAAAAAAAAAAGTTTAGCCACTTTTCCACTTGGCTATTTTAATGCAACAAACACTGTTTTGCTGTGCTGAAATAATTTAAACAAGCCTTCCCTGAAGGATTGCTTTTCCAGTAAGTGTATGCTGTGCATAAATTTTGGATTAGAGAGTGTCAGGGGCTTCTTCAACTGCAGGAGTTCAGGCTGGGGGAAGACACCCCAAAGGGCTGAGAAAGTCCTTTAAAAGTCCTTTTAAAAGATGCTGTTCAACTCCAGCATTTGTAACTCTTCTGCCTGAAGGGAAGAGGGAAAGAGAGGCTGCCTGCTGCAGGGACAACTACAGCTCTCCCGTTGAGGGGGGAAGGAGGCTAAGAAAAGCTTTTGTTTTAATCTCTTCAAAAGGATTCGCTTCCAGATTGCAGCAGGTCTTTTTGCTGGCCGCTGGTTTTCAATGTGGGTATATCAGTTTCAGGGAACAAGTGCGTGTGCTGTGTGGGGGATTTGTTTTGTGGTTTGGGTTTTTTTTTTTTTAATTCTTGAATCTGTGTGAAAAGTTTTGTTAATACAATCTGCAGGCATTGTCAGAGAGCTTTCGGTTCATCAAAGGACTTTTTGTGGAGAGGGGACACCACATCCATTAAAGTGGCTGCGCAGGTCCCAGGGTGAGTCTCTCTCCAGCATTTCTTTACGGTCGCCAGTGGTGTGCCATGCCTGCTCAGTGTGCCCCTCTCTGCCCGAGTCCCATCTTGGGCTTTGCAAGATATGGGCAATAATCAAGTGTTCCGTTTTCTAGTTGCTGCACCCAAGCTTGCTTTGGAGTGGGGAAGCAAGGCTCCTGTGTGCCTTGCTCCTGGATGATGCTCACTGCTGGGGCTGAGGTGGCTTGGCTTATTCATTTAAAATGAAAGCATGCATGTGATTATTGAGCTCTTGTCCTTTCCATGGGGGCGGAGGGAGTGTTTCCCGGCTGTTGTTTTTAATTTTTAAATTGTCCATAGGAATAAGGACTGGTGGAAGCCTCCATGGAGTCTTTCGTGGTGAGCAAGATTTTGGAGAAGGTAGTTACCTACCTAAAAAAGTGCCGAGCTCTCTGCTAGCTTCATGCCAGCGGTGGGCCCACACAGGGCTGGCTGTGGCATCGTGGCCACAGATTTGGGAGGGCTTTGACACCTACTCCGGCCATGAGGGAGGGCTGTCGGCAGTGTGGTTTAGCACAGACCTTAGTGGGTGGGAGCAGCCCCTTGCCTTCAGAGTGGCTGTGAGGGCTTGGCCGGGGCCGCCCGCCCCAGGGCAGTCTCCCCGCTCAGCACCATGGGCTGGGTCCTGTTCCCCACGGATTAGCTCGTGGCATTTCTCTCCTCCCGGGGAGCTGGGGCTCATTAGCCCTCTGAAAGCTGATACAGCCCCTCCGGGGCCACACGAGCGGCCCCAGCCCCTCTCTGCTAATCAGAGACAGGCAGGACCCGGCGGCGGCGGGGCTGGGAGGGAGAAGAGGGGATGTGTAGCTGCTTCCTGCCCTGAGCTCAGTGGTGGGGACAGGCCCTCCCGGGCAGTGCCAAGTCTGACCCATCGGGGAAGCCAGGGAGCGCTGGGTGACTTAGGAGCCAGGGTGAGGGGTGGATGGTGCGGAGAGATGGGGCCTGACCGCGCCCCCGCCCAGGAGGGACGGGCTCCTGCGGTTTCCCGCTGGGAGCGGGGCTGGCACCGGCCATGGCCCCTGCGAGTGGTATTGAGCGGGGTCCCCGCGGGTGGCATTGAGCGGGGTCCCTGCTGGCGTGTGCCGGGGCAGCGCCAGGATGAGGCTGCTCCCAGCCCAGCCCGCCAGCCCAGCAGCTGGGGCGAAGCCCGTGTCCCTGGCTGTGGAACAGCGGCAGCGCCTGCGCCTCGCTCGTGGCCTCTCCGGGGAGGAAAGGAATGTGTATGTGTGAGAGAGGGAGGGAGGGGGCCACAGAACTTCCAGCAAATTGAGCTGGAATTTTCAAAATCTCCGTTCCCTACAACCGCGGAAAACACTGCTGTTTTACTTCCCACCCCCTTCCCCTCCTCCTCGTTGTTGTGGGGGTTTTTTTTGTTTTCTGGTTTGTTGGTTTTTTTTTTTTTTTTTGGGGGGGGGGGTGTTGTTTTTTTTTAATTACTTTATTATTTTGCATCTTTTTGTAAGTTGCGCTCCCCGTCCGCACCCGCCCGCTCGGCGGCCGCGGGGCGACTCCGGCAGGGCTGGGGCTCGCCTTTGCCTGCCCGCCCGCCTGCCTGGCTTTTTTGCAGGGCTGCTGGGAGTTGTGAAGGCGTGTGAGAATCCTGGGAGCTGGTGATGTCAGACCGCTTGGGTCATTTGAAGGTTAGCAGCCTGGGAAGGGTTCACGGAAAGTTCACTCGCATATATTAGGCAATTCAATCTTTCATTCCCTGTGACACAAGTAGTAGGAAGTGAGCTGTTCAGAGGCAGAAGCATCTATTCACGGCCGAGGGGGATCCCGAGCCTCCACCGGAGCTGTTTTATCCCGGGGAGGTGGGCGATTGGCACGGCGTGGGACGCGGCACACACCCGGCAAGCGCCCCAGGAGCTGGACTGACTCTCAAGAAATTTTTGGGGGAAATTGATGGTAGTTAAAACTTGGAATGTTGCTCGCATCCCCCCATCTTGCTGGATTGGCTGGGCAGCCTGGAAAATGGTAAATGATCATTTGGATCAATTACAGGCTTTTAGCTGTGTTGTCTGTCATAATTCATGATTCTGGTCTGGGAAAAAGACCAACAGCCTACGTGCCAAAAAAGGGGCAGAGTTTGATGGAGTTGGGTGTACTTTTATGTGCCATTTTCCTCCACACCTAGAGGAAAGCACTTTTGCAGGCATTCTGTGCAGGGGGAATCATGTTTGACTGTATGGACGTTCTAGCAGTGAGCCCTGCTCAGATGCTGGATTTCTACACTGCGAGTCCGTCTTCCTGCATGCTCCAGGAGAAGGCTCTCAAAGCATGCTTCAGTGGATTGGCACAAACAGAGTGGCAACACCGGCACAGTGCTCAATGTAGGTCCCAACTGTTATTTTTCCACTTTAAAGCAATTACTATTATTATAATTATTATTGTTGTTGTTGTTACTTAATTTATTTATTTACTTGCATGTTTTTAAAAAAGAAAGCCTGGTAATTAAGCTCAGAGGTAATGAGGGGTGGGGTGAGTTTTTGTGCAAAATGTGGTTTGCAAGCTTTTTTTTTTCCTTTTGGCAAGAAAGGAAAAAGGAAAGAAGCACCGGACTTCTTTCTGTTTATCCCTTCTCATGTGGCATATTGATCCTAACAACAGTTGTGGATCCAAACAGAAACACATAAAATCGTAATGTAGTACAGCATAAACTTGCAAAACTTCAACCAGCGAAGGACGAATTTACATAACATCTCTCTGTCAGCTTTTTCCCCCCCCCCCCCCCCCTTAATCTAATTTTGTAGCACATTTGATAATCAGGAGGCACGTTGTCTTAAAGTGCGTTTTAGCAGAGCAGCCAAGAAATTAAAATGTTGGTCTCTACAGCTCTTGCAAAGATGTGGAATTGCAATGGGTAGGTGCCATTCCAAAAATCAGACAGTAGTTATAAGTTTCCGAAGAAAAGGCAATATTTCTTTGTACTGACCTTGCTGCCACCTTTCTTCTTCACTTTGTTGCTCTAAGAAGTTGCTGTTTTGCTAGAAAACTACTTACTGTGAACACCCTTTGAGTTTAACCATCAATTATTTCTATACCTTGAGATTCAGACAGCAATGCACTGTTAACAGAGGAGTGGAGTGAGAGTTAGTGGTAGGACACTTCTGAAAATGTGTTATTATGTTATAGGGTCTTGATTTGTTGCTGAAATATATAGATGATAACAATAGCAGTATTTTAACACTCCAGTTTCAAGTTTGAGAAATGACAAAAAGTGCCAGAAAACATCACCTTATACTATGCTTAAAAGCTTGCAGGATGCTTCACTGCTCTGACGGTGATTTAGATAAATGACTTGGCTATCTATCAAAATGTTTTTAGCACGCTCTCGGGCACTTCAGTACACCATTAACTGTATAATGCTGTTGCAAATTTCTGTTTTGTGGTATGTTAAAAAGTTAACTAGGAATTAGAAGAGTTCTCCCTTCGACATTTCAAAGGGGTGGAGTGGGTAATTGAAAAATAAATTTAACAGTGTTTGCTGAAATAGTGTGTTTCACTCGGAAAGTTTTCAGACACCATATGACATTTGTGTGGGTTGAGTAATGAAAACAGAATTGTAAAAATCAGTGACTACCAGCCTACAACACTGCAAATGTTTTGATGTCTTTACAGTTAAAAGGAGACTGTGAAGTTCAGCATGGGATATTTATTTTCTTCGCACTGTTTTCAAAATGCTTTAAACAAAATATGAAACAGAGCTTTTACTTCAAAATAGTGTTACTAGCTATGGGAGAGCTTCAGTTAGCAAAAACAAAAATCCAAACCAGATGTTTTACTAAAAATGTGTTTTCCTCCTTTCATGGCTTAAACTTAAGTATAACTTCAGTGGTGATATTGCGGAAACTTGGAATTAAATAAACTTTCCTGAAGTAGGAACCATATATACTGTCGTTAAAAGCTTACACTCACAAAATATTCTTTAAATAACTTCTGGCTTTAAAATGTCCTGCTCTTTCTCTTGTATGTTGTTAATACCTAGAAGCAGGATTCTTAAAAACAAAATATATGGTGTTTGTTCTTGGGCAAGTTAAACACAGGATTACCCTTATCAGAATGGAATGAGTGGTAAATATGTCATTTGCCTAGGGCCTGTGATAAGAGACAAGTGTTGATAACAGGGAAGTTTAGCTAATCAAAGAAACTCATATTAACAAGAGTAAATAAAAATAGAGGATAATGCGTTCAGGAATCCAGTCTTGTAACTTTGTAAGCAGTAGGATTAATCTTCACTGCATGGGAATTTAAAATCGGGCTGAAACCTGAATCATAATACGGTGGCTGTAATTTGAACTGAGAAAGTTAATGGCATAGAAATGTGGAAAAACAATTTAGTTAGAGTCCAAATTAAGATTTCTGTTTGAAATATTAAAGCAGATTTTGTTTTCAGTTTTGAAGAAACTGTAAGCAGTTTATGCATGAGTAAATATATAAACGGATTATGAAACACTAGAATTCTCTTAAAGTGTAAGATTTTTATCTTGCATTTCATGAAAATATGCCAGAACCAGAATTTTTGTATTCCAGAAAGCTTTTAATAGTTTAAGGGTTGCTCCAGTGCTTATAAATACAAGGACAACAATGTTTAATTCTAACTCCAGCATTTCCTGATTCTCCATTTTTAAGAGGACCTCTGTGACTTAATGTAATGTAATAATAATCAAATTTTGTAATTGCTAGAAGCGTGATAGTAGGGTTTTTTTGGTCTAATTTGTTGTTTTATTTTTGGCTCTGCAGAAGAAAGCAGTACACCTGCAGCCATTGCCTTAGGCCTTAGAAATATTGCTTTGATAGAGACGTGATTGTAGAGTAAAAGGTAAATGGTTGTTGAGGGAATAGTACATGGATAGTGCGAACTCAGAGCAGGCCAGTAACAATCCCAGACAGCATCAGGGTTTCAGCTGAAATGCTGGCAAAATTGGCCATTGCAAGGTTTCGGGCAGAATGCTGTAGGTCTCCAACTTCAGCACATCTTCCCTATGTTAATCCTGTTACAATTCACTAAGCTAGTGCACTCCTGCAGCATCATGGATTTTCTAGTCCACGAGGGTCTGCAAAGTAAAAATAGAGGATAAGACGCAACCCAAACATGACCTTAACTTGTGTGGTATTTTTTCCTCTCCCCTGTGGGAGGAAAAACCTGCCCTGGGTTTGCAACGCAACTGTTAGCCACTGCGTATTGCGCGGTGTGTTACAAGAACGCAAAAAACCCCCCTGATTTTGCACTCATATGAGTTTATGTTTTATGTGATTCTAGTTATATAGTTGTCGATTTAAAATGGAATTATTTGTTTGCAAAGAAAATTGTGGAGTCAGAAACGGGACTAGAACCAACGGCCCTTTTAATCGTAATTCGTTCTCGCTTCTTTTGTCATAAGATAAAAATCAGGTCGGTATAATCAAATTAGACAAGAATAGTTCTTAAGAGGACAAAAGAGTTAAGATTGCAAGAATGAGTAATTTATAGTTTCTTAAGTAAGAATATTCTGCTTCCTCGTAGTGCAGTGGTAACAGATACTGAGAGAAAACCAGTAACTTTTGGTGAAACATGAGCTAACTAAATACTGCGGAAGTGGGAACAGGACAGGTCCTGAGAGAGGAGCTGCAAAGAATGGAGATCTGACCTTGGAAAAGCCTACTAAAAAGTCTTCATTAGTCTTCATTAATTAAACAGGCAAAAAACCAAATGAGCAGGCCCAAAACAAGAGTAAGTTTGTTTGGCATTATGTAGTGTTTCAGCTAATTATATCAAGTAGATGACTACTGCCTACTGCATTTCCTTAGGGTCAGAAGCATAAAAAATTTGGCGAAGGCAAAACTTATGGACATGGCAGCAGAACACACTGGGATGTTGAGGCTTGTGTAGTATACAGTTCTAATTTCAGTTTGATAGGAAGTGCTTGCCTAGAGAGGAGCTAGCAGGTATTAACTTTCAGAAAGTTCATGAAGATGAGGCTCCAGAAAGCATGCGTTTTCCTTCAAAATTCTGGATTATTGCAATGTTTGGGTCAGGTTCCCATTCCCTGCAAGCACTGGGAACATCTGTGTTCAACAAAAAAAAAAAGCTCAATACTTAATTTTCTTTCATCTTCCTGAATTAAAAAACAAACATTTTGAAGTGAAGGACTTGTAATCTGCATTCCCAAGTATCAAATTGCTGCAGGTGTGTTTGCTAGTGCCCAGAAGGCAAGATCCGTTTGAACCAGGTTATTTTCTTTAAAGTTCATTTATAAACTTTACAGCTAAATCGCTAGGACTGGCTTGCTTAGGGATGGAGTCTTTGTTTAAATTTTTATACATCTAGCTTAATGCTCTGATATATGTGATGAAAAAATGTTTGTTTCTGATCCACTTCATTAAAAAAAAAATTGCGTGGGGATGTTTTTCTTCCAAAATAAAGGGGAAAAGTATTCTCTACGTATACTGTGATGCAGTTAGTCTGATTCGACTGCTGGCACAAGAAAACTCTAATGGACACGCACCACTGTCAGAAACTCCTGCAGACAAAAATGATGAGAGGCGTTCGCTGGTGAAGTCAGGGTGGGATAAGCTTGGAGGAAAAGCAATGTATCTTTGGGTGACTCCCTGCTTGCCTAATGAGTCTGTGCAGCAAAGGTGCAACTTGTCAGAACAAAGCCAGGCTGCTGAGGCGATGCCTTGAAGAGGGCTACGGTGCAGTTAAGGAGTTGAAAGAGGGAGATAGTGTTTCAGACAGCGAAGTTAGTCATCCTCACATCCAGTTAAATCCCTACTTAGTGCTGAGCGGTTTTTGTTAACCATGCGTGCGTCACGCCGGCCCCGCAGCCCGGCCAAGCCGAGGGGCTTTGCTCGGGGGCGCCCGGAGAGCGAGGCGCCCTGCTCGGCGGATTACGGTCCCACCTCCCCGAAACACGCCAAGTGACTGGTTTTGCTCAGGTCTAATTTATATACCGCCCTTTACGCGGCCGATGAAGTGCGGCTGTGTTACACAGCCAGCATTTAGATTTGGGAGCGGGGCTGTGAAAGGGACATTGTGCTCGGAAGGACTGCTGTCTGCCGCGGTCGGCCACGCTATGCCCCGTCCTATTGAGACCTCAAAAGCAGAGCACAGCTGTGATGAGTTTCCAGATCTGTTTGGCCGTGGGGACCGGCCCTGGTATGCGTGCGAGCCGGGGGGAACATCCCTCTCCCCTCAGAGTTTCTGCCTGGGGGGCTGGCAGCAGCTTCTGAGCAGTGAATTTACAGGGGCGGGCGGCTGGGGCCAAATTAGTTGTGGTTTCAGAGGGCTTTCCAGAGCTTTGCTAGGCTGTAGCACGCAGCCCCGTGAGGAAGGATATCAGTTGATGTATAAAATGGCCAAGGAACTTCGGTAAATAGACTTTACCCTTCAAATCCAGAGGTCCTGGCAGCGGCTGTGCGGGAGGGTGGGGTTGTACTTTTCCCCTTCCTGTACTTGGACACTTTTGATTATCCAGACTTTCTGGGGCTGAGCAGGGCTGCCTAATAACAAAGCCTGCATAATATAATTGCCTAAATAGGCCTATTGTCCTTTTCAAGTCACTGTGCTGTGAAATCTTTCAACTTTTTGCTGAAAATGTTGAATCTAACATTTAGATGGCTTAGTGGCTGCAGTGAGGAGGGGATCCTTTACCCTCATTTCTCATTGCTGAGTGGTTAAGAAGCTGATTATATTCCTGCCCCCTATTGATGTTTACTCCTTTTGGGAGGCAAATATTTTAGCCCCTTCTGGCAGGGTAAACTGCCAAAAGTAATAGGCCTGGAAATACAAAGCTATGATTGATTTTGACCTTTGCTCATGTGCATGAAGTCTGTCCCCATGCACTGTGACCCATGCCACTTCTTGGTGAAACCCAAGCCCTTTCAAACCAAATGGAACCACGAAAATACAAGCTGCAAAATGCTCAAAACTATTCTAAAGTAACAGAATAATAATTTTCTCTGTGCTTCAGGAAAAAGTACAGACAGGAGGGTAACAAAACTGGATTTTCTAGCAGGCAAACCAGGGGTAATGTCTCACTGCTGCCGCCTTTTTATGAGAACCATATTCCAGGTGTAAAAGAAACAAACTGATATAATGTAGAAATGATTCTATGTAGTTTTTTGGTCACAGTAATCTTAGCTGTTCCTCCTAATTGTAAGCTGTAAAGAACTTGCATCCAAAACTATGGATTTCAAATTGTCTTTTTAAAAATAATCTGAGGTCTGGGATTTCATTAATTTGTCATTGCGTGAGCAAATGTGTTTCAAAAGTTTAAATGTTGGAAACAGTAGCCTAAAGTTAGCATCCTAAATCCACATTTCATGGCTTCATTTCCAAATATGTTGAGCATCTAGGAGCTCTCTCAGTACTTTTTAAAACAGGCCATATATTTGAATGATCAAATACTATTTAAAACCTTCATTTAATATTAAAAATGTTTACAGGACTGTTCCACTTCCCCCAAACTACATGAAAAAATAATTCAGTGACAGTGGTCACACCATCCACAGTGAAAATAGAGACACTTAGATGACAAAAAAAATATTACTCCCTTTCCATAAATTTACAAATCAGCTGAGTTTTTTTCATTGTATTTTGTCTGACTCACAGGTTTCTCCCGATTCTCTGTTTGCTTCTCTGCAATAAAGCCTGCTCAGCAGATATTAATTGTGGTATAGATTTTAATAGCTAGATTATCTTCTTCATATACTCACTCATCATTTGCAGCTGCTCAGGATTGCTTTCCCAGTGGCAGCAAATTAATATGACTTTGGTCACTGCATTTTGCTTATTTGGGGGGGGAGGGAGGAGGGGAAATCTAGCTTTCTTCAGCTCATTTTAGTAATCTGAATAGGAGCGTAGAACTTGCATCATGTGACAGGGCAGCTCACCAGCATGGGGTCCCTGTGTGAGAACCTCCCTTGTACATGACAATCTGATAAGGATATCATGTGGTTTAGAAACACATTCCCACAATGTTCACTGCTTTGTCCCTTTATTTGGGAGTGGGCAGGAAAAAAACTTTTAACAAACTAGTGCTAGCCCTTATATAACTGACCCCACTTTCTTTTAGTGTTCTGTTTGAGCCTTGCAGCTTCTTCAAATACTTTTGTTAAGAGAGATGGAAATATAATCCAGCAAGTCTGTGTTAAAGAATCCTAGACACAAAGTATATAATATACCTTCTGTTCCCCTTGGACAAGGTGATTTTTCTTTCCCCTGCTTATACCATATATAAACTGAATATTATAAAACTATGCAAGTTAAATATACACATGCAGGCAACACTTGTATAGGTTTAATAGGTGAAAGCTTGAATGAGTATTTATAAATTCTCAGAGCGCTCTGGATCTTCACCACTAAGGACATGAAGTCCATCCATAGTTTGGAAGGATTTCCGTTTTATACACTTCCAGTGACTTACATTTTACCCTCTAAGTGCGTCCCCTAAGAAAAAAAGCAGAGAAATGTCTCACAACAAAAAGGTTTTTTAGCACCGCTTAGTTTCTTTTAATGGTTTGGAGGCTGACTTTCCATTGAACCATAATATTTTTCTCTAGGCTCACATTGTATTTTTAGCAAGGATCTTTGAACAATAAAATGACAAATTAAGGATGTCTTTGTCTTTTACAGCCTTATCTAGTGAAGCACTTAAATGCACTCAACCCTCCACCCTTGATTTTAATAGGAGTTTCAGACACGGAATGGTTGTATGAGTGAGCCTTTAGTGTATTTATGTACCAGTACTTTTAGGAAATACCAGTAGAAGTTCATGTCACTGTGCTGGATGTTCAGCACAATGAACATCCAACATCTCTTCTTAAAAGAAAGAAGGATCATTCTTTTCGTAAAGACGTGTAGCAGAGGTGTGGAACAATTAAACGGGTTGACCAGTGTTGCACCAACTGGAGACAAAAAACACGGTTTGATTTAACACAGATTTCTTTCAGTGGGTGCTTTGGTTATAGAAAGCCATTTGTGCCTGTAAGATAGTAACAGTGGAAGAAATGGTTCAATTACCCCCTCCCCAAAACCAAACCAAAACAACCCCTCCCCCCCAAAAAACCCCAAAACAAATCAAAAGAAAACCAACCAAAAATAAAAACCCACCTAACCAAAACAGTTAAAGAACTCAAAAAGTCTCTTGAATCCTGCAATTTAATTTTTTTTTAAATCGGAATGCAGCGTGAGGTAATTCCTGAAGTGGCCACTAAACCACTCTGGTGGTCCTCTCTGCCAAACTGGCTGATGACACAGCAGCGCATCATACAGAGGCGTGTGTCTCATCTACGAGACTTCCTTCATCTTCCAGTCTTGTACCAGAATCACTCCTCTGCCAGCTGGTGACTGATCCAGGAGGATTTCGAGGTTCTTGCATGATAAGTGAATGTAACAGCATCTGAGTTAAGTATTTCACTTGTTCATAAATACCAATCTGGGACAGAGGTGTTTAGTAACATGCAGCTGTGCCCTGGCTTTTGGGGATTTCAGAGCCTCCAGAACTATTGCTCAGGGACTGGCTGTGGACAGAACCCAGGGCAGAAAACAGGCTCCTCTGCCACTTTAATTCCTCATCTTCTACTCAAAAACTCACAAGACGACCAGGGTTGCCTGTCTTTCCAAGACTGAACATTCACTCGCACATGAAGAAAAAGGAGTTGGAAAACTGTGTCACAGTGCCATCTGGCGATACCTGACACCCAGACCTCCCCCTGGGCAAGGGCTGTGGATCTGCAGGCAGATACTTCCCCCAGGAACTTGGTTTAGGCACAGGGAATGCCTGTGCCCCCCAAAGCTTGACTCTCTCTGGGCATTTTGCACTCCTCTCTGTGTTACTCTAATTAGAGATCCTAACTTCTCCACAAACTTTCCCTCCTTCACAGAGATCCACCCTCACTGACCCACCAGCCTGTGGTTTTTGGCTTAGGGCACAAGTCAAAGGACTGGCTGAAATGTCACACATGGGTGAACATTTTTATTATTAAGATCAGGTCCTGAGCTTGGGGGCTCTTTCTTTGGTTTTAAGCCATTGTTCATACTACTGCCTTTTCAACTTGTGGTCTGAGGAGGTTTTTCCTTTTCCCCCTCATTTTGCAGAGTAATCCTTTGCATTGCTTTGTTGTTTGAGTTTCCTCTTCTCATTCAGTTGATGAAGAAATTTTATTAGTTACTGGATGGAGGTATATGTCAAATCCTCCTTAGAGGTTAGCAGGAAAGTCTTGGACTTTCTAAAAATCCTTCTGATTTCACTCCACACTTTGAACACAAAGGTGTAAAATGCAGAACAAATGGCAAATCACCTATGTCTTTCAGTGTCTTTGATCAGGGGAGCTAACAGGGGAAGCTACTTTTCCCAAGTCTTCATCCCCCAGTGAACCTCTGCCTTCCTCTCTCAATTTGGAGAATGTTCCATTTGAACATTCCAGCTGTGTTTTTCTAGTTGCACATATAGTCACATGTTATGCAGGTTAGGTATGTGAACTACTCATCTTTCTATGCTTTGCACGTATTGCCACATTCACTTCTCTGAGACCACACCAAGAAGGACCCATTATCTCCCTGAAGTTTTGAAAAGAAGCCTTCAGCTGCCTGCAAAAAGCCAGAGCTGACTCATATCCTTCTGTGTTTTTTTTTTTTTTTCTCTTCCTTATCCAAATCCTTTCCTTTCTCTGTGTTTTGGAGAAGTCCTGAAAGACTTTTGTGGTTAAAGCACGAGCTATGTGTTAGGAAGCACTGCCTGTCTGGAGGGAGTTTGGGAAAATAGCTGTTCCCTTCTCCCTGAAATGGAGTCCTTTATGAACACTGGAGTTGTTCACAGGGGCTGTTTCCACCTTCACCAAAATGTGGAAGCAGAGCTCAGTTACAGCATGGTACACTGGCACTGCCCCGTAGTACTGTGTTTGTTACGGTTTTGCTAACTTGAATTTCTGCGCAGAACAAGAAAATACTCTGACGAAAAGAGGTTAGGAAGGAATGACGCAATTAAATGAGATTAAATCAGAGCGTTGGTTTCCTTGGAACACATATTTGGCTTTTTATCAACAGTCTTTTCCCCATTTTTCAAATAAACACATATTTTCACATGATAACTCTATTTGAAATATTAATCCTTCCAGGGCTGCGTTACCTTTGTTTCTTCTTCAAAGTCCATTACTATGAAAAGGTTGCTGTTCCTTAGGCTGTTTCAGCTTCAAAAGAATTTTAGGGCCTGGTCTATTGGAAAGCTTGGGGGTATAATTAGTGAAAATGGAAATAGATGGAAGAGAAATTTAGTTCCTGATGTTTTAATTTAGTGTGGTACTGCCATGTGTTGTTGAAGAGGATTCTTAAAGGCAAACATAATTATTTCATTATGGTCTTCAGAATGCTTTCTTTGGTCTTAATGACAAGAAGCTGCATAAGGAGTCATACATTTTAATTAGACCTTCTTATATTTACATCAGATAAATAACAAATAACTGATGAAAAACAAGTCTTCTGAATGGATGATTTCACACAGAGCTCTGGTTACAGTTTAATGATAACATATTTCTCTTGTTTTGCATTTTAATTATGTAGCATTACTACTTTATCAGAGATCTCAAATATGGTTATTTCCATCCATTTCATTAGATTCACAACTTCTTTATATGAATCTGAAGATAAAAGGTGTTTTTCAACATATATACATGAAAATTAGTTTCCAGCTTTATTAATTTCATTTTGAGTTAATTTCTTACATTTTGATACCTTTTTTTTTTTTTTTTTTTTTTTTTTTTTTTTTTTTTGGTGATAATCTCCAGTAAAGCTAGTGGGAAGAGGAGTCAGACCTTTTCCTGTATCTTCATTTATCTACATAAGAGCAAGTCCTGCCATGGTTAAAAACCCAAAGGTCAAGAAGTATGAAATTGTAGGGCTTGTAGTGGAATTTTCTAAGGAAAACTTGGGTCCATCTTTCTCACCAGTATAGTTGAAAGTTTCATTCATTTGAAAATGCTACCAATACCTTTTTATAATTGTGTGTATACTTCTGTGTGCATTTAAAATAATTTTATTTTTAATGAAATTTTCTTTACCCCGTGTATCGGACACTGCAATACCAGGAGAAATTAGAGTTTTGCTGCTTGGAAGATTCTTCCATGTTAGCAAGCTCTCCAGCCTTTCATTTTTGTAACAAAACATATTTCATATGATTAATTCCTCAGAGTATAACAAACGCTAATTGTTGTTATTGATTTTAAATTTCGCAACCATTACAAGTAACCCAGATGAGTGGCAGATAAAGAGTAATAATCCATGGAGTTCTGAAGTGTTTCATGTTTGTCTGTAGTACTTTAAGTGATCAATAGTAACTGCCCCATTGAAACTAACTGCTGTATCAAATAACAGTAAATCAAACGAATGTGCTTACAGATTATTTATTGAAAGCTCTAATTGTTCACTGGGGCCCTGCTTATCTCAGGAAACAATAGAAGGCAGTGATCAGGCAAACTGGTTTGCAAATGCCGGGGGTGCCATGAAACAGCAGGGTCTCCCTGTTCCTGGGTGGTATGAGAGCTTTCCAGAATGTGTCCCTGTCCCACTGGGATTGTTTAGTTCCAGGGTAAGGTGGTCAGAGGTGAATTTTCTCAGAGAGCATCCCTTGAGCTCACAGGTTACACTTTTTAAAAATTACTGCTTTTATAGGTTGTCACCTTTGGGTGGCAAACTTGTGTCTGGTGGGTAAAGTGTGGAAAAAGAACTAAGATTTCTCAAAGTTTCTGACAGGTCCATGTAATGAAAAACAAAACTGGATCAGACCTTAGGAGAGGAAGTAATGAAAAGCATACTCAACTTACTCTGTGGAAAGCTTGCCTAGTTTATGCTACAGTTTGGGGCAACTCTATGGAGCTGTGCAGTTGTCAGACTTGTGCAAATACTAAGAAATTAAAAGCAATGATTTCTTACCAACAACCTTCCACTGCTGATTTTACTAATTCCTTAAAATGGCTGCTCTGCCTTGTCACAGTGACTCAGTGAAATATTAGTGCTGCAGGTTGGAGGTTTACTGGACATTGAAGTGAAATGGGTAGTCTTACAGCAGTTTCACAGCTATCTACATTTTTTAATAGCCGTGGTGTGTTGGCAATAATACTTTGCTCTGTCTTCAGAATCCTCTGGGTATCGGCAGAGGCACTAAAACAGTCCTTGAGAAAGTTTGGGAAGATGGCATTGAATGAGCTGTGGCAACTGGAAAAGCATTTGTAAAACTTAGCCTGATTTCTCTAGAAAATAATGGCTCAAATCTCTCAAACATGGCAGGAAAAGGGGCTTTTCCCCCCTAAAAAAGAGCAAGTTTTATGAAACATAATTATATACATAGTGTAAGTGCATACTCATAATATAGACATTTTAAAATTATTAAGCACAGTAACCAGAGATCTTCTGGATTTTAACCTCATAGGGGAAAAATAACTTCACTTTTTTGGAGCATGTTTTGCCTTAAAGTTCTTGGGACATCAGCTACTAGGACTGAATGTTGCTTTTTCAGTTCTTTGCAAACAGAGTACTTTCTTTTTGTTACATTCTGTATAAGGTATGGCTGATATTTTTCCTGTTTCCAAGGCTGGGATATTGTGGTCAGTTGCGAGTAGCTTATCTGGGAAAAAAGAAGTCACTGTTGAAGGTAGGTATTGAATAAGAAAGACCACGTGACTAGGAAATACTGTTAGCACATATGTATTTTCTTGATGTACAGTGTGTGCATATTTTTTTCTCTTTCAAGTGAGAATGGTAATGATAGACAACATACAGATAAAATTATGAGCATTCCTCACTCCAAGGGTTTAATGGGAAAATCTACTTCAGGTAGAGAATAGGAAAACAGAATGTTGGAAAATGTGCCCTCCAGTCACGGTACTCATCTTGTCTCCAGGCTCTTGTGAATGTCTTATTTTATTGATCTTAGATCTTCTAGGCAGAGTGTGGAAGTGTGCTCTGAGCTACCGTCAAGAACACTTCTACTGGTTGGCTCTGGGACACTGTGCTCTTTCCCATATTTCAGCTTTTGCTGGGCCTGCTGTGAGAGGGGCATGTTTGTCATGTTAACCTCACTGATGGAAAGTTAAAAGGGAAAAAAAAGCCAAACCAGAACAAAATATTTTATAAACTCAATGTCAGGGTGCTGTGAATTACAAGGAAAGGAAATTTGGTAGTGTCTTAGTTTTCATGTTACCTTCCCCACTGTGTTACCATTTTTTTGTCTGGCAGGTATTCAATTCAAAAATATTTAAATTCTGCTCATGTGAGCATTACAGCTTGGTAAACTTCAGATTTTATTTGCTCTCTCCGAAGATAGTGACAAAGTTCTTAAATATTCCGTAAACTGGAATTACTTACATTAGCATCAGAAATGTTGGGCTGAGCTGCTCTTAGTACTGCACTTTCCTAGTCTGGCATGCTGAGGGGATGAAGGAGGGCAGAGTATGTCCCTGTTTTGGTCTCAGATGTTGCAAATGCACGTGTGCTGTAGGATGCCAGAAAGGTTAAGTTTTGGTCTGACTGTCCTTCTATTTGCAGATAAGCTCAAGTGATGAAAGCCATGTTTTTCCTGTTATTGTGTCATGTCTAAATGGAAATAATGGATTGTTTTAATTATACCCCCACAGTTGCAACAGAGCAACAACATGGATGCAGTTAGGCTAGTGTAAGGAATAGTCTTAACACTTACTTAGAAAGTGTGCTGCGTGGATGTAAAACATACATATACAAGCAGAGATAGCCCAGAGGTTCACTGCAGTGATGCTGGGGCATGGGAGATGTGTACTGGAATATCTGCCAGGTTTGAGAAGCTACCTTTGCTTCTCCCAGCCTACACACTGCCATGTCCTCTTGCAGGAGGCTGCTGCTGAACAGCAGCAGGAAACTCATGGCTCCATTTCATGGCCTGAGCCTTGCCAGCTTCAGCAAATGGCCCTGGGTTGGAGGGGCATGGCTGGGAGGCTGGAAGTGTGCTCTCTTCCCCTCCCCACTCTGCCAGAGTGTTGGTGACCTCTGGGAAGGGGCCAAAGGGTGGCTGCCTGGGGTGTGCTGGTTCAGCAGGTTTCATCCCAGCTTCGTTGTGAAACGTTACTCGATAAGGAGTCGTAGCTCTGGGTGGCATAACACGAAACAAAGGTCTGCAGCGAGGGCCCAAGAGTGAGATCCCAAGCAAGGAGATATAAAGCTTCACAGTTGTCCATTGCTATGTAAAAAAGGCAAGTGCTGTGTGACAGGGCTCTCAAAGAAAAATAAGGAGTTAGACATCCTTCTCAAACGAAATCAAAACTTAGAATTAGCAAAGCAATAAAAGCCTTCTAAAGTGAAAGCTGGAAACAATACATTTTTAATAAAATGGGCAGTTACTCTAATTGCTGAACCCCTACTGTTCAATTTCTTTTAGTGCCCTTATTCATTAAATTCAGCATGCTTATACTTATTATTTACAGATGTATGCGTTTTAACTTGTTTATAGAAACCGTGCCTTGCAGAAAGCTGTGGATGGTATAATACTAATTTGTGTTTATTGCTGCCTATAATATGCAATTTTAAAAACAATTAAAGATAGCGGTGGAGCTCATCATTGGAGCCAACCTCCAAGTGCCCATGGAAAGTAAAATATTAATACCGTGTGCTGCCTAAAAGGTTATAGGCCATTTGTAGTGAGTTGATAACATACCCATTAATGAAGAATTTACCTGTTCTTAAGGATTTTAAGCTCAGCAGTCTAGTTTCTAGATAATGTTCTAATGTAACCCATTTAAACATATGTGATGGAGTTCATAATTGCCCTTGTAAATGGGTATAAAAAGGAGGGTATATAAATCAATTAGTGATATCCAGCAGTGTGGCTGTAATACAAATTAATTGTAATGATAAGCATTTTAACTGCTACTCTTACTAACTCAAAGTAGTTTTGATTACTGAATTGGCTCTTGTTGAGTCACTCTGTTAATTTTAAGGTTTGAAAGCACTTAAAGATCAAAATGTTCTGAACTAATGGTCCTAAAATTTGAGAAACAAAATATGTAAAATATTACACAGCAAGTCAGTTTTACGGCATTTCCAAAGAGAGCACAATAGTTTTATTTTATCCATGTGGTACTGAACAACTGTGTAATAGTATTACATGATTAAAGATATTAAAACACTCCTTTTCTTGCTGGATTCAAGCCACAGCAAAAAGTCATGATGAATAGTGTCATAAGATATGTCGAGTATATAGAAAATAAAAAATTGTTTTGGCAGGCATAGTAATACCAAAAACTAATACCAACTTGGATAGGAGGTGAGTTTTGAAGAATAAAATAATTCCTAAAAGGACTTGAAAATAAAAATCCTCAAAATACTATATAACATTTAATCACTGTAAATGGAGACTTTATGACTTAGTAAAATATCTGGATGTGTGTAGAGATTATAGCAACTATTTCATTGCCCTTTCAATTTTCGTTTCTTACTGATGATACTGGGTCAGGGTTTTCTCCCATTTATGTTTACAAGTCAAGAGTCTTTTTTTAAATCAGTAGAGTAGCAACACCATAAAACATAGCTGAAAAAAAGAGTCAGACCACTTTTATTTTTAAGTGCTTCTTTCCTTACAGTGGGCCTTTTAAAAAAATTTTTGATCCCGTGGGGAAAGCACTGAATTTGTTACACCACATTTGTATCAATAGGCCACAGAAATAGGCTTCGTTTTCATAAATAGAGAATAAAGAGGGCAGAGTTCTCATCCTCTCTACATTTGTGTCTCTTCTTTGCCTGTGCCACTTTATTCCACATAAGGATCTGACCATAGGAATTCACCACAATTCAAGCCGGGGCCTGAATTGTAAGAAAACTTAATTTTCAAAGGAAAATTTAACTTCCTGCAGATGATGGCCCAATTATGTATTTTTTTTTAAAGAAGATCCTATTTTTCAGTTTTGCAGTAATGCAGAATTTTCACTTGAGACTGATGTGGTTTTGCATGGTAATGGACAGGCAGAAAATCACCGACCTGAAAAAACTACAGAGCTAGCATCTTTCGGATGTTTTTCTTCAGTTTTCCATACGATTTATTTTTTTCATTTAACATGTTTTCTTTTTCATTTCGAAGGTAGGCTCCTAATACAAAGTGATGAGCTGCTGCCCTGTAAACTCTGCCTGCCAAACCCTGCGGCCATCCTGTCTCTACTCTTACTTTCACCCTGGCTCACTCATGGTGTCTGCCTGGCCATTTATTTAGCGAAAGACGCTCCTGTTCTCAGTTACTAGCACATCATTAAGTCTCGCTGTCTTGAGAGTAACACAGGTATAACCAGATGCAGTTCTTGGCCCTGATATAATTAATCCTGACAAGCTTTCTGCTTTCCACGTTTGCTCAGGTGTAAATGCATCTCTCTGGCTATATGGAAGCGTAAACCCAAATGCAGAGCTGCTTTGCTGACATAACTGTTGGGGAAAAAAAAAAATCAGCCTGAAGAGCAGTATAATTTTCTTTGAAAAGGTGCTGTTAGTTATACATACTACCTCAGGGTTTAGTGGAGCTGGTGCTTGAGAACCAGGAATTGCAAAGCTATGGAGCAGCTGCTGCCTCCTCATTGTCCTTTACTGCTAGCTGTAGTAAATATGTGTGTAGAGTATGTAGTTGCCAAAAGTCATGGCTCTTCCGGGAGAAGCACCAAAAGTGGTTGCAGTGACAGCTCGCCCTGTGTACCTGTGGGGCACAACAAAAAGATGCAGCAGTTTCAGAGAAAGGTTTTTTAGGGTGTTTTCTTTCAGAAATACCTAATTGTGTGTTGGTGATTTTCAGGTCATGTGTACTCAATTTATAAGACTAACCTGCTAGATTCAGACTTAACATCTTGGTGGTTTGTGAGGCTTGGACAGTGCAAACAAGAGTAGAGGATTTTGTGGCTGTTCCTGGTGTTGCTTATGCCTGTGTGATACACAGCGTCCACATGCACAAGTGCTGCTGAGGTGCCTTCAGGAGAGGATTCAGGATTTCTCTCAGCTCTCTGCTGGGGCATTCCGGTGTAATTGTATATATGATGGTAGTCTTACAGAAAGCCAATTCTCAGCTGGCTGGGGAGATCAGAAAATGAAGGCAGGGCTTTCTCTGCTGGCAGCAACAGTGGTTCTTGGAGGCGGGAGGCACCCAGCCCTGCCCTGCTTCACAGTGGGCAGGTGAGTGGGGTGCACATGCAGACTTGGGGGTGCTTCAGAGCCCCTGCAATAGAGGGACTGAGCACAGACTTAACAGAGTTCCCTGCTTTGTCATATATCCCACGTGAAACCTAGGGCAAGACATGTAAGGCTATATTTTGAGGACACTGCTTAGTGCTGTAGGCAGCTGGATTCTCAGTTGCTGTTGAAAATCCCAGTTGGGTACTGCTTAGATTTTTCTAGGAATTTATGATGCAAGCAAATAAAGCTCTTTCACTGTCAGTGCTTCTGTTTCTCATCTGTAAAGTAAGAATAGCTCTTCCCTTATCTCACTTAGGTGTTACAAAGGTAAAAATATGAATGCTCATGGGTTATTCACATACTGGAGTGGCAGGGACCATGCTTGTAGATCAGATAGGTAGAAGAGAGCAGGATCTTTCATGCTGCTAAATATGGCAGAACCAGAAGCGGTGCTGGTGTTGCTGTGTGGCCAGGGACAGCAGGGCCTGAGGAGAGTCACTCAGGGAATCTGTGCGGGAATGCCACTCCGGAAGATGTGCTGGCAGGTGGGGCTCTTGAAGTGCCATATTAAATGCCAGCATAAAGTCAGGTGACTGAATTGCCATGTGTAACTAATGGGTTAATAAAGAGGCCAGATTGTGTCATAACAGAAAAATATGGTACTAAATGATCCCTGCTCTTCACTGGGCTACTGATTAAGATTATTTGGGGAATAATAATATCTGTGAAGAAGTTAGCTGCTAAGTAACAGAAATTATATTGTGAAAGTAGAACAGAAAAATAACCAGAATGTAGATGCTGTTGTTATCTGACTTAGAGCAAAAAAATCTGGATAGCTCTGCTATGCTGGTAGTAGGATACTAAACTATTTCTTGGCCCTAATCCCCTGATATGAATACAGGTTTCAAAGGGCTGCACTCCTGTTGTATGGTCAAGATCAGTATCCACTGACTCCCCTGACTTATGTTACATGACTCTGCTGGTTAACATTACAGATTTGCAATTGAAACTTGGCAATTTTGTTGATGAAAGGCATGAAGGAATATGATGCAGCTCACTCTCTCCCAGTTCTAAACCGGGGAAGATGCAACAGATGAGTGTAAACACTTTTTTTCTGTCATTCCAGTTGACAAATACAACTTTGTGTATACACAGCAAAGGCATTTGTTGACTATGAAGAAGTTGGCTTTTCTTTTTTTTGAATCATACTTTAAATTTAGTCTGTGTTTTAACACTGAAATGCTACAATAGTTAAAATGAAAGGACTCTAAGGACCTGCTTTGCAAATAATGTCTCCCCTCAAGGCTGTGGATTTCAGGGTTTATTCTTTCAAATATCTTTCGACTCGGCAGGATCATGAACATTACCATTATTTGAATTGGAGTAACACTGGAAGGTCCTGCAGCACCAGTTACTGTACAGCACATTCTGAGGCCCTGCCCAAAATAGTGCACTGTCTAAATGCATGAGATGCGGAAGGGTGGGGGAAGAAAATACTGTCCTGATGGTATGTCTGGCTGCAGTGGAGCAATGGCCAAATTTGTACTTGGAACTTCATTAGGGTGAGGATATCAGAACAGAGAGTGTGCTTCACTGCTTCTTGTGCTCTGAGGTGGAGGGCAGAGTTCAGCAGGACTCCTCTTCTCCCAGATGCTTCAGGACAGAAGCCAGCTGTCCCTATCGCTCTTTAGCTGACAAGAGTTGTAGCAGCAAAAGTACTTCAGCTTTACAGAACTCCTGCCAACTCAGCTGTGCCTATCGGGACTTGCACCTTGTCTGAGATAGTTTTGGCAGCAGCAGCCTGTGCCCTTTGCATGGCCCTCAAAGTGCCCTGGGTCTGAGACTCCTTTTAGGTGACCTTGCATGCAGTTTTGTCCATTAGTCCGGTCCTTGGAGACTGGGCTTCTGAGCTCTGTAATCTTTACCTCTTTCTAGTTCTGTTGTTATTTTAATCATACTGTATGAATCCTGAGCAGCACATAGTGAAAACCGGTTAGATACTGTATTAGCTTTTAAAATAACAGAAAAGGATCATTTTTGATTTGGCTCCCTCAAAAAGAAGCAAGGTCATGGAGTTTCATCTTCTGATCTCGCTGTAGAAAGTAGAATGCCCCTTTTCAGACTAAATGCAAACCCATAGACTTCAGAGGATTTCTTTGGCTTTCATCCAGAATACCACCCTTTTTTAAAGGACAGTCTTGTAGAGATGCATGACTTGATTAAAATTAATGCTGGAAAAATTGTAACCAAGTATTAGAATAGAATAAATATATTTAACATCATAGCTTTAAGGCAGATGTGTGCAGCTAAAAGAAATAAAAAAGAAACCCTCAAATGTGGAAAACAAACTTTCTTAAGTGCTTCTGAAAATCCTGGTAATAGTATCTCAATCTGAAGTTTTTGTATGTTTTAATCCAGGTATGTTGTGTTCACTTGTAATAAAAAGCATTCCTTCCTGAACTTCGATGCATACCAGCTCTATAAGGAAAAAGTTTTGACTGTGATAATTTGTTCTGTGTTGATTAACATTTGCACATGGCTTCTCCTGAGCCTTTTCCTCGGGCCTCCTGCCCTCAGCCCACTCCACCTCTGTGTGTCCATCCCCCAGGAAAAACAACGATCCAGCACAGCAACTGCCAGTACTGAAGTAGTAGCACAACTTCTTTGCTTTGTACTTTTTTTCTTTGCAAGGGAGAAAATGGGAGTCTTCCCACAAGGGGAGACTTTGTTTTCCTCTTTCTGTTGTCTGTGATCCCCACCTGTTGTATATATGGTAAAAATATCTGGGACTTATAACCCAGCAACAGTACGCAGCTAGAGTCATGTGTGACCGGGTCAAACACACACTCGCTGGAGGGTCATGGCCAGGTTACTAAGTCAAGGCTGGCAAGTCTCCACAATAATGTTTTCTTTCTCTCTCACTCTTTTTTTTTTTTTTTCTTCTCCCCTTGTCTGTCTTCCAAACAAGAGTTTAAAAAAACCCAAACCCTCATAACAATGCAAACTATTTAAGCATGACAAATTCAAAGAAGTTTTTTATTAAAAAAAATTGGAGGGGGGGCAAAGTCAATGATATTTTGGATTTAATTTTATAGTATGGTTTTATGTGGCACATGAAAGAGAGAAATTTGTATTGAAACAATTGAGACCCACTTTCCCAGTTCCTGGCCCTTTCCTGGAAGATGATTAAAAGCAGACTTTTTTTTCCAGACGAGACATAAAAATTAAATGATCTACAGTATATAGTTATTTTTTCAAATGTTTGGAGGCTTATAAATAACTTCTACAATCAAATGCACACATACAAGCAGCAGAGAATCTGGTTCTAATTACTTGTACTTTAGTTGAACTTTGGCGTTTCCTTTGACTTTCTGCCTAATGTATGTGAGCTGAGTGCCTTGCACTCCTGCAGTGAATTCACAAAAAAAAAAAAAAAAAAAAAAAAAGAAGAAAAGGCAAAAAATCCAGACTCTTGTTGGTGCCAACAAAAATGAGGGTTAACAGAATGTTTTGACCAAATGCAACACTTTGCTATTCACCCTAATTAGCTGAAATTGCTGCTTCCCACCAGGGACCCTGAGCTCAGTATTCAAAATTCCCTTGAGGCTATCCAGGAAATGCCATTTGCTTTACAACTTCTTACTCTTTTAAAACTCAACTGTCCAAAGTGTGCATTAACATGCAAGCTTAATAATCTAAGTTTCTAGGAGAACATGCGGCATTTTGCGGTGCCTGCCTGCTTCTAGTTGGTCTCAAAATAAAATACCTTCTCCATCTGTCAACACGGTTTAGCTGGCAGTAAATTAGCTCTCAGAAAGCACGCTGTGCTTTTAAAGATCTTATCTGCTACTTTATCTAACCTTTAGAAAAATTTCAGACATTTTAGGAATTGTGAAGTGACCGATTGTTTGAGAGTCCCTGTGTGCTTAAGCTGCATTCAGGTGTTGGGTGACAGCACTGAGGCTCTGTTGTCTCAGGTGAGTAGGGATCCTGAAGTGTCACATCCCACAGGACAAGAAAGCAGGGCATGGAAAGCTGTTGCATTTTTTTTGATTCTCTTTTTTTTCCCCCCTTGAATTCTTCCTAAAAATTGTAAGACTGATTTAAAAATGCTTCTTCTGGAAAATTCAGCTGTCCACCCCCCATCCTTTCTTTTTTTCCTGGTTGCTTGTGTAGACATGCATAGAAGAAAGCAGCTTCTGCTGTCATGCACCCGTTAGCCGTCAACATGTTGCAAAAATAGCACTTTATACCTGCTGAGCATGAGTTGCTACGGATGCCTGCACAGGACTTCTGCACAGGCACTGCATACATTTTCAAATAAAGAGTTAATAAGGCTAAATCCAAGGAAGATTAGTAAGTCAGAAACTGGAGTAAGAGTCAGGCATGTATAACCTGGGTTCAAGCCTTCTCCAGAAAACTGCACACCTTGCCTGTGATCAAAAGTGAATGTGTCCAAACTGGGTTTTCTTATACAAAAAGCCACCAACAACCCCCCCCCCCCCCCCAAAACCAAAACAAAACCCAAATAAAAACCCCCAAACCTACCAACCAAAAAAAAACAACCAAAAAACCAAACTCTCTAGGCAGTTGTTCAGCTAATGCAAGTATTATATTTAGTAGATTAAGTCCTTTTAGTGGCACATGTATATGAGAGGATCTTCTGATTTCCATTGGCCCTTTCCTTATCATATACCTTTTCAAATTGTCCTGAAAAATATTCTCTAGCAGTACCTTCAACACTTTACTTGCTGTGTTGTGTATTTATGAATTGAGTTGGTTACATGATCTCTTCTGGGTATCACAAGCTCCTGTTGTTTGTACAGTGCTTGACAGACCTCTCTGGTGTACAATACTGTTTGTGGTTGGAGCACTACTATTGGATGCTGGTGCTTGTTCAGGATGAAATCATGAATAAACAAAAGCGTATCAGTATTATTCCTCAAAGGCTGCTTTCCCCAAACTGAAATCACAGAAGGATTGCTGGAGTGCAGTTGTTTTATTGAGTGACACAACCTTGTTTTCCCATGGGGAGCCTAAAAACTGCCTTTTAGATGGACTGGGAGAGTTGAATGAGCTAATACAAAACACATTGTCTGCTGGTATTGGAGTTTTAAAGCTAAAATTTTATCATTCCATAGACTCAATTGGAAGCCACCATAATTCATGTACGAGCATGAAATAAGGCAAGGAATGTTTGGGGCTTCTCAAGGGCATTTGATGAATCTAACTTTAATTTAGAGGTACTAATAGATTATTGATTCAAGCTGGGTGGCTGTGCAGAGATCAATAACAGAGCACTCTCTATCTCTCTTAAATACCAAAAATTACTGTTGAAAAGAAATGATCATTCTCATATGAGTTTTCATTAAGAAAAAGCTTCATTAAAGTTTTCTTGGTGCAGTAGGAACATGTAGATGTTTGCCAAATTCAGTTTATTTAATACTGAAAAAGATGAGTATAGTTCTGGACGTTGTCTTAATGTCACAGTTTATGGAGCCGTGTTATTTTTCTTATTTTACTTTCCTGTTTTTTCACAGCCTCCTTATTGTTAGGTATATAAATAAATTGGTCCCATTGGAGAAGTATTTCTTAGCTTAAATCGGAGCCTTTAATACTTTACTCTGGCATTTATTTTCTTCTCAAATGTCTGTCCTTGAAGTTGATACTAGCTTAACCCAAGGAAAAATGGCAGAAAGGGGCCCTTCTCTCACCAGTAATCAGAGGTTGCCTCATGTGCTGTGATGCCCTCTGAATTCTGCAACATGAGTTGACAATGAATCATGAGTTTAATACAAATGTATCATCGTTGTAATCTGAAAAATACTGTGTACAGTAAATCTTGTCTAAGAATTTTCCATTGAGTAATATTCTCTAGGGCCTGCTGTTAGTACTCTGGAGATTTAGCTCTGCTGATAGTGCCTAATATTTCTGGATAGATCTGAGTTCACAGATCTTGTCATTCCTGTATATCTGTTGAAAAGTTAGAGGGATTTATCTGAGAAGCAGCAGACGGCTAGGTGAAACATGAAAATGTATTGCACATCCACAATAAATGTGAGGAATGATGACAGCATATCACAGAAAACTAATGCAGATGTTTTAGAAAGATGTAGTTCACGTGTCTTATCATGCATCGTAGGGCTTTCACGTCCTTTCCCTGAAAGGGCTAACTGGCTTTTCAACAGGCTCAAAACAAATGACCATCTAGAAATATTAAGGCAATAAGGGGATGTGAGGTCATAATATATAAGTAGCTTTTTCTCTGCCAGGTTTCTTGATGTTTCAGGTCCTAAGGTAGGTAAGGAGGTGTTGCTGGGTTATGCTAGTTTTACAGATTTAAAAACAAAAAAGGACAACTTGTTTAGGTAATTTTCACTTCAGGTCTCATACTCTTTACATATATCTTGATAGGTGCTGCTATCCTGCTAGGTCAGAATTGCATATTGTAGGTGTTACCTTTTGTAGAAAAAGGCAAGAGATTAAAAAACTCTCCCAAGATTAGGTACCAATTACAAGGGTACATGCCACAGTTTCCCTTTAAAGACTGATATCCAACCTGCACACATGGATGCCATACAATTCAATAGGCTAAAACCAGAACATAAGCCCAAAGTTGTCCTTTTTTGGAGCCTGGTAAGATTCGTGTCCTACATCTAAACTATTGGGTACTTTAAAGTATAATTTTGAGGCTGTAGGATGTAGTCCTGCCTTTATTTACCTTGCTTAGCTCCCTTTAAATTTTACTAGGAAAAACAAATTAATGTTTATTGTGGAAAGAAAGATATGGGCCAGTTTGATATTTTTAATATGGTTATATGTAGTAATTTATTCAAAATTATTATGAATCATTCATTTTTTTTTTCTTTTGTAGCAGTTGAAACTCAGAGCACCAGTTCTGAGGAACTTGTTCCGAGCCCTCCTTCACCACTTCCACCCCCTCGTGTTTACAAGCCCTGTTTTGTTTGTCAAGACAAGTCATCTGGATATCACTATGGTGTCAGTGCTTGTGAGGGATGTAAGGTGAGTGCCATCATCTCCCTTTCCTTTTATAAGTCTGCATTTCATCTTAGGAGAGGGATAAAGCAAAGCAGTTTGGTGTGACTTGATAGTCTTCAAATACAGCTGTAACTTTCTTGCATGAATTAATTCTGATTCATGACTAAAGACAAGTAAATTACCACCACTCTTGGAATTAATTCCCCTCATGACTTCTGCCAAATATGCCTTTCAGGGACTTCCTTAAGTACTGACTCTCATGAGAATGTGGTCATAGCTGTAGACATAATCAAAGAATAAACTGAAAACTTTTTGAGACTCTTCATTGTGCATCTGTAGGTCAGATATTCACTGAGATCTCACATGGCCCTTGGCTGCTCTTGTCCTTTTTCTGCGTGCTGCTACCTCTCTCAACCTGGGGGTGGAATTTGGGAACAGGATCTGATCATCTGGAAATTTTTGGTGTAGTCTCTAGCTATGTAACTAGTCTCAAATCAATTTGGGAATTTAAGGATTAGCAGGTTTGTGTTTGCAAAATTTAATCTGTCAGACTTCATTGCTGGCACATCTGCCAACTGCCTTCCAGTGCTGTGATTGTCAGAGCATGAATTGATGACTGTCTGTAGGATGCAGTAATAAAATACACCACTGAAAAGTAGAGAATGTCTGAAGAGGAGATACCCAGCAGAGAAGAAATGTCAGCTACACCATGTTTGTGTGGCAATAACTGCAGGTGTGCACACAGGGAACAGTGTGCACTTCCATGCATGCAAGGAAGAAGGTAGAGTGAAAAATGCTAAAGAAAAGGTATCACAAGGCAGATGCTCTCATAGTTAAATTTGTTAGCATACCCTAGTGCAATGATCTTTCTTAACATTTGAAGAAAAGACTTATGATTTTCATCCTTTAGCTTAAAATAGATGTGTAGTGTTTAGTACAGTACTAATGCATGCCGAAAATGTGACAGGTGCTATATCCATATAAATAAAGTTCTGAGAATAAATTAACAAAAGGCATTTTGCTGGTTTATTTTTGTGAAATGTTATATTTTTCAGATAGTCTGTAGTTGGCCATTTTTACTTTATCCTTTGAACCTTCAGCTTCTTTCATGCTAGTGGCCTTTTGTACTTACATAAAATATCATAGTCCTGGGTTTGTGTCATTAGACAAAAACCTAAAGGATTGAAATCTGATTTCCTCCCTATTTTATAACTGTAGATACTGAATTAATGAAAGTAACTTCAGCACCTCAGTTTTAGAACCTCTTTCTGATATTGAGGTTTCTCTTGGCTGTCTTGTCTGTATTTTTTTTTTTTTTAGATGCCACAAAACTATCAAAATTTAAATGTCTGTTAGGACGAACTATGGAAAGAATATGCTGTAGCTGATTTCCTTAAGTAGGAAATCTCATCATACTCAGATGCTAACATGCAAATGGTGGTGGTGTCACTTGCTCACCCACATTACCTCTAAGCACAGACATAGTTGCAGACTGTGGCAGAAAGGTCACGTGTCCCTACAAGTTCATTGATTTTTGAAAAATATGCAAAAATACACTGTAGGACCTTCACTGGCCTATTGCAAAGCATTTTCATAAATAATTAAAGCAAGATCACACTTGTCAAAATACATAAGGAAATCCATCTTGTAATGTGTTAGCTATTACTCAACAACAACAAAAAAATCATCTTCACTTATTTGCTCATTTGCAAGGCGGGGTAATTCAGCCTTTAACGATAGCTGCTGTTAAAAGAAGAAGAAAAAAAAGATTATTTACATACAAAACCTGTCAGTCTATGAGAAATAACAAGATTCCAAAACAGTAACTTGGCTGCTTGAGACTGGTAATATTTGGGTTTGTTGATGCTAGCTCTTCAACAGGTTGGACTAAGGTTTTGTGGAATCTCTTCCATGGATTGAATCAAATTTCTTAGTGAATGCCAGAAAATGGCAAGAACATGGTATGCTGCTGAATCAACCACTGGTCCCTTTGGTGGACTGTCAGGTATTACATTTGCTGTTGAAATTCGTCTGAAATTTCAGGTCAACAGAAGTGGTGAGCTGGATGTCAGCAGAGAGCAGACAGCAGACTGCAACACCAGAGACTGCCTCAGAAACCTGTGTTGCCAGTTTCCACTCTTTCTCTGAAAAATGTTACCCTTTTTGACTGTTTGGTTTATTTTCTTTTCCTTCATCTTTACACTTGCTTTCACAGCCATCAGCTGTTGGTCCTGTACTTCAAGAAAACTGCCACCTTGAACTTCTGATTTGTATCCATGCAGTCTCCTGCCTGTTTCCAAGTCTAATTTCAGCCTCTGTTCTCAGTATCAGTTCTTCATGCCCCTCTTCTCTCTCCAGCCTTCTTCATACAAAAAAATATCCAATTGCATCGCAAGTTTCAGTAAGCACTGAGAATTGAGCTCTGCTGCTTGAAGAAGCCTTATCTCCTGTGGATCTCTGCCTTTCAGTTGATTATCCTAAGTTTATTAGAGAGCCTTTGTTTCATTGAAGGCTTCTGATTGGTATGGAGCTGCAGTTTTGTGCTGATTCTCTGGTGAATCAAGGGAACAATAATAATGAAGAACTTGTGTTACAGCCTTTTGTGTAGTGAGGAAACTCAAATTTATTACCCCTTTACCTTGAAGACACATTTCCATGCAATTTCAAAGAGCTCTATTTTCTTCAAGATTTGTCACTGAAGCTGACCAGCATGTGCAGAAGCTGTTGGGATGGGGAGAGGCAACCTCATTCCATAAGAAGCTAGACTAAACATCAGCCAATCCCTTTCTTTCTCTTTTCATCTGACCATGTTGCAGTTTTCTCCTTTTTCACTTCTGTTTTCCCTGATTCTTTCTTCACCCAATTTGCAATCTCCATTCTGTGATGTTAATCTTAAATTCACTCATTTTTCCTCCTGCATTTGCCCCTTCCTCTGTTCTGAGGTCCTTTTCTCAAGTCTTTCCCTTTTTCCTTTCTGACTCATTTACCTTTCACTTTGAACTCCTGGCAGTCTTGTTTCCCAAGGGAAACACAAATGGAAAACTCTGCTCACATCATATTTATCTAATTAGGACCCCGATCTTTTGTTTTTCTGTGCTGGCTTTCCTTTGGTTTTCTTCTAGTTTTCTCTCTGTTTTTCCTTCTCTTTTGCCTTTCTCCTTTGAGCTCCAGTGAAGCTGCTGCCACAGTGATCCTTAGTAGTCTCGTCTAATGCAAGGAACATTTTTCTTTCCTCCAGATTTTGGGTCGATGGCCTCCTTTGATTCTTCCGGCTTTCTTTTTCCTGGCTTTCCAAACTCTACATTTTCATCCTATTTTACTTACTGATTTTTCAATATCTCCTTAAATGGCTCTTTATCCACTTCCTATGCTATTCCCCAAGGTTCAGTTGTTTGGTTTTCTATTTAAAAAAGAGTTGTTTACTGACCTCTTTTATGGTAGACCAATGGAAGATGTCATGGCAATATTCTGCTCATAAGAGGTATATTTTTAATTGAGACCCTTCCAGCCAGGAAGGGAGAGAGCTGTGGATAGTGACTATGACCTTGTGATGTTCAATTTGGGAAACACTGCGCTATAAATTTTATCTTCCCTCAGCTGCCACCAACCCATGGATGATTTCCAAAGTACCCCTATCTCTGACTTCTCCCCTCCCATATTTCCCTGGTGTGTCGTCTTGCTCACCTCACTGCTACCCTGGACACAGAGTTCTTCATGAAGACAGAACTTTCCATGCTCTCTTTGTGCCATCACCAACTCTAATCTCAGTTCTTTCAGACATGATGTCATGATGACATCATTTCTGATCTGCAGTATTCTATTTTACCCAATCTGTTGTCATTTTTCCTCCAGAATCTGAGAATCTGGCTTCAGCTGGCTTCATTGTCAGACCATTGCTGTGGTCTTCTCACATGGGATTGGTGCCTTCTCCTGTTCTCCCTTCCTCTTTTCCCACTCACTGTCATCCTTGGTTATTATTTTTTCAGGTACCTGGGAACAACCTCCTAACCTCCTTTGCCTAATACTTCAGTGACCCTGCTGTCTTATTCATTACCAGAGTCTTCAGTACTGTGCTGTAGTAGAAAGACTGTTCTGTGGCTTGTGTTGATATACTAATCATTTAAGGTTTTTAGAGGATGGAGTATTTCATACAAGGCACTTGTGAACCACAGTGAGAGTTTCAAAGTGGTTAAAAAAACCCCAAAAATGTGCCTTTGTGTTTATTTCTGGGTGTTACACAAAACACAAAAACCTCGTAGCTGGTCACTGGCTTTGTGTATGTGTTAGAGTTCCAAAATCACACTGATCTTCACAGTGTACTTGTATTTTGTAAGAAAAATTCCAGAGACAGTCCATCTTTTTTTGTGTAAAACAGTACATTGACAATATTCAGCTTATTTACAACTTTTCCATTTTGTAAACTGTGTGGCATCTCAGAGGTGGGTTTTGGAATCTACTTGTGTTGTTTCATGACCTCAGTTATAGAGTTCTGAGATCTTTCTTTTTTTTTTTTTTTTCTTCCCCCAATCTCTGGGTGTTGCCAGATAGCACGCAAACAAATTCCATAGAAAATGAGCAATTTGGATTTATCCAGCTGGTGCAAGTGGTTATAGGGCTGGTTGTCGCCAAAAGCTCAGCTCTTTGGTCCTGACTTGAGTCGTTGTTGTAGCCGGGTTTGCAGAAAGGGGGCTGAGAGTAGTGGGCTGGATTCCCCACACAATGCCATCATTGTGTGGGTGAGGAGGAGAAGCTGGTGTTCTGGCAGCTTCAGCTGTCTCTGAAAGCCTTGTCTCTTGTTCTGGGCATTTAAAAGATGGCATTCCTCTGCTGACAGTCCTGCCCAGATTACTGGCTTGAATTTGGTGGGCAGCAAAGATGCCTAGAGCAGTTTCATGGGAGAAGGCAGCACAGCATATAAGAGGGTAGGTTTGCGGTCCAGCAGTTTTGTCTGAATGATGAAGATGCCTCTCTGCCTGTTATTGATGCTAACAGACAAAAATGTAGATAAATCTGCTTCAATACTGAGTGATCCCAAGTTGGCTTTTATCATAAAATAAGGATAGCTTTCCTTCCATCAGTTTTCTTATAGACTCATATCTAATCTGGGATCATTAAATTAAAAGGGTAGCCACATTTAATATATATTCAAGGGTCTTCAGCTATGATAATATGTCTATTTGTTTGACATATTCCTGACTCAAATATATATTTTTATTATGCCAAAGACTTGAAGCAGTATGGAAAAATAGGCATTGATATAAACCTTGATATTTAGGTCTGTAATTTTGTAGGACTGACTCCCCAAAAAAGATAAAATACACATGGGGGAAAAAAGAAAAGAGAGAAAATGAAAGTTTTTGCTTTATCCAAATTTGCTGTTAAGGTTACAATGCTAAGCTTAAGAGAAAAGCTGTCATTTTGTTATAGTTTTTACTTAATCACTTACATATGTGGTGTGAGGCAGTCGCACCGCTTAACTTGAGGCCCGAAATTACTTGCCTAGCTTTGAAGGCTGGGCTTTCTGCAGTCTGTTAAGAGAGAGAGAAGCTCCTCTGATTGCTGATTCAAAGCATCTAGACCAGACCTGCTCTGGGTCACCCTCCAGAACAGCCTGTCCCCATGATCCTTTGGGTTAGGTGCTCAAGCACAACTGTGTTAGTGTTCTCTGAGATAATGTTCCCCGTGGTTATGTCCCTCTGAAAGCTGCGGAGCTTGGGGTTTTCCTGTTGCAGGCCATGAATCCCTGATCAGCATTGGTAGAACAACTGGCTTAAAAAATGCTACAGAGAGAGAGAGAGAGAGAGGAACTGGCTTTCATTTTATTTATTTGTTTGAAGTTTGATGGCAAGAATATTATTTCCACCCTAAATGATATCATGATTCTATGATATTATGCTTTGGTCTGCGAGAAATGTTGCTGAGAGACCTAAAATATTTTATGGATTGTTATAAAAAAGTTTCCTTTATGGAACAGTGTCCTTTGGGACAGATGCCTTTTCCTTTTAATAATATCTCTTACATCATGTGAGAACAGATTTGCATTTTCTTAGGCGGTTCTGGGATTGTGGAGGGATCTTAAGGAGCAGTTCTTTTTGATAACACGACTCTTGCACATGTTAGCTTCTAGCTATAATATAATTATATTTAAGCCTATATTTATGCCTCTTTATAGGGAATTAAGGATCCAGACATAGAATTTTCTCAGCTACTTAGCAGTGAAAAATAAAAGCACACTTCATAAAACTAGCTAACTAACATTCCATGTATTTGGTTTTGTTTTCTCGGCATGTTTTAATCACCTACAATTGAAACAGAAAGTAAGAAATATAATGTTGAAAATATGTGCACAGTATGATTTGTATCAGGGAAAGAAGTAACATTATTTGCAGCAATGCAGTTGGAAAAGCTTCTGTTGGTTCAAAGAAAAATATAGATCAGCTTGAATGATCAAGCTGTATTCGTCTCCATTTAGGCTGTATTAGTGACAGTGCCAGCAGTAGAGATGCATGCTGTCATCCATGCACAGCTATGAAAAATGCCTCAAATCATGGAAAATTGCTTCTAGTTTCAGTTAAATCAACAATACTTTTTAGAAGGTGAAAAATGTATTTTGAAATACATTTCTGCATGCTGTTAATATAATCTAATCTTAAACTGTAAGCACTTCACAGCATAGCAACATTCCAAGCCATTCATTTGCAGAAAGCTGTGCCATATGCAGAAAGACACTAAATGGGTTGCAATTGCTTTAAATGTAGTACTGAAAACCTGGAAATTTTATTCATTCCGTGCTCTCAGAGGAGACCTGATTATTTTAATGCCATTGTTGAAATTTTAGCTTTTCAAATAACAAACCCAAGAAGTCCAGATGCCCTGTGAAAAAGGTGGTATCTGTTTCAGTAAGTTCTTGGTTCTTTTTTTGTTGTTGTTTGGGAGATAAAACTTTTGATAAATCCTGAATTTGTTTCAAAAATTTTAAGATGGGGAAGTATATATTAATTGGAAGCACTCTGAGAGCAAGCAAACGTAATGAAATAGATGGGATCAGGAATAAAAAATTTTTCTTACCAGGTTTATTAAAATCACTCTCTGGGTTGTGTGAATGCCATGAATGAAGAAATAAAACTGCTTGCTAACTATGACAGATAGCAAAAATGTAAATTGTGTTATGTGCTATGTATGCTTTCCAGTGCTTTGGACCCAGGTCATGGGTTACAGCTCAGCTGCTCCCTTGCACTGGGCTTCTGGAGCAGAGATGGACCAAGAGCAGCAGTGTCTCTATGAGAGTACAGCACATACATCCACATCTACTCTTCCTCTTACCCTGCTTGTTGCCTTGTCATAGACCAAGCGTTCATCTTAAGCTGTGAGAATAGTTGTTTTTTACTAAATATTGTAATTTTTTCTGGCAACCATGCTGGTGCAATAAAAGCGCAGAGATTATCCCAAATTAACTTTCTAACTGTGCTAACCCTGCTGCTCCACTTATTTGTGAGCACAAGGGCTAATGTCCTGTGGAAACAGGAACTGGAAAGTACTCTCTTGTTTTCCATGAACTGTCAAATAATGATGTATAATTGTTTGGCTTAAATCTTGCACTCCCTTCTCTCATAAAATTCCTGATACCATCAGTGAAGGCTTTCTCAAAAAAGAACAGCAGTGTCTGACTCGTGAACTCTGGTGTGTTGTGACCAGCCACATTTTGGGGCACAGCTTTGCCGTGCTGTGTACCTGGAAGGTTTCTGGTACCAAGTAGTGTTCCTCCTGCAGGCAGTCATCCCCTGTGTACAGTTTGGGTGCAACTGTCCTGTTTCAGAGGCCAAAGGAGTTGACTAAGGTAGATGTGGACTGTCCCATCATATGCTAGCAAGCCATAGTGCCCATGACTGTTCCAAGAGCATTTCCTGATATAAATATAGCCTTTAGTCCTGTTGACCTTGCATATCTTTTCAGGGTGTTTGGACACTAACCAGTCCATAATAATTACAGGTTTTTCACTGTTATTATTAAGAAACTAAAATTGTTGAGTCTTACTCTTTTGGTAGTGTCTGTGCCTTTCTCTACCTCAGAATATACACTGTAAAAAGAAGAAACTTCAAATTTATATGTGCATTGACATGTTGTTATTGGAGTTGAATCATGGTTTCTCACCAAGGTGGATGATGAAGGGTCCTTGTAGATTTGTCACATTTCTATCCAGATTTCACCTGCCCATAGCTGTTGTGGCTTATTAGCAAATGGCTGAGAGAGCTCGGGCTCACACCGCGTCAGTAAAGTGTGTGTGGTTTACAACACCTTCAGCAGAATTAAGTAAATTAGATGCTCACGTAGAAGTGCCATCGATGCAAATCGTGCCGTGAGGTACCGACTAGAGATGCCAGAAGCAGGTGGGCTGCAATTCCGGCTGGCACACTTGCCTGCTGAGAGGTTTGCATGCAGGGAATGTGGAGTATGTTTTTATTTTCCTGTCACTAGGTTCTAATGGGTTTTACTTTTTCAATTTTCTTCACTAGAAAGAGGGAAAAACCTTTTATTTTGTTCTCATCTTGTCAATCTATTTCATACCTCTCCATTAGTTTAAGGACCACATGTGGCCTTTAATTATAGTTGTAGAGTACAGGCTGTCCTGTACATGCCCTGCAAATTGTACAGATGTAGGAAAAAATGTGGCTTTCCACCATATTTAACACAAGATTTTATAATATGATCTTTAAAAGTACTGTTTGCAGAGGTAATCCAGTAAAGGAAATAGGAATATCAGACCAAACATCTCAGAAATTAAATACTCTGAGATTTTCTTATAATAGTACTAGCCTCCTTTTTTTTTATACTGTGCCACATTTATGCAATTGCAAATGTATAAAATTACAATGAACTAGCTTTCTAACTCTGGAACTTTATTAAAATAAAGTCTGGTTAATGAAAAATTGGTAGAGAAGGGTATACAATTGATTTGTTGAATTTAGATTTAGGATAGCTTGCTGCACCCCATAAGAAAGTGCACTGTTTTTCCCGGAGAAAAAAAGTAGTAGAATAGTTTGCCAAGAGTAGTTCTCTCTGAGTGTGATTTTGGTGCTGGAGAGATGGTTGAGGTCACTGCTGTGCTTACTTTAGGCATCTTTCCAAATTGTAGGTTTTTTAGCAAGTACTTAAAGCCTCTCTGATTGGCATGTCTTAGAGAAGTAAATCCAAAATTAAGGGCTTTCATAATGGTAGAAAATGGAATTAATCATTATTTAATTCTGTTCACACTTATGTTTTAAGTAGCTATTCAGATGCTCTTTGTTTGCTGCAATTTTGGAATTTATTTTGAAAGATACACCTATCTATATTTTCTGGTTATTGTAAACCATCATCCAGTTTGTAAATGGTCAGCTTCCCAATTTGAAGGAATACTTTGGCCTTGGAAAGTGGCCTTCCATTGCCATCTGCACTTACTGATTGACCTGATAATGGAAACAGAGGTTCTTTCTAATCCTGAATGAAGTGTTCCTTTGAGAAAATTTCCTAGAGGGGTATTTGCTTTAGATTCTTCTGGAAATGGAGTGCAATTGAATTTGTACCATGGATCCCAGAGCTGTTCAGATTTGTGGAGCTGGTCTTTGTCTGTTGCTGTAGCAGAAAAGACAACTGGATGTCATTTTCTGAGATTCAGTATTTCCAGTGAAGTCAGCTTTAGAGATTCTTTATCCAATTTGTTTATTATATACATTGTTCTTTTTCTTTGTCCTGTAAAACAAAACAAATGCCTTACTAAAAAAAACTTTCACTTTTGAGTACCTATTAAAAAGAGCAGAAACTGACAAAGTTGAGTTTACAGCTGTGTGCCTATCTTTCCCTCTTTGTATCAAGATTTTGCTGTAGTCTTGAAATATGGATACCTTGTCTCCTGAGAATAATGTAAATTATATACATGTTGTGTCCTTCTTCCTGTTTCATATTATTCTTATTTTTTCAGAGGAACTTCCCACATACAGGGGACACCTCTAGGTGTGACACCTGTGCATCTCAGTACTCCAGTTATGAAAACTTGTAGTTTTAAAGAAGTCATGCACCCAATTCTGTAATTGGTACTTTTGGTATATTGGCATAGAAACTGTTTAACTGGTGTGCTGCTGCAGCTGGTTTGCCAAATATTCAGAGTCCCTACTCATAAATTGTTCTTCCTTTTGATAATAAGCAGGAGCCCCCATGGTTTCCACAGCTCAATTCAGGAGACAGCTGAGAAGGAGAAGAACATTTTTGTATATAAAGTCCCTTATGATTTCACGTGGCCATGCTTAAAATTTCTCATTTAATGTATTTTAGTGGGAAAAGTTACTATGAAATAAAAACTGGATCATAATACTTATACTTTAGAGGGGAAAAAATATATTGTTTCTGGATTCCCTGTCTAGAATAATGGATACATAAATTATAAGGTGAGACACAGTTGTAAGTAGTGCCAAAAATGTAGATTTGGTTGGCTGTAAATGCAGTCAGTGATTTCACTCCAGCTATTCAGAACCCAGTGCCGGAGGGGAGAGCCAGCAGCCCCCAGCCAGTGCACGTGAGCAGGGTCTGCCATTGCCTGGTGTCAGGGAAACTGATCAAATGCTTATGAAGCAAGTTTGTTCTTGTTTTAGAGTCTCTTTAAAAGCGACAATTTAATGGGACCCATTACTGTCAGCTGTGGCCGGTTCCCTCTCCCTCCTCCCAGGCGCTTAACAGGGAAAGCAGAGATTTATAGCTGTGGCGTAACCATTCCAATGGGCTACTGTTCACTCCTCCTGCGAGTGTCCTGGCTGGCTGCTCTCCAGATGAATCTTCCAAACAGGGGAGGGGTCTTCCTTGTCTCTGGAGTGCTTGCCTTGCTTGGAGCCCTGTGCACCTGTGATAAATATATATGCAAATTATTAGTTCCTCGCTTCAGTGTGCACCGTGATCCTTACATGCTTTCTGCTGGTCCTAAAGAATGGCAGTGCTCCAGATTTAGCAATATTTAAGCAGAGCATATAAGAGAGAGAGCTCTGCAAGCCATCATTTTTTAAATGAATAAGAACTACCATTTTTTACGGTTTTTTTTTGGATCAGGGGATCAAGGCATTTCTCAGATGCTGCTGCAAATGGTCTTGCCCAGTCCACATTTGTTGATAGTAATGCCCAGAGACTGTTACATGTACAGAAACAAAAATGAAAACTACATACTTTTTTTAAAGGAAAGAAAAGGGAGTGTTAGGTGAACAGGAGAGATGCAAGCACAGCATCCAGGAACCAAATGGATGAACTAACTAAAAAGACCTTTCATCTTACTCTAAGTCCATGTGATTTTCGTAAACTGAAAGAATGATCGTCTTGTGATTATATGAGCTCTGTGCTTGAATCTGGCCATTGATTGAAGTCTGGCAGGGGAGGGAGAAAACAGGAAAACATCTTGCTAAGATTTTCCTGTGTTTGATTAATCAGCTCCAGTTCATTCACTCATCTCTGAAAGGTCATGTTTTCTCGTTGTTAAAGTTGCCCAGTCCAAGACTCTCCCGTGCTTCCCTACAGCTTGGCTGAATGATCCACCAGTCAAGGTGGAAGCAGCACTGCATTTGTCCTGAAAGCTGTGATGCTTTTTCAGCATCTCGGTATGATTTGTGTTGGGGTTTACAACAAGATGCATCTCTCCGATTAGCGTTACCCTAAAAGTCTTTATTGCTTGGAGGAACTAGTCAGTTGATTCCTCTGGCTCTGTTTCTGCAGTTGCTAATCCCTTGTACTGGCACAAGACTGCATTTCATCCACCTTTCTCAGCCTGCTTTTCCATATTGTCCAGACTGTTTTGACCGTGGATGCTTTGACTGTGTACAGAAACTGGGCAGGGGGATATGGCCACCATCTCACTCTTAAAAATGGTGGGTTTTCCAAGTTGGTCCAGCTCCAACTCATCCCTCTGCTGTCGCCTTTGGTAATGAGTTTCAGCTGCAGCGTGGAAAGGTAATTTTCCTTGACTACTGCCAGTACTAGAGAGCCAGACTTGCATATTTCTGGGTGTTTACTTGAACTCTGTTTTCTAGTCTCCAGGCATCCAAGTTTCACTAAACTCTAGGCTTTAGAGGATTTTAGTGGATAGCTCTGTATTAGCAGAGTTTCTTTGTTGCTGAACACAGGGGAATGAGAGTGCAGCATAAAGTAGTAAGTACAAGATATTACTTGCCAGATTTCAAGAGATCTGGTACAACATATTTGTTTAGACGTCAACTGTCAAAACGAAGAGCAAAAAAAAAATTACGGGGAGATAATGAATGTGTGTTGATGAGTCACTCAGATAGATGCCTGAAAACTGTACCAGGAAGCATAATGCTCAAGACATCTGGTTTATTTTGGCATGTTTATGTCCATGTTATTTCTTCTGAGTATTTTTAGGTTTCTTTCTGCATTGTTTTCACATGTCACTTCATACCTCATCAGAAACTTCTTTGCTGCGGATCGGGCACGTTTTAAAACTCCTCCCAGGTCAAAGAGAATAGAAGCATGCTGGGTGTTGAAGGCAAGTAGGGGCCATGCTGTGGCATGGCCAAAGCCAGCTCTTTGCCAGCACCCACAGGCACCCACCCAGCCAGCCAGGCTCAGGCTGGGCTGCTGCATTGGCTCCAGGTCAGCTGGGGCGAGAGCAGGGAACAGCTGGCTGTGCATGCAAACTGTGCAGATCTCTCTGCTAGCGCGAGGGGAATTGCACCTCAGCCAGCTTGCAGGCATATATAAATATTTGTGGCATAGTTTGCATTATTGTTTCAGCTGAGCTGTAAACATTCGGTTGCTGATAGCGGGAAAGAAACTAGCGCCGCTATAAATTTCAGATGGTGCAGAAATGCAGGGATTTTTGTATTGGCTGACAATTAAATAAAGTCCCTGTGCCTCTTCTGATAAATAACTCTGCTGCCAAATATGTGCGGGAACTCTGCAAGCCTTTGTGGGGAAGGCTGGGAGGGGAAAAGAAAGAGGACACAAAGCCTTCCTGTGCGGGGAATTTCCTTGGAGCACGCACACCCCTTCTTTCTCCCATGTAGGTTTGTGTTTGAGCTTGCCCTTTCCTCTTCACATGTTTCCATCTCTGCCAAGCAGCTAAATGGAGAGGTTAATTTGAGAGACTTGTACAAGTAATTGCAGCATGGTAATTCCGTAGCTAACATGAGTCTTTTCCTTGTCCTGCCTGTTGCAGGAACCTGCATGTCACTGCATGAGCATAGCTTGGTGGAGATTTTTTGTTTGTTTTTACTAGGAGGTCCACTACTTTGTTAGAGTAGCTGTTGTTCAGCGTCTTTCCATTGCAGCTGTGTGCAAAAAAAAACCCCCATGTGCATCCTAGTAAAATTGTGACATTGTCCAAAGAAGATGGTCCCCCTGCTCCAGCCATCTGAAAACCCAGTGGATAAAAACAAAGACACGAATTATGAGCGTAAACCAGAATCAGTCAGACGATTGAGGGATAACAATTTGAAAAGTCTTCTGTGATACAGTGCTTCCATGCAGGAGGGCAGCTACATAAATGGTTTGGAAAAGTGTCATTCTTTACGAAGAAATACTGCGCTTAATTAATTCTTGCTCCTGGGAGGTCAACCTGGGGCACTCATTATTGTCTTAATTGGTGGTATAAATCCTGAGGCACTGGAGGGGAAGAGAGGAAAAAAACGATGAGCAGTTAGCAACATACAGCCTTTTGGATAAGTGCTAGCCAGTTGTACAACCATCCTAGTGACATTTTACGGTTTTATTGGGTTATAGGTCTGATCCTTCACAAATTAGGTTAAAGGGAATTGATTTGCATAAACAAAAATATAAAACAACAGCAAAATGCGATAATTCATTCCTGAGTTCTCCATTAAACTGTGGGAAATAACTCAGAAAAGCACTTCTTTGATCTCCTGTTATTTGTATTAAATTATATTCATTACTCTTCCCATCTGGAGTTTCATAGCAGGCCAAAAATCATCCTACAGACATGACTGAAAGGAAGTTAACTGTAACTTTTTAATTATATACATTCCATCTCCTTTTTTTTCTCAATTTGAAAAAAGCAGATGGAAGCGCATACCAGCGCCTTCCTCTCCGTTTAAATCACTGAAGTGGAGAAGCAGAAAATCTCAGCCATTCTTTCCCCTCACATATTGTTTCAAGGTGATGACTGTTCTGTCTGGAGACTTTGACATGTTTGCTAAAAAGGTCAGGAGTTCAGTAAAAATCGAAATTGTGGAAAAATACGTGCGTAGTCTTAGGGATGCCGTGGTACCCTCGCTGGAAGAATCCGGTTGTTGCAGATTTGCAGCTGATGGAACACATCTCCCCTGTTTTGTTGGTAGCTGCCTCTCTGCCAGCTGGCCAGCAGAAGTGTTTCAAACTCCCCAGAAAAAAAAAAAGTAGTCAATGTTTTGATGGTTTGTGGCATGTTTTTAACATTAAACCAAGGTTTGTGGAATCAGAAAATGCTTTGTCATGGGGCACAATAAAAAATGGTGTTTCTTTCCAGCCTCACCAGTGGCCGATGGCTAATTGGCATTACTAGCCCCATGAACAATTTTCTTCAAGCTCTGTCATCAGAATTTTCTTTTTTTTTTTTTTTTTTTTTTTTTTTTTCCCTGTGAAGCCCATAAGACCTTTTTCACCTTAGAAACTATTAGGATTTATCAAACATGGCCTGCTCTGTCTTTGCTGGCAACTTTTTTGTAGTTGCAGATGAGTATCCCCACTGTGGTAGCTTAGAGAGGAGTGACATGTTCCTCATCTGCTCGTCCATGTCCTTTGGGCCCTTTTCTCTTTTTAAGAAATGAGAAAATCCTGAGATATTTCAAACTTTTCCATTTGTGCTACAACAATGAAAAGATAATAGACCTTTTTTTCCCCAGAGTGGGTTGCTCTTAGATGCACAGGTCTGTATTTCCATATGCAAGATGTGGGATGACAGCTGCTTATTTTTATTGTGTTTTGAGTTCTGTCAATTAAAAAGAATGAAAATCACTGCCACACTGGTTTCCAGAGAAAATTTAGGTTTATTTGGGTGTGGAATCTTAGGGCTGCTCTTCATCTTCAGAGTAAATGGCTAGACAAGCAGAACTGTGGAGGGCAAGCTGGAAATACCAGCAATGACAAACAAAGCCAGAGCCCTTCCCAGGGCGGGCTGATGCTGAGCTCCTCCACCACTGGCTGGCTGGCATCTCTAGGTGCTCTCTACCAGCTACTGGCATTTAACAGGATTTTTTCATTTGTTTTTGCCAAGTTCTGCCTGTCCTGCCCTGATGTACATCAGCAGCACAATTTCCCTGCTTTCTGGCAGCAAGCCTTCCTTTACTTATTGTTGTAGCTGCTTCCATTTTGTGCCAGCGGTGGTTTCCAGCCACAATGTCAGATAATTAATTTGTTTATTCTGCAAGCCGTGACTTCCAAAGTGTGATAGACAGTGCAGACATCCTGGAAAAGTGCTGTGCAACTGGGAATAAGCTCATTTGAGCTTCCTTTTAGATAGCTGTTTTGGTAGCTTTCATTACTTGTGGGGTCTCCTGTTCTGGCTGCAGCCATTTTGCAGTGTGTTTTGTCTATATGGTATCACTGAACAGCATATGCTGGGTTATAAGTCTTTTGTAAGCTTTTCTATGCAACTCCAGTTGTGGGTTTGCATGTTACCAAGGCCTCCCAGAGCAAATATTCCTGGTTAACAACTAAAAATTGTGTGTCTTTGCCCTAGCTTGATTGCTGATCCTATACCAGGATTTGGTGAGGAAGGGATTTTTTGTTCCATGTCTGCTGCCACTAGTTAATAAAAATACTGTGAACTACATTTAGTTCATGTAGGTACCTGGGCAATTCCCTGGTCAAAGAACAAAGCAGTTTTGTGCAGATGCTGTCACTGAGATGTACCTTAAATGTCTATTGATGCTCCAGAGAGAGCAGGAATGGGGCTTTACCTTCTCTAAATACATTTTACAGGGTTAACAAGGATAGAGGGTAACTTAAATGATTAAAATAGAGTGATTGAAAAGAGGCCATGCATCACAAACATTTCTTTCGTAAAAAGTGCACATATTTGCCCAGCCCTATTTCGGAATAAAGCTAAGGGCAGAGGTTTCAGGTGTGTGGTGGGTTGGATTTTCTTTTCAGTTATTACAGGTATTTATCTTTCCTCTGAGAGCTCAGTCTGAGTTTATAAATGACTGATAAACTGTGCCATAGAAAAGTCCTTCCTACTCCTTTGTTTCTTTTACGATAAAGTAGCAATATGCTTCACTCAGAAGCTTATTTTGCAAATTTACCAAAGAATGGCCTCTAAATCTGCAGGAGTCATAGCTGGCTGCCTGTATTTGGGGGTAATCAAAGCTGAACCAGATGAACCGAGCAGGCTGTTCAAACAGATTGAGCTTGCAATAGCCCTTCTCTGCTGATTACCCTGTCCCTGGCTTGCAGTGCAAGTTTTCAGCTTGTAAGCCCACTATGCCTGCAAATAAGACTTGGCATGCCCTGTGCTGGCAAAATATTTTTAAGACATTGTTGAGATCAAATGATCCATCTATTCATGCATGTGCATAACTTGAGCTCTAAATCATTTGTCTTGCCAAAATCAACTGGACAGTGAAGGAGAGGGAGTTGTACAGATTCCCTATCAAATGTGTAAGAGTAGCAGTTCATGCTAACAAATCCGTAAGACTTCGTAAGTTTAAACACTTAACCTTTTCTTGAGGGCTCATCCTTAATGCAGTCCTTTGTATTCAGATAGCCAGTGGCATAATGGGATTCAAAATATTACTGAAATAGTTAATGTTCTCTGTGGGCACTCTGTTCTGTACTGAGCTCTCAAAGTTTGACTCATTCACAGTCAACTGCTACAACAGTAAGTGGTGAATGGGATGAGGTGTTTTCTTCGGCATTGTGTTGAGGTTGGATTGACTAAATAGATTATTTACTTCTATGCAATAGACCTAGGAAGCCAGGTTTGTTTGCTGCTTGATACGTATGGTTTCACATATCACTCTCTGCTTTCAGTGCGGCAGATAAGATATCAACACAATTAAAAGTGAAAAATAATCTGTCTGCTCTGCCACTGGTGGATGCTCAGGGAACACACGCTGATACAATAGATTTCTGAATAATTTATACTCAGCATTTTTTCCTTGCACTCGGTAAATGAGGATGCCTAATGTGGCATGGTCAGAGTGATACTCTATCTGTCATCCATTAAGATAACAAGATTGGTGGGCCTGGGAGGAGCATGGTGTGATACACAGAAAAGATGAGATTAAAAATTGAAATGTTTGTCCAAAATGTTCTGTGTAAAGGATGCTGATAAAAGCAGCTCAGAAAAACAGAATTAATTCAAAAGTGTGATTTCCACAAAGCTTTGTCTTCTCTAAAATAAAAACATGAGATCCATGTTCCTTTCAAAAGTTGAGGATAAAAGGAATATCGGAGTAAATCACTGTTCCTGATACACCTTCAGTAGCTTCCTCCACTTTAAATTCAGGTACTTTGTAGGTGCTATCAAAAACAATTATGTATGACAGTAATGCTTTATGTCTCACAGAATGGGATTTTTTTTATATTCATAAGGCATTTTAAATTACAAAGAAAGAATAATTTGTGATTGATTTTGGCACTGGAGTGTCTCATCTCCCATCACAGGGTGTTAATTTGGATGGGATGCTAAAATATTTGCATAAAAAATAGCTCATGTAAATATTCAGCCAAGCAGATTCATTTTGATGTGACTGCATTATAGTAGGTAGTATATTGTTTTCCAACAGCCAATACGCACTAGAAGTTGATTAATTTATAAGCAGTGGTGGTTTTCAGTCTCTGAAGTTGCTGACAACTTTTTAAGGTCAGGTCACATTTGGATTTTCTTGGTTTATGAATAAACTGTTGGGGTTGTGAGATCAGATGGGAGTCATTTGACAAAAAGCACTTGGAGGAAAACTTAGGGTTGGTTCTAACTTCAGTATTTTTAGTGAAAAGGTCAATGTTATTATACCTGTGCTATTTGGAACCGGGCCTTGAAAGGGTTTAAATGCGTTCTGTTTAACTGGGCAGCAAGCACCTGCCCCGCCATCCCTGTGTCCTGCATGGTTTTCTTTCGCTGCAGAGCTGCAGTTGGGGTCCAAACCCCTGCAGAGGGAAAGACAGGACACTCTGTTTTTTCAGCCCAGATTCAGGAAATGTTTCTAAGCATGACCCTGCTTGCAGTGCCAGCCGTAACTTGTGGCTGCCCAGCACCAGGCATCTGGAGGCAGGTGGGGAAACTGAGCCCCAGCACTCAGCAAATAATGCTCCTCACCCAGCAGTGCCTGGACTCCTGTCCCTCCCCCTAGGATGGCTTTGGCTTGGGGTTTGTGTGCAAAGATAGTTATAACCTTAGTGCCTGTCCAGAGAAAAATTTAAAAATCGAATCTTTTTGATGACGTATCACTGAGCTTTTAAAATGAGTTTGCCACAAATCTTACAAGGAATGGTATCCCAATGCTGTCTTGGGGAAGGATACTTGTGAGTGGACACTAATACACTGTTGAGAACCATGTCCTTAGTTTTGACCAAGACCACATTACATTTTTTTTTCACCTGAATATTTTATGTAAACAAATTCATTTTTATTTATGTTCCATGAGTAACTCCAGGAAGAAAATAAAATACAGGTGTTAAAAAGTAATTTGTAAAACAGCAGTCAAAGCTTCCACAATTAGTATCCTCCTCTTTATCTTTCACTCTGTGGAGGAGATTGCCTGGGGAGATTAGGCTGATGAGGAAACTGTCTTCATTTCAACCGGGAGATCTGCTTTTTCCAAAGTTGTTCTTCTTAAGCCTTTTTTATTAGTAATGAGTTCATGAATGCTTTATACTTGCTGTCGGCAGATGGATCACGTTTTTCAGTTGGGTTGTGTGGTCAACTTTGTCTAGTAAGGACTGAGGCAGCCTCCTCTGCTTTTCTTCCTGATGGGCTGTAATTAAACCCTGGCTTATAAGGATGCACACCCTGCAGCTATATGTCAGAACAACCCATTAATCAGTAGGTGCCATTAGCTACTGGTTATATTTTGGTAAAGTACAGGTATATTTGGAGAAGGCTGTTTCTTCTTTTCCAGTATCGGGTGACTTGTTCATTTGGGCCATTTTGTTTCTTGCCCTGTCAGGCTGGTGGTAGGAGAGTAATGGCATCGGTGGCTGTGGGTGTTAAATCACCTGCAGCAGCACTGGATTAGGCTGCCACAGAAATTACCAGTCTTGGCTTTTCCTGCATCTTTCCAGCTAGAAAGTGATGACCACATAAGCTGTAGAGAGACTCTTGAACCAGCACAGCTCACACTTTCTGCCTGTTGAATTAAACCAAAATAGATGCCGTAGATGCCTCACTGTTGTTGTTAGCCACATCAGCAATTACCCCAGAGCCAGGCATCACAGTTAGGGGAATATCAAAGCAAGAAAGGAGTGAATATTACCATAAATTTTCTTTTTGGCAAGTAAACAAATGTACATATGCTTGCCATACTTGCCATTTCAAACAGTGTTAATGATCAGAAGTGTAGAATATAAAATAGCAGTGTTTATTGATAACTTGAAAGGTTTTAATTATCCAAACAAATAACTTTAAATTCTTCTTCTGTGTCCAGTAGCTTAAGGAAAAGATGTGGAGAGTTCTTATTTTCCTCTTTGATGGCAGTATTAAATATCTCCTAAATTGGAGCTAACCTCAGGATGAGGCTTGTCTGTGCAAGAGCTGCAGAAAACTTTTGCCAGGGGTTACGTGATTAAGGAGGCATTTTTTAGTTCTGAGTGAATCTGAGGTATTTTCATAACATTAGCATCTATAGCACGTTGGTTGTGCAAGGAATTTATGACCAGCCCTTACTTCCTGCCCTACCACTCCCTGATCATATAGCCAGAAAGTCTCCCAGTTAGCTCTGAACGACGGGGGTTTTGTCTTTTGAACTGCTCACGTATCTCGGTGAGCACTTTGAGAAGAGCCAATTTTACAGCTTTCCATGATTGCATCTTTAGACAAATACATTGTGGGCACAGAGCAATCATCTGCAGCATCAAGTTTACAGCTTCCCTGTAGGGTGTAAACATGTGGCTGGTTGAAGAGTTTTAACCTCTGAAGCCCTCCAACAAGTATGAAATTGCTAACTATTCTTCCATAATGCTGTGATGTTGACTGAAATTTGACCCTAGTGCTTGCTGAAACAATTTTCAAAATCTGAGTGAGAAGGTTAAATAGTGCTGTCAAATTTCCAAATGTCTGTTGCAGAAATACTTTTGCTGAATATCTGTGGGTTGAGCTCTAAAATGCTTAAAGTAATCCTCTTTTTTTTCTTCATTATTACATGATATTATCTAAAGCTCGGGGTTTAGTGCAGATAAAGAAATTAAATTGGGTTTTGCCTTTTTCTGTGCCACCTAACCTTACCATTTATGGCTATTTTTCTCTTTTTTACTTGTTAAAGGAGGAGTTCAGTGAAATGGTGTTCCTTAAGTACAAACCAGACCTCTAGGTTTCTTTAATTTCTGTTCAAGATCATTGTAATTAGTTGATTATTTTCACAGCTGTATCTGAGTAAGAAAAAAAGTGCTGTGATTGGCAACTTTTACAAGTTCACAACTCAATAACCTGATACTGGAACTCTTCCACCTGCAGAAGCCTCATTAATTGCTGTAGGAATTTCAGCAGTTACGAGACCTGGGTTTCAAATTATTTTTCTTTTGAGGTGCAGCCTTCGAGCTAGAGAATCTCTACAGTAACAAAAATAGATGGGACCTTCAGGCTGAGAGAGTCTGTTATTGGATGAGTGTCTGACTTCCAAGTGGATCTGTTAGGAAGGTTGTTGTTTACCCAACTCATTACTTACATTCATAAGCTCAAACCATTTTTATTTGAGCATTTTGTAAAATCTAGGACTTAATTTCCTGAATGCTCTTACTAGTTCTAACTTTGTTTATTTTGGCCTTAGGTTGCATTAGATAATTATTTTTTATTTAAGAGATGAGTCTTATGTTGCAAGAAACAGCACTAAATTATAGTAAGATTGAGTCTTTAAGGATGCCATACTCCAGCCATGACTTTGAATTTATTTTGTTATTTCAAAGCAACACTTGTGCCTGTCTCTAAGGTTTATGGAAAGCTCAGAAGCTTACCTGATTTCTTTTTTTCTTGATTACAGGGCTTTTTCCGCAGGAGTATCCAGAAGAACATGGTTTACACATGTCACAGAGATAAAAACTGTGTTATCAATAAAGTTACCAGAAATCGCTGCCAGTACTGCAGACTACAGAAGTGCTTTGAAGTGGGAATGTCCAAAGAATGTAAGTTGTCTCAGAAACAATTTATTGTTTGTCATATCCTCCATATATGTGGCAATCCTCAGGGAAAAAATTTTTATGCAATTATGTGATTGAAGCCAGCGTCTGCATTCATATGGACGGAAAGGAGTATGAATTTGGTACACAACTTTAGACCTGTAATTTACAGACTTCTGAGTCCTTAACTCTGCAACCTAAAAGCTGTGTGTTCTTACTGCCTGGACCCTCTCTGAAAGGTGAAATGAGCTGCCAGATGCTATTCTCTAAACCTGCAAAGCCAGTAAACCTGACTGCAAAAGTGCTGCCAAGCACACCAAAACCCCAAAGGATTTTCATCTCCCTTCTTTTCTAGAAATTTCTGGTTTGCCCTTTAAGTTAACATTTAAAAATATTTATGTAGAAATATGTGATATTCTCTTTTTTCCAGTTTATTGATATCCCCATCAAGCCTGAAAATATAGCTTAAAAAGCCTTTCTCAAATCCCATGGGGTAATGCTTCTAAAACTTTCTCTTTTTTGATTGGATTGGTTGCAGTAGCAGAAAAGTCCTTGGCATAGTGATCTGTTCGATTGTTGAGGGGTTTTACTTCTATCAGCAATGTTCCTGGTGTCAGTAGGTCAATTCAAGTAATAAACACTACAGAAATTTGCAGTGTGTGCATAAGAGAAGAGGGAATATTGCCCAACACCAGTTCTTAACTTTAATTCACCCACAGGAGTTTCTTGGAGAGATTTTAAGATCACAGGAAAAGAAAAATTTACAGTGCTGAAGCATTTATGTCTGAACTGTGATTTAAACTGGTTTTCATCTTCAGCATTTTACATCCCTGAACTATGTGGGACATCCCAGTAGTTCCCTTCTCTGTACTTGGTCAGGAGCTAAAGAGGTCCTAAAGTCATATTTGTCCCTCCTCATTGCATCCTAATTTTGTCTCCCACCCTCTCTTTCCTCTCAGAGAAAGAGTGTTGAGAGGTGAAGAAAGAACCAGATCCATCCTTAGGACCATTGTGCTGTGTTTCCAGCTCCTTTTCATGGAAATGTGAAGTTGTGGTTATTTGAAAATTTCAGGCTACTGGGGGAGGAGGTCTTAGGATTTCAGTTATCTCACTGTCCTTGTTGGGTTTTCTAGTTTTCTTGTGTGCCTGAAGTGCACTTATCTATACTTAGATATAGATCTGCTGGAGTGGAGACCATGATGGAAATAAAGGAGAAGGTGGGCTAAATGCGAAGATGTAAGATTGAATGAGGAGGATTTTATTGATAGCTGTTTCACTGCATATCTACCTGTGCACATGAAGCTTTTTTTTTCTTTGATAAAAATAGTATGATGCAATTTGGAAGAGAAAAAAGAGCACTTTTCTCACCTGAGGACTTGTTGGTCTTGAGTTCCTAAGAACTTTATTGCTGACGTGAAATAGTAATCTTATTAAATGCTGTAACGTCACATCGGAGTAGGTTTTGGAAGTACCAGCAGTATTTCTAACATGTTAACCGAAGTTATTTTGGATAAACTATAAAAGCTTACTGCCTTTTAGATGATGGATTGTTTTCTCACATAGGGTAACTGGAGCTTTGCCAGCAGGAATTGAGGTTTTGCTCTGCCTGTTCCCTGAGGTGAACTGAGTGAAATTGCCCTTTGGCAGTTGCCTTTATCTCAAAATTCTACAGGCACCAAAAAGGGGATAACAGGTTGGAGGGGGAACAGAGGATCCTGGAGAGAAGTGAGGGATGTCCTCTGGCTGCATTTCTGTAGAAGGCATTTGCAAAGGAACAGAGAAATTATTTTAAATGTCATCAGTTTGAATGCAGTGTGTCTTGTCTTCTGGGTTTAAGAACTAAGTCTGAAGTGATTCTGTGTTATCCCTTCTTAAACAAGAGCTTTTCATCTCTTAAGAGATTTGAGAAACTATTTTCTTATCGGACCTTCTTTCATACGTATCTCTAGGTTTCAACTCAATTTCTTTAGAAGTTTATGTAAACAAAGGCACATCTGTCATTCGGCTTTTTCTTACCAGATAGAGGTTTTTCTTTTTACCCCAGTGCATTATTCACATTTTATTTTTTTGTCTTCTTACAGTTCTATTACCTTGTAACATGAAAGCCATGAATAAAGGACAGAAAAAAGTATCAGAGAAATCTCACAGGGAAACAAGCCTACAATGCTCAAACCAGTCCCAAGTGGGGAAAGTAATCATGGTGGCACCTGCAGATAGGAACCTTAAGGTCTGTTCCCAGGAGCTAAGGAGGAGTAGATGCTGATTTTCAGTATACAGAGTAATCTGTGCTTAAAAGCTACAGTCCTGTGTTTATTTGTTCTGCCTTTAAAGGGCATGCAGAAGTACCTGCATATGTGGCTCCCTCTGAGCTTAATGAGCATTCCTCACAAACATCAGAGGAGAGATGGGAACTGGGTGCATAGCCAGTGTGATAAGTAGGAGTTTGAGAATGGGGGTGCAGTGTTTGAAAGAGAAGAGATACTGAACATTTCTTGTATGCTTTTATCTTGTTTCAGAGAATGAAGTGAGATGATGAAGGAATGCACTGAATTTGCATTTCTTTATAGGTTGTTTTGTTCATGTAGGGGGAAAAAGGCTATCTTCGACCCCATTTTACTCCCCTGATCTGATCAAGAGAGGTCAATAACTACACTACCTCCAGGGCAGGAGTGGAGCTATTTGCCTTGTGATAGTATCTGCAAGACCCGCTGAAACTGGATCCCACTAGTGTAGGGACCGTCTTTCATTGTGTAGTCCCCATTGCAAAAAGTTTGTGCTCCAGATAGGCAAGACAAAGAGTGTGAGGGGACTTAGTGATGACTGCCTTATCATCCTACAGCAGGACAAAACACAGCTTGAAATAAAGCCCTGCTGTCTTTAATCAGATACCCTTCCTTCAGAAACTCCAGAGCTCTGTCCCTGAAACCTGAGCTGCAGCTCCCGGTTCAGGGCCTGGAGCCAGTCCCTCCACCAGCACTGCATCAGGTTTGGGGATTGTCATATGACCATCCCACCTCAGCTCATGTAGGGCTCTTAGGGGACTGTAGGTGCAACTGAGGCTCTGGACCCCACTCCAAACGATTTCTGTCCTTTGTAGCCTCCCGGCCTGTTTGGTTTTTTTAATTACCATGTAGAGACAAACGGTGATCACACATGATTCTTTTTGCTGCTGCTGCTGAAGTGAGAAGGCTACTAAGGCTAACAGTGGCTTATTATGTGATGGAGAGCCTTAGGAAACTAACCTTTGCCCTTCTATTACGTGATCTCTACGCTGCTGTTGAAGCCCCATCCTCAGCGTGACCCCAGGTGTCACCAAGCAGCTCTCTGTTGCCTGGCTGTGGGGCCTCGGTGCTCTGGAGCTGGTGAGGGGTCATACGTACTGCACTGCCTCCTGCAATTAAGGGAGCACGCAGGAAGCTGGGCAAAACTCTTGGACAAGAATGGACTCTTTCAAGCAGGATGCTGCAACGGTCACTTTGAAAGGTGAAGCCTGCTCATAAAGAGAACCTAGACTGGATTTTTTGTAAGGTATAAGGGGGAAGAAAATGGAGCTCCCTTCTGCCACAACTGCCCAGCTTAGCCCAGCAGCTCTTCAATTTCCATCCTTTTTCATAAACTGTGCAGGCTGCAGGGACTGTCACTGTACTTAATGGTCTTTGGGGTCCCCTCAGACACAACCCAGCCCACATACCAGGGTGTGGTGCCGACGAGCTCTCTTTATACTGGCATAAACCTCGTCTGCAGTGAGCTCTAATAGAGCAAAACTATGTTTATAAATGCACAGATTTGTTCCAGATTACTTCAGTGCACTGAAGCAATGTTCAGATTTGTGAATCTGCTTACAATTAACCAACCTCTCAGGAGGGAGGGAAGAAGGAAGGGAGGGAATGCAGGGAAATTATCATGAAGAGGAGAGAATCTGATTTCTGTGCTCTGTTGGGGTTTTTTTTAACTCACCCAGTAATGTCTGTTTCTCTTTGTCACAGAGTTGAGTCTTATAATATTTAAATGTTCATGCTTCTTGGAACATATGATTACGCTCTGCTACTGAACAATAGAATGAATGGATTTACTTATTTTCATTCTGGTTGAAATTGGCAAGCAGGAAATATCAACTTGAGGAACTGTCATGTTTGTATTTATTATTTCTCTTTAATTTTTTTCAGACTCCTTAATGAAGCATGATTCCATCTGCAAGGAGTGGCTAAGTGGAGGGCTAGTCTGCATAGCTGCATTTGAGAAGTTCATGCAGATTCCACTGATGTAATTTTAAAGTGAATTAATTAGAATGCATGGAATCTTTATTTAGATGTTAGTCAGAACTGAGCTGGCATTATTTTATTATTTTTAGCCAGCAGGAAGCACTGGATTTAGGAATTGTTTCTGCGTTGCTACAGGCTAGATTTTTAACTGGATGCCTAAATACCACACAGTGGCTGGGGGCTTTTTCAAAAATTCCAGAGTCGTTGCCTTGCCTGTTAACTTGCTCTCTCAAGAGGCAGGAGCTAAATATCAGAGTGGAAATCACAAACCCCTGAATTCTGTTCTGGGACTAATTCCTCTCTCTAAACCATACAAGCTGATTATTCTGTCTTTCCTATCCTGAGAGATGAAAATTATGTCTTTTCACAGGGGCTGGGAGATCTTGTATTGTAAGTGCTTTGAAAGTAGAAAGATGTAAACTGTGAAAATACCAATTAAATTAAGAATTGGAGAATATAGATAGTGAGGAAGCTATGCCCAAGCCAAAGAGATCACATATTTTTCCTTTGGTTTTTTAAGGATGGATTGTTTTGGAGATCTTTTTCAGTTGCTGATCAGATAGGAAAGCTTGTATTTATTTTTTTCAGGCTGACAAATTGGGAACTTTTAAAAGTTAATGCCAAACTCTCAATGTCACCGATGGGGAGGTTTTTTAATATGAGAGCAAAGCTGATAGGGGAGGGTCTTCCTGTAACAAAACCCACAGTGCTGTAGTGTCAGCCTGTGCTCTGCCAGAGATAATGCACGCTTTGTTATGCTGGGTGGCTGAAAATGATCTACATACAATTAAAATTCTCTTGTAGAGAACTGGGTTCTACTTGTTGTGCATTGTTTCCCATGGTTAAACAAACATCTCTTGCTTTTCACATTGTTTTTTGTCTTCAAAGAAGCAGATCTGCTTTTCCTTTCTCCTTTTGAGGTCTGCCTCTTCTGTGTTTTAGCCTTTACCCTTGATTTTGCATAGCTTTCACTTGCCAGCTTTAATGTTTAAAGGAGCAACTTAGATTGAATGTTATTATCCATAATTTACTCTATGTTCTGTGAAGATGGTTATGTAATAGCAGTAATTGCATCAACTCACCTAATGAGCTTTCCCTCCAGTGCCATGTACGGCAGATTAATAGCCCATGAATTCATTTGCAGCTCGTTGTGTTTCAGAAAAGTATTTCAGGCAGCAATTAATAAACTGCTAAAGAAAATAACATAAAAAATGATTTTTTTTATTATGTTAACTCTCCAGCTGAACAATTTATTGGCACCTTTCATGATTCAGCTAAGTAAATTCTCTCCTAATTCCTCAAGCCAAGCGTGATTAGTGAACCCTGCTCAACTCAAGACTGTCTGGTAATTAAACTGATCTTTGTATCCTAAAATGTTAGGGAAAAGTAAGAATAGCATCCTAAGGTTCTCTTTTCCTTCTATTCCTTGCCTTTCAGGCATTATGCAAATAGCTGTAACTTTAAACTGCAACATGCTAGTGCTGCAAATTTTTTTTTTCCTCTTCCTTGCATAGAAACCCTGTAATTGTGTAAGCTAAGAATTGAAGACCTCAGCCAATAAACAACCCCTGGCACTGTTTCTGTGCTGCTTGTTGCAGGCTGCAGTGTCCCATACCTCCCAAGTGGTGGGACAGCCTGAAGCAGGGACCTGAGAAAGGTCATGGGGTGCCGCTGCCCTGAGGAAGGTAAACCAGGGGTCAAATGCCACTGGAGAGGGAGGAGAGAACAGGGAAAGTCCTATGTTTTGCAGTGTAAAAGGGGATGAGGTGACTGAACCCATCAGGAGGAAAGCAGCAGTGAGATGCCAGGGCATCTCACCTTTGTACGGAAAATGGGGAAAGGGGGAGACACTGTTGCATGTGCAAACTTGCCAGGCTGCTCTAGAATTATTATTTCCATGCTTTTTCTTTTGGTTGGTGTTAGTTTTTGAGGTCTTTCAAATTGATTATCTTTATGAAGCTTTTCATGTTTTACATAATTTCTTTTTCAAAAGAAACAGTTATCTTCCTGCCACTACCACTTCTACTCTCCCAATCCAAAAGAAGTGCTTGGCTTGTATTTAAAAGTAGTAAAATATATATTTTAAAATATTTTCCCTCATTTTGGGCTCTTGAGGACTGAGTAAGCATGAAGGGAATTCCTTCAATAAGCTCATACAGAGATTGATTACATGTCCTCAGCTGGAAGTTACATTAAGACTTATTCGCTAAGGTATAGCTACCGTGGTGAACTTTTCAACACTCTCTGCTGTCTCTATGACAACACAGATCCTGGCAGAAGTTACCAGGGCTCGTGTGCTCTCTGCAGCCTTTGTCTGCATCCATCAATCCCAGTCTTTGACAACTGTAAATGTGTGCCTTTCTTACGTTTTTGCTCAACAAGGTGTTTTATTAAATTTGTGACACTTCTAAAGTTATTATGCTAATCATTTGTACTGCAGTACCCAGCCATGCTCTGAAAGAGATGTGCTTTAGGAAAGGACTTTCTGAATGGTTCTCAGTCTTGTGGAAGATATTGAGCTGAGTGGCACGGAGCCCTTGTAGAAGTAACTTTTCTTTCATTACAGGTAAAACTTCAGATGACTAGAGCTAGGGAAAAGTGTAATGCACACACCATCTAATTTCTGCTTAGACCTGCAGCACACTCCAGAGAAGTGCTTGCTGCTGTTCAGTGCTCTAGCAAAGTCCTCAGACCTTATTGAACCCATCCTTGTTTTAAGGGAGAACATGTTGTCAGAGCCTATGGTGTGTCTGTTGGTGCTTGCAGCTCGGGTTTCTGTGGCAGTCCTGCCGTGTGCCACCTTCTATGGAGATCCTTCTCTGGAGATTAAGCTCTTCCTTGAGAACAGTTGGCATTGCTACAGGTCTAACTTTTCATATTTTTCATTTTATACCTTTGGGGTGTTTTAGGGATCATCAGATGCTTTCTTCTGTCAGTTTCCCAGTAAAAGGTATTTTGGGCATATATCTCTTGTAAAATCATTTCTCAGCATAGATCTCATTCTTTCCCTGGCCTTTTTCTGTTATTTCTCATCCCCCACTTTGGTTTATACCATTATTCTGAATTGTTCATGTAAAGACACTGGCCCTTTGCATTTATGTTGCCATTGCAGGTCGTCTTTACCTCTTCTTGAGTTTAGTATCCCAGCTGCTTTCATGGCAAGGAAAACCCTGGGTTATCCTTTCTGCCTTGTCCTGTGCCGGGCAATGCTGCTGTAGGAGCAGATGGGAAATCTGGAGGTAGCCAATTCCTACCCAGTCCCTGCACTCCTAAGAACGATGCTGAGGCCACATTTGCTTTGTCATGCGGACATAACTGCTAAGACCCCAATCCCATGACCTCAAAAGCTTTGTTTCCGAGCTTCCATTCTTCCTTTATGCACTCAGTTCACTGCTTCATGTTCCTCATTCGGATCATTTTCTTGTTCAGGGACTTGGGGCATCTTTGCATCTCTCTTTCTAATTGCCGTTGTGCCATGTGGCTTGTGCTTTCTATACTGGCACCTTGTGATTTCTTTGTGATCTTTTTTCTCCCTTCAGATGCTCTTTTTTTTTCTTAATTTTTTTTTTTTTATTTTGGGATGTTGAAGCCGAAAGACAGAGAAATGTCAGTGAGATAAATATCAGTCTGGGAACGAGCAAATTGCCAGTGTTCTGGGCCTTGAAGCTAAACATGGCTTATTTGGTTGTCAGGCCAACCTGAAAATGTTATCTACAGTAGCCAAGGTTCATGAGAAATGCAGTAAATTGTTCCCAAGAGTTCTGGGAAGTCTGAACTGCAGCAACCCAAATGTTCCTGAAGGACTCTCTATCAAAGGAGAGGCTTGTTTGGTCCTTCCTCTCAAGAAACATGTGTCTGTCCTCCTGCTGGTTTATATCTGCAAAGCTTTGTTTTCCTGGTGATCTCTTTACTGGAGATGGTCTTGCATGGGGTAGGTGCTTCTGCAAAAGGCAAAGAAGCAAAGCTCACACTGGCCTCTCTGCAGAGAGTGGCTCCTGTGCTGATGGTGTGGAAGATGGAAAGCAGGCGCTTGGAAACCAGTAAGCACTCGAAGACAGTTTAGGGAGATCTCTCCATAAGTAGATGAGGCCATGGGTTTCCCTCTGCTGCTGTCAGGCTCTCATGGCTTGCTTTCATCCACTGGATTGAATTGTTGGAGCAGGGGGAGTTCTCCGTTGCCGTGCCTGTGATAAGCCGGCTGACACGTTGCAGCTCCTCCTGCTGGGATACTGGCCCTAGGACTGTGCTCTAAAAATAGCCTCAATTTGTTTTTAGTTTGACTTTGTATCACATGCTCATTTTAAAATACATCAGAACAGTTAATCTCCAGTTCTTCAGTGCTCATGTGGAAAGTGTAAAGGATTTTTTAAAGTAGATGGTGTACAAGCAGTAGAAATAACACCCTTTCCATCCAAACTTAAATAACACTCAGCTGCCAATTCTATAAAAGGAAAAAGAAAGATCATAAGGCGTTAGAATTTTTAATGTTCTCTAGCCCAAAATGAACAGAAATGGTTTTGCCCCATCTTATTTTACTCCAGTACTTGTTTGCATGCTAGCCTGTTTCTGAAAGCTCTTAAATGTTTAAATCTAGGTCTCATGAAAAGTCTGTCAATCAGACAACGGCTCTGAAACCTGACTTCTACAAGTTGTAGCTTAAAGCCCTACAGGCGGTGCCTGTGGCTGATCGGCATTTAATGAGCTGTGGGATCGTTTCTCAATGCCATGCATCCATAACCAGTTGCTTGTTGTTGATGTAAACAGATTTGGTAAGTAAATGTGAGGAAATTGTCTGACTTCGGAGACGTTTACCTGAATTTCAGAGTTAAAGCTAAGTGGAATTCTGCCTTTCCCCTGGCAAAAAGTGCAACAGAAAGCAAACATGCTTTTAGTTGGATTACAGGCATGGTTAGTCATCTGACAGACAGTTTTAATGGAGTCAGAAAGACATGCTGGGGAAACATGCTGACCTACTTTTCTTTCTTTCTTTCTTTCTTTCTTTTTTCAAACTTCGAAGCAAGTGAAATGTTAATTTTAAAACTCTCTGTAAAGTTAGACTTTGGTGAAGGAGCTAATTTTGTAATTTAATTTATTTACACTTCTGCTTAGGGTATGATAGATTGTTTTGGTAACTGAATTTCGTGAGGTTGTTTTTGTTTCTGTTAGGAAATTGGGTTGCATCCGAGAAATCCATGTTCTTCCCCCTTTGCAGGACAAAGTAATCAGCTTCAAGTTAATGAATGATTTAAGTCCAATCCTCTGAGGGATGACTTTACAAACCATTGAAAATTAGAGACTAACAAAGCATGTTACATTTGTATCATTTTCAACGCATTGTATTTTTAAACATTTGTTTTCTTTAAACTTGGGGGAAGAAGGATTACTGGCAGATAGTGTTGTGCATTTTGCACTTTAGCTTGTTATTTCCCATGTTAAGGAGGTCGGTGCTCCACCGTCAGTATTTTCTTGGAGGCAGAACTTGATGTATTTGAATCTGGGAAACTCTTTACCATAAAACTTGAGAGCTTGGGAAAAAAATGCCTTAAATTAAATAGGAAAACTTAGCAGTCAGGATGGATTAAAACATCACTTAATCCATGTGATGGATTAATCCATCACTTAATCATTCAATTTAGTATACTAAATTGAATGATACTGGGTGATAAAGGAAAGCATTTTAGAAATGCTGTAGACCACCTCACTCCTTCAGCAGTGAGCACACACACAATTTGTCAGATGGTTGAGGGGTGCCAGGTCCCTGGCAGAGAGCTGGGCTCTATTCCCTTGGCAAGTGGTTTTGGTGAAGACATCACTGCACGGTTGAAGGAGCAGGAGAGGACATCATTCCTTGACACACCGGTCGATCCAGGGACTCTGTTTTCACCTGCTCTGTCTCCTCCTGTTTCCATCATTAACAGGTTTTCTGCTGCCAGTCAGCCCTGGTGCAATGGGTGCTGCTGCAAAACCTTTGCTTCTTCCCATCTCTCCTTGTTTTTAACTCCCAACTAGCTGATTACATTTTGCATCATGAAAATAGTAATACAATGTAAGAGAGGCAGAAAAAAATGGAAATTGCCAGGAAGTCCTGGAGTTTATGGGGAGTTTTGCATTTCAAAGAATCCACAAGTTACATATACTCTTATGAAGTGCAGTGATTTAATATACTGTGTACTTCTAGAGAATGTTCCAGTGGCAAAGACTGAGATCTACTTTTTATAGTTTTTAAAGTTAAGTATAAGATGTTAGCTAATACATAAGAGTTTGTTCTATATATCAAGAAGGCTGCTTGTGGCATTGCACAGGTTTTAGCCATTTTGTAAGCTGGAGATGCCAGTAGAGGAGGCATCAGCCCAGGAGGAGAAATCAGCAGTAAGTGAATATCCTAATGTGCTGAACTGCTGCACCTCACATGTGCAGCATCCCTCACTGCAGTGTAGCTGTGTGAGCTGCTGCTTAATGCAAGGACTCCCTTTTCCGTGTTTTTCTTGCCACAGCACTTCTTCTAGGTGACCTGTGACTTGGTATGTTTCGATTTTAGTGGAGACACAAAAATCAAAAAAAAGGGGGAAAGGGCTGGGAAAAGCCACTCAAAAAAGTGTCACATCTGGAATTTCATCAAGGAGCTTTTTTTTCTGATACAGGAAAGTTGTTGATGCTGGAAGATGAAGCATTAGGTTTGGGGGAGCTTGAATTGCTCCCTGACAGTACCAGTCTGCCTCTGTTGGGCAGGGAGCTCTTGTGTTTCCAATTAGGTCTTGTGAAGATTGGTGAAGAAGTCCAGAGCTCAGTGTGTGTTTGGTCTTGTAGTCCACATTGTACTGTGCTGCACCATCTGGTTATCCCATTGAGTAGCTCCAGGATCAAACCTGCGTGATCCAGATCCCTGGAACAAGTGACCCTTAGTTCATAAGAGCCTTTTGACAGCACTTTTTTACAAGCAAGATGTTTGATTTGCCCTTTCAGTAATTTGGAAGAGAAGCTCAGTGCAAATTTTTTTCTGCCCCCCTTCTGTGGATGCCTCTTCAGTTGAACATTGCTATTAAATCAGAACATCCAGAAAATAATTTTAAAAGGAAAAGGAATGAAAATAATCATAATTTAAAAAAAACCCCAGAACCAAATAAAAGCAAGAGGATAGTTGTTACTAAGAAAAAGAAACCCTATTATATTCAAACCTCACTCATAACACAAGGAAAAGTAAACAGGGCCAGAGGAGAATAAGCGTAAATATTTTATTCCTTTAATTCTGAAGAAGGCTTAAATCCTGTTTGTCCTCAAAAGAGAGTCAAAGCCTTTTCTTGGCAACTTTTCCTGTTGTTTTCTAAGTCAGCTACAGCTATTTCACATGTTTATTAGGAACATTTTTCCTACTAGAATTTAGACACTGTAAGGTGTGAACATACATAAACAGACATATCATCTGCCTCTCAGAGGGTATGCAGTATAAACCCCATGAGGTTTGGGGTCTTCTTTCTTGGCTGGGGGAGTGAGGCAGGGAGGTAACCCTCTGATAAAGGGGCCTTGCACTAATAGAGGAGGAATATTTAAAAATATTCCCTAGAAACCAGGGTGTGGGAAAAATGAGGCAATTAAGAGGAATCACTAGATATCCTGTCTTAATGGTTTATTATATATATTTTTAATGAGTATTTAATCCCTAATGCTGTGTGATGGATTAGAAAAGAGGGGGACTCAGGCCTCTTTCTGTGCATACTTTTATGTTTCCCCTTCATTGAACATTTTCTCTGGGCAAATTGTTTAACTTGAGCTGGTTGGAGGTGTTCCAGCACAACAAAGCTTTGCTGAAAATAACACTGGGTTGAATCCCAAAATAAAGAGTTGTCTGTTGTGTTCAGATTTGCAGAATTTCGGGATGAGTTACAAGGGGGTCCGGGAAGGAGCCTTGTCTGTTCCTGTCCTCCATGTTGTGCATCCCAGGCCCTGGAGGACTTGGCTGTGCTGTGCGTGCCATGCAGCCTGATGCTCTGGGGCAGTCCTGCAGCTGCCTAGGCAGGTGGATGTTCATCAGCTCTTTTAGGAACTGAATAAACCTATGCTTTTGGAAATCTTGAGTTTTTAGCCCATGCTTCCCATGGGGGTTGTAGCCCTAGAACAATATCCTGAGCACCTCATAGAAAGCGTTCTGTTAGTACATCTTTCATCTTGCACTTGCCACTGTCTTGGAGAAGACCATCCTAGCTGGAAGCAGTCACCCAACCTGTGTACAATGAGTTCAGGGCCCAATCCCACACTGGTGACAGATGTGAGAGATTTGTCATCAGCATCACTGAGATAAGATGGGGGTAGCAGCCACCTGTAATGCCAGATGATCCTTGCTGGGTAGTTACTTCTACTGCCAACTGGGGCCCACCACCCTCATTAAGTTAAGGACCAGCTGTGTGTTGAATTCAGTCTCCTTGCCCAGCCCTTGGCTTCCCTTTCAGACATCATCTCATGTCCAAGTTGCATCCTTTGTTTTCATGGAGAAGTCTGGGAAAACTAGGTCAGTTTATCCAAGTAGAAATTATTATTTTATTGAGTTAACTCTGTGTTGACCTGCTGCCTGTTTGCCTTCTCAAAATGAGCTCCCTTGTGTGCACTAAGTCTTGCCCTGGAAGTTGCAGTGCCCTCAATAATCACTTTGATTTCAAATCAAAAATAAAAAGGCTGCTTTTCTTAGTATCTTTCTATTTCCTGGAAACAAGTGTCTGTCAGCTTTGCTTCTTGTGTGATCACTACATCAGGCTGGTCTGGTGTGCTGTGAAAGCACTTAATGTAAAAAGGTTATGTGCTGGCTTTACTGGGGATATTTAAAAGATCTTATGGAGAAATCAGGATTTGATTCTGCTTGACCCTGACTGACAGAATTAAGCTCTTTGAGCCAGTTGTGTAGTTACTAGCATGACTTCTTTTTTAAGTAATCTGGTCCACTTACTCCTGCTATTTCAGAACTTCAGTCCCAGACAAGAAAGCTTTTTTTTTTTTAATGAAAGAATATTTGGAATGTATTTTAAAGAACTTCTTTGGCATTGTACATGAAAGATAAAATATATCAAAATAGACAGTCTGATAATTAGGTGCAGGCTTGTGGGAGTGATTCGTGTCATAACGTGAGCGTGGAAACAGCTGAGGTTGCTGCAGGTGTGTTAAGGGAATTCGACCCTGTAATGCCATGATGCTTTTGCCTCTACACGAAGCAGGAATACAGATGTCCAGAGAGCCTGCATTAATAGGTGAGAAGCAGTATTTCTGCATGTGAATTATGGATGGAGAAGTATTTATTAAAGGAAAAAGCAAGAGCCTTTGTCTCCCAAGGCACCTTTTGCTTTGAAGAGTGGCATTAAAGCCTGCTGCTGTCCCAGGCACAGGGATCCCAGAAGTGAGCTGAGGCTTCAGCTGCTGCCCATTAAGCCTGGCTGGAGCTCAGAGCTGAGTTATGCCATGCATGGGCAGAAAGGGATCCGAAGAAAAGCCTGGGAGGCAAAGGCCTTTCAAGTGCCTCAGCTGGCAGGTGTAGCACTTCGGGGTGGGCAGTGAGATGCTAAAGCTGAAAGTGAATAGACTTCTTTACCCGCAACAGCAGCCAGCCTCAGCAGGGCTTTCCCAGAGCCTGCTGGCTGGCTTGCTATGGCTTTCCTGAAATCCTGAGATGGAAAGAAAAAGAAGTCCCCTGACCTCACTCCTTGCTTTCTCTTTAGGTTACAATTGGTGAAAACAGGACTATGTAATCTTCAAAAAAAAATGCCCCACCCCAACAACAAATCTGCAGATTGTTTATTCCAGCTGCTCGGCTTTTGGAAAGGGAGAGGATGTAAACAGCACACTAAAATGCAGTGAGATGCAACAGTATTGTTTGGGCATGTTATTTTCCCCTTTGATGAAGCTTTTTTGGTAGTATTATGGCAAAACAGCTTTAACAACAGGCACTGTTCTTTAAAAAATCAAACCCACCTGCAGTCCAAGCCCCCTGGCCAGTGCAGATGTGTGCCCACCAGCTATATTGGACTGTGCATCAGTGTGAGGCTTAAACAGGCAGTTTTTTCTGTCTGATCTAACAGTGCTTCTAGGTCCACCTGGCTAAGTGATACAGTTCTTCCTTTCTCCTGCTGCTTCAGCCAGCCAGGAGGGTAAGCCCAAGCAGGGAGGCTGAGCATGCGTGTGGGGTGCACACTCTGTCCCCCCTGTCCTCCACTTTGGGAGTCAATCTTGGCACCTTGAGAGAAGGAAATAACCTCCCAATTGCAATTCTATTTTATTTTGTTTTAGTAGGAGGAGTATGAACAAGCGTTTGCATTTAGGAAGGAATGTACGTAAGTTCATAATGGCGTGTTTTCCACATTTGCTTTGGAGGAATAGGTAAATAGATTCTGAGCTATTTCTTTGCTTTTATTGTCCCTGGCCTAGTGGGAGGCCAGGGCTGCAAGCTGCTGAGGCTGTAACGCAGGCAAGCGCTGCGATTCAAGACTGCAGCTCCCTTTCTTAAAACATGCCGGGAACAACTGTTCCTGCACCTTCATGAGCTCAATTTACGGTTGTGGGAGGCGATGTGTTCTCTGCGCCTGATGAAGCGCCCGCGCACGCAAAGCCTCTTCAGACGTGTTGTCAGTTGGCAGCTCTCTCGCTAGATGCACCTTTACACAATTGCACAAGCCACCAGGAGGTACAAATGTGAAATTCAGCCTTGGGGCCAAAACAAAGAAATGAAACTTAGGTATGAATGCGGTGTTATCCATCTGCAGATACAGATATTAGACCTGATCTCCCACTACGCTACTGTAGTTTTGCACTAATAGGATTCTGCTGCGATCAGTGGAGTAACGCCACTGCAAGACAAAAACAGCAGTGGGGATAAGTTGGGGCTGCTATTTTTAATTCTGGTGAATAATGTAGGAGCAAACCCTGTTTGGGGAAAGGCAGACTGTGTTCACTGCATGAAACCACCCATAATAAAAGGGAGAAATGCAGTGACATGCTGTCTGGTATTGCTCCTGAACTTCTGCTCTTCCTTCTGGGGAGCCATTGCCCTTAGTCCTGAGTGTCCATGTGCAAGCAAAGGGAAGGGGTCTTCCAGCTCACCTCCTTTTTTTGGTAGCCTTTCCATTTTCTGTCCCATAAAGTCAGTTTTATCATGCACGATCAGAATTTGTCCTGTAGCTCAGACTCATTCATTACATTGGATGAATATGGTTATTATGGAAAGTTATTTTATGGAAGAAGTCTGTTAATGGCATGGTCAGGAAAGAGGTTGCAATTTGTCATGTTAGGTAGCTTGCCAGTTAAGTAAAAAGCAAGTCATATTCTTTTCCTTGGTGTGTGTTAGGATAAGAAATAAAATAGCTGCAGCAGGTTGAAGTGTGAAGTGCTACAGGCAGGCAGCGGGCAGGAATAGGTTGCAGTATCTGGTCTTAGCTTACAGCCATGCACTTCCTTGGCCATCAGTGGTCCTGGATAATGCCCAGCAAATTGAAATGAGGACTTTGGATAACCCAACATCTCCCAGTTGTGAAGCATCATACTACCATGACTGTCTCCTAAGAGAAATTAATGTAATATCTATTGATAAGTAGACTGATTTACCTTTTGATGACCCTGGAGAGAAAGGTCAGATTCGGGATATTTTTACTCATAATCAGTTATCCATAAAGAGTTAGTGTACCAGGCCTCAAGACTGTAGCTCAAAAGGGCAGTTGCTTTGAGAAGGTAGCTTGAAAGGGCACTTCAACAGCTGAAATCAGAAGAGACAGATTTAATGGCCTCTCAGTAATTTCTGACTGAAAGTTCAGAGTTTGAAATTTAGGGATTTTTTTCTTCACCCAGGCTATGGTAAAAGAAATGCACTATAGCCTAATAGAAATTCATTTTCAGGCTGAGTATTTAGAAGAGTTTTTCAACTGCTGTATATACATTTGGTCACTTTAGCTGTAAGAAAGAGAAGGAATAATCACTTTGTGTTTGTGGTCTTGTGTATTTTTAGCTAATGTGTTAAGACACTGCAATTGCAGAAAATCTGTCCTCCATTTCCCCAGAGTATTTTGGTTTAACCAGCTGCACGCAGAATTTTATCTAGACTGCCACAGAAGTCACTAGTATATCCACTGGGATCTCGGCAGCCAAAACAGTAGATAGTAAGCACAAGACTTCTCTTCCCTGAGGGTTTAAGTTTCATGGGGATTCTGCCACGGGCTGGCACTTCACAGTAGGTTACCTGCAGAAGCCCTGTAAATTTAGGAAACCTCCCCAGATGGAGTGATTGATTCCCAAAGCTCCTTCCCATTCTTGCACGGAGCAGGGAAGGGAAAGACTGGCAATATCCACCATGTGGTGCAATTGCAAACCTGTTGCAAGTGGCATGGTAGATCTTGATAAAAGCTGTAGGTTTTATGTTGGGAGTAAGGAAGTGACTGATTTAATGCAGAATACTGAGAGAGATGGGGCATGACCGGAGTGAGGAGGGAATGACACGTGTAGTTTAATTTAACAGCTGCACAAGATGTGCAGGGACATTGCAAGACATGCCTGTGGAGATACTCCGTCTCACATATGAGAATTTCTGGCTATGTTAAGTAACTTGAGGTGATGTCTATGTGAAATACAGATGGAAACATACCAGTGAGTAAATTTTGTCCAAATCAATGAGTATGGCTAGGCTATTTCCATTGCAGATATGTTGGTGGGTCTTCATGGGAAATATTAGTGATTTATTCTGCCTGCAATTGTTAATGCTAACAGCCTTCAATAGCTCTTTAAGCATCAGCTGCTTAGAGCGTGTGGATTATCCTATTTCACACTATCAATTAGTTGATGATATTAAAGCACTTTGAAAATGGAAATCACAGGGCAAATGCTATTTAAACAGTTCATCATTTAATGTATAATCCCATCTCTCCATGTACTTTGACTGCAGTATGTAGGGAGATGGTAAGGGAGACCAAGTAGTCCTCTTTCAGTTCAGCCCCCGGTATAGATGCTTTGCCCTGTGTGTCCTGCCTCTGGCTCAGCTGCTCCTCATCCTCTCCTCCTCTACCTGCCCACACCCACGTGCACACATTTTCTTCTGGTTGGTTTGTTTGGTTTTTTTCCCCCACTTGTTTACTGTCTTTCTGTTTTTGCAACTTCTTCATTTCTCATTTGTTCTTAGGGCCTGTTTGGGGAGTGTGTATGGGGATTCCATTTGTATTTCTGGAGTCCTGATTTTTATTCTTTGGGTAGTTGTTACTGTCTTTGGCATGTTCTATAGAACTTGAACCAGTCCTGAAATAGTATAGTAAATATAAAGGTAGGCATTAGTGGTGTATTCATACACTTGTGTTATGGAAACAGCTTATGGAATTTTGATGAATTTGGGTTTTTTTTGTTTGTTGTTTTTGTTTGTTTGTTTTTTGTTTTCATTTTTTAGATTGCTTTTTTTTTTTTGGTCACGTTCTTCTGCAACATTCAAGACAAATGTGCCTGTAGAACCATTTGTTTTCTGTCCACAGTGGTTTTGGGTCTTGGGTTGGCAGTTCTAGGTACCCCAAGTATGATAGCTGCTGGTTTTGCTTCTGGATGTCTTAAAATTAAAAAAAAAAATAATATTTTTTTTTTTTAAAAAAGACAGTGAAATAATATAAATAACAATTTAAAATAAATAGGTTAAAAAAATGCCAAAGGCACTCCTTTCAACTATTTTCCAGGGGTATTTTTCTCAGCCTCTTGTTGTGCATTGGCTTTTCAGTTTTGGTCCTACGTCTGATTTCAGATGGTATTTTTTTTTTTCAAAGGACCAGGAACTCCTTTTTTTGCTCATTCCACTTACTAATATTTCAGGGATGTGACAATAGCAGGTGCCAAATTTCATGTCAAAAATAAAATTGTTCAGGCTGATGGGAATCCTTGAAACCACAGATGAAGTTTCACGCCGGTTGAATAAAGCTGTAGAGCATCCATTTGTATCATTCATATAATGAAACCTGCTCTTATAACTCAGCTCTTGATATATTAACCCCGCAGTTATCCTCACACATAAATGGGGGGATGTGTTGCTTTCGTCAGGATATAACCATATAAATCCCCTGTGCATGAATGGAAAAATGGAGGCCCTTAGGCTATAGGTATCAAAGGTCTCCCCTATACTTACAATAGCCTAATAAGGTTATTTTGAAGGCATAGGTAATTACTCACAGACTCCCTATAGCCAGTGATTAATTGTTCACTGCTGAAACATTTCTAAATGAATTATGTTTTAAACAAGCAAATCCTTGGCCTTCTCTTTTATGGGAGGAAAAAGTGAACGGGAGGGACACAAAATTCCACCATTTTCTGTGTTAAATAAAGTACACTGCCTGGTAGTTAAAAGGTCCCTGGTATTTGAAGCAATTTAAATGTACTGCCACACTTCTTGCTGTTTTGATTCCATGAATGCCTATTTCTGAATTTCACATTTTGATGAAAATACTATTGTTGTCATTAATTTGATATTTAGAAAAGACTGTGGATGCGAGAGCTCAGCGCAATGAATAAAACAGTTGGAGTTAACTATCCCTGGGGATAGAATCAATCACTGTTGTAGAAGAGGGTGACATTTAAAAAAGAAACTCAGAAGAAAATGTCATGCTTAAAAAATTAGATTTAAACGCACTAGCTCCTGATTGATTTTTATTGCACTCACATGGATACACTGATTGATTATCAGCCTTACAAATGTTTAGTACCTTTCTCACTTCTCTAATAATCAGAATAATCTAATTTTCAATGTCATTTAAGTTACCATATTCAAGGTTATAATAGATCATATTTCTAATAAAACATAGCAATTATGTAATGAATAATACAAAGCTGCAAGGCAGAGTTCAGATTCACCTTCCTCAAAAAAAAGAAAAAATACCACAAGTGGCTGGAAGGGCCAGTGTACGTGAAGGCAGGCAACAGGACGATGTCCTCTGGATCTGTGGTGTGTTCCCCTGTGGTTGAACTGAGGTTTCTGGCATGTTGGCCGGGGCGGGTTTGCCATAGCTGTATGTTATTTCTCAATAGGAAACCCAGGGCGGGCTTGAATTCTGTAATATATGTGCTTGCTCTGTGCCTGGGGAAAAATGATAGCGTGCCAGGTGCTTATGAAATGTCTACCATGATCGTTTCTCTGTGCTCCCTGTTAATTTTGATATGTGTCTGTAGAGAGATACTATCTCACTTAATTTGAGATGTTTTCTTCTGGCGATTGTTATCCAACAGCTGACATGGTTGATTTCTCAGAATCAACCACAAAACATGCAGGTTTCAATGTGTTTTGGTTGTGTAAGCCCCTTACACAATTGTGTACTTGTTATTGGCTTTGTCCATTAGAAATGAGAGGTTTGTGTTTGAAATGGGCTTTGTCTCTCATCATTCTCTATATGTCAAAGCCAAGTTTCGGCATGGAAATTTGTTTTAAAATAGTTTCCTGGCTTTTTTTAAGACTGAGCTGTTTTGCCTAAAAGAAAACATTATTTCATCTGGAAATCACGACCTAGGAAACCAATCTATTTATAACTACCTGGCGTTCTGCATATTTTAGTATGTTTGGCTTGCAATTGCACTGCTGTTAACATGAACAGGAGTCTCACCATCCTGAGCTGATGGCTCGTCAGTTTGTCAAGTGTGATTGTGCTGCTTTCGAGAGGATTATTTTGTTCCTTTACTTATGTTGGAGACGGGAAACTCAACCTCCTTGAGTTCCCTCATCTCTGTGCTTTCTTCTACCAGTTCCCGGGCTTGGGAGCTGCCTGGGATGCACAGCTGGGTGCTGCTTTTGACCATTGGGTCAGAGAGCCTAGCTCAGCAGCAGCAGCAGCAGCATCAGGGTTGCTAAGTCTCCCTTGGTTTGAGATTTTCCAATGTGGCTGTTGGGAAAGACATCCTTATGGACTGCCATTCCATACCATTAGCACAGTTTGTTGAAGAGTACTGCGTGGTATATGTTGGGCATTTAACCTGATGGAGCAAACCTGGCACTGGCAGTAGGTAAGCATTTTGCATACTTGACTGAAATTGTCCACAGCTGCCAACTTCTACCGGAATTAGAAATGTTTTAGGAGCTGCCTCTGGAGTTGGAGAAGCAAGAGTGTGGAGGAGCTGTTCAAGGTTTGTGGGTTTCCACCCTAACAAACACCTTGGCGCTCCTGGATTTCCCGGCTGCAGTGCTGAGTGTCAGCCCCACGGCCACATGTGGCACCATCAGCCTGCCCAGGCTACCTGGCGTTCACACAGGGACAGGTGGCTTCCCAAGGAGCAGGAGGACAGGCGGGACAGCAAGCCTCTGCCCAGAAGGAAGAACTGGCAGGTCTGCAGTGTTCCTACCTCAGTTCACCTCCCACTTCTCTTCTCGTTGGGTTTTACAAACAAAAGGAGTCTTTTTGCAAACCGACCTTGTGCCCAGCGCTGTGCAATTACTGACTTGCTCTGTGTGCTTTATGGTGCTTCTGAGGTTTGTTAGCTTAACAAGTAACTTCCAAAATATTTGGGGACAAGAGAAGTGTGGTTTTACAGGAATGCGAACTGACTGGAAGCACTAGTAGTTGTTGCTACAGGAACAAAACCAGCTAACTAGTACACAGAGCTCTTCAAAGGTCACGGGGATCTCCGAGAGACAAAACTGCAGTGATAGCATTTCAAATTGTGAATTTAAGCTGATTAAGCATTATAATACATGAAAGGAGCTGTCTGTGTATTTTCTAGATATCTGGAGAAGCGCAGGTTGTGCAAGTAATAGGAAAAATTGCATTGAGAGTGCCAAGTTCTTCTCCTTTGGACATGTTTGTGCCACCTTTGACAAAGGGATGTACAAGTAGTCACTATTCAATGATTTTACCTGATTGTCTCGAAACTAAGTCTCATGGGCTGGATCCCAGACTGTTCGTAGGCCAAGCAGTGGCTAAGTTTGGTGGACCTGAGGGGCTCATGTTTAAGACTGAATGATTCCCTGCTTTAGGACATGCTTGAAATGACCCCACTCAGCCAGGAGAATTGCTGCATGGTTATTAAATGAGAGCACTGGGGTTCTCCAAGAGAAGATGTTTGTGTCTTCCGTATACTTAGTTCCATCTACAGCAGACCCTGCTTTCCTTGAAAAATATATCTGACCCTCATGCAACTTTTGTGCCCTGTCCATCTCTTCAAGTAGAAGAGGGAAAGTGTATCTGAGGCTAAGGAAAAAGCAATGGCAAACCTGGGGTGAGGAGAACAGACTGAACAGGACAAGAGATGATGTTCTGCCCCTCTACCATCAGGGAGGAGGCTGAACATTTGAAGGTAGGGGCTGGTTCTTAAGGCAACAGAAAGTACCTTTGCCAGCTCGCAAACCCTGCTGTGGATGCCTGGAGGTTTCTGGGTGTGGGAGCACAAGTCCTGGCGTGTATGTCAAGGGGACAGGGAAGCTGTCACAGGAAGATGGATTGAAGCAGACGTGCACAGGTGTGGGCGTGTGTCGCTCAGCCTTCTGAGACGCGCCAAGACCTGGCTTCCTCACATATCAAGATACACCTTTTTGCAGTCTCTTTCCACACACCACCTCCTTATTTATTTTTCTTTAAGGTTTTTTTAACTTCCAGGAGTTCTTATAGGGCAAGAAAGCTTCCATACTGTCCCCTCTTGGGCGCTCGTAATTAATGCAGCCATCAAGTCAGAATTTAGTGCACAAGTAATGAAATTCATAACCTGGGTTTTCTACGGCAGCATTAACTGTGACACAGATTAATCACTGGCATATCATCATTAAAAGGCAGTGGAATTGCATTGGGGATTGATGTGATCGTATGCATGTAAAGATCAAGATACCAAAAGGTGTGATTTATGTAATATAAGCATAAGCTGTAATCCAAAACCCTTCCCACATGCGGTGTGACAGTTCCTGTTTCCAGACCAGTGATGGTTTTTAAATTTACTGTGTAAATGTGTGTTTATATGTTTTTATTTAACTCTTTTAAACATAGTGTTGTCTTACGCTCTTTCTCTCTCTCTTTTTTTTTGCATGTTGAGTTATAGCTGTAGTTAAATCTGCCCAATAGTTTAGTGTTATTGAAATGCTTTATATTTTTGGAGCTTGGGTGTTATACGTCAGCGCTTTAATCTATTATCTTACAGGGAATATAGAAACACTGACATGTCTGATGCAGCCTTAATGAATAAAGCAAGAAAATATATATATTATTCTGGTTTATCATTATTATAAAAGCTATCAGAATCATACAAGGAAGTTAATGAGGAACAAAAACTTTTTTTAGTTTTCAGGGTATGTTACTTCTCCCCTTTCTCCCCTTTGATTTGCACCAAAAAACAAAGAGGAAAGAGCTGGGCCAATTTGGTGGTGAGAGTTGATCAGCAGCTGTCCCTGTGGTGGCCTTTGGAAGGAAAGGGACTTCAGATACAGCTGCAGAAGGAGTGGTACTGGGGTAGCAAAGGAGCATGGCAGGGTTCCTGCCAGAGTTATCTCCTGGTCTCTGGGAGCCCTTGGCACCTGCTTTGAAGCCTGGTCTAAATAATGTGTTCATCTTCCACAAGGAGTTCAAAGCTGTGGAGGGAAGTAGTTGCTGAGGCTGCCTGCTTGGCAAATTAGTCAATCAGCTTGTAGAGCTATAAGTAAGTGGGGCTTTGTGACAAAGGTTTATTGCTCTTTGTGGTTGTATAGGAGTTTTGAGAATTTTCCAGGGAACTCTTTTATCTCCCAAGTACAGCAGTGATTAGGATTTATTTCTGAAGTGCAGTGGCAGTTCGCAGCACTCAAGACGTACCTCTGGGTCCTGGATGTTTTTTCAGTGCCAAACGTGGCACTTGTGCTCTGCCCTGGGGTCCAGCAACCAAAATCACAGCATTTGCTTGAAGGGAAAACTCGTAAAAGGAAGTGGGGTGATCCAGTCTATCCCCCTAAATCTGACTACACTGGTAGCATTGTACCTTTTTCAAGGAATAACCTTTCTGGTCCACTCTTGCTGGCCTCCTTTGAGTCTGTGTTCTCCAAACAGCAAAATTGATGGTGTTCAAGGTTAGGCTTTAATCCAGTGGGGTGCTCAGCATCCCAGCCCTGATCCAGCCAAGCATATGACTGACTTCAGTGTGGGTCTGTCACACAGTTAAGTCAAGTTCATGCTTAAAATGTGAATGATTGGTGTCAGAGTTCTCTCAGTTGCAAAGTGAGACCTTTAGTGAGAAAACCAGAGCCATACATTGCATGGACTATGTGCCTAACGGCCTCGTGAAGGAGAAACAATATTCCCCACATCTCTACTCGTTTTCTATTACACACAATATGTTATTTCTGTAGATGCCCCTGACTCTGATGCTTTCCCAGCTCACTATTTTTTCTGCTCTTTGTGATTATTTGTGGTTCACTGGCATGTAGGAAGCAACCACAGAAAATGTGGAGATGGGCCTGGGGAACCCACAGGGAAAAAGAGCTGGCATGGAGGTGGCTCTGTGCTTCCCTCCCTACGGCATGGATAGATGCACTTTGTGGGGCAGGACAGTACAAATAAGAATCAGCAGATCTTTGGCCATCCAAAATCCCTGGCTGTGCTCACATGTGCCAAACCCACCAGCCGCACCCTGCGAGTTTAGGACCTTGTTTTAAATATCGTGAGGTTTTGAATACTAACAATGTTAGGATTGGTTTTATTTATCCAGTAACATTTAGTCTTCAGGGTGTTTAATATTGACATGGAGTCTTTGGGGAGAGGGATTGATTTTGCTTGGCTTTGTTGTAAAGCCTTATGCATCTGGTTACACTTAAGACGTTAGCTTTAGCTAACAGCAAGCCTCTTGATAAAATTCACAATTACTGGCAGTACTGTGGACATGGACTTATCTCCTGGGCACGTTTTGTAAAATTAAGCTATTTTCATTAAAAGAACAAAGAGCAGCATGGTGATGGAGCAGCTGTCATATTTTATTACAGAACACAAATATGTGGGAAATCAATTACAGCATGAGTGCGCACGATGCATATTTCCAGTAATCCCCCACGGCCGGGGGAAGGTAGAAGGCTGATCTGAGTGCAGAAGCAGATGGCAAGCAACTTTAGATAGCTTCACTGCCATTTTTACTCTTTCAAGTGTTTGTGCTTCTCCTTTGATCTTCAGAACTTGGGGTTTATGTGTTTCATCTTCTTTCATTTACTGTTTTCACATTTAACTTTCCTTTCAAATAACTTTTGTTTGGTGGAGTTTGTGTTAGTATGGGGCTTGTTATCTTCCATGCTGAGGTACTTAAGAAGAAAGACAGTTGCTGTCTTTTTTTAGTGTTGTTCACATCCAATAAAATAGCAACTGTGTCACTGTAGAGGACTTCACCATCTACCATGCACAGCTGTAGTGCTACAGTGAAAAAATCACACCGCACAAAGTTACTAAGACACTGTGCACATGAAGTTGTAGTAGACTTTCTTGGAAGGCAGATACTATGGGAGTGTGATGGCACACCCACAACAAACCCCTGTGGAAGTTTGGTTTCATCACTGCTCATTACATTTAGTTCTTAAATTATTTTTAAATAAGTAAGCTGGAAGTAGTGTTCTCTGTGCATATAACATTTTTATATTCACCTAAAATAATGTATGTTTAAAGTAACAGCATTTTTAAAAATAGAGCAGCAGAAGCAACATAGGTTGATCTGAATAACCCCATGTGATCTGTATCTCTGCTTTTCTTACAGCTGTCAGAAATGATAGGAACAAAAAGAAGAAGGAACCTTCAAAGCAGGAGTCCACAGAAAACTATGAAATGACAGCAGAGTTAGATGATCTCACTGAGAAGATCCGAAAAGCTCACCAGGAAACCTTCCCCTCTCTCTGCCAGCTGGGAAAATACACTACGGTTAGTATGGTTTGAGGCATATAGCGTTCTGGATATGCTTGGATGATGTGAATTTTGGAGGCTCTGGACATTTTAAATAGATGGAGCAGTAGAGGCACTCTTTGCACCTCCTTAGGCAGGGATAAGCAGAGGTGTGCGTGCGAATGCTGCCTGCTGGGGAGAGAAATTGCACTTAGACGTGAGCGCTACTTAGCGGCATCGTGAGAGACGTCTGGAGGATTAATCCGGCCAAACGACCAGCTCCGAGACCATGAGTCAGTTACATTCCATCATTCATTAGAAATTTGTTGGCTTCCAAAGACGTGATCTCTGCTCGTGCGTCAGCGGATTACAACTTTGCAGGTGTAGGGAGTTCTTGAATGCTGCTGGATTACTGGTGATAGTCCCAAAGCTACCAAGGTCAAGGAAAATATGAAATGTTTAAGTAAAACAGTTTCCAAAAGGCTCATTTGCCATTTATTTCTAGAATCATAGAATATCCTGAGTTGGAAGGGACCCACAAGGATCATTGAGTTCGACTCCTGGCTGTGCACATGACAACTCCAAAAATTACACATCCTTTCCCAGTCTACCAAAATATCACATACCAGCAAAAACTTCTGCAGCTTCTAGAAATGAAAAATCAGCCCCCCCATCAAGAAGCTCAGTACTATGGGAACTTCTCCAGAGATGAGTCAGGGAAATAATTTTTCTTCTATACATATATATGTTGCTAAATACAGGGAAGCTCAGTGATACTAATTGATTAAAGAAAATTCAATGTCAAGTTTGCAAATCCAATAATAAAAGAGATGACAAAAAAATAACTTAGGTAATGTTTAGAGCATTGTCAATGGAGAAATGACTTTGCTGGGTCTGGGCTTGCTGTTGGTTGCAGCAGCACTGGCTGTTTCAGAGGGAGACACACAAAACATCCTGAGGTAGTCAAGCATGTGCTCTCATTGCTGAGAGCAGGAGTTCAGGAGTGACATGGCTGGGCTGAGGAGACAGCTGCCTCCATAGTGCTTGCCCTCCAGCCCCAGATGAAGATCTGGGATGCAATCCCCAGAGGTCAGATGAAATACTTCTGTCACTGGATTGCTCTCTGTTTTGAGTAAATTTTCTGCTATTGAAACATTAAATTTCTCAGAGTGATGTAGGCAAATTCCTGTGTGCCATCAATATGCACTGTTCTAGCAATCAGGGTGCTGTTTTACGGCATTTTAATCTATTTACAAAGCAAAGGGCCAGGCTCAAAACTGAGGTCTAAGTGTAAGTCTTGGTATTTAAGTGCAAGAAAAGCAAACGCATATGGTGTGATGATAGAAGAAGGTATGTTTTTCATGTCACTGAAAGTATTTTCACAAACACTTTTCACATTTAATTCTGATGTAGATCTACTAACCATGTAGATTGGTTAGTACTGGCGAAGGAGCCTGTCCTCCACATGCTTCTCTGGTCCTTCCCAGAGGAACATGTTGGTAGGTATTTCCACGTTACCTCGGAGTTAGCAGAGTGTGTTGCAGCTGGTGGGATGGTACTGTATCCTGGTAATTGCCAGAGATCCTGGAGGGCTGAAAGATAAACCTTGGCACCTCTACACTTGCATTAGGTATTGGATGCTGAAGTATCATTAATATTTTAGCTCTTGAAATGATACAAGTGGATGAAATTGGAGAGGGTCTTGTTGCATATCACACCCACTGCTGATGTCTTCGTCCTTAGGTTCCATCTGAAGCCCATGGCGAGTTTATGTCCCTGTTGGAATTTCAGAGCCCTTATTGAGACCACTTGGATGTCAGTAATGAACAGATGAATCTTGTCTGCCTAAGGAGCACGAGTAGCCATGACCTGACCACACTCTCTCTGGGGCTGGATATTGGTCGTTTATACCTCAGGCCCAATGGGGCATTCATATCTCAGGGCAGGAGATATTTTGCTTTTAGCAGTGGTCTGTTGGAAGTCCACAGTGGTGGACTGCTGCATGGGGCTGAGCTCCCTCCTGTTTTGTCATGGCTTGGTAACGTACAAGCTGCAATAAATAAATTATACTGGAAGAGTTACTTTTGGCTTACCTTGAATCTTTGAGACTGATGCAGCTTCCTTCAAATGCTGAGTCAAAACTAATAGCAGTGGTGCTAAATACTGTCTTCTTAACTGCATTCTCATAGTCTTTGTGTGAAATGCAGTGTTTAAATCTCTCATCTAGGTAAGGTCTGGCAGCCACTCCAGCATTTTATGTAGGACTTCAGTGTCAAAAGCTTATGTGGGAAGGACAGAGTAGCACTGGGGCTGAAGTAAGGGTCATCTTCCCCTCTAGCCACTCGTCAGCCCAGGGGCAGGGGAGAAGCCTTTCTGCAGCGCTGAGGATACAGGAGGATCTGGGATGTGGGAGCTGTGTGTGCTGGTCACAGGAGCACAGCTCCAGTGCTTGGACACCACCACCAGCTGCTGATCGAACGGCAGGGCTCCGGCAACAGCCTGGGACACTTGAAGTAGAGACCAGAAATCAAAAAACGAAGGAGCAGACAGCCCTTTTTCTAAGTGCTGAGTCCAAGGGGAGCTAGACACCTCTGCTACTCTGCTTTTCTTGATAGTAACAATCTAGTACAGGTAGAAGACTGCCTCCAGTCCTGCTTTTATGTGTGGTTCTGTGTGCTCTCAGTCATGAAGCATGACGTGCTCACACTACAGAGCACACAGACTGCTTTTATAACCTTAGAGTTTCTAATTTAATTCTCTAGTAAGGGGTGAGAAGTGAGTGTTTTTAACCAATATGGATTGCCTTGAATTTTGTGAGCCTTCCCCTTTGTACTGGCAGCGATGGTGGCTGGAAGAAAGCATTCTGCAAGAGCAGCCCCTGAGTGCCTTTGGTTACGTGATCATTCAAACTGTTTTAAAAGAAGATTTCATTTGTTGCTAAAACGAGCAAAGAATTTTAAGTATAAGAGTGTAAAGTAAAAAAGTCATTACAGAGATATAATAATAAAAAAAAAATCTGTTCAGGCATTTGGCTTGTGTATCTGGCTCCTCTCCCTCTTGAGCACTGCAGCCTGCATTTCCCAGAGAGAAAGGTTACATGGTGATTTCACCCCCACTCCCCCATTGTGTTTTTACCTGTTAAAAATGGTTTTGGAGAAGCATTTTTCAATTATGTTTTTTTATAGCCATCTGCTCTTTAAAAAGAAAAAGTGGTCCCATACTTTGCATAGTTAATAGAAGTCTACTTAAAATAATGGGAGAATAGCACTTGTATTAAATTCCCTGGGTCATTTGACTTAACAGTTGCATTTGGTGGGCAGTGACAAGTACAGGTCTTCCAATGATGAGAATCAGCAAGCTGTTTATTTGTAATGGATTCCAAAACTCCATCATAAACAGATCTGTTTTATTACTGTCATCTAGGTAAGAGAGAGTGCCTGAGTAATTTCTCTGGAGATGTCATACTTTATAGTATAATTGAGTGTAACTATACTGCTTGTCCCTTGAGAGTGGTATTATTTGTAAGTCTACAGCTGTGTTACATCAGCCTTGTGATAAAGGAAGGATAAGACAGAAAACAATTTTGGCTCTGCCGACCCTTGCTGCAGATTCTGCTGGGTTTCTCTTGGCTGGCTGGAAGTGAAGAGGTTCCACATCTTGGCAGCATATTGTTCTTTGTAAGTGCTGGGCTTAGAAGTTATACAGCTATTGTTCTGTGCCATTGCAGAGGAATATATATATGTATGTATTTATGTATGTATGTATGTATGTATGTATCTCCTGATGCTGGGACTGAGCAGGGACATATGCCGTGGTCCTCGGTGAACTCGCCAGGGCTGGAGTGCATTGCTCCTTTCACTAAAGAGGCATCACAAGTGTTCCTGATTAGGGCAGACTACCCCTGTGAGCCTTGTTTCCTTTGTAAAGTGGATTTTAAAGACAGTAGGGATTCTGCTGCTGTGTGTGTTTCTATGAGTACCTCATCCTGTATTGTTAATGTGGAGACAGAGCAGTCTGCAATGAAAAAAACAAAAATGATGGAAAAAATGGGATCAATTTATGTGGCAAAAATGGCTGTTTAATTGGATTTCATAGCAAGGTTGGGCTTTTCCACTGATAAAGATGCCACTAGGGTGTATTACAGTATTGTTCCACCATATGTGCACTGGTGCATAGGCCTGAAAAACGTGCGAGACTGCTCCTGGAAAAGACACCCAAAAACCCTCTTCAGTAAAATATTCAGGAAAAGTCATAGTGTCTGCATCTTTTTCACAGCATGGGTAGAGGAGATCTCCAGGCAAATTTAATCAGAGTTTCTGTTTCTATTGTGCATTATTTTAACCCCGTGTTTTATTGTTCAGTGTATACATTGATACTGAGTCAGTTTTGGGTTTTAGAAACTGAAAAATGTTGCTAAAAATCCAGCTCTTTTTCCTGTGATGCTTGTGTCAACATTCGTTAACAGCTAGAATGTTAAAACTCTTTCCATTTGTAGCATCTCAAAGATAATGTGCAAACCACATTAGCTCCAATGCTGAGGGATCTGGCACCTGGCATAATAAAACACCTGGTTATTTTGTATTTTATTAACTGCCCCTTCTCTTCAGTTTGCATAATAGAGAGTTAGATTTACATTTGTTACGATGGCTGTGCATTACTCCTAATAGAAGACACGTCAAACTTCCCGTTGCTGGCACTGCAGCATGATAAAGTAACCTCATATGATACTGATGAAGATTTCGTTCACACTTGCTGGTTTCATGCAACGTCTTTTTTTCCAGATGGATACCCTATTGTAAAATGATTTCCTGCTTTAGGCTCTGCTTTGTGTAGCTCTCTGCTATGCCATCTTTCTATGAACTGGATAAACTGCCTATTAAATTTAATTACAGCCTGAATGACTGCACATCTTGATCTTATTTTTCCTCCAATGTACTGTATTTCACCAAGGTCCTTGAGGATGAAATAAAATAAATCTGAAGGATGCATACTCCAGTAGCCGAAAGAAATGTTTCAAAGGGCATTACAATGACTGTTAACCCATTAGTTTTGGACCATTTTGAAGGCAATTCTTTAGGTTTAGCATTATAAAGACATTTTCTTCTATCTTTCCTCTGTCATTAAAAAAAAAACCAAACCAAAATAGGAGAAGTTTCCAGAATAAAAATTCAAATAGAAATGATAAAATTAATTAATTATTTCCTAAAGAGTGGGGTAGCAGGAAGGAGCATGTATACTCCTTTAGACTGCTCAGCATGGTTAGCATTTATTTTTTGCACTTAGGGCCTAATGTAAATATTCCTGGCTCACATCTCCACCCTGTTCCAAGTGAGGGTGAATGTCAGGTTGGCAGTGCCCTGGGGACCTGTCAGGACTTTCCCCTTCATGACTGATGGTGGTGGTGGTGTTCTGTGAAGGCAGCACTGGGATGGGGTCCAGAGCATCACAGCCAAGCTGAGCTCACTCCACGTTCCCTCACCAACCTCTTCCAGTCCTGTGTCCTTCCTGTGAACCGAAGAAAGCTGACAAGATAATGGCTTCACTGGTTTTCAAGGAGGTGGACGTCCCCACCATCAGCAGTGGTGGTGGCAGGCTCACTGGAAATGTTTCCTCCAAGGAAGTGTGATCTGTGTAATTTGAATGCTTTTTGATGGCTGTTTAATCTGCCATGTCTGTTAGACTTTTAGGTTGAGACTCTGCTCATTTAACTTTAATTTTAAAGTTAATTTAACATTTTAACTTCAACCAGCTAAGACTGAGGCAGTTGATCACGTTGGCTTCCTTTGCAGCTGGGGAGAAAGCCTGGGCATATTTTTATAGGTAAAATTCCTCCTGCAATGAAGAGGAGATCACCCAGATGCTGAAGGCAGCTGCAGTGCGCACTAAACTTGGTGGCTTATGAAATAGGGGACACCATCACACTGGCTGCATCCTAAATAGCATTGGATCAAATGCTGGCAATGCACTGCATACGAGGGCAGAAGGAGAGGAATTGGGTATTTCAGAGCTCCATCATTACCTGTTTCTTGTCACTCTACGGGAATCTTGAGTGGATTGGAATGGACTCACCAGGTCTCCTTGTGACACCCACTGTTGGTGGGCTGGCATCAAATGGGTCACAGCAGATTTTGAGTCAGACAATTCTTGGCTGACATGTTCAGCTTTTTCAAGGGTTAAGTGGTTGTTCCAAATGTATGAAAATGTGAGTTTGATCACAAACTTAACAGAAGTTTCCTATTCACTCTAGAAAATTATGGACATTTTTACTGAGGTAGGTGAATATATTTGAAACAGTCTCTGAAATATGCCACCAGTATGTCCCTGTTACACTTCCAGCAGTGGGGTGTATGTTGGATGCACCATTAAATGTGCACATAGCATTCATGGGGTTTTCCTTAACATCATGTAAATAAATGCTCTGTAAGTCATGGGAGACTGTAGCTTCAGAAAGCTGTGGCAGAGCCACAGAGCAGAGAAATTAAGCAGAACTAATTTTCTAAGACCTTAAGAATGTGAAACTATGTTCCAAATACTGTGCTGCTTTTTCCAGATGAGGACCCAATATTCTTGTTCCACTGTTCATTTATATTTTCTTGGGTACAACTGTAAATTGTCTTTCTCAATGCACTTATTATATAATGGCAAGGAAGAATAATGAGGGTGGCATTTGGAAATGTTTAAGTTCATTTGTATTCCTTGTACAGATGGCCTCTGCAATCATAAGTAACAGAGAAATATCCAAGGAATTTTCAGGCGATTAATCCAAGTTTAAAACCAGCATCATCCCAACAGCAAGCTGCAGAAAATGCCTGGAATGTTAATAGAAAGTACTTCTGGAAGGAAAACGTGGTTGTTGTTTCCTTCCCTTGAAAACCATTTACTGAAAGGGACGTTGTTGATTTATGGGGCCTTCTGTCTGTCTTTCCAGAACTCCAGCGCAGATCATCGGGTTCGACTGGACCTTGGGCTTTGGGACAAATTCAGTGAACTTGCAACGAAGTGCATTATTAAAATAGTGGAATTTGCAAAGCGATTGCCAGGCTTTACAAGTTTGACCATTGCAGACCAAATAACTCTACTCAAAGCAGCCTGCCTGGATATACTGGTATGTATTTTTAACATCATTGTTCTCCTACTAATGCGTTTTCTATTCTTCTTTTTATTGTAATTGACCGGAAGAGGGGGGTGAAATACAGCCCTGACCTTATTGTTGTAAAATTGAACTTACTGGGTAGTCTAATGCAGTCAGAAGATGACTCCAGCACACCTACAGAGGTGTGTTGAGAGGGATGAGCATACTTATCAAAATAAGTCCTTACACTTTGTGGGTTTCAGTAAAAGGGACACATTTTGGTATTGTGGCATGTGTAACTTCGGAAAATTTTCTGTACTGTTAACACTGAAGAGAAACCTGTTTGTCCTTCCTTCCTCCTTCCTCCTTCCTCCTTCATCCTTCCTCCTTCATCCATCCTCCTCCCTCCAAAACATAATCTTCTGCATAAAGGATACCTAGAGAGACAGTCCCCTATATAATGGTTTAGGATTGTGCTGTAGCTGTGGTCGTGAGGGAATTTAAGGAACAAGACACAAGTCTTCAGAGTGTTTTTCAGGTTTTAGAGGGGAAACTGGTGTGCCTGGAGCCTGTTTGATGCAAGCCTCTGGCACTCAGATCCCCCTGCTTTCTCCAGTACTGCAGGTATCTGTGGAAGTGGCCGATATAATGGACTTGGTACAGATTTTAGCTAAAGGTAATTTTATTTTAGACAGGCAAATGTACAACCTGCAGGAGGGAACTATGCAGGTGGGCAGGGAGTTTTTCTCCAGACCTTGCCTTGACACTGTGTCAAGGCAAGCTGTCTTCCCTCCCTTTGTCTCTGGTTGTTTCTGTCATGCTGACCTTCAGAGGAGCCCTCTGGGATCTCAGCATTTCTTTATCAAGACCTTAGAGGTCTTCAGGCTTGTAGTGGCAAATATGCTTTGTATTATTGGTTGTAGCAATAACTCACAGTAAAACAGTATGTTCAATGTAAACATGTTTTAAATGTTTTATTCTGAGCTCAGACCTTCAAGTCCTCATTGAGCCAAGCATGGCCAGTCAAGAAGCACATTGTAGGATGGCTACTGTAGATATATTTTTTTGTCATGACACAGGAGTTTAAACTAGGGAAGTTGAGGTTGAAGTAATTAATCTTGGACTTTCTAAAAGTGCATTGCTTCAAACAGGATCATGTTGAGGAGGACGTTAACTGCTGTGACCTTTTCCTCTTGTTTTGTCAAAAGCTGTTTGGAAGAATCGCATCAAGAGGACATTGATGAAGGAGGAAGAGGGGTAGGAGAGGGGAAGGGGTATCATTCTTTGGCCTATAGAAAAAGGGAAGGTTGAGGTTGCCCTGGCATGCTTGAGTCACCTCTTGTTGTTCCCTTAATCCAGGCACTCATTCAGACTCAGCCATCCCATTGTTACTGAGAGTGTCCCTCCGTGGGGCAGGGCCATTCGTTACCAATTGCACGCCTGTCATCACCAGCTCTGTCCTGATAAGACTCCGTTACGTTTCCCTTACACAAGAGGCAGATGGTGATCAAAAACCTGCAGCGTTGCCTCGAGTGTGTTCTGCCAGCAGTAGGGGATGGGAACTGCTTTGTGCTGTGCTGCTGTAACCTGTAACAAATAGTTAATACAGAAACTACCCAAAAAAGGCAGGGAAGAGCTGGGATATAGCAAGAATCTGCATATCCAAATTCTTTACCCCTAAAACTTTAGCCCTTAATCTGCCACCCTCTTTGTCTGTGCCATGCCCTGTCTCCCTAGCTGCTGGATAACAAATACCCTAATTCTCTAATCTTGCAAGCTCCTGGTGCTCTTTGTTGGGATGGGCAGTGGGAGCTTGCCCTGGGAACATGCACAGCCCCTGTTGCACAGGGTCCCCACAGCAGCTCCACTCAGTGCTACCATTGCCAACACCAGCTCAAAAATTGAGAGGAGCATTTTTGGTAGGGGTTTTATCTGAAGTGCCTCAATAGACACACTTTGATCAAAGTGATTAAATAAAAGCCGAGTTGCCAGATGAGAAAAAGAGTATGAAGCAGGTGGTAAATGGTGACTTTATTTCAACTAGTTAATGGATAGAAAAGGTTGATTCTTTAATATGATTCACTACTTTGTGGCCATTGGCAACCTTCAAGCTCTAGTTATAAACTTTATTGAGGCCTGTTATTCCTGATCACCTGCTCATTCTCTTTTTTATTTTTCACAAAGCCAGAGAAGGTGACACATCTAAGCGAGCAGGGCATAGCAAGCGCCATAGGAGCCCACAGCTGGGAGGAGCTGAGGAACAGATACAACATGGTTGCTGCAAATGGTCCTAACTTTCCTGTGTGACATTTACACAAACTTTATGTGACTATTTTATGGGCTGCTTAAAAAGAAAATGGGATAATTACCATGACACAGTAATGCGTAGTGTGCGCGCCGCCTGTGAAATGCTGTATCCATTAAACCCGCATCACCTGCATATAATCGGAATTGCAGTGCCACTCTCTATCTTTATTTAAGCTGAACATCAGTACTGGAGCAGTTTCAATAGCACATATTTCCACCCCCACAACAAGCCAGTTGTCCTCGTTATGAGTGTTTCAAACGTTTCATTTTGCTGTGCCTTGAGATACAGAGTGAGCCCTGTTCCCCCTCCTGCTGCACCGAGCACCCAGTGCAGGCTGTGTGAGCTCTGCTGAGCAGGGCTGTGAGCCTCAGCAGTGTGCCCTCATGATCCTGCTGCTCTGCCATGCCCTGGCCATGTTCCCAGAGCCCGGTATGCGGGAGGAGCAGCATGGGGCTCCCAGGCAGGGTGGACAGGCTTCCCTGCCAGCAGGACCCCGGCTTCACTGCCCGCCGGCCCTTCAGCACCAGCCATGGGGAGTCTTAAGCATTTATAGACCCTGCTGAGGTCTCTGCTCAGCTGGTTCCTGTGGCTGTGGATGCTTGTCGTGGTTTGACACTGGCCCAGCGCTCGTTCACCCTCCCCTGAGGGTGCTCGTTCACCCTCCCCTGCCACAGCTTGGCAGAGCAGGGAAAAGGGAAAAAAAAAAAATTTACAAACGCTTCATGAGTTGAGGTAAGGACCAGGAGAAACACTTCAAGGGCGAAACAGGCTCAACTTAAATTGCGAAGTGAATTTATTACTAACAGAATCAGAGAAGGATAATGAGAAATAAAATAAGCCTTTAGAACACCTTCCACCCCTCCACTCCTCCCTCCTTCCCACCAACAGTGAAGGGAGACAGGGCATGGGGGCTTGGTCAGTTCATCACTGAGATTTTCTTCCGCTGCTCCAGGAGAGGAGTCCTTCCCGTGTGAGGCCGTGGGTCCCTCCCACAGGAGACAGTTCTCCTGAACTTCCCTGGCTTGGGTTCACTCTCAGGAGCAGCAGCCCCACCGCCCCTGCTGCAGCCTGAGCCCCTCCCACGGGCCCACAGCCCTCCCAAACTGCTGTGCCGGGGCTCTCTCTTTCCACAGGGTGCAGCCCTCCAAGGACAGGCTGCTCCAGCCTGGAAGCGGGGCCCTCTCTCTCCACTGGGTCTCCCACTGGATCACAGCCTCCTCCAGGCATCCACCCGCTCCGGCACGGGCACCTCCCCCATGGGCTGCAGGTGGATCTCTGCATCCCATGTGGACCCATGGGCTGCAGGGGGACAACTGCTTCACCATGGTCCTCACCATGGCCTGCAGAGGAACCTTGGCTCTGGCACCTGGAGCACCTCCTTCCCCTCCTTTTCCACTGACTTGGGTGTCGCCATGTTGTTTCCTCACATGTTCTCACCTTCTCTTCTCTGGCTGGAATTAACAGTCCCTCGCTATCTTTGATTTTCTTCTTAAATATGTCATCACAGAGGTGTTACCAACCTCCCTCATTGGCTCAGTTTTGGCCAGCAGCGTGTCCATCTTCAGAGCCACCAGCCATTGGCTCTGCCGGACATGGTGGGAGGCTTCCAGCAGCTTCCTCACAGGAGCCATCTCTGTGGCCCCCCTGCTACCTAAAACCAGGCTGTGCCAAACCAATACAATGCTTAAGCCCCTCTTAAACAGGCTTACAAAGGAAATGGTGCCAGGAGCTCAGTAAACTCTGATGGGTATGAGCCAAATAATTGTTTTATATACAAACAAACAGTAACTCTGGAAGGGAAATAACATCAAGCTTCCTGAGGCAGCTTGAGGCGCCAACTGAGGATCGTGGAATTTATATCTTGTCTGGTGCCAAAAGTTTTAGGGATAAATATTACTAAAATTCAGTCAATAGCCCCTGTAAAAGTGAGTGCTTCTGTCTGCTGGTATACTGGCCCAGCAGCAGCCAAGCATCCCCAGCCTTGCTGAGCTCTGGCAAGACAAATGTGGAAAGAATCCAGAACCCAGTCTGTCTTAAATCCAATGGATAAAAACCTGAGATGTCATTGAATGCTAATCCTTAATGACGTAATTTTTGCTTTCTGTTGTAAACCCCTGTGCGCTAATGCCAGGAAGGAATTTGTGTGTGCGGAACAGCCTGTGCTGATGGGGTTTGGCAGCACCATGGGGCATCATTGCTTCAGAGTCACCTGCCTGGGTTTCTCCTCTCAGGGAACTGTCCCAGCCAGCTGAGGCAGCTAGTGTCTAACAACAGGATTTCTTAAAAAATAGGCCTGGCTTGCCCTACCTAATCTGTTTAAAATGAATAACAATTCTATGGTAGCAACAATGTTATAAATGCAACTTTCTTGCTGACTTTGGTTTTGTGCCTCTGGTAGGGTTGTTGCTTTGCATTTTGTGACGGGCTCATAAGAATCCCTAATGCTTTAATATATAAATATTCCTTAAAACAAAGGGCCCTTTAATAATGAGGAAGAACCGTATTTATGGCTGCAAGTGGCACTTAGGAGCAGAGTGACAACTAAAATACTTGGCTTGGTTGCAAAATCTAAACAACTTTGAGGACATTAAGAGTTCAGTTTAAAATGGAGAAAGATACCATGATTTCTTATTTTGAAGTGCTGATGTTTCCCATATGTTCTTCAGTGAATATGAGCTTGAAATCAGCTTCACTTTGACACTGGAAGTTTGCCCAAGAACGGTTTAGCAGCGATCAGCAATATCCATGGCGTTTCACAGATCTTGATGAAGGACAGAAATTAAAAAAAAGAAAAAAAGAAAAACACCATTTCAAATGATCTGTCTTGGAGTTTAATAACAGCGTGTTGTGGGATAATGTCAAAGGAATGCAGAGGAAACCTGAGACCTGATTGCTGCAGTCAAGCTAAGTGCATTGCTGAAAACACATAGTTGATCTTCAGCTGTGCCAGTGCCCAGTGGAGCTGCTGCAGGCTCCTCCAGTTGACAGCTGGTGCAACCCTTGGGGTACAGAGGCCTGAAGGCTGCCTTCAACAAAAACCTGTCCTACTTGCTGCCTAAGCCTGGAAGTAGCTTAATCCTACACGACTTTATGTTTTAATTATAAATTTCACAGGACCCCTGCAGGTCCCTTTCTATGTATGCACACAGGGGCTGGCTTGAGGCTGAGTCACTCCAGATTTGTTCCTGATGAGGATCCAGCCTGGAAGTTCTTCCTCTGCATTAGCCCTGGGGGTCTCTTTGCTGAGCACTCCTAGCATGCACCCCCAAACGCAGTGCGGCTTGTGGCACTGGGGAGCAAACACAGGGAGCTTTGCTGCAAGGGAGCCAGCAGCCTGGTGTATGGTGGCAGGTGTGTGTTCAGCCTCTGGGTTGTTGGAGATAATCACTCCAGGGCACCCCAGTCCCTCTGGGCAGGGATCTCTGGGGAGTGCAGCAGCTGGTGTCCAGACCTGCCCTCCGAGGGAGGATCTGGGGGATCCATATCTGCCAGCCCTGCTTGGGCAGCTGCCAGAGAAGCTGTAGGCAGCCTGGGGAAAACACCACGGCATTGCCCAATTAAGCTCCCAATCCTGCTCTGCTGATTTGTTCGGAATGGAGTCCTGAGGCTGTGAAGGGAGGAACTCTCCTTGCTAAGGCTTACCAATTGAAATAGCACTGGAATCAAAGAGGCTGCCTTTCTCCCCGGCTGAGCTAAGGGAAAAGCAGTACCAGGTAAGAAGTACAGAGCCTTGTTGCTCCCAAAGTTGGATACCTCATGGTTGCTGGCCATGCACCCTTACTGGGAGGCAGTGACTGCCTGTGCAGGCCTCGGGTGGGAAGAGCTGCACTCCAGTTCCTCTTGCGTGCCACGAGAGAAGCAAACCAAGCAGCTCTTGGGTGTCACAATAAATATGCAGCTTTTGAACCTTTGTTTTCTTGAACACCAGATATTCTCCATGCTTCTCCTCCTTTCTATACAATCTTTTAATGATTTAAAAGAGGAACCCACAGTGAACTTCAGGGGAGCACAGCCAGTGGTTACTGGCAGTTCCAAATGTGGTAAAGATGCTGCCTCTTACTGACAGGGGGCTGTGCTTTATAATGTTAATTTTTTCTAATGATCCTGAACAATACATTGGCTACTACATAAAACCTAGCAACCAGCAGCCTTTTAAGATGACATATGTTATGGGAAATTTGTGGTCACTGAGGAATTCATGTGCTGTGTGTTTGTATTTGTGCCTCTCTTGATCATTGATTTAAATAATTTCAAGAATTTACTCTAATTCGGGGATAAGACAACGTGAAACATGTCCGTGCAACCACACAAAGTTTCAGTGTTTCAGTGTATACCCAGAATGTGAGATAAGATTATTGCTGAGATAGAAAATACTTGAAGATCCATCTGCAGAAATACACCCTAATAAGTCTCTTACCAAGGAGCTGAAGAAGAGAATAAAAGCTTCCCTATAGGTGTCTTACAGACCGTGTTCTCCTCATTCTCCTCCCTGCTTATTTGGAACAGTGTTGGCAGGCAAAGATGAAAGTGGAAGAACCAAGCCCAGACTGGTCAGCTGCTGTGTGCTGGGGCCTCTGACTCAGAGCCTCAGCAGCCTTAGGAGTAATTAAATTCTCCCAGTGCTCTCTTACATTCATGTAAATCTTTTTTGTTGTATCTTTAAAACAAGTACGATGGGAAATAAATACAGTCAAGCCCTGAAAAAACACAGCTGTAGTCTTAGCTCAGCTAATCAGCCTGACTTCAGCAGAGTTTTAGTTCAGTTTAGTTTAGGGATAAGCCCTCTCCCACCTCTTGATTATTTTAAACATTAAGCATTGATATATATAACAGAAATATGTCAACATGATGGACGTCTCTTTCATTTGGTCCTTAAGGCTGTGTTCATTAATTGCAGCTGTACAAATGATCCTGTGCCACAAAGAGTCTATCCTGGCACACATCCTGCGTTTGCTCTGAGAGGTGGAAGCGTTCACGCACACACTCGCTCTCTCTGGCTGCGCTGCCACCTCCTCTGTGACAGGGCTCTTGACGCTGCCCGTGCCCCAGAGGCATTTACTTACAAATTGTAGAGCATCCTCAGTGTTTTATTCATGTGTTTTGCATCGCTCCCTGTCCAGTTAGAGGTGTGAATCCCCATCCTCCCCTCGAAGGCTCTTTCATCTGGGGTCAGCACTGGGTGGCTATCGGCATACAGGCAAACTTTCCAAAGCCAACGCTGTCTGGGTGCGCGCAGGAACGAACGACACTGTCAGCAGCTTTGCAGCAGGCAGGCAGGGTCTGCCACTGCTGGGGCTCTGCAGGGGGAAGCGCCAGAGCCTGGAGGAAGGCTGGGAGCCAACATGCTGGTGAGGAGGTTTGGTGTTACAGCACACAGAAGTAACAAACACTATAAGAAAAGCTGGGCCAACTCCTGGGCCGCTAGCTGGGCTGCCAGTAGTCCTGTGTGCTGCCATTTGGAGGTGCAAAGTGATATTCTGCAGGGTGAAATCTCCCAGGTGAGCAGTTCTCCAAGGAGACCCTACCTGCAGCTGCTGGGGAGATGGAGGGCTTTGTCCCCATAGCAGTGTTTGCCTGTCTGCTCTCACAGAAGAGGGGAAGGCACCCCAAAATTCTGCCTCTTCAGCAGCTCACAGCTGTCCGCACTCACTGTCACAATGTACCGCAGACCAACATTGTCCTTGCCAGACACAACCCAGGGAAGTGCTGCTGTGCAAAACTGATCCCCAAAATCTATGAGATAGGCATTTGTTCGAGGAGGTGAGATGCTTTCAGGATGTTGTTGGATCAGATCAGCAGTTCATCAGATCAATCTCATTTTATACTTAGGTGTGGGTGGCAGACTAATTAAAGACCTGGTTTTGTGGATATCACTGTAATGTTGGTGACCTGAAGTGGTGAGTTGCTCCAAAGTTTTCATTATTTCATACCTAGGGGGAAGTTTCTGTTCTTAGGTTTGTGTTACAAGAAATACACATAGTCAATAGAGTATAGTTATGTTGTACCTGAGAGTTTTTATGCTGCTAGAACTGCACAGACTGGAGTTTTGTTTTCAGATTGTTCTGACGTGGCCAAGTACTGAAGTTCCACGGAGTCATTCGCCACACCAAGAAAATGCAACAAACCTCTCACGGATTAAATTCTTCAGATTCCATTTTTCTTTTTTTTCCCCCAGATCCTTAGAATTTGCACAAGATACACACCGGAACAGGACACCATGACCTTTTCAGATGGCCTTACCCTAAACCGAACTCAGATGCACAATGCCGGATTTGGCCCACTGACTGATCTCGTGTTCACATTTGCCAACCAGCTCCTGCCTTTGGAAATGGATGATACAGAAACAGGTCTCCTTAGTGCCATCTGCCTAATCTGTGGAGGTATCGTACAAGCATGAACTCTGATGCATTTCAAAAGGACAGACCCAATGATGTCTTCATTTATGTTCTGCTTGTTTTGCTTTCCTTTACTTACACATATAAAATATATATATATGTAACATTATGATATTTATTATATAAACTACTTACTGCTAAAGGTTTGTTTTCCACTGGTGATAGTTACTGGTTTTATTACTGATAATCTGAAAAAAATTAATGGAATCATTCTGTCAGGAAACCAGTCCTATTGCTTACCTGACAAAGGGCATTGAGATACCTCACAGAATGGTTGGAGTTGGAAGGGACTTCTGGAGATCACCTGGTCCTGCTGTGTTTTTGCTAAGCAGTGTATGGCTATCTGCATGAATGAGCTTTCTTACAGCAAGATGCCCAATTACTCAGCTTTTACTCATAAATATAATTTTGTGCATCTGCATTGGTTACAGTCACATGGAAGCCATTGGTGATAACTTTCTTTAGCAAAAAAATGTATTATACTTCCAAGCTGGGACTGATGGCAACTCAAAAGTAAAATCACGAGTTTAAAATACAAAAAGTGAAGTCTCAGATAATTTCCAAAACAATCTCTAAATTTCTGTTGGTTTAATCACTTGGTCTCTCTCCTCCTTGGCAAAAATCTGGATTAGCAATAGAAACACACCTTGTTTAGCCTGGGCCATTTTGTTGAAACATAAACTGGGTGCTACTAGTGAATGTTTGAAAAACAAGAGTCAGCCTTTGCTGGCAGTGGCCCTTTAGTACAAAATCATTCTGATTTTATGTTCCTCTAACCATAACACATCAAAAGCATTGATGTGCTCCTAAGATGTCATTGATATGTGACTGGTGCGTCCTGGTGTAGAGGGGTGGCATTTGTTGTCACTCAAGCCAGCACTGCCATCTGCTGATTCCTGATGGTAACTCACCTTACTGTAGCAGTAACAAAACCAAGCTGGTAACAAAACCCCGCTGTAATCTCTATGTGTACCTGGGTAGCCTATCAGTGACACATATAAAATTAATTCAAAAATATCGTTTGCAGGGAGAGGGAGGTACAAGAGCAAACTGGTAATTCTTGACCACTCAACCCTTTCCAGTCACCAAGGAAAAAAATTAACCCAAGTTTCAGAAAGCCTTGGTTTATCCTTTTCCTATGGAACGCTCACTGTAGAGTGTGGGTTGTTTTGCGCAGAATGAAATTCATGGAGTTCTAATCAAGAACACAGAGGAGCTTCTGTGGTTTGGAGTTTATTTTAAAAAATAAATATTTAGAATCATATAAGCAATATGATACTTTCCTACAGATCGCCAGGACCTTGAAGAACCAATGAAAGTGGATAAGCTTCAGGAACCCTTGCTTGAAGCACTGAAAATTTATATCCGAAAGAGAAGACCCAACAAGCCTCATATGTTCCCAAAGATCTTAATGAAAATCACGGATCTTCGTAGCATCAGTGCAAAAGGTACAGTGTCTCCCAGTAACTCAGCAGGAGTGGCAGTGCTGCATTTCAGAGGAACTGGCCTCAACACCTAACACATCTAAGAAAGGTCCTTGTGACCTTTCTCTTCCCAGCTTCTTTACCTAATTCCTGCCTTGAAATTGGTTTTCCTCTAAACATACACAGTGCTCCATTCTCCATGCAACTGACAGTGAAAAAGATGTTGTAGGTGCAAGTGGCTTAGCAAATCATTAGCATGAAGTCTTTGTTAGACATTTTAGGACAAGATAAAACCTTTGTTAATGTTTACAAGGGAGTAAACATGTGCTTCGTATCACCAATGGCTTTTAAAAAACAGTCTGGTTACAGACTGCAGAAAACACTTGTGCAACCAAAATTCCCCTGAACTGTGGTCTGAGGTATTGGAGATTTAGAACTGATTTGGTCCAGCATTTTGGAAATTCAGCCCCTCTATTCCAAACTCATCGTGCCTAAACATGGATCAGTTTCAACATTTTGTGTAGTCCTGTATGTGCTGGATTGATCCTGTGCAATACACACAGTCTTTAAAGCACAGGTGTAGCTGAATGCCTTCATTTGATCAGAACAGGTTCCCCAATGTACCAGTCTGAAAAGAGTCTAAAGTGCAACAATTCTTGTTCTTCTGGTGTTGATGCAGTTCCACCTTCTTACTCTGCTTACTCAGCAACAGATTTGCTGTCCCTAGATAAGCAAGCACACAAGCGTGTATGTGCAGGTACCTGTGTAGGTTGGATTTATGCTTTTGGGAAGATGACTGATTTCATTTGACATGATTTAGGGGAAGACTCAGGGGAGAAAAAACCCAGTAGTTAATTCATTCAACTAAATACACTTGTTTAAATTTAAACCTTAACTGCTCCACTTTAAACAATATAAATCCAAGTTAAAAGATTAAGTTATAGCTATCTTTATAAAAAGAAGTGAGCAATTCAATTGGATTGATTAGAACCAAAAGAAGTAACTTGGAAGGGAAACACCAGAGGTGGAAGCAGAAGTATCCTAAAAAGGAACCACTTACCAGGTTATCTAAAGCTCTCACTTCACCCTCAAGTAAAGCAAGCTCCATCCAGCTGAATCTACAAAATAAACTTAGAGCAGTATTGAGCTATAAAAGCATTTAGAGGAGCCCTTTCCTTCCGCTGTTTGTGTTTGTGGGAAATTCATTTCCACTTCCCTGATTCTTTACCAGAGTCCTCCCGCTCCTCAAACACAACTCCTGTCTCTTTAAATTCAATTCACAAGAAAAGACTTCATTCTAAGTATTTAATTATATTGTTACTGTTTCATAGTAGAACTAAATCATACCAAGGGATGGTGATGTCCTGGAGGGGTGGGGATATCTTAAGTTTCATTTGAAAAGATGTATATTAGATGATAATGACTTTGGATGGTACCTGATCCCTGAAAGCAATCGCCAAAGAAAGCGCGAATCCAAAACACTGAGAGTGCCTCCTTTGGCATTAGAGGTATTGTAATGAAAACTTGAAGTGCTTGTGGGAATGAAGCAAGGCAGTTCTGAGTTCTTCTCACCTGAGTTCTCTTATCCTCTGATTAAATTGGAAGTTTGCAAAACTTGAAAAATTTCTCTGGCTCTGCACTGAATGACCATGCAAACACTTCACTGCACCAGACATAGCAGAGGAAAGCAGATGTTTAACATGGCCAAGTTCAGTTCATCAGCACAGCTCTGACTACAGCTGGTTTTCAAAGAAGCTCTCAGCATCATTCTGCATTAATGGCTTTCCCACTACAGTTATTTAAGAGACTTTTAAATCAGCATTCACTTGGAAAGTCAGTCACTGCCTTTGTAGATTATTTTTTTGATGCTCCTCATGTAAGGCATAAACACTTAAATGCTCCTTTCCAGTCTGGAGTGACCAGTGCTCTCTCCAGCATCTCCACTGCAGCAGCATGGATAAGCAGAGTATTTCCAAAGGATCACTCCTCTGGAATGGTTCATTGATAACCAAACTATTTTCTCTGTATTTTTTTTTGTTTCTTCTTTTTGTTTAAAAAAGACAGGTTCCTCTTCCATTGGACTCCAATTTTAAGATGATCAGGAATCCTGAGCAACACAAATGCTGAGGTTTATGGCTATAAATTACTTGATGCACAGGTCCCTCAGCACTGCCTGTCCTGTGTCCGGCAGGGTCTTGGCTGCTGTGTCTGTGCCATGCTTGTGCTGTGTCCCTGCCTGCTGACCACACACTGAGACTTTGTGTTGGGCTTTTTTCCTCCCTAAACCAATTGTTGTTGGCTCCCAGTCTGAGTGGTCATGATTGATGCAGTAATTTTGTTTAATCCTGCATGCACTCACCTGCAGAGCCCCCTCTGCATACAAATGCCTGTTACACATGACAAGCCAAGGCAGAGCTGAGCAGTGCTCGGGGCTCCTGCACACTTTGGTGGTTCATTAGCACAAGACAAGATGCCTGAAGAACAGAGAAAGCAGCTTCCCCCTTTTGCCTGAATGTGTTCTTTTATAAAGTAATTGTTTGCTAAATTCTGCATCTTATTTCACAGTTTTCTCTACGGGAAAGAAACGTTTATGGCTTAGATCACTGCAGTTCTCCTGCAGGATTCACCTCACCTATTTACCATAGTCAGAACTTTTGTCATTCTTTGCAGATCCAGTACAGAATAAAGACTAAATGTTATTCCAGTTTATAAAGACATCTACATGATCACAGTCTGATTTAATTTTTCGGTATAATGTAATGCCATTTTGGTTCCTTCTTTGAAAAAAGGCAGCTCATCCAATTTACCTGTATTGAAATATCAGTTGCTATGTCATAGGTTTGGATTAATTTGTTAAGGAGCACTCACCTAACTCCTTTCTCTTGAACTGCATGAAGCAGTTCACTCACACACATTTGTATGCAAGAAGTATAGAAGGAGATACCAAATCCATGAACAAAATACAGCCTGAAATTACTACTGTAATGCTAACAGAAAGGAAATATTATGAATCATGCTCATGGAAAGGATTTTGTTTTTTCTTTTTAAAGGTGCAGAACGTGTCATTACACTGAAAATGGAAATTCCTGGATCCATGCCACCTCTTATTCAGGAAATGTTGGAGAACTCTGAAGGACATGAACCACTGACACCAACCTCAAATGGAAATACTGCAGAACACAGTCCCAGTATCTCACCTAGTTCAGTGGATAACAGCAGTGTCAGTCAATCCCCTATGGTGGAATAAGACATTTTCCAGCTACTTCAGACATTCCTAATACCTTATGTACAGGGATGAAAAGCAAGAAAAACATTTTTACTGCTGCTTAGTTTCTGGACTTAATATATATCTATATATGTATATATATATAGATAAACTCAACAAGGACCAAGAAATTTTCATATGTATCGATATATACTCCTTGCTGTTTAAACTCTTAAAACTAGAAAATGCAAACTTTTGAAACTTTAAATCAGCCATTTCATGCAAAAAAAAAAAAATAGTTAAGCTTCTGTTTTCTTCTCTGAACACTCAATATTGCATGGTGACAAGACAGATCTCAGTCTTCAAATTCTGGTTGCATTTCTGATGACTTTGTACATACAAATGTATGGCTGTACTCTCCATACTGGATGTTTGGTGCTTTCCTTTTGTCTCTCATACCTAAAACAATCAAGACACCAACCACAGGACATGGACTACTGTACACATCCAGAGAAGGAAGTTGAAAGGACCGTCTGATTTAGTTGAAATATGAAAACTTGTCCTTGCTGCCCTCAGTTTGCATCTCCTTCCTTGTAAAAAGTATACAAAACGTCACTGCCCCAGCAGAAGAGGTATCGGTATCAGCATTAACTGCCAGCTCAGTTATTCAGATGTCATTTGTTCCACTGTTAATGTCACTTTAAATTTTAAAGAAGTGGTTTCTTAGCTGGCTGGTGACCTAGCTCCACAATTATCTGCTCCATTTCGACAGCAGTGCTATAGCCTCCAAGGCAGAAACACTTTTCAGTGTTACCATGTTTTTGTTTACTTGTTCACAAGCCATTAGGGAAACTTCATGGGATGATAACCAGCAAGACTCACAGCTTTTGAATCACTGAGTCCAGGGTATTTCCTTAAGAATCAACTGCCAGGAATCAGCTGGGTTTTCCAGCCCTCCAGGTGCTAGGGAATTACAGCTAGGACTTCCAGAAACACAAGGAGAGAATCTGCCTTCTTGGCCTTGTTAAATCACCATGAAGCAGAGTGAAAACTGTGGTAGAATGGTTAACAGATTTAAAGTGTCAGTTTCTTAGGTTTCATTTAAAGCACTAGTGGATTTTTTTTTTTTTATATATTCTAGCAAGTCTGTGATGTACTTTCACTGGCTCTGTTTGTACATTGAGATTGTTTAACAATGCTTTCTATGTTCATATACTGTTTACCTTTTTCCATGGAGTCTCCTGGCAAAGAATAAAATATATTTATTTTAAAAATTGTGTAGAAGTAGTCCGTCTAGCCCAAATTTTCCACACACAAACACAGAGTAGTTTTCCATTTTTTAATGTTTAAACTTCATTTCAAAAAGCAGGTTTGCTGTTTGCAACCATGACAATTAAAATGTGCTTTAGCACAGCTGTCTAGAACATCTCTACAAGCCAGTCAGACAATACATGACATTTCAATGAGTAAAAAAGAGCATAAAACTGTAGGTGTAAGAACAAAATGTTAAAATGCCTACACACAATAATAAAAACCATCAATTACATTATCACATAAAATAAGTCAAATGTACAAAAGTTTGCGACAGAGGGGACAAAAGGACAACACAAGATACTTGTTGGAAAACATTTTTGTGCTCTTTGGGCACTTAATTAAACATATCAAAATCATCATCTTCATCAGACTCTGCAAAATATTTAACTTCTTTTCTAGCCCGGCCTGTCCGTGGCTTTGGGGCAGTTTCGGAGGCAAAGCCTGACTGGAAGATTTCCACATCAGAATCCTGGTCAAAAGCAGCCTTCTTGGATTTCTTTAGAAAAGAAAAGACAAATCAATTGTGATGCTTTGTACATTTTCCATTTTAATATTCAGAATGGGAAGAAACCTCTCTAGCATCTGATTTCTAATGACACCTCAGCCTCCATTACCATATTAGCAATTTGTAATAAGAACTTGTAAAGTAATCCATGATGTTCTTCTTACAAGGAGAAGAGAGCATAGATGGCACTGACCTTGCTTGGTGTGGACTTGGGTGTTTTCTTCCCAGGGTTGTATTCGCCTTCATTTTCTGAACCAGATGCTTTCCTTTTCTTTGCCCCTCTGCCTTTTCCTAGGTGAGAAATTACGAGTTAATTTTGTTTTGGTTTTTTTTTTTTAATAAACTCCAGACTTCATCGAACTGAAAAACCCCCTAGTGAAATTACTTTAGTATGTCTACATGTTAAGTTCAAACCCAGTTCACTACTCAAGCTTCTTCACAAAAGCAATATAATACAGTATTTTTTATATTCTCAGTTTTAAATATTTTCTACTTCTTCCACAGTCACCGTTCACCCTGATAGTTCAAGCTGTCAGTTCAAGACAGGGACAAACTTCATGAGATCAGGTAACTTCTACACTGCTAAAGAACTACAAGTCCTTGGTCACCTTCTGTACTGATTACACAGCTTTAATTCACCTTTACTATTTAGTAAATTTACTGTTAACCTCAAACATCGATACTGGCGCATCCTTTACAGACTCCTCCAATTACAATGCTTGCTGTGCTGTGTTGTGAGGACTCAGAGAACTGGGATACCGAAAACTGGGTTTAAACACCCAGAAATTGCTACTTACTACAATTACTACCGGAATTTTACTGGCTTGGAAAGAGTTGAGATCGAAGAAAATAAGTAGTACCCAGTAGAATGGAAGAGGGTGTGTGAGGGGTGCAGCAGCTGCAGAAGTGCATTCCCAACAGTGCAGGTCAGATAAAAAGTTCACACATTGTTTGCCAAGAAGTCACTCTAAAAGGCTCATGGCTGAGTAATCTACCAGTGCTCAATGTACTAAAAGCTCACTGTGACTCTTGCAATCATTGTGAGCCCTGTGCTCCAGAGAGCCCAGGTGTGACTCCTACCTTTGGGTGCTGCCGTCTTCTTTGGAATGCCGAATTCTGAATCTGAGTCAGAGTTTACAGTTTCCACCTTCTTGGCCTTGGGGGCTCTTTTAGGCTTAGGGGGTGCATCTAGTTTTGCTGTTGGAAGTTAAGAGATACTAAACATGTTAAATTCACATACTGGTTGGACATACTAAATTGTACTAGATACTCCAATTACAGCATAAATGTCAGACATTAAAAAACAAGATGAGTGATTTCTGCACTTGGGGAAAATATACTTCAGCTTTTATGCTAGAACTGCGTGGAATAAAAAGGACGTTTCCTGTGTCCTGCTCTGAGATGGATCGGTGCACCCAGTAAATTCCAGTGTCCTTGACTGAATACTGTTTCATCTTTTTGAGTACAAAACAGGTTACTAGTAGCTAAAGCAGCAACAGAAGTCCTCCAGGTTGGATACTTTGAACGGGTCTGGATACATTACAGTGTTTACAAATCCAGCTGCTTGTGACATTTTTGCCTTCACGGTGGTAGGACTGCGGGACAGCTTTCCCCAGGATTACTGCAGGAGTTTGGGAGGCAGTGCCTCTGTCTATGTGACATTGCTTTCTGTCAGTCTCAGTGAAAAGGAACTTCAGAAAAAGCAGAGAGGAGAGGAAAGGAAGAGAATCATGGAGCCATTTAAGTCAGAAAAGACCCTTAAGATCATCAGATCATGTGTTCTATAGGCTTATAAATGAGTGAGTCTTGCAGAAACATCAGACACACCCCTGACCTACCCTCTATCAGCCACAAATGCCTCACACAGACACATGTACAAACACTCCACACACCAGGAATGTGGATGTTTGTGAGAATTAAAATTTCATTTACGGGATCACTAGGACAATGTGTTTGGAGAACAAGAGAGTGTCTCCAGAAGCGTTTTGGCTACGATGCCTTGAACTGCTACCACTGGAGAGTCACTGCAGAAAGAGAGGTATGACACACTGCCACAGACAATGGATTTATTCTCCACTTGAAACAGAGCCTGCCTGCAGAACACCAAGTCCAAGGGACAGCAAACCTCTTAGTTGTTATCTGGTGGCTAAAGGAATAGTGTCCAGAACACTCACTGCCCTCTGCACTAAATACAGGGGGATTCTCATCCACTACCATAAATTACACCCCTAATGGCTGCACAAGTGTGAAGGGTCTCTTGACAGCAAATCAGCTCAGCCAAGCTCTCCACTAGATACCATGACAGGAAACAGAGTCTGCAGCACAATCAATGCACACAGGCTCTCAAGAAGCCCAAGTTTTCGATAGGAAGTCCAAGTATGGTATCAGCCCTGCAGGTGATGCAAAGAGTACATCTCACTGCTGGAATCTCAGTAGCTGGGCTGTTCAAGGTGAGCAGCTGCTTCTCATCAAAAATAAGGCTGCTTTTCAGATTTCCCTTAGGCTTTACTCTAAAGCCCTAGAACCACAGACGGCTCAAATAGTCATGGAAAAGTTCAGCTGTCTCTTGATCCTCTGTAGTGAACACCAGAGGTCAAGAGATTTCATCCCACATTGATTGGAGTCTGAAGTCACAGAAAATCAAACAGCTCTGGAGCAATCATTTCATCCACACACAATCAACACTCCCAGTGCAAGGGTGAGTGGATGGAATATTACATTACCAGAAAATGGGGTCTGAGGAGGCTGCTGCCAAGTCCACAACAATGGACTTAGAAGCCAAGAGACTACAAAAAGGGTACCAGATGACCAATGAACTAAACCTACTGGACTGTCCAACTATGATCATGAAACTGTGGTCATGTCTGATCTGGGCAGAAGAGATGAAAACTGGTGAAAGCAACCTGTCATGTTGCCATACACTGAGAGGCAGACTGTCCCTAAGGCTACTCTGAAGGCAAAAATTTAACTCTTGCTTGAAAGAGAGCCTGTTTATACATATTTTGTGTGTGTACAGGTTAATCAGAAACTCAGAAACAGATCACAGCTGTATTTTAAGGTTTCAGTTTAGGCTAATGACCCTCAAAAAACAGAGAGGGAGAAAGATTGAATGTTCAGTTGCATCCATGCCTGGCTACTGCATACAGAGTTCTCTCTTGCATTTGCTGCAGTACAGAAGTTTAATATAAAAGACTACTCTATTAGAGATCAGCTATTCCTGTAAACAATCTTTATTTACTATACTACAGAATTCTACCAACAACTGGAAGTGTTTGAGATGTATTCAGGCGTTCACTGATTTGACCTGTTAACAAACTAGATTAGACACAGTGCATCAAGAAATAGACTAGAAATGGGGAGGCAGTGGGGGAAAGGGTGAAAAGATGCTGCAGTTCACTGGTGCCTAACATAGAACATGAGATGTTTTTTTTCTCATCTTTAAGAGTAAGTTAACTATTGCAACTGCCTGCTTTCTTGTCAATTTCCTTGAGGTACCTTTTCTTACAGAAGAATTAATATAGTTGGTCAGAAGAAGTTTTAAAAAACAAAGGCCACAGTATCACAGGAAAAAAAAAATGCTGCAAGATGCCAGTTCTAAAAGCTGACTAATAATTGAGAGAATTTACACCTCTGAAGTCTGAGGAGAGTCTCTCATCCTCTGTTTCAAGAGGAAGAAGTGATAGCCTTCTGTGCTGGTTTTGGCTGGGACACAGCTCGTTTTCTTCATAGCAGGTAGTGTGGGACTGTGCTTTGTATTTGGGCTGGAGACAGTGTTGACAATACAGGAATGCTTTGTTACTGCTGACATAGAGTTTCTGCTTCTCACACCAGCAAGGGAGTGCAAAAGGAGTTGTGAGGGGACACAATTGGGACAGCTGCCTCCCACTGACCCAAGGGATATTCCACACCTCCTGGTGTCATGCTCCACTTTACTCCACTCTCTGAAGCTAAAAGCCTCCCACTAGTTACACTAAATGACGGCTGAACAGCACGTCTGTATGTGGAAAGTATTAAGTTTTGACACTACAAAGTAGCCAGTAGAAAGAAACAAATTAATATTATTAAGGAGCTGGAGAAAGTTCACACCCGATTGCTGAATTTCACAGAGTGCAAAATAAATGAAAGCAGTTCCCACTTTGAGGCTTGAAAAGACAATGCAAAGGTGAAGAAGATGACTTTCAAACAGAAGGATTGGCTTACAGGCCAATTCTATACATACCCTTTTTAGCAGCTACTGTTTTACTTGGAATTTTCTCTGTTTGTTTTGGGGCAAAAGATGATGAGAAAACAGGAGCAGAATCCTCATCATCACTGTCCAATTTTGTCGTATCTACAATCACAGAGCAAGGTTAGAATAAGATTCATTCACGGCATATAGTAATTACATCAATATGAATTACAGGAAAAATTAATCTCAAGTAAGTGTTTGTGATGCTACAGCTATGGATGTACTGCGACTTCCTTACCTACGATCCAAGCTTTGTTCCTCTAAAGATCAGAATTTCCTGTGCTTTTCCCCTTTATAAATGTGGACATCCTTCTCCTGTAACTACTGTGTGAAGTTTGTGTGTACCACTCCCCAAAATATCCCATTAATAGTTGCTGTAAAAATTAAATGGAACTGTGAAAACGAGCTCACCGTCATCCGTCTTCTGCGAGTAAGATGGAAAAGAGAAGATGTTCCCAAAATCTTGATTTTTCTTGGCTTGAGATGTTTTTCTACTTACAAGCAAAAAAAAAGGGAATTATATCAGTTACATTAAGCACATGCTGAAGTACGTGGACATCACAATATCCATGTAAGATTCAAATCCTCTTATAACATTTCCAGCATTTTTGTACCTGCTGGCAGCAGTCAAACCTCTAAAACTGACATCCAGTCAAGAACTTCAGGCATTTAAAATTAACAGAATTACGTTTTTTTTTAATGGCTCTCTATACCAGATGGGCACAAGACAGAAAACAGAGCATCTTTAAAAAAGTATTTTAACAGATTATATTACAGATAGTGTATCATAACTACTTTTATATATCATTATATTATTTTTTAATCATGAGTCACCCCTGCAATAGTCAGTTGCAAGGCTGAGATAACATACACTTGAATTCCTCCACATTTTATTTTTCATGGTACATGTAGAGTAATAACAGGCTGATGTTTCTCAGTTTTGTTCAGACACTTCTGCATTGAAAAAATTATTAATAAAGAAATCCTGCTGAGTTACAGTACTTACTCTGGAGATGGCTTTGATTTGACTGGGGAGAAGTCATACTCATCTTTTTCTAAACTGTCTGAGGGAACAAACTCATCCTCTCTGTCATTTGTAACTGGAGAGGCTTTTACTTTGAGCTCATCCAAATCATTGTTATTGTTGGCATCATCATCATCATCGGCATCATCTTCTTCTTCTGAGAAGTCAAAAGTGTACTTGGGCCTCTCAGCTGAGAAAATCAAATGTACACATTTCAGGATAGCTGTTTATGTTATATAAAACAGATACAAATACAAATCAAAGTGCAAGTCACTGAACAATCCCTGCCTCAGAGTACACAAGACCAAAGAGTGGTGGATAATACATTTGTTTCAGCCTGGAAGAATAAAGGGCTGAGAAGAATAAAGAATAATTTAGATGCTAGCAAATATCCAACACCTCTTGTGGCTTGCTCAGACACCTTCAGCTAAGGGCATTATGGAGACATTGTGCACCAGTACTTTTAAGGAATGAGAATCCGTCACTTCAAATTGAAGTTTCCTTGAATCCACCATTTGAACATTCTTCCTAATTTTCCAGAAACTCTGTGGGGTTTTTTTAACCATCAAATACTTACACATTTTCCAAACTTTCAGTCTTGGTTTCCATGGAGTGTTCAGAATTCTTCTGATAATTTTTCACTTGCCTTTTAGGCCTTATTTGGCAGTATAATTGTACTGGAGTAAATTTTTTGTTTGTAATAATATTATCTTGTCTGTTTCTTGTATAATTCCCTAGTTTTATGAGTAATTTCTATTCTAGTGTTTAGAATAGGGGAAAAGATTTCTGATCTAAGTTACAAAATCTTTCATATCAACCCTTAAATTCCTGATCTTGACATTAAGAGTATTCTTTACACAGTGAAGAAAATGTAATGCAAGCTATCTGTAGGAAATAAAGTCCTAAAGGAAGGCTATGGTCAAAGGAAAATGTAAGTTTGTAGTTGAAACTTTCAGTCACAATACACAATTCTCAAACTCTTGGGTACCTGCAGCTCTCCTAAGCAGAGAGTCTCTTGGAATAATCACAGGCTCATTTTCTTCTAAATCACTTTCAGACTTGGATTCATCATCTGACCATGGGTTTCGTTTCTTCACCTTTTTTGCACTGGATTTTGTAGATGATGGTGTCCTTCTTACCCTGGCACCTGCCAAAAGTAAAAGCATTTACTACAGTCAGGTTAAAAAATATTTTCATCTTTTCTGATTGTTTACAAATTTAGCACAAATTTTAATCTTAAAAAGTTCTCCTTTAAACATTGTAAATTTTCTTCTCCTCCCCCCTGAAGAAAGATTTAACATGAAATTATTTTGCACAGAACCTGACCGGCTGCTGCCAAAGAAATCAGTTTTATGACTGGAAAACATGAAGTGTCTAATTTGAAGTTTTATCTCCTTTGCCATCAAACTTGCACTTCTTTAAAGGTTGCTAGATTTTTCCAGAAAAAGAACGTGCAGTTTTCCATTATTCAGGGAACATGATCAGAAACACTTATTGGAAAAACACAACAAACGAGGGAAGCAGAGGATTTCCTATTGCGGGGGGGGTAAAAATGTGGTCAGTCAATTGCAGGGCAAGCTCAGGTCAAGCTGGGCTAACTTGCTCTGGCTCAACACTGGCTGTGGGAGATTTGAGCTGCACGTAGACAAGTCAGTCCTAACTGTACTCAGTGAATCTATTCAGGTTGGATAATCCCCTGAATAATTAAAACCAGATCTTATCTTGGAATAATTATTTGAGCAACCACATTTTTCCCCTTTTTTTGAAAAAATAAACCCCTCATACTTAAACCTTCTCTTCTGCTCCAGCTTTCTTATTTTGTTGCTGCCTCCCTGTTACTATGTATTTCTCAAACAGCAATAACAAATTCCCACTAGCAGAGGAAACGGGAAAGTGAATGTTGGTCTCTGCCAAGCCACAGCACCCGTAACTTTCTGAAAGTCAGAATGACTGAATATGTCAATAGAAAAATACATTTATTTAATCAACTTCTACAATCTATACCATTACTCAGACTGAGGGGCTGAAGGTGAGTGCCCTGTCCTTCAATGTCAAAGAGCACACAAACCAGACATTTCAGTTTGCACAGAATTAGCCTCATTATGTAAAAAGAATGTATTTTTCTATACACTAATTCGAAGATTTAGACCCTCCAAAAAATTTGAATGTAGAAAATGTAAGATCCACCACCCCCAGGAAAGTAGCTTAGACAAAGAAACTTCAGCAGAGTACTTTCAAATATTTCATTTTAGAAAAGAAAATCAGATGAAATAGTGATTACTGTGCTCTATTTCCCTTCTCACTCTGTGTTAAAAATGCATTTCATGCCCAGTAAGTGTACACAACTAAGGTTAACTATGGCTGTGCAAGGGTCTTACCAGGCTCCTTCTTCTCTCTCTTAGGTTTAGGGGTTTTAGCTGCTGCAGCTGATGCATTCAGTGAGTCATCCCCACCACCCTCAGCTGGCACCCCACCAAACTCTTCATCAAATTCCATTTTTATTGCTAGAGAATCAGTTTCACCCTAAAATTACAAAATAAAATAAATTACACCTTTACATTTCAAGACTGAACTGGAATAGTTTTGTGGATGATAATGAATGTAGACTGGTTTACTGACATTTGTTGAATAGACTTGGAAAGAAGTTATCTCAATAAAAACACCTGAACTATAAGCAGTCACAAGAGGCTTGCAAATGTGAAAGAAATCCAGTACAAATTTCTTATGCATCAGGTCAGCAAAACAGTACAAATACAGCACCAGCGACAATCTGGCAATTTGGATTTACACTACCAGAGAGAAAAATACACCAGTTAAACAATAAATAATTTAACTGTAGCAGTCATTTTGGTTTACCTTTTTCTTTTTCAGCAACTTCCTGCTGGCATCAGCTTTCATGGCAGATGTAATCTGTGGAACTATTCTTCTGCCAAATGGTGATGGCATGGTCTCTTCCAGCTGGAGTTTCTTCATTTTGGGTTTACCAACCTTGCCTTTTATAGGTTTGCCAACCATGCCAGCCAGAACATCTTCTCTCTCCTGTGCTTCTACTTTCTAACAAACAAGGGGAGGCAGGAGGGGGGAAACTCATTATTTTTAAATGAGGACAAAGTGGAACATGATGATTATTTAAGATTCATCTCCTTTTTACATGGAACGTAAGTCTCCCCTAAATTCTCACTTGAATTGGAACACACTTTTCACTTAATCTTGGTAAATGCATTACCCTGTAGGGTTAAAAACTACACTTTCATTTAAGGATAAATAGACACAAACTTTTGGATGCCATTAGAATGAAACAATCTTTCTTCTATCAAGTTGGTATTTCTCTGGCACTGTTGTAAATTTCCATTATTTCAGCATTTAACTTAAACATTTAGTTTTGAAGTATGTCACTTCAAAATGTTGCACCAGCCCTTTACAGACAACATGGAAAACTGAGGTCCAGCAGTTATTCACCAATGGGACTTAATTCCAGAATTACTGATGATGCAAACTAAGGGTCCCTCATATAGTATTTATTGTCCACACACTTCATTCCTGGATGTACAGTTTTGAATTTGATAATACTTTGTGCCTCACAAAAAATTAGATCATGTAGAACTACTGTAATTATTACCATTACCAGTTACTACTCCCAGGTTTTTGTCATCTGAAAACTAACTTTCTCCTGGTTGTTCTTCTTTTAACATCACTGACTTGGAAAAAACATTAAACTAGATAGATGCAAGAGACAATTCCTGAGAAACACTACTAGGAACACCGATACCCAATACTGATTTTCCAGTTACCATTATATTGTGAAATGCATCTGCTTTTGATTCAAAGTGTAATATTTTTAAATTACTTTTCTTAAATTTTAGTAATTTGTATTAGTTAGTGCATTTAATTAAATTAATGTGAGTTTCATGTTTTAGAAATACATGTCAAGTAAAACATACTTCAAGCCCTTCAACAAACGCCGCTAGATCTTCCTTCCAGAGATCCGAAGGAGACTTCCTTTTAAGGTCATTTAGTTCTCTCTCCTAAAACATGAAAGTAGTATAGAGAATATAAGTTACAACTAAAGCAAATGCCACTGAAGACTGAACATTCCCAACAGGCACATGAGCAATGATGGTGTAATTTCAGAACAAGCCTTCCATGGTGTACCAACCTTGGAATCTCTCTGCTTTATCAGCTCTTCCACTTTCTCTTTTGTGAGTGACCACAGGGACATGTTCAAGATGTAGTTGAAATCAGGGCCAGAGGTTGCACCAGAAGCAGAGGAAGCATCATCATTTGCATTCTGAGAGTCCTCCTCTTCTGCTGCCTGAGGTGGAACATTCACCATTCCAAGTATTAGTGATCTCAGCTCTGTGCATGAACTGTAACACTGCTCCAAAGCACCATCACAGAGTAGTAAGATGTGCCCTCACAGATTCAATAATCTGAACATTTTCTGGGCCTTTCCAAAAGGCCATGTTCCTGTGACCTTCTAGAGCTGGATTATTAATCATTTGATTTAAGAAAACAAACTGAACCTGTGCTAGAGTCTTGTATGCTGCTGGCTGCAGATACTGGTGCTGTCCCACCTGTCTCACAGGGCTGAGACCTTTGCCCTTGGTATTAGTCATGGATATCTGTTCCTTTAGAAATGAGCACAGTCCTTTGGGTAAGAGTTGATACCAAAGCCCCAAATGCACAAACTGAGGTTTGAAAGTAGATCAAAATTTCTCTAAACAGTCTTGTTATAAAATAGAAATCGTTCCATAGAGTTAAAATGCAGTATTAAAAATACAGAACAAATGTGAAATGAAAAAAAATAGCTAAAGCAGTGGCAAAGACACAGAAAAGGGATGGCTGACAGAAATTCAAAGCTGCTTTTCAAAGCAGTCCCATCTTCCCATAGTAATGGGGATGTAATTTTGAATTTAAACCTGTTGCATCTCTCTTCTGGAACAATAAAAACTGTTTGGTTTTAAAAAAAGCAGAAATAAATAGAAGTCAAGCTCATGGTCAAATTTACTAAAATAAATTTAAAAGTCATAGCTTTATAATATCTATGTTTCTTTACAGAAAACAATCACTAAGTCACATAGAAACAACTACATTTAGTAATTAGTTGTATGAGAGGGTAACTGATGCAGCACTTTCTGTATCAGACAGAAATCAAGTTGCCAGTTTTGATTTGGGTACATTAAGAAATTCAATCCTCTGCAATCTCATTTTTCAGACTTGTATTATCTAGTTTTCTTCTAAGAATTATCCATATACAATACTGATATTACATTAACTATTTTTTTGTCTAAGTTTAATGTGTTTTTTTTAAATGGAAGCCAGTAAGGAGTAATGAATAATGTTTTTAAAGCGCTATGTGTGTTATCAATTAAGTTAGACTACTAGAAAACAAGCAATATAATTTACAACAGTAACAACATCAACTATATCTAGATTATTACCTTTTCCTGTGCTTCTTTCCAGGCTTTTACTGGATCAGATTCATAACCTCTCTGAACCAACATCTGAATCAAATCTCTTTTTGATCTGTTCTCTACAAGACACACACAAACACAGAGGAGGGGAGAAAAAAACCCCCGAAAATCAGTGTCATGAAAATAAATGCATTGTATGCAGGTGTTTTCTGCTATACTTAAATAATTTCCAGATCTTCCCCCACTGTTAACAATTCTAACTTCTATTTACTCACCAATGGTAATTTTTCCTTGTATCTTCTCCAGGATGAAACGAGCTTGGTTGTTCAGCTTGGTGGACTCTGCACCGAACATTCCCACGAGCCACTCCTTGCGCAAGCTGTAATAATGTAATCGCAGATCAAAGAACTCCTTCAAGATGTCCTGCACGGTTTCGTACTTCTTCAGACACCCCATGTGATCAAACAGCACCTAGAAGATACATTACAGGCTTGAGAGAGGCTGCATAACTCAAACTTTGTTAGCCTTTGTGTAAGTGTTCAGTTCTATTGCACATATAAAAGTACCCTACAAAAAGTGGTGTTTCGAGGAGTGTGAACTCAAACCTCACTGTGGAGCTACACAGCACAGAGCTGGATGGACTTTATTCACGAGTAGATTCAGGATGAGATTTATGGTAGCACAATCAAACAAAAAGACAGCTATATAGAGAAATATGGCTGAATTCACTTGAATGACTAATTTTATCTACATATTAAACCAAAAGTTCAGTAGCAACTAATGATTCACAACTATTTAATATAACAGTTTAAAAGCTTAATAATCCTTAATAATCTTTCAATTCTGCTGTGAAATCTGTCACTTTTCAGCTGTGAAAAGTACCATCCTTCAAGTTAAAGCACAAAGCAAGAAATCATTTTTACTTGAGAGGTGGAATCAATCCTGCCTGGCTTCTTACATCTCCAGTTTAGACATTTATAGGTGAACTAGTCACCCTCGGTGCCCTCCATAGTCAACTGAAAGAAATTAACCCCTCTAGGGGGTAATTCATCTATCCAAAATAGCTGTTTGGGAGGTGGGAGACAATGGCCAGCTTGCATAACTTTTTAAGGTGCTTACACTAGGGCAGATGAATTCCTACACAGGTACAGAAAGCAGCCCTTATGATTTATTTTGGCAGGCAGAAAATGCAGGATTCAGTTGCAAAACATTTCATAATTTGTGAAATGCAAAACTGACAACACATTCTCACAGTAGTTGCTACAAATTGGTTAAACATGTGAGAAATAACATCACCCTGATCTGGTAGATTTGCTCTTCAAGTACAATCTACAAAATTAGTTGAGCAAGGCCTGTTTTCTCTTCTAATTCTACGATCTTTAATTTATTTTTCACCTATTTTCACATAGGTTTTGATGTACACAACAATAGCAACACTAATGATATTTGTGTTTTATGATAATATCTGAAAGTAGCATCTGCCATAAAAAAAACAGAACTGTTTTTTCACTATCTGTAAAGACAGGATGTTTGGAAATCTTCTGGCAGAAATTAACTTACATTCAAATCCTGCTCAGAATAGACAGACATCTATATTTATTCATATTCTTAGTAATTTACAGCACTATTATGTCTTCAGCAGCTTAAGAACAGTGTTTGCTATACCTTACCACCAAAAATTGGATTTATGCTGGTGGAAACATTGGATCATTTAACTCCTATTAGATAAGTAACAGTCCTGCAGAGAGTTCAATTTTGAAAATGTAACTTGTCTCAAGTTTAAAACTCAAATCTAATTATAATATGGCAGAAAGGTACTTGTATGATCTACTTTACATGAACCACTTTTGGTTAGCTGCACAGGAAAATTTCAATTACAGGAAGGCAACCACCCCAGACCTGTCTTATTTGAAAGACTCATCAGGACTAAAATGGATTTAATCTTTCATAATGACTTAATATTGGTCATCATGACAGCTTTCTACTATTCAAACAATTTCAAACACACAAAGCACTGTTCAATACCAAGAACCACAGTATATTACAAAAACATTTGAGTTTACAACAAGCAACAGAAGGGATTCTGATAGCCAAACATGAAAAAGTTACCATAGAATTACAAGTAAGACTTGTTTGAAGCTTAAAGACTTTGTGCAATCCAGCAGCTTCTGCCTGTGCAAGTTTTTCTTCTGTCATCTTCACAACAAATTTCACAGTTGTATCAGTGTGGTATTCCTTATAGTCAGAAATTAATGCTGGAGTTTTTTCAGTCCCATTCAGCATAGGTTCTAGAACCTGTTCTTTGTACACCTGTTAAAAATAGGGCAGTAAAAACCAGAAACACTTGAAATGCCTTAAAACTGCAAACCAACTGAACAACATAAACTTCAAAAGCTCTGTGCATTACATCTGATACCAGTTATAGTTTACAGAACCAGTATAACCTGCAAAATGCAGGCCAGGAGCAGCACGAACAGACAAGGCATCTAACCAGGACAGAAAAGGCTACTGTGAAGTGGATTAACTATGAATTCAGCAGGAGAAGCAGGTATTCTTTGTAGCATGGACAGTTGATGGCACAAATAGAAAACCATCCTCTACAAAAACACACAGGAGAATGAAACCATGCTCCTTTCCTTATATGTATAATGAGAAATTGTGTTAGAAGTTCATGCAGATGTAGGATTAAATAATTTAATGAGGAATTCTTCATTGGTTTTTGTTTATATTAAAATGTATTTCACTTTTACTTACCTGGGTCCATGTCCTTACAGGAAGCTCTGTAATTTCTACTGTGTTCCTGTCCACCACAAAAATTTCACCACTCACTACATACTGATTTTGACCAAGTTCCTGAATGGTTCCTTTGAAGTTTTTGTAGTTTGGGAGCTGAAATTGGAAAAACCAGCAAAGTGGTAATAACCTTTATAATAAAGTGTCAGTAAAATATTTGTTTCCCATACTCCATACAGTTATCACTGTATATTGCACTAAACGATCAACAAACCTCTCATGCCTGTGAAAATCTGAAGTCATAGGAAAAATACTACAGAAAAAAAACCAGAATACACACATGCAAGTGACAGGACCAATTATCCTACTGTCTACAGAGTAGAAAAAATGTTAAGAAGATGTGGCTGAACCCAGGGAGGTAGTGGGGTATGGTTTTGATTCTTTTGTTTGGTTTTTTCCTCCTCTTTTTTAAAGAAAACTCTAAGCACAAATAAGGCATGACAGAAAGCAGATTAACACCCCAGTCTCACAGTAACTTTACAGAAGTGGTGCTACCTCCCCTAACCATTTTTTCTTTTTTGTGCTGTTTGGCAAAGATAGTGGAACCCATCCAGGTTAAATCATAACTAACAGGCTGAGGAATTTTTTTAACAGGATTGGTTTCCTTATCCAGCTTACCATGAGGACACAAACACATACCAGCATACAGAAAGGAGCTAGATGGAGGCAGAACTGCCTCTTTCAACCACAGTGAGCTTCAATTGACTGTGAGACTACACAGAAGGCCTAGGAGTCCTAAAGGAAGGGCAATGGATTGCATTAATTTAAAAAAAAAACTTCATTGTTCCCAAGAATTTGAAAAAGGAAAGCCACTATGTCATGAAAATTGATACTGCACACTCAGTGAACTGTGATCTAAATAGAGAAGAAAAGATGTTTCTGCTTCTATGACTTGGTAAACACAGCCAAGCAGCAATATTCATCAGTTGTGAAATTAGGGTTACATCAACTGTATTTCATCTCTTGGTCACAGATATTATGGGTTCACACAGGTATTCTTCCTGCCCAATTTTTTTCACACCACTTCTGGGACTTCTTCTGAAATTTTGAATAAACAGAAGCTAAATGCAGCTCAGAAGCTGCTGATTTTCTTGAACAGCAGCAGTATCTTCTCTGCCTACAGATATATAAAAGAGAGAACAATTCAGACAAGAGAAAGAAAATGCTAACTTTGGCTGAAGATACTTAAGTAGTACCTTCAAAAAGAAAGAGTGATACAACTTTTTACTGCCATGTCACGACTACTCTGTAAGACTTGTAACAGTCAGCAGACTGAACAAAAAGTCTGCTAAAATAATTGCAAAAAAATACAGATAGCAATGTTTTTGCTTCAAGGTGAACTTCCCAGCCTCATCCCAACAGTCAAGTAAAGCTTCTACATAAAATTACTGGGACAAACCAACTCAGATGTTCCAATAATCAAGAAGTTCAAGAGAGATAGGAATTAATTTTGTAAGTACACACAAATTAAATACCAACATGTACTATCATTTTTACCATTGGGTGGGGATCTAGGCCATCCAGCATTCGTCTGACATTGTTTACAATCTCTCTGGTATCATAGTTTGGAAGTTTGCATGCCCATCCGGTGCCAATTCCTTCAGCTCCATTTACTAGGACCATGGGAATGATGGGAATATACCATTCAGGCTCTACACGTTGGTTGTCATCATACAGGAATTTAAGCAAGTTGTCATCCACTGATGGAAAAAGCAGCCTTGCTAAAGGGCTTTAAAAAGAAAAAAAAGAAAACCATTTAACCTCAACTCCATTAAGTAAAGAACACCTTGCTTTAACAGTTCTTGGGCCAAGATATGATCTGTTTGCAGATTTTTCTCACGTCTTCCTTTCTCTTTGCCATTCTGAAGCTGAAAACCCAATGTACACATCTCCTGAGATAAAGAAGTTCTTCCCAATGGAAGAGCATGTTCGTAATAGATGATGTTAATTTCCTTCACAGTAACACACGTACCTGGTGCACGAGCAACTGCTGACATTTAACATCTACAAAATACCATTCTTTGAAGCTTTCAGAACACACAGCTCAGTGTGACACTGGAGCACCCACTAATAAAGCAACACAGCATCCAAAAAGTTGCAAAATTTCCTTGCTTAACTGTAGGAGTAGGCAAATGCTACGGGTGTTCAAATCCACACTTAAGAGATCCAAAGCAAAATACGAACTTCTATCAAAATATTTCAATCTTTCTCCACTTCTCTCCCCTACCCACCCCAAAAAAAAGAAATGTTGTGAAAGGATGAATTTCATAACAAAGTGTCATGAGTTAGCAAAGCATAGTCCTGGAAGTGATGTCCTTGCCAAGGGGTGCTTACAGCTTCCTCTGTGACCTGACAAAACCTATCAGCTGGCCAGTTTGAATATGGACATGTTTTTTAGCCACTTAAATTGTGACCGCCTCTGTGGTCCACATTTAAGAATAAACAAACCCCGGGCAGAGCTCTCTCTCGTTTCCAGTGCTGGGACAGTGGCTGCAGGCCCCGTGTGGGGGCCAGTGGGCCCGGCCCAGGCGCTGCTTGGGCCGGGCCGGGCTGGGCCACGGCCATCCTGGAGCCATGGACCTGTTCCAGCCATGGAATCACCCCCACAGTCCTGCTGTGGGCAGCCAGAGTGGCTCGGCTCTCCCCCCTGTCCAGTGCGGCCAAGATTCAGCTGAAGCTGCACCGCTGTCCAGCAAAGATCCTGTGACCAACAGCGATAAGCCACATTCCAGCTGCAAGGCCCAGGTGAGATTAACCCTTTTAGTGCTGTGAAGAGCTGAAAACCCGAGGGAGGAGAAAGAGGAGATGCTTAAAGCTGAAATTCTGTTGTAAAGCTATGATGTATCAGAGTACCCGTTGTAATTTCATGAAGGCATGGGGGGTGGAGTGTTCAACTTGCACTTGTGAGCAGAAGCACCTGTGCTGAGATAGGCAGATGCTGAAGCAGCTGTAATTTGATGAGAAGTTTGAACAGGGAGAGATGGAAGTGATGAGGACTTTTGCTCCAAATGCAAAAGGAGAAGACCTCAGTTCCTAAAGATGCTCCCAGAGGCAGTCCTAGAGATGAAGATGAGGAGAACCCTTTGCTCCCAGGGAAGGAGGACGGCCTCTGTTCTTAGAGATGAAATGCTCCCAGAGATGGGTGAAGAGAACTTTTGTTTCTGAACGGCTCAACCTTAAAATTGTACCCCAGTAATTCAAGAGTGGACCCTCAAAAGCAGTTGTGGGAGAAGCCGCAAGTCATGGGAAGGGACTCACATGTGAGCAGAGAACCAACCCAGGCGGCTGTCTCGTTGTGATAATGTGTTCATAGCACAGGCAAGAGAGACTCCACTTCCTAAATGAACTGAACAAGGTTATTATGGAAGTGATAAACAGACTGAACATCTCAAGGGTTGTCTTTTTACACTGTCAGTGGGAGAAGGGAGAAAGGTGGGGGGGAGGAGAAGTGTTCTGAAGGTGTGGTATGATTTTTTTTTTCCTTTTTCTTTTAGGTCTGTTAATAAACTCCTTTATATTCTTTCAAGTTTGGTGCCTGCTTTGCGTTTCTCCCAATTCTTATCTCACGAAAGATAAATAGTAATGAGTATTTTAGGCCAAACCACTACACAAAGCTATTTAAAAGAATACATTTAGCTTGACATTAGCAGCTTACCTTAACATGGTGAAAATATAGCGAGGGCTGGCAGCATCCTTTCCACCATGAAGCCTGGTGCCAAACTGACCAATAGGTTGTAGCAGATTCACATTGTTACTTCCAACAAAGTTCTGAGCCAAGTTGACAATAGTCATCATTAGTGCTTGCTGCAAGAAAATACATATTCATTGTACTAAGTATGAGACAGTCTACCCTAATCAGCCAGTAAAATCTATTTTTAATGGCCCAAAATTATGTGACTAACCTGAATCAAATTTTTAAAAAAGCAGTCTCCCTGAGAAAGGCCTATTGTAACCTTTTACAAGGGCTGCTGGGAATACATATTCTATGCTTATGAAAACCCCTGGGCTTCTCATTTTTTTCTAAAGGACTTCTCTGGGGGAAGTAAAGGGACACAAACTGACCACACTTGCACGCACAAACCACTACTCATTGCTTCTAAAGGGAGAAGAGAGGGGATGGATGGACTGTTAATATGGCGACTCTTGCTAATATTTCAAATAAATATAAACAAAACAGGAGCTAGAAATAATCTTTTTTCTGACATCATAAAAAGTTTTTGAAGAACAGAGTCTCTGCTTCTTCCCTTAAAATACTGTACTTCTTGTTTCAGACAAAAATTGTCCTAGTACATAGTTCCTATATTCCTATGATTTGAGAATCTAGAAGTTGCCTAGGTAATTAGTTATCTACTATTTTGCCACAACCCATACTGTATTTGGGATAACACTGTGGACAAACACTTGGAAAGAAAGGAAATGTGCTGTCTTATTAAGACACATACTGCTTGGTTCACTTCCTTCTAAAAGACATCTGTGATTAGTAGAATTACAGTCAATAGTTTGCAATTTTAATACCAGAAACATTTACCTAATATTTTACGTAGGCTAAAAGTCCTCACAACTTCACCATCCTCCATACTCACCTCCCCATGGTGATAAGCTGACATTTCAGCCACAGAACCAGCCAGCTGAGCAACCTTTACTTCACGTTTATCATTTCTCTTAAAGCAAGTGAACAGAACCTTGCGTTGCCCTGGTTTCAAACCTAGTAAGAAGAACGTCCCATTCTCAACACAGACACAAGCAAACGTTTTCAAATCATAAACTTGTTTAGCCTTTATTATAATTTCTAATCTCTCTCAAAAGAAGTCTAGAAATTAAATAGAAGTAAATTCACATGGTAATAGTAACAAAATAATAAATATGTAATTTTTAAAAAAGTAATAAAAGTATTTTACCAAACTCAAAACAATTACCAAAAAAGTGGTAACATAATCTTTTCAGCCTATTGTACGGCATCCAATACATCATTCTAATAAACTGCAGCTTGATCCTAGATGTACAACTTCCACAAGTCAAGAATTCTTTCCATTCTACTCAGCAAAATCTTTTTCCTAAGAATACTGGCACAAATTCAGCAATAACAGCTGTAACTGTAGCTTACGTGTATTTCACAGCACTCGGAAATTCTACTTTTTGTGTGAAATTCTCAAATACGCATTAAAATTCAACAAAAAAAATGTTATCCTCTTTAGATCTTTTATTAAAGTTTTAAGAAAGAAGCCAGTTCCTATCTTCTGGTTTATTTTCATTGCTTAGACACACTTTAGGAACAACATCTGTGCGGAAGGGATTGCATCATATTTGCTGCATGTTATCTAGAACTTGATAACCAGTTCTAGATCATGCTTATTGAGCTAGGCAGTGTTTTAATTCACATACACTTCTGAAATGCACTAAAATATTGTTAAATGTTACCATTACTACAGTGGGTCAAACATAAGAGCAAAAGCTGGAAGGAAGACAAAAAAATAAAAAAGAAACTCACTTCAATTTCCATTTTATTTAAATATGTAATATCCAAACTTTTTTACAATGGGTCTGCATCATGTTTTACTACCAGAAATCTATTGAAAACAACAGACTTAAAGGATTTCCTTCACACAGGAGAATCACCAAGTAGTAAGAATTGTAACTAGCAGCTGTGAAGAGACAGCCAAAATCCTCTTCATTATTTTTTCTGAGATTTGCCACCAGACTAGCCTGTCATTTATCTCCTGACGATGCTAAAGGACAAAAGCCATTGCTAGAGCACTACACCTGCTGAACAATTCACATATCCATGCCCAGAATGTGCAGAAACACTCACAGGCATTATATATAATATTTGTAATATTATATATATACACCTACTTTATGTTACATATATACATAGACACACACAAATACATGAATAGCTATGTTCCCCTCTTATTTTCTTACATTTCTGTAGAAACAGTCTACTGCGAGTTCATTCTTTAAGTTTCAGCAAAATCATTCTGCTGTTTCTGAGAAAGCAGTCTGGGTACAGCATGTTGTAAAGAGCAAGGATCTCTTGAAACACACAGCTCTGTAAGTACCCAGGTATGGAAAGAACTAAGTCTGGAGAAGCTGAAACAGAGACTGACGTCCTTTGGTTCCCTAGGCGTGTATCTGCATACCTAACTCAGCTTCATTCTGCATCAAAGCTGGGGATCCATCCTACCAGGAAGCTACTGCCCCTACCCCCTGAACTATCCCTCTCTCTCATCCAAAACACAAAAAGCTCTTCCTGTATGAATATTTTAGTGTAAGTCTGTAGTGTCAAGAAGGCTGACCAGCTCCACTATAAAATGTACTGGAAAGTGGAGATAAATGCACTTCCCCTCTCCCTGAAGCGTTTTTTCTGACCGTAGTAAGCTTGTGCACACGGACAATGACACAGACGGGAATTCCTGCTCATGCTGTCTGCGGACAGTTTTACAAACAAAGCTGTAGTGTAGTAAGCTGCTCCTTTTAATGTTTATGCTATTGCAAGGGGGAGGGTTAGTAAGCCTGACTGACAGAAGCCTAGCAAGATTACAGGTCAGTAAACATTAGAGCACTGCCTGTGGTGCAAGACTGAAGAGAGAAAACATTTGCATCTTCATCTGCACTCAGCTGCTGACTTGAATGTTAATTATTCTAAGCACTTAAGAGACTTGCTTTCTCTGATGGTATGAGCAGAAACAAAGTGCTTGTACAGCCTAGGGAATAGGTCTGGTTAAGTAACAAGCCTGCACAGCAGCAGCTTAAACTTCCACAGAAGAAACATGGCAATTCCTGAACAGAATTCTTCAGGTTGGAAGAGACCAGAGTGGCACATCTGGTCCAACCTCCCCGAGCAGGATCACCCTAGAGTACACTGCACAGGATATAGTCTCTCTTGAATATATTCAGTGACGGAGACTCCACACCCTCCAGTGTGCAGTCACCGCACATAGAAGTTCTTCCTCGTGTTCAGGTGGAACTTCCTGTGCATCAGTGCCTGTCCACTGCCTCTTGTCTTACTGTCTGGCACCACTGAGAAGATCCTGGCTCCATCCTCTTGACACCTCCCCTTTAGTACTTACACACATTGATAAGGTCCCATCACAACCATCTCTTGAGACTGAACAGGCCCAGCTCCATCAGCCTTTCCTCGTAAGAGAGATGGTCCAGTCCCTTTGTCATCTTCATAACCCTCCACTGAACCTGCCCCAGGAGCTCCATGTCCCTCTTGTCCCAAGAAGCCCAGAACTGCACAGACACAGCAGATGTGGCCTCACATCTGAGGGCTGAGTAGAGGGGCAGGATCACCTCCCTTGACCCCCTGGCAATGCTCTTCCTAATGCACCCAGGACACCATTGTTATGATGATATGTTAACAAACACATACATGGAAGTTCTTACACTCTCTACTTAAATGCATTGATTCCAACACAAATCACAGCTTTAAAAACCATCAATAAACGGGAATATTCCAACAAACCATAATGAATTATCAGCTTACCATCAACAAGGGAAGGGATAGATCTCTCGTTGTCTGAATTTGAGAAAAGGATCAACTCCTTGTTAATGAAATCATTGTAAGTCAAATGTTTTGTTGCTGTACCATATAAAAATTGCTGAAAAAAACCACATACATTATTCATTCAATACAAAAACTACATTACATTTAAATCTCACCTGGCAGATTTATGACTATTATTTAGAACTCACCTCGGGAAGGCCGTGTAGTCGACGCTGTCGCCTGTCTTCCATGAAATTTGTTAACCATTCTTTTCGGTCATCAATCTTCTTCTTACTGAAGGCCTGGAAAGATTCCAAGTACACTGAAGTATCAGCATATAAATGTTTGTGCAAATGTATGTTACTTTAGTCAGAATTTTAAGTATATTGAACTTTCTGATGAAGTATTCACAAAGGCTTATTTGGACAAGCTAATCCATATAACTAACGATTACATTTAAGGAGCAGTCCCAGTACATGACTTTTCAGACATTTTTGCACAAGGTGTTTTTGAAATGACAGATCTCTCACTGATTGCAATTTAAATTGATATTGCTTTCCTGAAATCTGCACACATTTAGACAAATCTTATCATTCTTCTTCCCCCTCTTCACGTCAGAGTTGTGCTTTGACACATGGGTTTGAAGGTCTTTCCCCACATAGCTTTAAGGTTGGGTTCATCATTCAGACTGAGCTATAATCAGCTCTCATCAAGAAAATCAACTGAAGGTATTAGAAAAAACATCCCACTCTTGTCCTCTCCATGCCCTCTTTGCTCTGTCAATAACTTGTAGCTGTTCCTGACTGGCCATCCCTAGTCCTCTTATGAAAATTGACAACCTGACAAAATTGACACTGCACAAAAAGCCTAAGCCAGAGTTTGTGCCAGCTGACTGATGGCCTCAGCCTTCATGATGACAAGGCATCACTTTCCAGCAACCACTTATCACTACAAAAGGACACAGGAATGTTCTGACTTTGTGGTCTCACAGAAACAGTTTCCCTCCAGTGAGTTTCTTCTCCGAAAAAAAGACATAAAAACTGAGTATGTGGTTTAAGCAAGATTTTGAATACTTTGGGGGAAATTCTATGAGTTGCTGAGGTATTGCCTTTTTTTCTCAGGAAGTAAGATGTAGAAACTCTATCACGTCCTGATTTTAACCACTCTCCTGCATGAGAACACGGTCATCAGCACCATCTTTTTCAAAGGACTCTGACTGGAGCACTCCAAAGGAGCTCAATGAATAGTTTCAATTCCTTGGAGACACAATGTTGTGTAATAAATATTAAATCTAACTTAGTTTCTGAGAAACGGACTGAGCGATATCACTATGTTTTGCATCAGACTGACTTCATTTGTGAACAAACCTTGATAACTCACAACACCAGACATCTGAAAATTTAAGATTACGCTTTTGTAAAAAACATGACTAAATTGTTAGCATTTTCTTCTGGCTCCTTTCAGTTTATCTATACCTTTTCTAGACCACTGAAGTGACAAATGACCAAGAGCTGGATCAGCATAAAAATTATTTCAATAGAATAAAAATAGAATTAATAGAATTAAGAGCTGTTCTCAAATATTTATTCCTAAATAGAATAAGAAGGGGATTTTTTCTGTTTCTCCACTTAAAACTGCTATTCTAATACTTCATTTACTAGCAAAGGAGTTCTTCAGAATGCTGAGGAATTTGCTTTGTGAAATAGTTTTTGCTTTCCTAGATTACAGCTATCATGAGGCCTAGCAGGGCCTGTAATCACACACCACCCAGAGGTAAACTTGGGGCTGGGATTACAACGACCAGCACAGGAAATGCAGGTGGAAGTAGAAGTGAAGTTTCTGTATACAGCTCCAGCACTAGCTGGTAGTTGCTGAGGTGTAACAGAGGTGAACAGCTTCCTCCCAGACTGACAGAATACTATTTACCTAACAGTGAGGATCGGCCATAACTGCCAACATGGCCTCCCTACACCAGCCTGTGTATGGAGGTCTCTTTGCAGAAATAGAGATCGGAATTGTTAGTAAAACCACACATTTTACTGTACCCACAGTATAAGAAAAAAGTTGTTTTGTCTAAGATGAGTATTTTTCCATTTTCCTTTTTTTTCTCTCCTACCCGTTTTTGTCTCTGTAATGTCACCTACAACTAAAATAGCAAATTAAAGTAGATATAAGTTGAAATATTTCTTGAGAAAACAGCTTCGTTCCAGACACTTCATACTTTGTCCTTCCACAAGCCTTCTTTGAAACACAAGTATTTTCCTGCACAAAACTATCTACAAAACTTCAAATATGTAGAGCACATGCATGAATACATACATGACACACTGATAGATCTTCAATGAATAAACAATATTTATCTGATCTTATTTGCTCAGAAACAAAATACAGACCCCTAAACAGATGTGAAACATAATTTTTTCGGGCTCTATTGCCTTACTCTGAGTACTTTTTGTATGTTCTGTCTTTAAAAGAAATTCTGACTGTAACATTTCTTGATATTCACATCACACAAAATTATCAAAGCTAAAAGCAGAAGGTAGAGCTCACTTTGTGGTGTGGATTAAGCTTATTCCAAAATTTAAAACATTTTCCAAAAGACTCTTTCTCTGCCCAAAGCACTTTTTCAGGTACACAAAAAAAACCAAAACAACCCAATGAAAACTAAAACATATCATGTGGAAGCACTTCTGTGAGTTCTTACCAGTGTAATGGCAGCATCATCCTCAGGCCCAGCATATCGAAACAAGATCCGATGTCTTTCCATGTCAGCAAAATATTCTTTTGCTTCTTTAGCAGTGCTGGTACCCAATCCTGTACAATAAACAGAAATAGTTACTCAATATTCAAAATTTAAGTTTTATTATTTTACCCCTTTTATTTTACTGGGAATATTATAAAATCACTATGTAAGATACTATCATGAAAACAGCCATAAATAAAACTTCACACCACCCTTTTATTATCATTTATTCATAGGGTTCACATATTTGTTTTTAAACAAACCTTTGTAGTATTTAATCTTCCATGCTTTGTGATTTTCCATATGCTTTTTCCACTCATCAAATTCAGGAATACTATAGAACGAAAGTTCTTGCTTATTTTTGCTTGCCTTTGAAAAAACAAACAAACAAAATCAACATTTCTGTTGTGCTGTAAGTAATCCATAAAATCTCAATAACAGAACCCATACCTTCACGATAGGGGTGATGAATTCCTCGAGAAAACCGTGTTTCAACAGCGATGGCCAATTGTGATGAATAAAATTGATCAACAAGCCCTTTATGTGAGATCCATCCTGATCCTGAATCAGAACATGATAACATGAGGCAATCTTACAAAATACCAGATTCCCAAAACCACCAAAAAACCCACTCAGAGGCCTGAATACATCAACACAATGTCTGATGATAGAAAGCACAGAAAGGAACAGTTGGCTTTAATTTGGATTCCAAACTGGACCTGGGTATGAAATAACCACCTGTGAATGTCACTGTCCCTGAGCTATTAATGATCTCTTCCAAGCCAAGTGCATGGTTGCTGTTCAAAGTTTCTCTGCCTGTGGCATGTATTTGCTGAGAGCTAGACAGCTCTCCCAGACACCAGAGAGTTGAATTTTTGCAGAAAAAAGCCGAACCTGGCCACAGTTCTCACTGGTGGCATGAAGCTTGATAGCTCAATCATGAGATTTTCCAAAAATAATTGCCTACATTCTTGTCTCTACCTGACTTGCTAGCAATACCACCTCATTTATTGTCTATTTTTGTCCTTACTTTCAGCATATTTTTGAATTATCAGTAGTATGTTTTTATTAATACTTCGGCTTCTTGCTATTTTGTGCAGCAAAGTTCAGTTGTGCTTTTAGAGCAACCAAAGCAATATATATAAATAAATTAATCCCTTAAAGAAATCTCATAACCTATGAAATTGCAGCAAAACACACTGTAAGAAGCTCTGTAGATAAAAACCTGTGAATTTCAGACTTACCTGATCTGTCATGATCATAATTTTTCCATATCTCAAACTTTTCAGAGATTCTGGATCTTCATAGCTTTTCTTGTATTGTAGTCCAACTATTTTGATGATGTTGTTGATTTCTGCATTTTCCATAATCTGTACAAAAGTTATTTTTGCAGCCAGTGTAAAAAGCAGAGGTTCAGAAACATCTCAGTCTTGCTTTATAGATACTTTTTCAATGCACCTTGACCTCAACTTTATAAGCTTTTTATTCCCACCCCTTCAAGCCTTTGCACTTGTAATGATTTCTCCTGTACTTGCAAATTCTCAAGACTGCACCACTCTCTTTCTCCGCTACAGACAGAGCACTTTGGATTAGGAAAGCTGGGAGAAAACTGCAGGTGTAACAAAAAGTCATCTCACAAATGTGCCTTCTTTCTCCACTGTTTTTATGGGCATGTGCAGCACACCTCTTATTACAGACAAATTATGGGTGGCAGCAGGAGTAATGTGATGAGGTAATGCTGCTGGCTGCTGACTCATGTTGTGAGTCCATGAAATCACATGGCAATGGAGAAAAAACAAAGTTTTAGGGGTCTTAAATACTCATGTGAAACGTGAATATGAGTCATAGCAAGATTTCCTTTCACTTGTGAAGAAATGAACTTTATCATCCCAGTACTGCACTACTACAGTTAATATTGAAAGCCTTATCTCAGGCTTCAAAACAGCTGGTACTTTAAGAAATCCCAGCCACAAAACTCATGAAAAAATTAAAAATTAAAATATGAAGGTGTCAATCTAGAAATCAAGAATAAACAGGAGGACACCCATTTATCAGCAGAAGGAGAAGGACAGAACTACATACCTGTTTGTGAGAAGCTTCTCGGACATTGAGAATTTTGCCCCTGAGTGGGAAGACTCCGTATCTGTCTCTACCAATTACACCGAGGCCAGAGACAGCTAAAGATTTGGCCGAGTCTCCTTCTGTTAATATCAACGTGCAGTCCAAGGAATGTTTGCCACCTGCAGGCCAAGAAGAAGTAGAGGGAAGGCAAAAAGCCAGGAAGCGTAACTCAAATGAAAGAAATACAGTTTAATTCTTCCTACTCTACAGTTAATCTCCTCTCATCAGTTTATTTAGGTAGGCTGAATTTCTCTTCCTAGGGATGGCCTTCATACCACTAAAATGGCACAGCAATGAGTATCCTTGCTAAGGATACATAGCATACTATGGATTGCTATGGACAAGGAGCAAAACAGGCAAAATGGGATGCAATGGTGGCACATCTTATATAATGGTTGCCACATGTCTGCACAAAAAAGGACAGATTGCTTCTCTACCTTTACCATTGCATTTTGCTAGCTGCAAATTTCTTATACACATACATTATGCATGCCTGAGTTACATACAGGAGTTATTTCCCATTCTGCATTTTCCCTTTGCTCACAGCATATTTTAAAAAGTAATTTGTTAAATCACACTTTTGTGGGTTCCCTTTTTTATTGTCTATCATCTAAAGGCAGACAACTGTATAAAGAACATGTCAGAAAAGCTCAAACGATGAGAACATTTGCACTTATTATACCTCACAAATTTCTCAAACAGAAAAATAAATCTTAGTATACTAACAGTGTAATTTTGATTCTACAAGACACAGCATCTTGTTACCTGTGTGCTCAAAACTGGAATGACATTTATGTTCTGCCTATTGCAACTAAAGCAGTGGAATAGATATTCTAAATAACAAGCAGGTTGAAAAAAGGAACCCACCCTTTTAAAACAGTGCAAATGTTCATTAAGTATTTTTGCTATTTTATCAAGGCCTATGTTAAGAAAGAATCCAAAAAATCTTCAAGCTGGTTGAGTCTCACCTACTGCTAATAAGGAAGTTTTGAATATACTGGCATTTAAAATGTGTGCTGTAATTTGCCTTTACCTGGTAGGTAAAAACCAGCCCATACTTCCTATTACACAGAACTTACATTCAGCATCTTTGGGTTTCTGAATCAAGATGTGTGGCTTAATACAATCTAAGGCAGTTATTCACACTGTCAGGGACTACCTACCAGCAAGGTGGACTCCAAATATTAGAAAAACACCAGTGTGCTGTTTTAGAATATTTAAGAGCCAATATTTTTCATAAATGAACTAAAGAAAACACATCTGAACATCACCCAGGTTGACTTTCTTCTGGAATGGATGCAATCTGTAGCAATTAATTTCACAGAAATACAACATTCCAGGTATTTTGCTGAGCATAGCTCTAAAGAACTCGAAGACAAAACTACATGAACTGACAGGTTCAAAAAATGCTTTTATGCTTCACCTGATTTAGTAATCTAGCTGCTCCCTTACAATCCTATATTCTTAATTTTTGCTTTGATTTCTACTTCTCTTCCAACAAGCCACAGAACTATGTACAGCTGCTCAAGATCACAAGAAAGCAAGAATGACCAGGTATAGGACCCTTTCTTTACAGAGAAGGGGGAAGAAATCTGCAGCAAGTGCATCACTCTAGAGATACACCTCTCTCCTGTTCTTAAGCAAACTGGCAATGACTAAAATGCTCAGGGATACCAGGGACACAAAAAACCTGTGGATGCTGGACCTCAGCTACAAATTCATTCTTGAAGTAAAGATAAAATCTAAAAACCAGAGGAATAACTAAAGTCAGATGTGTCTGTGGCCAGAGCCTGTTCTCTCCCTGCTGCACTTCCTGTGTCCACCCTGAATGTGCAATGCCTTCAATGTCAGAAATCCAGTATCTTCCAGAATTTCAATAAACCAATACCTGGCTAAGCCTCCTCAGCAGATGAAGAGTTCCCTCAACATGAAACAGTAATTAGGCATCTGAGAAATACCTGGGTAACAGGCATTTAAGCCATGCAAAGCTTTAGCCCAAATGAATCCCTACATGCCTTCTTAGCTGAGGAAGTTTCAGGATGAAAAGCAATAGAAAATTTTATTAGCTCCCCTGTTAGAGATTCTCCCTTCCCCTCACCCCCAGTCAAAAAAATGAGTAAGAAATTATTTTGAAGCCTGGTCTCCAAAGCAGAGCTAAAAAAACTACGAAGAAAGGGTGTCCAAAATCATTCATTATATCTGCTAGGAGCACTAGGCTTGATATCCATGAAAACATATCATTTCTCCAAGCACACAATCTTTTCAGCAAAAAAAAGTATCAGGGACATATATCTGAGTAAGGAGTGAAAATTCCACAGGCAAAATACTAGAGTAGATGCAACTATCAACTTTTGAGGCAAAACATGACATCTGAATAAATAAAAAAGTAATTAAATACTGAAGAAACTCCATTAAAAAAATTAATAACCAAGGAACCAAAAAGAAAGGGAGGAAAATTAGAAGCACCTTATCATCATCTCATCAAGTCATCTTTGGCTTGGATGCTGAAGCACAAAAAAAACCCCCAAAACAAACCAACAAAAAACCCAACCAAAACCAAGCCTCCTTATCAGTCTTACATGCTTTTAGCTACTCAGCCCACCCACCTACTTCATTTCAATTTCCCTGCCTTTGCTTAATGTGAGGATGTATTAAAACCCAACTAAAATTAACACAGACCGACAACATTTTGAGCTCTTTAGCCACGCGTGCCCCTCAAATCCTTCCAGAACAACTCCCATCTCATTGCTATTGGCACAAAGACTGCCAGCTGATCCTGATCCCTGTCTGTGCTAAGGAAGCAAGCCAGCAGAGATTGCCAGTTTGCCCTATATTCCCAGACAGGAGCCTAATGGCATTTAAAGTCTAATGAAAAAAGTCTCTTGAACCGTTCCCTCAGGTCTGCACACTACATGATTTACTTCCTACAGCTTCTGACCCTATAAAGATTCTGATCTTTCTACATTAGAAAGGTAAAGAAGACCACTCACCTCCAAAATGGAATACTGGAAACACTATTTAGCAGGAAACCACAGTTAGGAGATTTACACCCTCCCAATACCAACCTAGACTGCCATTTTTGTTCAGTGTTACTAATTCTCTCCCCTAAAGAGGACAGTGTTCCTGATACCAAACTCACCATCACATTTGAATTCTAGCTCCAGGAGGTTTAGAAAACAAGAAAGATTTTTATTAAAAACTACATATGGATAAGAAATAAAAGGTTTCAAATTATCATGTCTGTGAAAAATTTATGAAACATTAAAGAAATTAAAAATAAGTGCTCTTACCAGCATCGTTAGCATCATCCAGTTTTGGAATGCCTTTGATTTTACTGTGTTTCACTGATGAACATTTTTTGTTCAGTTGAGTTTGTGCCTTAAATTTGACCCAATTCAAAATACTCTCTATGATACCACAGTTAGAGGCCTACAAGCAACAAATTAGAATTGTGGATGAGAAAAACAAAGCTTCAGATAGCAGATTCCTACATCTCAGTTTTGAATCATTAACACTGTTTCTAAAGTCCTCTACATTTTAAAAACTGCAACATATGAAAGGTCAAGGAATTAACACACATCTTCCTATTTAGCATTTCATGCATTTACAACCAAAACAGAACACAAAAGGAGCTTCCTTTTCCACCAGTTACATAACTGATGGAAAGAGCAAAGGAGGTCTGAGACCTAACAGGTTGTGTAGTTGATGCGCTGAGACATTTTAGGTACTAAGCACTTGTTTCCTGGGTTGTGAGAGCAAAAAGAATCTTTACAGGATATTTACAACCATTTAATTTTTCTTTGGAAATGACTGAAAATGGCTGAAAGACAACCAAAACTATTTGAGAATGAGCTTTCTACCAACCACTTGATAATCTGATACTGATTCTAGAAACACATCTGCAACAAAAATAGCATATAGTATATTTTCTAAACTAAAACTGCTTTAGCTTTTGTTTCACATCAAAAGAAAACACAGATGGAGCGAAATACTGTGAGCTTTGGCTTTTAATTATCCCCCATAATACAGCATTCATTGTTGAGATCGTGTGGCACATTTAATGCATCTGGAAATCAGTGTTTACTCCTGGGAATATTAGAAACACTATAAATCAAACCTGCTGATGGTAATACAGCATGCATTCATTCTTCAGATTTCGTTATACAAGACTGCTGGGTTATTTTTTTCCCCTCTAAATTCTATAGGAATGTCACCCATAACATAGAATTAGAATAATAAAACACTATACAACCAGTAAAGTTTTGATGCCAGGAGTATTAGCAGTGGCACTGTTCTCCTCACTACTGGAGTTTCATTTTAGGATACTGGTGCTAAATAGGGCTTAGTATAAAGAGTTCTGGCTAACAGAATTCTGCTTTCTCTTCATTGTATGAAAATGTAGTAGAGGTAAACCCTCTCTGATGTATTTCTACAAGTACATTCATTTAGAACAGAAATTCTTAGCCTATCTACAGAAAACTTTAAACTTGCTGCCTGACAATAATGATCACCTTGAGTACTACAGGCACCATTTTGCATTTCCTTGATTACTGAAAGAACAAGTAAATGTGACATATCTTCTCCCTCTCTTTTCACTCCAGTGAAACAGGACTGATACCAAAGAGTAAGGTATACAATATTCTCAAGTTCAGAAAAATATTTTAACACAAAAAACATTGGTCAATGACTATGTTTAGATTTTAAGAGTCCAACTAATATCACCCATGTAAATACCAGAATCTCCAACAAACAAGTTGATCAGGTGAAGCTCACTTTGAAATCCAGGGCAACAGTCAAAACACAGTCATTGCATCCATTATTAAGACCAGAGAATGAACAGAAGTTCCTTCACCCATTTCCAGAGTATGCAAATGTCACTGAACTACATAATGAACTATACCTAATCTTCTGCTACAAAGCACACATATACTTGGTCCAGTGTGTCAATTCCTGCTTCACAGAGGAGAAAAAAAAAAAAAGGCTTTACTTACTGCTTTAAAAAATTTCTCAGAGAGCTGGCACTTGGACCCAAAACTTTTAGGCTGCAATGTCATGTTTTCCTTTGTCTGGGAATCAAATGATGGGTTTTCAATCAAGCAATTAACAAAAACCCATATATGGTTCTTCACCTGTTGAAAACATAGAAACCAATTTACTCAACAAAATTCCCACATTCAACTTTTTCAATATTTTTGTATAAAGTTACTTGCCTGAAATGGTTTGACTGAAACTCCAGCTTTATTCTTCTTTTTCACCACTTCTATCAGTTTGCCCACAACCTGATCCACCACGTAATCAACATGCCTACCACCCTGAATGAGAGAAGAGAAAAAAAAACAAACAATAAACAAAATAGCCATTGAATTTCCTAACAGCTTTTAGCTGCACTAACAAAATTCCTGTAGTCATACTCAAATATAGAAATCCATGCACACTGAGTTGCAGCATAAGATAGAAAAATCTGCTTTAAAGTTTCTCTTTCACATCATTTAGTCTTCATTCAAGTGAGGATGACAGAAGTTAAAACATCAATTACTCAAATGCCTTCCTTTTAAATTTGTAGAGAAAAAGGCCAAAATATTAATAAAATGTTAAATTCTAGTGGCTGTCATAGGAAGTTCATAATACTTGACTGAAATCCTGTAACGAAAAGTGGAGTGATGCAGGGATATCCCATAAAGTGAAAACATACCAAACTCAACACTCCATATTTTACACCTTTGCTTTAGATAAGCTAGCACCTTACAAAAAATACAGACTAAATACTGATTCCTCTTCAGACCAGTCTGCATTAGGACAGACAAAATAAAGAACACATGGCTATGGAGACCTTCATCATGAAGTCACAAACAGAAAAACGCTCCTTCTTTAAAGCTGTTTTTAAAACAGAACTGAGAAGGAAAAAAAGCTTTAGATGGGTACGAGGAAGTATAGGATAGATAAGAAATAAGTAAGAGAGAACAAAACCAAGAATAAACAGCAGCCAAAAAGAGGAAAACAACTAGCAATCAAACCCCAAAAGTTAGGATTCTACATTTTAAGGCAGTATATGCATCTGAAAAGACTGAAGATGTAAAGAAGTTGAATTGATGGGATAGCAGCTGTGTTCACAGCTTCATGCAGAACACAGAGATTAAAAAAAACCAAAAAAACAGAGTAGATAAAACCAAAATGGTTAAGCTAGTAAATATTATTAGTCATAACCAAACCAGTACTTGCACTTCAAAGAAACCATCTATGGTTTCTGTCAGTTCCTAGAGTCATCTACTGGAACAGCAACACAAACCATTAGAAGCACCATATAAAGTCTTTTCTCATGGCATTTCTTCTAAAAAATCCAACCAACTAAAAAACCCACATCCAAACACCAAAAGCTGTCAAAATTAGAACACAACTGTTTTTATCCACATATGGATGACAGAGTTTCAACAGAGAGAGAGTTCAATTGAAAGCTCATCTATCAATATCCTGCCACTTTAAAGAAAAATAAATCCATTTCTGAACTGTAAAGAAAAGCTCTTACAGCAAAATATCAAATTACACATTTCAAAATCATTCCACACTTGAGTGGCAGTCTTGAAATGCATTTCTTTTACTCATCACATTACTGAAAACTTGTGCTTATGGGAACATCTCAGTATATTTTTGCATTTAAAACTTTAGCAATTTTTAAATTTTGCTAGAAGTAGCATCTGACATATCAAGAAAACCAGCAATTTACCAGTAATTCTTGTTCTTAGGAGACACTAGTTATTACAGCAGTTCCCCATTCCCGAGTCCACTCTTAAGTGTGCAGCTGTGAGTGAGGGATGCTCAGAGCTCAGAGCTGGGGCCCTCCCAACCATTTCACCAGCAGGTGGCAAATGTACCCACTATGGGACCAGAACAGCCTGGAACTGCCCCAGCTGTCAGAACAATTCCATACAAGACACAAAGGCAAAAATACTCTCCAAGTCCAGAGGGCTGCCAAAGATTACTACAACTTCTGAATTATGGGAAAAGAGCGCTAGAACTGCATAACCTTCTTTTTCCAGAAGGTAATGACAGAATCCCAGTCTTGCAAACTTCAGGATGCAAAGGTCTCTAATTAAGTGCTAACAAAAATCTTAAAAATGAAGCTTTGACTGCCTCCTATACACATTCTATTCTTATCATAGCCAACAGTTTCCATCTATTTGGAGGTGAGCCATATTTAAATTCTGTGGACAGATAAATGGTTGATATGGTAGAAAAATTCAGAAGCTAACTATAAATTTGAAGTTTTCATTTAATTAGTTATGCAATTTCAATCGGGTTTTTTTTCTATTTTTTGTATTATATTTTTTTTATGAAAATAAATCCAAAATCCACAATAATTCTGAATTTCTTGCTGAACTCCAGCAAATTTTAACAGGTTGGGATTCTCCCTCCATGCAAGTCTATCTTCTAACACTGCAACTGTGTAGGCTCAGCATTTCTGCTAAAATGATTAGTAGTATTACAGTTAACAGTGCCACCATATTAAAGTTATCATTACACTGCTATGTTAATAGCTGAACTTTCTACTACAATTTCTACCACAGACACTATTTGAAATTTAGAACTTGAGAAGACCACATTTAATCAGTTTACAAGTCTCACTAAAGGTTATCTGTACAACTCTCATAGCTGTAAACATTCCTTCAAATGCTGTATCAGAGCTTGAAGTTGAATTCTGTGGTGGTCTACTACGGGAAAATTTTGAATAAATGGGGAGCTGACCAAGGTAACAAATTCACAAGAACTAAACAAGGGAGTTGCACCTCAACATACTGCCTGACCTCCCAAACACCCCTCAAAAAAAATCACACCAGCAACCCAAAAAAAAATTGTTTGGAATTTACAGCAAGTTTAAAAAAGGTGGGGGGAAAAGTTATGGCTGGCTGAAATTTATCCAGATGCAGAAACAAAAAGTTGTCAGCAAACAGTGATAATTAACAGCTGGAATGAGCTCCTCACCTGTTAGCAGTTAAGGGGGCAGGCAGCTGAGGCAGCTAATTACTACACATTATGTCCCATCAGTGGGTAGCTGCACATCAATTGCTAGTGAAAGGGGTTCACCACCCCAAAAATCCCACACCCAGTCACACATGTAAGGCATGGATCATGAGACTGGGGAAAACTAGAAATTACAACACTTACCTTTGAAGAAAAAACAGAACTTTTTTCTGAGCATATTCCAAAAGAATATATAATAACAATGTATGTGTAACTGCATTATGTGAAAATTGATCCAGAAGAGTAAAATTCAAAATCTTTGGAGTCAGGAAGTATTCAGTATTTCCAAACACTTTTTTTAGCCTAGTATCAAGCGTAATGGAGTTTCTCTACATTGCCAGTTTCCTCATAAAAGTATTGTCCGCATCTTTAAGGTCATGCTATTTTTCTTCTTTATGTTGCACAAAGGAGCCTGAACTAAAACAAAGTTGGAACCCTTAAACTACCAGATTTGTCATCCCTAGTTTTGACAAAGTTTTTAATTGCAATGTAGAATATTTACTTAGAAAGTAAATATTCTACAATGAAATGAACTTGCCCTGTTACCACAGAACATTTGTTCAGCTACACTGTGAGAGACTAAAAAGAAGTTACATAATAAAAATTACAGCCCAGCAAACACTGGCTGCACATCACCTAACACCAAGATTAACACTGACATTCCTGTGCACCTGCTAGATTTAAGTGTAACCACTGGTGCTTACGAACCATTTGCGCTAGCATTAAAATTTTCTTCTGACACTTTCAACAGAGATCTGAGCAAGGACAGGTTTCAAAGCGTCTGATTACCAATTCTTATCTTTCCCATCTTTTGGAAAGCTCACAGTTAAGATTCTCTAGAAACAGTCTCACCAACTACTAGGACTGCTTGTTCTAGTCTTGTTAAATCTAGCTTGTTAGATCTGCTACCTCTAATAACTAGAATGTTCAGTTAGATCTAACAACTAAACTGCCTAGTTGTTGGGTCACTCATCCAGTGCAGTTTGTGAAGAGCAGTGACAAAGACTTTTTTTCACCATGGTGGATCACAGATCCCTAAACCCGGTTCATGCCAAAAGGGCATAAATGAGAGTTATGCTGGTTGATTTCAGGTGATTCCCTTGGTGCCTGACCACCCCCACAATTTGAGAAGCACCGAGCTGTACTTTATTTAGTATGCTGAGCACATTGCTGCTTTAGCATAACTTAAGATTTTTCTTTGCTATTATATCACTACTACTACAGTTGCAAAGAAAACCCAGATATCCTTAGGAAGATACACAAATAAAATTAATCTCAACACTTCAGGCCAATTTTATACATCAGACAGCCACTTCTCAAGGACACCGAAAGTCATTTTTGCCCTCCAAAACTTGTTACTGGTAGCCTTAAAGGGGTTTGTACATTTTTTTACCTTACTTTCAGAATTATGTCATTACAATGTGTTAAAAAGGAAGAAATAAATCAGTTCCAGTAATTTTCTTCAACACCATGTATGCTCACATAAGACATTGGTATCACTGATAATGATTACTAGCATTGTCAAAACTAGTGCTTATGTAGAAATACTGCTATGAATGTATTTTGATTGCATCCAATTGCTCTGCCAGTTCCTCTCATGCAGAGGATTAGCTCACCTATTTATTTATAGCAACCCAGATTCACTTTTTTATCAAACACCTGACTGGGCACAGCCTCAGCATGCATTTTACCATTTCCACTTTTACCATTTGATCTAACCACTCACCTTTGTGGTAGCTATACTATTTACAAAGCTGATCTGCTGGAACCCTTTTTCACTCAGAGTGAGGCACACGTCCCATCGTTCATTCACGACCTCGTGGATGACTTTGAGCGCGACTCCGGTTTCATCCAGCTTGTCCTTAACGTAAAGATCTACGTAGCTGCGGAATCCATTTACCTACAAGCAACAGGTAACAGTCACTACTCTCTGCACCAAATACTCAGCACACTCAAGATACATCAAGTGATGTTCTTACAGGTAGTTTCTTCCCATTCAACATGACTTTGACTCCTTTGCATGACCCAGCCAAATCATACGCTCGTCTTGTCATGAGGGCCACAATGTCCTTATCAAGCTTTTCCATCTTAAATTTAGACAGATCTGGCTGGAATGTAATGCATGTGTAGTCATCACCTTCAAAATGCTTAATCTTGGGCTCAGAGGTCTTCATCATGTTGTTCATCCAAGTCTTTGGAAACAAAACGTTTTAGATGTTAGTTTACAACACATTATCCTCCTCCTTTATTCCCTTTTCCAGCTATGCTAGGATTGCAACAGTTACACAACAAAAAGCTCACGAACTTCTTTTAGAAGAAGTTCCTCTGGTAAAACACTACACAAAGTTAACTGATTTACAAAGGCACAAGCATAGGTGATAGCACATTTGTGGTTTCTGTAAACATGGAGGTATTATTACATTGATGGACATGATTCTAATGCAAATGGAGCCTCCCACAGAACTTACTAAACTAGATACAAGTGAGCTGGGATTACAGCCCTTGTACCCATCTGTTTAACTCTTTCAAGCTACTCCCACCTCTACAGAGAGGCTTATTAGTTCCTGTGCAGAGACTCAGTAGTCTCCAAGACACCATTTTGGCGGCCGTGCAGTGTGCCAGAAAACAAACCCCCCCGGCGGGTACAGGCTAAACTCAGGAGTCTTGTATTCCCTCTCTAAGAACATGGGCACATCTGCATGATCAAGCAGAACGTCTGCTCACAGCATACACTGAAGTTCAGTTCTAATAAATTTTCACAAATTTTGAAAATAATGGAAAACGTAGCACTTTAAGTTGTAAAGCATTTAGTCATTCTCAAAAAGTACACTCGAACCAATATTAATTTGCCCTTTGGCAGTCAGCAGAAAATATTACATATTTTAAGAGACAGGCATAACAGATTAAATGTATCATTTATGTAGTGATATGACAGCATGACCAGAAATTAATTACTTGTCCAGAAAGTAAGAGAAGAAAGCCACCACCAGCTGGGAAGGACTGTAAAGCCAAGGAACTTCGGTATCTAATACTGCCAAAGTATTTCAAACTTTTAGAAAGGTGGCCATCTCAAAGCTATATACAGTAGACCGCATTACATTCAGCCCTTGGTCTGTACGCTAACAATGAGCAATGGGTTCAAGTGGGGGGGGTTTACACTTAAGTCCATGTGGGGCTAATTAAATTCATGACATAAACACTGAAAAATCTGTTTCTTAACACATACAAAATTACACAGATAATTGTTTCCATGTTTGCATAGCTAAGTAGAAAGATTTTTTGACAAATTATACAACAGCAACTTCAAATTGTTTCAACTGAATATATTCCTTTTCACATGTGCACGAATATACTTTAGTTTTAATAGAAATAGAATTTTGGGTTTTTTAGTCACCTAACACTCCAAAGAAAGTGTTATTTTACCTAAAAAGCCTAACACATAGGGATACCAATTTTTACTGACTGAAGTAACCTAGCCTGAAAACTCTGCACATCCATTTGAACGAGAAACTATCCAATTCATTAAATAATCCTAAAATGTATGTGTTAGATTTTAAATCTGTAACTACAGCAAAGACATTTTGAACACTTCTATACCTGCTTAAAGCTGTGTTTGTATTCCTTGCAAGCAGTTTCAACTGTAAACTTTGTACTAAATATGTTACAAAGTTTTGCACCATAGCCATTGCGTCCACCTGAAAAAAACAACATAGAGTAAAATAGGATCGGTTTAAATTCAGGATAATAAATCATGTCCTAAATTATTAAATTTATTTTTCCCTACATTTCAGGAGCAGAAGTGTTTAAATACTTATATACATTACAATTAAGATACAGAAGTATGTTGTTTGTTACTTGATAATGAGTACTGACATTGGAGATGTAAAGTTCTCTGTAAATACTGGTATTAAAAAAGGAAAAGTAAGATATTTCCTTTAAGTCTTTTTACTCTAATAAAGAGCTATAATAACAGTAACTAAGTCATCACCTGTCATGAAACAGAAAGAAAGAGAAAAATTAAGGAGGGGAAGCATACTGAAGAGGCACACAATGACTTAACTGAATAAAACAAAGCACGTTAAATAGTCTTGCCTGTAACTTTTTTCTCATCATCATCATAGTTGCTGGAAGTTAGTAGCTGCCCAAAGATTAAAGCAGGTACGTATACTTTTTCCACTTTGTGTTCCACAACTGGTATCCCCTTTCCATTATTCCATATGCTGATAATGTTCGATTCCCTATAAAATAGTGAAGACATTAAGCAAATGAATGCAATCTTGAAAACAGACTTCTGCATACCTGTTTAAATAACTACATAAAAATATAGCAAAAGACCATATTCTTACCACATTTACTTAGAGCTCTAACAATTTTAATTACAAAACACCCCACTCATTTTTGCTTATTAGATGTCTTGGAAGAAGGAGCTTAATTGACAAATGGAATGACAGTATTCCATACCACAAAAAACCCCCCAAAAATCTGTTTGAAGACCTTTCGTTATCAGCATGATCTGCAACAGGATCCTGAAGCTTAGTGACAGAATTACACTCAAGTTAGAGATGTTGCTTTTAAGGTTTCATTGAAGTCCATCCAGACAAGTTATCATCTGTTTAAAACCGTTATTTCCAAGTTATGATAAACATTGTGACTTATTTTATGTATCAGTGCCAAAATCCATCAATATCTGGCATCATTAATATTTCTAGCTCCAACACAGCATTTTCATTTTCGAGTATTAGAGAGTTCAAAATCAGGACAGGTCAGGCAGATTTACACATTTATCATTTCCCTCCCACACCATGATGAAAGTAGAAAAATCACTTCTCGGAATATTTAGCCTAAAGGTTAGGTCTGAAAACTAGGTTTCTAAATAATTTATTATTCAGTTAAATGTCACTGAAAAGCTACTACTAAAGGAACCCAATCAGCACCTATATAAATTCAGTACTTATCAGTAAAAATTATCTCTCCAAGTATTCATTTTCAAAAAACAGTGGTAATGATGTATTTGTAATATGAAGTTTCAGTGTGATACAGGTGACTAATTCAAACACAGTCTTATCCTAATGCTAAAGGAGTTAACATAGACGTTCAAGAGATGCAAAATTGTGTTACAAAACCTGAAAGCTGGTATTTAAGATTTGTGAAGAAACCTGTCTGGCTATAGTTATGCACTGCCAAGCTTTCAATTTATCATAAATTTTATGATCTTCTGGTTTGAAGTTCCATTCAATCAAGCATCAATGAATGGTTCAGGAAAGCAATTATTATAATTTCAGAATGGTAGCACTTACTGTTAACCACTTTTAATTCACCTCTTCATCTTAAAATATGAAGCTAATGGAAATAATTCCATAAATATTCTGTTTTCAATAAATCTAATTTCATTAGTAAAATCATTTGTAAAAATCTAAACTGCAATAGCACTGGCAGGGAAAGCAAATGAAAACATGCTTTTACTTACGGATCAATGGATATTTTAATACAAGTCATATTCTTGTCCCTCTGCTTATTGTCAGCAGCATTTACTATGAAACAAAGTAGCACAAATTAACACTTCATAGGCAATTATTAATCTCTTGGTCTGTAAAACTGATTTTATACATATTCCACCACCAGTTACAATAGTCCAGGTATATTCTTAATCTGGTAGCTCTTTGGATATATTCTGTATCTTAGCACTGCAGTCTATAAATATAATGAAGTATCTACAGGAAGATATTTTTCAACCTTCTTATAATTACTGACTCTATTTTAAGCAGTTAGACTAGGTCAGAAATAAATGGAGAAGTGTATTTTGTGAGCTCATAACTGTTCTTAACATACTGAGCACTTCATTCTTCTCCTGTTGTTCTTGTTTGGATATTTATTGCAGCATGTATGTGAAAAACCCTAGAAACTTACATGCATCACCAGACCAGTTTACAAATTGAAACCCACCAAAAAAGTCACATCCATTAGGGAGTGTTTTGACTGCAGCAAAAGTTCTCTCTAAAGAGCCTGTGAGACTTATAACTAACAGTCTACACAGTTTAGGATGAAAATAAGGATAACTGGAAATTAACATTTGATCAGAATTTAATTAAACTGCACTGCCATGTATATGAACTACAGAAAGCAGAAATGCAACTGTGGCCACTAAACATGAAAACACATTACAGTCATTTTCAGCATCCAATGGTGATCCATCTCATCATCCATGAAACAGACGAAAGTAAAACCCCAAATCATCAAAGTACACCAAATCCATCTAAACAGCTGACAAGGACCTCAATTTAAGATCAGATACTTCAAGGTGCTTTTGCTAAAATCATGAAGTGCAGTTTAATTCAAAACCATGCATAGTAAAAATGTCCCATTTTCATAAGGTTATTACACTGACCCCTAGCTCTCAAACCACACTCTCTGGAGCACTTATTAGTGCTACATAAAGCAGCAATAAGCCATGAAGTACTACAATAACGACAGGATAGTCATCTTCCTTTTGAAGAGGACAATATGGAAGGACTCTCCCTAACATGAAAAGCCAAAAAAAATCAGATCTATGAGGCACCACTTAAAACAGAAGTGATTAAAGGTTTTCATTTCCGTGTTTATCAAATTAAGTAATAAGTTAAAAATAATATAAAAAAATTAAACAAGCATTCTTTTCCACCTGGTAAAGATATAGTCTTTATTGCCTCAAAGAGAGTAATGCTGTAAAACATAGTTCTAGAGATGTGGAGAAGTTGTGAACCTAATGAAGGTCACAACAAAATTGACCTCAGTAGACCATAATTTAATTCATGAGGTAATCCTACCAATCCTTACAACAGAACTTCATAAAAGCTGAAGCCCAGGATTTCATGTCAATTAAGCCAAAATACCAGTTCAGCAGACAGTACAGTATTCAGATACTCCACATCTCTACTGCTGATTAGTGTGTGCCTTTCACCAATAGAACATCATCAACCAGTAAGTCACAGTAACTCAGAATTTTGACAAAATTTCCTAAAAATAATTTTTTTGTGCCTCAGTCATAGTCCTTTTTAATGGCAGTATGATACTCATTTATTTTAAAGCTGTCAGAAGTCTAGAAATTATCCATGAAAACTACCACCATTATCCCTCTGTACAGAAGGAGGAAGTTTTAATGATTGATGAAAGGATGATGTAAGTGAACACTCAGACCATTTAGAAGTTGCATTCTTTCAGAGGAATATTCTTCTTTCAAATGCCACTTAAAACTGTAGCCCTAATAGACTTCACAGATTAAAAATCAAGTAACAATATTGATCATAAAAATAATCTAGTTTGGACATTCAGGAACAAATATTTAGATTTTTTTACAAGTTCAGCTGAAAACTCTTCCCTTTTAAACTGTTCTGGAAGACACTAGATTTTTATGCCCTATAGTTTAGCGGGACTCAAGTGTGTGATTTAAACTCAGATACAAATTGATGTACTTTGAGAGCGCTCAGAAAAGCTTGTACTCCATAATGCTAAGGCAGTATTATTGCTAAAAATACTTACCAAGGATTTCATCAAAGATCTTGTACAAGCCTGGAACAAAGGTAACTTCTCTGCAATTCATTCCTACATCTTCATCATAAACCCACATTAACTACATGTAAACAAAATAAAATAAAAGTATTTACTGTCTTGATAAACCAGCCTATGATTCTGTAAGATCTATTTCCTTCAGGAACTTTCCTCTTACAGTCTGATTACTGCAGCCATTCAAGACAAGAGCAGAAGTCCGCAAAAATTACAACTGTACCCACAAAGAATTCCATAATGAAAATCCATTATTTCTGCTTGGTGGGGAATTCCCAACAGTACAGACAGTGAAGTTCAAACCGATTTTCAACTTCACAAAAACAGCTGAAGAAAGTGCCAGCAGGAGGCTTAAAGTCTCTGTTCTCTACCTAAACAAACCAAAGCATTTTTGGACCTACAACAAATGCTACTTGCAAATATGCATACATATGTGTGTGCATATTGGCATGTTTGTGTGCACAGGTTTACACACACATAACTGTCTGTTTACACACATAGGTGTGTGCTTGTGTTTTGACTGGATTTCAATATTTTTTGATCGTATCTTTTCAGATGAACCAAGTACTCAATGCCTTAAAGCAAGTCTTATCTCATCCCCTTCCTACACATGCGTACATAAACAAGATCACAGTTTTTAACTTTATAATTCAGAATGCTGAGAAAAACAGAGATGCATCTATTTAATAGCCAGAATAGATACTTCCTCATTAAAACAACAAAAACCATTAAGACTGTAAATTTAGTGACACTTACCTGAGTTAAGGGTTCAACTGACCCAATGTAAGTATCTGGACGGAGGAGGATGTGCTCAAGCTGAGTCTTTTTCTGATAAACTCTCTCAACAGACATCTTCTTTGAAGTGTCATTTTTATTAATGCTTTCTGAGTCTTCCTTTTTTGAAGCATTCATCTGATTATCAAATAATGTCTAAAAAACCAAACCAAACCAACAATCAACCTCATTCAACCTGTCATTCTTGAGATACAAACAAAATCTGACAGAGATTTAAATTACAATCAAAATTTGTCATGTAATTTAAATGTTAAGTTTTCAGATGTATTAAGATAAAGCTATCCCTGCAACAGAGAAAAATCAACCGATTACATGACAGATCCTTAACAAATTGTAGCATATTCAAACTTTAGCAATTTACTAAGCACAATAAACCAAAATAAGGAAACAACAGTACAAAAGGCAGCCATCTCTTCAGGTTAAGTATTTATAACATCCATTTTGTGCATAAGCATTTGAATCCAAACCACTGAATACTGCTCTAAAATGATAACAGCAGTACTACACTTTTACATTATAGTCTGGACAATTCATTCAGCAGGACTTCAGGAACACAGTAATGCCTCTCCTATTGGCTTCTCAATTACTATAATTTACATTCTCTATTGAAGTGATTAAACCTGATACAATCCCAGAACGCTTTATGGTGAAAGGAGAGACACTACTTACAAGAGCATGTAGGGGAATGACAAGGGGAAATGGCTTCAAACTGAAAGAGTAGGTTTAGATGACATATTAGGAGACATTCTTTACTGTGAGGGTGATGAGGCACTGGAACAGGGTGTCCAGAGAAGCTGTGGACACCCCATCCCTGGCTGTGTTCAAGGCCAGGTTGGATGGGGCTTTGAACAACCTGATCTAGTGGAAGGTGTCCCTGCCCATGGCAGAGGGGTTGGAACTAGATGATCTTTAAGGTCTCCTCCAACCCAGATCATTCTATGATTTTATGAAATAGTCTACGGACTATAAAAAGAGAAAATCACATAGGCTAATGTTGGAATTTAAACAGAATTGAAAACTAATATATCTGGATTTTATGAAAAATACCTTTTAGAACAGTTTTATGGTAAACTAACCCACTTTGGGGTGGGGAGGGAGGTAGGATACAGAGATTTGTTGCATTTTTATCAGTTTTTTTCCTGATAAATACCTCCTTGGTTAAATGAAAACCACTTAAAAGAAAAGGTTAAAATTTCAGAACAACCAAATATAGAATAGCCCTATTCTGAGACAGTAAAAGCATAAATACAAAGAGACTAGTAATTTTACAGTATGCATTCCTATCTGTAAACTGAAATGATTTTAATCATCTTTAAAATGCCAATAAATGTAACTTTAACTCACATGATTTATTTGCCTGGCTAGAAGACGTAAGAAATTCTGTCCCCACCCACCCAGTACCTGAAAGAGCCTCCTTCTCTCAGAGGGGGTTTATCAACTCTGAAGCAGGTGTTACATGACCAGTAAAAACCATCACCAGATAAATAATGAGGACAAAACCCACTTGTCACTCAGGTAAATTTTTTCCCTCTCATTCAGCTGTTTCCAGTATGTGTCCATATAAAGTAAATACAGGCTAAACTCTAACCCTCAATTAACCAGTCATCCTGCAAATTTTGTGGCCAAAAGGAAGTGTAATCACTTCTCCTTCAATCTAGCTTTCGTTGCAGCCTCGGATAACACTGAAAGCAAAGGGTAAGAAAGCATATAAATCCATAGGAAAAAGGAGTAAAGGATACTGAACTCACACAAACAACTTCAGCAGAATCAAAAAGGCCAAACACCAACCTATAGCACACAATTCTCCACATATTAATCCCATTTATCTTCTCCAGCTTCTAGTACTCAGGCTTTGATGCCTCTACACCTCCCCCCACCCAGCCCAGCCAGCACAAGAATAAAGCATTTAATTCTATTCATAACAAGGGAAATTACCTTTCTATTCCAGATTTAGAGATCACATTCTTCTAGTTTATTTATGGAAATTCTAGGAAACACACTTCCAGAGACACACTTTGAGACAAGCAGATTGTGTGCACCAGTGATGACAATAACCAACTATTTGGCTATGAGTAAAACTGAACATGCCAAATGAGACTAAAATTCTCTATTGCCTACTCCTGTATCTGACAGCATCTAGAGGAAAAGGGGAAAGAACCCAGGAAACCTCACAAGCTGGCACCAGGATTACACACAGCAGAGTTGGAACCACAATGACTATTCTGGAGTCTGTCTCATTTTCTGCCAAACAGGGAAGTTGCAAATTCACATATGTGATTAGAGGGCTTTGGTAATCCAAGTTAATTTAGCCTTCACAGTTATTTGGTCTTAAACTGTGATAACCCTGTCACCATCACCCTAAAAATATTAGCTATGGATCAACTAAGCAAGCAGAAAAGGAACAGAACATTACAAATAGACATATTAAACTGATACATACATGGAAGAGGAGGAGTGAGAACTGTTACTAAAGAAGCATTACCAATAGTTGCAACTTAATTTTTTTTCATTGAAGTAGTTCCGTGAATGATGTCCAGGCTTCCAAAGAGTTTCACTGTACATGTATATAAGTACTTTTTATTTTATTACCATCTTTGACATCATATTCATAGGAATTATCCTTAGCTCACTTACTGCTCCCACAGCTCTGTTAACACTGTTTTACTATGTGCACTTGTTCTAAAGGGACCAGTGACTAGCAGGAAAATAATGTAATACTTCTCAGATGAAATAAGTGTTGGAAAAAAATGGAAGAGGGAAGATGCAATTCATATGGAAAGCAAAAGAATTCCAGGTGCAAAGACCACCAGAATCTTGCTCAAACAGAACTGTTTCATTTGCTCCCAATTCTTAGGCTTTAAGAAGTTTTTACAGTCAGGGAAGTATGTGAAGGGCACTTACCACATGCCAGCTCTTCAGCTGACGTGTACATCAGTATTGCATTCTTAGGACTCCAAAATCCTTCTACTCATTCAGCATGGGAGGACTGGGGTCTAACCACACATCACAACTCAGCAAACACATGAACACAAAGTAAGAACTCAAATCTTAGCCTAAAAAATTTAGGCTACAATTCTCCTATCTCCAACAGCAAAAATGTTATGGAACAAGTAGAGTAAGAGTCAGAAGATTAGAAGAAGTCCATTTCATTGTGACTGAGTAACTCTAGATCGTGAAAAATTACTACAGAACAGAATTATTGGGAAGACATTCCTACAACACAATGCTAGGAAATACATTTCTGCTTTACAGTGAAAGTCTTACTGACAGCTTGGAGGAGTTTATACTTTCTAATTTATCAGTAATAAATGTAGATTATCAAAACTATCTTCTGTTGAGATGCTACTTTCAAATTGCTGTCACATTGACACACAAAGGATGTCACAACTAAACAGACACAGCTGCCTAAAAAGAGTTAGCCCTGCAGAAGTGTCCCTTCCTGGGGACACATAAGGTTTGCTGTAGCCCAGCATTAGTAAGGGTCTTCTGTTACTGTACTCTCTGGGACACCTATTTATAACACACTCATTGGAACATGATAATGTATGATTTAAGAAGGGAGAAAAAATACACAAAGGATCAGCATAACATTTTCCTTCTGGTCAATGATTTTTTTTTAAAAAAAGAAGAGGAAAAAAGTAGTCTTACAGAACTTTTAATGGTATAGTTTTTATTAAGACATCACAAAGTATGCCCAACTTAAATGTTCACTTCATTGTCATAGAGAAGGACAGACTTTATTAATGATGTATGATTTTATTCATACAATACTCCAAGTATCATACACATTCTGTATGTAAAAAAGCCTCATGTAATAAACATTCAGAATTTATTTAACATGTTACTGAAACACAAGCATAAAAGCAAAATCCCAAAAGTATTCAACTACACAAACAAGTGTTATTATGCAGGTATACAAGGATCAAAAGTCCACAGAACTGCACTTTCCCAGACCAAGCATTTTGGGCCATGCTGTACTCAAAAAAATCAATTCTGAATCTCTGTATCTCCATCTCAAATGGACATTTTTAGAGTCCAAGTGATGCTTAGAACTCATTCCAAAAAAAAAAAAAAAAAAGAAAATCTTCATCACCAAACACAGGATAGAGATCTATGGACACAAACATCCTCCACAGTCTTCCCATTATGTGTTCCTTGATAACTTAAAAAAAACCCCAACAAAATAAAATTTAAGTGTTTTCAACTTCTGAATTCCTACTACTTAAAATACAAATAAATGCAGTAGGAAAGTCCTCCCCCACCTTTTTTTTTTTTTTAAACTGGGCAAGCACTTAACCACAGTGCTGTTTAACTGACAATCCCTGCTGCATATTTTGGAATTGTCTCAAGAATGCCTTTTGTATTCTGTCCTGTATGAAAGATCTTCATATTGTTAAAGCTCCAATAACACTTCTCAAAACAGCACCAGCTGTTGTTTCATGAGAAAACCCCCAAAGAGAATTAACCAAGTGTCACAAAGGGCTTAAGTCTTCTGCTTCACAGTAAGACTGCTTTTTGCTTGTTTGTTTACAGGTTACCCAATGTTCAAGGTCTGCTTTGCGATTTTAATGTTGCCAATGTTTTTTTCTTTTTTTTTTTTTAGACACAGTGTATGACTTTCTCAATGTTCTTGTGACTTTCAAGACTTTACAGACTCTTATTAATCTTGTGGACTTTCTAACCCTCCAGACTGTTGACAAATACCCACATATGGGTAAGCCAGCAAGATGACCATGCTTAAGTAGTTTGAAAGGTACAACCTATTGCACTGTTCATCCTTCTTCAAAGACATGCAGTCATACTTCATACAGTGACCCCTGATGGTGCCAGCTTCCTACATGCTCTTAAACACAGCACAGTGACAACTGGATAGAAAAGCCCCAATTTTCAGGTGACAGCAATTGCTGCACAGGTTACTACATCACAACTACTGTGCATGCCATCATAACCAGGTCTTATCATGGCAACTGCTTTCCCCAGGTTGATTGCAATGTCTGCAGAGCTTCCCTTCCGAAGTTGTTTTTGCCATGAATTTATCTAGTACTGTGTGAAAGCTGCAGTCACTCTTTCCTTTGGTGATCTCCGGAGTCAGAACCCAAGTGGCCACTGATAGACAACAGTTTGGCAAAAAGGCTTTTACTGTCCACCTTCAACCCACAAACTCACATATTTTGCTTCCGCATCTTCTTTCTTCACATTTCACCTTTTTTTTTTCACGTTGTGTTCTCACCCATTGACATTTCTGTGTGTAACAAGGCATGTGTGACATCCATATTAAGTCAGAGATTTTTATTGCCTTTCTGTAATGAAAACGGGGTCATGTCATCTTCCTCTGCATTTTGAACCACCATGCTGAGTTTGGTTACTTAGGCTGCAAACAGCTGTACTTAATACAGCTAAATCTTAATACACACTTGATCTGGAGAGTTTGGCAGCACCAGAGAAAATCTATTCCTATCTAAATGCACAAAAACATGTAAAGCTACAACAAAGAAGGCAGGTTTCATCATCAGTTTCAATCTTGCCATAGCTGGAATATATATCCTTGGTCTGACTCCTTCAGTGAAAGTTTTACTTAAGTAGATGAATTCCACACCACAGCAAGTCAAAAAACCTGAAGAGTGTTAATATTAATGTTAATGTTTCTCCCCACTTACACAAACCTAATTTCGTATTGGCCACTGTCATCTTCTCCTCCACTGCAAAATATCTCCATACAACAACACTAACAAACCATTTTTCTTTAGTCTGCCCATTCTTTCTTAACCCTATTAGGTGGCAAGAAATGAGCTCATTTTCTTCATTGGCAGACAAGCATAAATGAGCCTAGGAGAGAATATGTAGGTGAACAAGAAGTTTCCTTCCCTTTGGCTTTGTCTTTTCTGCCTTAACCTCATAAAACTACTCCATATAATGAATACTCCTGATACACACTCCTGAACAGGCAAATGCAGCCCTGGGACATAACAATTTAGAAAAGTACATGCCATGTGCCCTACATTTCCTTAAATAAAGTGTAGGATAAGCACATTTAGTGGGACAAGACAGTAAATTTTGAGTTTAATTAAGCTGTAAAACCTTGGGAGAGAGGTTAATTAAGTAATGAAATCCAGGGATTACAGTTCAAAACAAAACTATCTCTTCTGAAGGAGATATGCTATACCTTAAAAAAAAAGACCTGTATAGGTGCAATATGATAATTACTAGGGAATTCTACAGATAACATGCACTTGACTGTAGGGTATCATATATTGGATCATAATGGCCTCTTCTTGCCCTAGAAAAATACACAATGAATAAAATTTTACCTAAACATTTTGCAATCTTCCCAAAGAAAACTCTGGCTGAGAATACCTCCCACCATGAAAACAAAACTAGAGGGAGTTTGAAAATAAACCACTCTCCTGCTGTGTTTAACAAATGGTTGGGCTCTCCTGCCAAGATGAAAACACACAAAAGTAACAGTTCCCTCTTACCACAGCAAATTTCCATAGACTGCTGCATACCACTAGTGACATGAACTAAATCTCTCTATCACATCCTTCCCAAAGCTGATCATGGAAAGGAGTTCCTGGCAAATTCACCCAGAACCAGTGAGACTAACACATTTGTTCATTTTAAATTCCTACTTTTTTTTTTTTTTTTTTAATCTGCTGATTCTGACACTTCACTCTGGACTCTGAAAGCATCATGTTACATAGAGCTTAGCAATGATGTGGTTATGGAATAGCTTCAGAATGGTCAGATTTCCCTACTATAGAAAACCAACAGTTACTTGCTGCCAAAAAGGAAAAATTCCTTCTTTCTTCCCTCCTCCATTCCTTATAGTGGAATCAAGTCCACCTCACAACAATCTGGTACAGAGACCAAACACAGCTTTTCCCTATTTTTCATTAACCAGAAGCAATCAGCTGTCCACTGGCTCACTTTTCTGAAAAAGCCTGCTAGAGAATCAGACAAGTTAGTGGTGCAAGGAAAGGAGCAGAAACATACAGCTAGGAGGATATGGTTAAAAAAAATCCCACACTTTTCAACAGGTATTGCTAGATTGCTTAGCTGCACTAATGAAATGACACTCTTGGAACTGCAGAGCTTTATCTTCCTAGTAAATACCTAAACAACATAAAAGTAGCATCATTTTTATTTTAGGATTATTAATACACAACATAGAGGCACACCAGATTTAAATGAAAATTTACAGATTTGCTTTCTCCATTCTTTTTGAAGAGTAACAGCTTTGTGCAAATATGTCTGCTCACTGTAATTACTTCTGACCAGAAAATTATGTATATTGTTCTAAATATGAATTCACTTGCACTTATATTAAGTTCATACAGCAATAGTTATGCTTTAATTGGCATAGGCTTGTACACAATCAGCAATACATTCAGATCCTGATCTTTACTATGTTCTTTAAAAGCAGGCGTCTAACATCTGCCCTTTCATGGTGACAACTAAATTGAATTTTATTGATAAATTTTTCTGTTGCTCTGAAGTTTTTTAGTTGTCTATCCACTGACAAGTTCTATTCCAATACTATCTTTTTTACTGCTCACACAGTATCAAAAAGTACATCCATGGATGATCTGGTAACAGATTCATCTTCTAAGAATCTCTTATTTCCAGATAATATTCAGAGACAAACAAGGGGAAGAAGTACTCTAACAGAATAAGGAATTTATTAATGTTAAACTTTAAGACATCTTAGGACTGTTTTCTTACAGATTCTGACAGCAGTGGTCTTTGGAACCATTGGCTGAAACCGTTTGATGACAGAATGACCAAATCTGTTTGGTCCACTGTTTCACCAGCCAACTCACACACAAGCCCTCCACTAGCCAAGAAATCAAAACGTTAGAGGTTCTGACAGCTGAACTTCAGGTTATCAGTGTCTGGCTGCACCTCTTTATAACTCAGTGTTTCCCACATCCTTGACCTTTTTTAAATACTTTACTGCATCACCAGTTTGAGCACTGTGGAAGTATTCCAGACTCTGAGCACATTTCCATTTCCCAGTTGCAAGGATTACTTGCCACAACCTGACAGATTCCTGTTTCTGAAAAACAAAATCTTTGAAGCCCATACAGGCTGTATGTCAAGTATCACATCCCTAGAACAGCACTGGGATATATCCTCCCAGATGCTCTGGGTTCTATGACCAGCTTGAATCCATATCCTACTGGAAGGTATTTTTTCTCTGCTGACTTATCTTCATTATTAACAAAAAAACTTTAGAAAAAACTTCAGGCAGGACTAAAGCAACTTTCAAGGTGTTCAAGCTGCAAGACAGCGCATAGAGAGAACAAATCCAGCAGGGTAGTTTTTGAGCTCACGTTAGCTGGCACACATGAAGATTTTATCCCACACAGCACCCCAAACCCAGACTTTTCTGGTTCAGGACTACCAGTCACACTACATCAGTAACAGAGGAGAGCCCAAATATCATTCAGAGATTACTTATCCAATTGCACTCTTCAGTGGGAAGCAATCCTCTGCTGAACAAGAGAAGCAAATTCTTAAGCTCTCATGAATGTATCAGCTATAAGTATATTAGGATTTATTTATAATAACACAGCTCTAAGTTATTTGCCTGTCTACCTTGCACTGAAATACTATATCACCTTCACTGTGATACATGGGGCTTTCATACCTTAGTACACGTGGTGCCCTAAGAAGGAATGCAATATGATCAGTAGAAACGATTAGAAGTCTTCTCCCTGGAACCTTTAACAGAACAGCAGTAGCAACATATTCACTTAACACAAAACACTACGCAAATTAAAATTAATGAGCTTTTTTCCTTTAAAGAAACTGTCCCGAATATTGAACAAGCTCTGTACATTCACACCACAGTTTGCTCCACTCTAAAATCTATTTTTTTATAATTAGAAGTACCTAGGGTAACACAGCCACATTTTCTGGTATTCTCTAGTTTCCAAAACTATTTTTTTCTGCCATATTAAAATAAATATGAATCCAGTGTTCCTTACAAAAAAGTAGTTTGAGTTTAACTGCTCAGCTCCTACTATGCAACATCTACTCCTCCTCTGGAGACTTTACAAGTCTTGAAATGTTTTAGAAGCCTCATAAATATACTACACTTTCTAGTCTCAATTCTGTAGTAAACTCCATGAGAGGAACAGAGGGTTGGTGTTCCAGACATTTACAGCAATTCAGAAGGAGGAAAACAGAGGCATCAATGAGTCAATAAAGCCTTAATACTGTTCCAAATCTCCCCTCTCTTCCTCAGGCACTCATCCTCCCACAACAACATTCCTACAGAAGTCATTAGGAAAAGTCTTTCAGGATTGTTCACTAAAAGTGCTGACAATCTTGAAGATCATCAAAACTCTACCCTTTAATTTGCAATTTAAGAATTGTGTCTTGGCAGGCAGAAGAATCCACCTCTCCATAAAAGGTACCATATAAAAGACTCATAAAACAGCTTCAAATATATTTTGAGATTAATTTTTAAATTGTTTTGCATTTTCATCACCTTTCTGTTACCTGACATGTATGTTTGTCACTCAGCTGGCAAAGAAGAAAGTCTACATGGCATATTCTGAAAGATTTAACTAGTATCAGGAAGCGCAGGTCAACATGATACAACTTGAGGTTTGTTTTCTCTCAAGCATCTGGACCACCTCCCTTCCCTTCTCCACTAGCAAACAAGTATGGAACTTCTTCCTCCACCCCCAGCCAATTTCTCGCATGCTTTTATAGTCTCCTATTTGTGGTTTTAAGAAAAATCCTCTTCTCGGTCTACCTAATAACAAAATAGAATAACTGCCTCACTTCCTGCTACGGCTCTCCTCCAAGCAACTTGCCTCCATTTTAATCCAAGATTGTGAAATGACACCTCAAAGCTTTCATGACGATGCTGTAATACAAGAGTGGTGGAAAACACTAAGTTAGGATCACTAAACAGAGTATGACAAAAAACACTACCTCAGCCAACAAAAAGCTCTGTGCTGACGCATGGAGTAACAGCCTGAATGACTTCAGGTAGCAGAACTCACATCAGCTGGACTGAGACAATGTTATTTTTCCCCAGACAACTTGCCACTCCTGTACCTTTATATCATGACACACAACTACCAAGGGAATAAATACAGGACTGAAATGCTCACACACTACTTCACTATCTTCCCTAAAAACTCCAGATGGCCCAGAGCTACCAGGCATTATACAGCTGGAAATATCTCCAGTGAAGCTCACACTACCCATTTCTTATCAGTAAAGATGCTCTGCTTAGGGGATGACCCCAGAATTCTAACTGCTCTTACGGAAACATTACATATCAAGTTGTCTGGTTGTAAGAGCATTTTTTTTTTTTTACTATTTTTTTCCTCTGCTTTATCTCAGCTTCTTTTGATTTATAGGAAAATAACTTCTCAACATTATCTCATGGGTACTGTATTTTGTCATGACAAGAAAATATTTTGCTCTCTCCTTAAAGATTCCTTCACAGACTGAGAAAGCTAGTGTGAGTTTTTGGCACCTCACTAAGGTAGACATTTGCCCAGTTTTTCATACACTTTTTCTTTGCACAACTTTCCGATGTCTTAAAGAAGGAACAGGAAGCTCAAGACTAACCAGGCTCACTAAATCACTAAAAAAGAGCAAAAATAAATCAGCACCTCTTCAAGATACGTGGTGTCCACAAAAGGCAGACTGTTTAATATCTCAACTCCAATTCTACTTCACAAATCAGGAAAAAAAACCATAGTAGATTAAGCATTTTAATCCTCTTTTACATGTCTCTTTTTTTTTTTTTTTTCCCTTTAAGGTAGCTTTTAAAATTATGTCCAAAGGAAAATATAGATCTGATGTTTAGGTCTGAACCTTTCAGACATGTTCTAGCTCAGGCAGATTTTACACTAACTTTGCTAACACCCTTTTTTCTTACTTGCTGAAAAGACCCACTAAAATTGCTAGACGTGGATAGTGTAACAAATACACAGATTTATCACCTTCACAAAATAAAAAAAAAATAGAAGTAATACTTTACTTTCAGTGGCAAACTGTATTTCTATGTAAATTGGAATTGCGTTAAGACACAGACAGGATATTAAAATAGCTTTATTACATGGAACTAGATGAGCTGATATCATATCAAGTTAACAACGCACTTCAAAACACAACTTAAAAGGACTTAGTTCATAAGAGTAAAAGCATTTACAATCACACTGAAATTTTAAAAATAGCAGATCTGATGCTCACTTGTCAAGGGGGGAAGGAATATTTCCCTGCTTTTCACACCAAACTTTTGAGTACTCATTACTGAAACACCTGAAGAAAATGGCTAGGAAACTCTTTTGAATAAAAATTACTAAGAGCTGGTTTATCACTTCAAGTATCAGGAACAGTTTTCTTCTATATTTGCAACACAAATACTTGGTGTTTGATCTTGACACCTTGTTTTTATTGCTAGAACTTAAAATATGCTTCAAATCTTAGTATTTATTCTCAAAGTTATGTAATAATATTTTATATGCCTTAACTTAGTATTTACTTTAAATCTGAAATACTAGCCTGAAAATACATTTTTCCAAAAATATATAGGTTCCAATACAAGTACTTGAGAAGACACCACTATGTTTCCAAGCACACAATTTTCAAAACAGGCTTCTTCACACACTTATACACATTTAGAGCTGTGTCTTTTTTGCTCAATTTGCTTTTTAAAACTTTCAAAGCACCTATTTAATGCCGAATAATATTTTCACTGTGGGTGGCTTGCAAGAGATTTACTGTTTCAAATGAGGAAAATGAAGTTTTCTTAGACAGTTTTCATTCTTAAGTTTTCTCTATATAATCTGTTATATATATATATATATATATAAAAAACTCACTCCCAGGGATGAAATTGCTCACATCCATCAGGTATGAATCACCTGTGCTGCTTTTCATTACTTGAAATATAAACATGCGTTTGCAGACTGCCTTTGCACATAGACACACAAGACAGTTTAGATGCAAGGTAAAAGCCTACTTCTGGAAAAACAAAGTCAATGAAAATGAAATACTAAATTTAATCAGTAATTTTTTTCAGACCTAAGCTGTCTATTTTAGACCACTTACATGTTCTTTTATTTGGAAAGGTTATTTTATCTGTTCAAATAAAGTAATTCGTTACTTACTCTTTAATACAGCACAGGCATCTTAGAAATTAAATGTACACACACACACAGAAATCTACATGGGTCGAACATTAACAGAGAACACGCGCTTGAACATACACCTTTCCCCACCAAACACCTAAAGTAATTGCCCACAAACCTTTCAAAATCAATTCCCCTCCCAAACCCCGAGATATATATTCCTGCCTAGACTTGGTTATAATTTAGCTGCCCACTCCTATGCATTCATCTCTCTTTCACCTATGCTAGAACGAGGTTTCCCCCCAGCTCAGAATACAGAGGGTGCAGATGCACGTACTGAGCTGTGGGACTGGCTCAGCTGCCGTCAAAGACGTAGCCCCGATCCTGTTCCAGCACCAAGCCTCCACTTGATATCACCTCTATCTCTTCTTTGATCCTGCATTATTCAGCATTCTGAAAAGGAGAAGACTGGACAACAAAAGTATTTAATGAATGGTGGTGTGGAGGGTAGAGGATAAGAAGCAACCACTCTTTTTTTGGCAGGCAAACCAAAACATCTGAGGAATCCCTCTTCAGAACTATTGTGTCTGACTCACCCATCTGAGCCACAAGCATTTCTCTCTGGTGCTAGAATATCCAGGAGACTCATGACATCTCTTTTCAGCACTGCTCCCTTAAGGGCAGCAGAATCAGAAATACAACAAGACCAGAAGGGAATGCTGCTTCCCTCAACTGTTGGGTATAACTATATAGCTCAAAGCCTACAAAACACATTCTGTTTAGTAAAAGTAAATATTAATATATATGGGCAAGTATTTCAGGTCTGACCTTCCTTTCATTGTATAACTGTGAAAAAAGGAGGGGGAGGGAGGGGAAGAACACACCGAACAAAAAACCTCCCAGTCCTCTGGTCACCATAATAGCGACAGACAGACACTCATCTAAAGCAAGAGAAGAGCACTGGAACAAGGCTTGGCAACAGCACAAGACCTTTCCCCCACCCCCCTCCTGCTCCGTAGACACCACAGCGTAGCAGAGGAAAGATAAACTAACAGTGCATGTAACAACTGTTACATATGTGACAACTGTGTCCCAGCCCGGCTTCAGGCAGCGGAGAAACAGAAGGCCTGATCCAGATAAAGAAATGGAAAGAACAGAAAGCTAACTCTGAGCTTTAACATGGGCCCGGAGAGGCAACTAAAGAGGTCTAAAGGATTCGGGAGTAGGAACTTCATCCACTTACTCTTTCTTTGTAATGAAAAGCATAGTAATAAACAGCAATAAAAAGGATAAAGGACTATCTACCCTTGCTTCACCTCCAGGACAGTATGCTTATTTCTAAAACCAGAAGATTTGATTAGAATTTGGTCATATTAATGAACCATATCTGCCAACTGTTTGTCGTTCAGGCAGGACAATACCCTGATACCCTATAGATATGGACCTGTGATAGAGCAGTGACACAGTGCAACTCTTGGGCACGCTGTCATATCCCAACACTCTCCCTCCAAGCACTATACTGGCAGAAGAAGGGAATTCCTGTGTTGCCCCCATCCAAAAGCCCCTGCTCCCAAATCAGACGAATGGTCAAAAAGCTCAGTGTAACAGTGATGGGCAGATCCCTGGGGCAGGAGAGATCCAATTCAGATTTCAGATGCATAAAGCCTACCCATAAAGTTAGAAACCACCCAGTGCAGGAACCATAACCAGTGAATTATGGCACATCAGTAGAAGTTATTGGACATTTTTCAAGAGGGAGACTTGTTTTAATCCTCTTTAATTAAAAGCCAAATGAAACTGAAAGTCATCCCTTTATTACTGTTAAAACTATTTGATTTCAAATGAAACAATAAAAGAAAGACAAGGCTGGTTCTTTTCACTTACCAATATACACATCTACTGTATTTATTCAAACAAGTATAACCCAAATATATGCAATATTTCCATCTGTTAATAACATACCTTATTTCCTTTCTGCTCCATCCAAGGAGCAGATATTAACGATATTTTTTTAAAAGAGAAGTCACAGGAACACTCAGCACATATTCACTTTAAGCTAGCATTTCCTAGAGCTGAAACATGTCCCTTTTACCAAGGACAGGAAAATGGAAGTGGTGTTCAAAGCTCTGAATTATTATCAGTAGTCTCAGCTTCCATTTATCAGGTTCATGTAGCTCTTAGGGTCAAGAAGAAACTCTTGAAAACACTGACAGAAGTAAGTGATTAAACGTTGCTTGTTTGAAATACTCAGTTTTGTGAGCATTACCATTGTATCAGAACCAATGCACTTCAGAGCATTACTTGCAATGGCTTTACCTTCACTATAAAAGGCATATTTATAAAAAAAGATTAAGTGCTATTACTGTACCATTACAATTCATGTTCTGTAGTTCCTAAACACAGAGGCTGAAGAATTATTTCTTTTGTTCAAAGTAAGTTTTTCTAGCATTAGAAAATGCCATTACATTTCACCAATGAAAACTCTTCTAGTTACAAATCCATGCTTTTATAACTAACTCTTAATACAACTTAGCACTTTTGTGAGTGACACTTGGAGATCACCCACCGAAAGTAATTTATATCACTCTGTTGGTCAAAACTCCACCTTCTACCAACTACTAGAGTGCAGAGCTGCAAGTTGGTTTCAGAAAATCATCAACGAGACCAAGAAAAAAAAAAGCTATTAAAAAACCAAATAAGTACATTTTATAAATCAGAGGTTATCTTGGTTTATCTTCAGTTAAATAATGCTAAATCATTTTCCCAGTAAATATTTTCAGTTTTTATACTCTCATGCGTCCCCAACACTGGTAATTGTGCCTGCTTACCAGCTAACTAGTTATATTTCTTCAAGTTCTGTTACAGCTGAAAATGCAGAGGACTTGCTGTTTGTGTCCATAAACATTTAATTCCTTTTGCCTTTAAAAGTAAAAGTAGGTTATCACCTGATGCTTGTATGATGTCTCGTTATGGAATTCACTCTAGGGTAAATTCTCTATCGTAGGAAGTACCTTTCCTTTTTCACAACTGCATGTAATTCTTTCCTACTACAAGCGTGCTCTTTGAATCACACCCAAAGCTGAAGTTACACACACAGCTATTCACTAAAATGGGAGCAACTAGGTTATGTACACAGGATCTGCTAGTTTGGAACATAAATTAACATCCCACCAAGTTTTAAATGTTTCCTCATCTTTAGGGCCAGACTTTCTTCTGTTACCCTTCAATTGTTTAACTCGTGGTCTTATTAAGAAACCACAAACTACAGAGACTACATTACTCAGACAGAGAAGCATTCTAGTGGTTTCAACACACTAGCAAGAACTCTAAAGAAATCAAGGTGGTTTCAAAACGACCTACAACCAAACTGCAAGTGGTTGCATATCCAGCAGATATATGGCAAGCAGATTAAAGCCAGACAGCTGAAACTATTCTCTCCCTACTTCTGTACCTCTCACCCTCAAGGACAGCATACGATCATCCACAAATAAACCATCACCTAAACCAACATATTTTTCAGCCTGGCACACTGGCCATGGCCCCATCCACTTCAGTATTACAACAATACTGTTCTTTTGTATGCCAGTGTTCTACAGCTGGCATGGAACAGGTCTGGCTTTAGGAGCTGGCTCAGAAATCTTTTTAAATCTTTTAAAATGCACATGAGAGAAAGAAAGAATATCCCACTGTTTTCTGAAAAAATAAATGAACACAATTTTAACTAAAATCTGATTACTTCCCTACAACTACTCTGAACTGACAAAAACACTTTTAACTTTTACTGCTTTTAGAGAATGAAAAGTTTGATCATTTCCAGTTGTAGGAATCTGTTGACTCACCGTAATTTCAACCCCATTACATTTAAGAACATGTTTCATTAAAAATGCCTATTCAGTAATTTTCACACTTCATTCTGCAGTTTTCTGTATGAGCTGTAAAACTTTCAATTACTTGGTCGAACCTAGATGGTAAAAATCTTAATTCTGAAGAGCCATCCAAAGACCACAGTTGATAAAGATCACAAAGTATTGCAGAAAGAAATGAGAGTAATTTTAGCTTTTCAACTTAGGGCTGTTCCCATGTCTAAACTGTCTAATTTCAAGTGGCACACCCAGAAACTTGCACATTTTTTTATATACCTTTCCATGCTGCCACCTTCATAAAATTAAAGAGAATTACCGGCATAAAATGCAGTAATTAGAGCCATGGAAATAGTCCACCATCAGAGCACACAGGATTTGTTCACTCCAATAGTACTTCTTTACAGCTCCAAGATGTAGAAGGACACAAGAATGAGTTTACTGTTAGCCTCTTTAGCAAGACTTGTTAGAAGTTCCTACCTCTGTGATGCACATGTATTTGATTAAAGATACTTCACCGCCTATCAATATAATGTCTTCTGCTTAAACATTAAAGAAGTTACCCCTCTATGCTGAACAAGAGAAAGGCAGGGGAGTTACTGATTGGTTGAACCAGACCCCTTCAGGTCACCTTTGCTCCTCCTTCCTCTCAGGTCTCACCAAAACCTGAGAGCATCCACTGTTACTACAGATGGGGAGAGCACCTCTGCACTGGGAGACAGGGCTTGAACTCATAAAGGACTATAAGGAGGCTCAAAAGAATTCACCAGTTCTGGAGTCAGTTATAACCAGCACCTTCTCTAATCTTAGTACTTCCAACCAATCCACGAAAGGCAGTAAAACACCCCCTCTTAGGTCTGCTAGAGCTACAACTTCTGGAAGATGATGAAGTTGAATGCCAAGATGGAAGAGCAAGCACACAGCTCCTGCTCCCTGTCTCTGAAATTTGGGAACTTCAGGTGTTGTCCTCTCACACAGCTAGAAAAGAAAATGGGATCAACACAGAGCCCCTCTGCTAGCCCGCAAAGGCTTTGCTCTAGGAACAAGACGCAACACCTGCAACTCTGGCGGGACAGACAGACCACATCTCGCTGTGGAGGACAGCGACTTCAAGACAGCCCTGATGATCCACCCGCTCCTCCCAGGGCGGGAGGCTCCTTCCCACCTGTTTGCTCACAGACTGACCTCTTCCCTACGGCTCCCAGCACCCCGAGGAGACCCCCCCATGGGTAAAAGCTCCCCTCCTGTAACACCAATTCCAAACCCAGGCTTTCTCCTCCTACCCCGGAGCCCTCCACCGAGCGGCGGCTCCACAGCGCTTCCCTCTCCACGCCAGCCCTCAGCTTCTTCCCTCCTTTCAAAGCCAACCCGCGCTCTTTCCACACACGGAAGGGACGCAAAGAGAAATAATAATAAAACACGAGCAGCAAACCCCACGAACAACAAAACGCAGCCCCACAACTTACCACCCAAGTCAGTCCGCCGCTGCCGCCGCCGCCTCCTCCTCCTCCTCCAGACTTTGCCATTTTCTGCCCGTCTCTCCTCAGCCGAGGCGAGGGCGCTCGGAGGCGGCCGGGAGAGCCGGCACCGACACCGCGCCTGGGGCCGCTCCGCGCCCGCCCTTCGCGCCTCTCCCGCCCTCACCGGCGCCCCGGCACCGAGGAAGGGCGGCCGAGGGGCCCGCACAAAGCGCCCCTTCCGCCGGGGGGGAGGCAGCGAGAGGGCGGGCGGGCCCGGCCGGGCCTGCGGTTCTCGCTAGTTTAAAGGGACGACGGGCCGGTCCCTCCGCCTTGCGGCGGCAGCGGCGGCAACAACAGCCACCGCTATCGCCGCCGTAGCGCTGCTGCCTCCCGCCCTCCTCCTCACCCCTGGGCCGTCCCCCCCCGCAGCCACAAAGGCCCGGAAAACAGATTAATAATAAAAAAATCTCCCCCTCCCTCCCTCCCTCCTCCCTCGTCCCCTCCCTCCCTCGTTCACTCCCTCCCTCCCTTCCCGCCCCGCGCGCGCGCGCGCGTTCCCGCGCAGACCCCCCCTCCCCGTGCCCCCCGCACACACGCACACCCGGAGCTGGCCCGGCCCCCTCCTTCTTCCCCTCCTCTTTCCACCCTGCGTCCCGGTGCCCGGTGTCGCTCCCCCGTCGTCGCCTCCTCCCCGCACAGCCCCCAAACCGCTGCAGCCGCCGGGGCGCCGCGCACAGACAATAAATAACCGCGCCGGCCCCGTTCCGCGTCCGCGCTGCGGCCGCTTCTCCCCACGCAGCCGGCCCGGGCCTCTTCTCCCCCCGCGCCTTGTGCCCGCCAATCACGGGCAGGCGCGCCAATCGCGCGCTGGAGGCGGGAAGGCAGCGCGCGGCGCCGGCCAATCAGAGAAGCCAGAAGGAGAGGGCGCGTGTGACGTCACTGTGGGTGGCAACAAGCCGCAAACGGCCCGCACGGGGGCGCTGCGGCGCGCGCGAGGGGCGGCGCGAGGGGAGGTGGAGCGGTTGGATCGGGATCGGGATGGGGATCGGGGCGAAGCAGCGCCCACCTGCCGGGCCAGCTACGGGCTGCCTCAGCCCACCTCAGATGGTGGGAAAGCAGAGGCCTCGCTTCCACGTGACCACACAGGGAAATTGGTGGGGAGACTGGAAGGGCACGGCTGTCCCGTTTTCCTGGTGTTCCAGGTGGATGATGCTGCGATGCGCGGGCGGAGAAGAGGTGATGCGAGAGGTGGGACAGGTGTTCGGGGGTGCGGCGGGCAGCTGCCCCCTCTCCGCCAGTCCCGTAACTGATCCCTGCCATCGCCACCTCTGCGACCTGCGGCGGTACCAGCAGGGTGGCAGTCCCGGTGCTCCAGGCAGGAGTGTTTACAGCCCACTGCCCTCTTCTGAGCCCTGGGGATTGCCCCAGGAGTTAACTCGGACAGCTCACAGATCTTTTAACCTACACTTGAGCATCACCATGCAAGGCCACAGAGCACAGCACCCTGTTTTGTACACAGTGCACAACCCTGTTCTAAAATATCTGCCCTTTTGAAAAAAATGCTGTGGTGTAACTTAGCATCTGTGTCCTAGACCTAAATGATATGTACAAAACCCAAAATTCATGTCATTTTAGGTACGAGCATGAAAAATATGTACAGTTTTAGATACTTTCCAAAAGTGTGTATATATATATATATGACCATAAATATTATAATCAGATTTTTTAATAAGCTTAGAAAAATGCTTCACCACATGCAGCTTCTCAATTAGTAATTTTCATTCTGCTGTGTGAAATGCAAAGGACCTACCTAGTCCAGCCTGTTCCACTACTTGAATTATTATGAATGTAAAGTCTCAAAAGGAGGGATTAGTAGGAGCACTGCATCTAAGCTAGTAAACAAATTGGTATCCAAAGAGAATCATTTGAAAGGAGCAATAATTTAAAGATTTTTCCTTTTGCAAAATGCTTTTGCTAAGGAGTAAAGGGATTGGAAATGGAACAGCCACTTTTGAGGAGTCAGTTGTAATGTTCAATTATGCCTCAAGGGAAGGATCAGAAGAATTTCTAGTAAATATTGCTTATTTAGCATAATTTTACTCTGCCAGTTTCTAAGGAACCTATTAAACTAAGTGCTGCACAGGGATTATGGAAAATAATGGCATCTGCCTAGAAGGGACAGTAAGTTATCTGTTCCAGCCTAGTTTTATTGCAGCTGCATGTACCTCTGAGCTGCAGGCTGTGTTTTCTTCTACTTTGGGCAAGATAAAGAGCAGTTCATGCAGAACCAGAAGGTAACACTTGCAGGGGTATGCCAAGTGCTTCAGAATTTTGGGCTTGCTGATTAGAACCATGTTGATTTTTCTTTTTCTTTTTCAAACTCTCAAATTTATATGTAAGATCCGTTAAAATGAATCATGTACAGTGAACTGCCACAATGAATATTGTGAGAATCAGAGAAAACAGAAGGAGTGCATCTGTTCAAAGCTTTTTGCACTGGTAGAGGACCATTACTGTATTCAGACAGTAAGTCTGAAACAGAGCAAGTCCCAAACATTAGTGTACCACATTCTCATTAGCTCCAGCTGTTTAGTAAATAGGCTGTTCTTAGTGTGGGAAGTGTGCCTTTTGTAACATGAGCCAAGTAGAAGATAGCCATCTCACTTGAAGGCAGCCAATTCCATATATATTAGAGAGAGACAGAGGGAGTTTCTTCTTGGCAGTTACTGATCTTTGAACGTGCATGGTCAGACATGTTCAGTCTGTGTCATGCTGGAGCAGATTTATGAGGAAATGCTGACATTCCCCCAAGCATTTTCTTTAGTCTTTGAAATTACTTTTTCCAAGTTGGTTTTTATCTAATTCTCATCCTATACTACACTAGCTGCACAGCATGTTACTGGCTTATTGTTGATGCTGGTTTTATCCTTAATACTTATATGTGTATGCTGAGTGGTTCCATTCCTAGTCATGTAGGATTGTGGGACAAAGTTCTCATGAGATTACAAGCAGCTGCTTCTGTGGACTGCAGAGGTGATGCAGTGAAATGGGATTGCTCATCACATTTTAAGTGATCCCTGTTAAAACAGAAGTAGATTTGAGCGTGAATCAAATTCAAGTGCCATAACATTTTGATAGGAGTGGAAATACTTTACTGGATGCAACCTGCCCAAATTACGCAATACCAGTTTATGTCAAATACTTCACACTTACTGTGTGACATTTTAAATTAATAATCCCCTTGAGATAGTACACGCAAAGTCCTGTTTCAATTCATTGGAGATTTACTTGTCCTCATAGTTGGAGACCATAACATAAATAGAAGTACCCTACAGACCTTCAAAATAATAATCTACTCAAACCAGTTTCACTACTGCTTTTAGTAAGCAAGATATTTATTGTAATACTACTTTGTGTTCAATCATTTTAGCAGTAAGACAGCTGTATGTATGATCTCTTAGTATTTCTGTACTTGGTATGCACAAACTTCCCATCTTTTCTAAGTTATTTGCTGCTTCTAGTTTACTTGCTATCTAATAAAACCTTTTCTTTCCCTGTAGCTTTTCTGGACTCAGCCTAAAACATGACTATTTGTGAAACTATGTGCATTTATCTACTCTGTGAACATACTTGCATATAACCACTTATTTAAATGACCGATCACAGCTCTCACTTTTCCGTAAACTACAAAGGAAAAAGTGTAATCTTGTGCTAAAATATTTATGAAGCTAAGTTGATGCCCATTACATTATACATTCCACATTGTATGTAGTTCTAATAAGGTATAAACAAACATTGCATATTTTAATATTAAATATTTACACTCGCAATAAAGTAATTTCCATATTCTACTGCATTTTTAAATTTCATTATAATTAATTAACATAATTTTGAAATAATTGATCAAATTATTGAGTAGGGTTGTGGCAGTACAATATGAGAGTGACCAACATACTTGTACTCCATTGCTTGTGAATGAGTTTCAGGCCATGGTTCCAAAGTATTGAAGAAAAGTCTATCCATGGCTGGATCACCTAACGATATAAATTTAGCCAGGTCATGTGTATTTACACAGTTGTATCTCAAACACCTTTGTTGAATTAGCAAGAGGCCACACTAGTGGTTTTCTGTGGGTGTGCACTCTCAATGCACTGCCTGACACTCTTAGCTGAACCGTGCCCTGGACTTATATGCCTGATGTATCCATGGCACATTTGCCAGTAGCTATTCCTGGGGCCAGACTGTTCCACAACCAGTCTCTTGAAAAACACTAGGTCATTTCCATCTTAATCCTCCAGGAACAACATACCACTTTGTGACAGTTTGATAGAGGGTTTGGACAGCTTAAACCCTGTTTACCCTCCAATTCCTCCACAGTGACTAACCTGTTAAGTGCTGTGCTGTTGCCAGAGGTGTGGAAAACCTAAGTGGGGCAAGCTGTGAATGCTACTTCCAGGTTGTTGCTGGGGAAGAGGTCCAGCAGAGTCCTCACAGTTAGCTACAGGGACCCCTGGGCTCTGTCATGGACTGCCCATCTCATGGCTGGGACTGCTGCACTGGCCCATCTGACTTCTTCCTGGATCACACCACTCCCTGCTGCAGAAGAGGCAGGTTGTGTTAGAGACCATCACACTGACTTGCTTGGCCCCTAGCCTGAACTGCTCGGTCTCATACAGAATAGGGAAGTTGTGTCACTCGTAAAGTTTAAATATTTATCTGTGACGAGAAGTGCATTAGTATCCAAGCCCACCCAGGCTCCTTACTGTCAGCTCAGTCTTAAACTGCAACACATTTTCACTGAACAGCATAAACAAAGTTATTGCTAAGGCAGATCCTGGTCATAGAAATTAAAAATATTTGTACTGAAATTCCTTGTATAGGAGAAAGCTCCTTTGTGCAGTGACCACATACAGCAAGAGAAGTTGCATGCAGAGATGAAGCAGAGGAGGCTGAGCTGGCCATACTGGGAGGAATTCTCAACATTAATAGAATTAGTATCCATGCTATTAACATCTGAGTCTTTTCTTAGAAGAGTTCGTGGCAGTTGGAAAAGCTGCAAACACCTGAAGGGACAAAGACAATGGAAAGAAACACAGAATGGAGAAAGTGACGTATTTTGAGGTCTGTGCTGAACATACATGAGATAGCAGTGGCCATCTCAGCAGTTATACTGAGCTGAGAGGCAGATTGCTGTGATTTGGCGACTGGGAATCACCAACTGCATTATGGCATTGTTCATCAGCGTGGAGAATGCAAACAGCCAGCAAGGTTTGGGCATGCCATGCCATTCAGAAAGGCACTCCCCTGAGCTCAGGGGGATGAATATTGCAAAGCATGCTAGGTTTTCCTAGAGTAGCTTTTCTGATGTTAGCCACGTATCTCTTTCTTACTGTCCTTCTACCCCAGCCCCTCTGAAAAGGAGCTCTCTCTTTCCAAAGAATTTGGAATTTCTTTTTGACTAAAACATGAAGTTTTGTTCCTAGTAGTTCACCCAAGACTGTTTGGGCAAGAAAATGTGAGCAGCAATTCATTTTTACCCAGGAAGACTCTCCTTGTTCATTGAAGGTCCCTACTACCAGTGTGTTTCTGCAGTCTTCCAGATAGAAATCCATGATAGATTCAGAGTATCAAGACTGCTTCCTAATACCAAAAGGTCATGTCTACTCATTCCTGGAATGACAGGAAGGTGAAGGAGCTGTTTCTATACAAGGCATGTGTGGGTATGTTGAATCTGTGGGGAAAAGCGATGACTGATGTAGACAGCAGAGAAACCACTATCCTGCAAAATGTCTGAAGAGATGGTACTTTGCTCTCTTGAGCTAAAATTCAACCACCTCAGACACATTATGTTTTGATTTATGATTAGTAGTTATGAGGAGGAAATAGAAAGGGCAAGCTTTTCTGCACAGCTTCACTGTACCACCAGTTTTGACTGGAATCAATGATGACTAGGTCAGGATGTGCATTTGCATTCCCTTTCTCAGAAGGGAATTGTGTGGTTCTTGTGGTAACCCAAGAAGAGAAAAGTCTCAGGGAAGACCCAAGAGAGGCAGATGGCTCAACCTCCACCGAGGCAGAGCATGTCATTAAAGTGTGCCCAGTACACCCACATAGTTTATGCTGAGGTCAAAGGCAAAAAGAGAAGGAGGCCACAAGTTTTGGAATACTTGAACAAACTAATATCTGAGGCAAAGAGCAACAAAAGAGTTGGGTGAATGATCTGTGAACATCCATCTGAAAGAGGGATAGGGTAGGCACACATGAGGACATGAGCTAAAAATACACCTGAGCACAGAAAGTGGGGAAGACAAGAAGAAGTAACTAACAAAAAGAAAAGTCTGGGATAACTATGAAGGGTCTAGTCAGGCACAGAATAGCACCACAGACAGTCAGAGTTTGCAGTTACCTATCCAATAAATTAATGAAGAAACCCTTAGAGCAAATTTATACTGGCAGCTTGAGTTTATACTGCCTTAGTGCTTTGAATTACTAGACCATGATGTTTTTGATTTGGTACTAGATGGCCTAAAATTTTTAATTACTCTTTTATAGCCCACAGCACAGGGAATATGCTTAGCGTGTTCTTCTGACAATTACAAGGCAGTTTAGAAAAGGAAGTTTACACAGAAATACTGTTTTGTGAGTATTCTTTTCTAGCTGACAGAAGTTGTTATTCTTTCCAGTAACCTGTTTACTAATAATTCGCTTTGCTTAAATACATTGTTTCAGCTTACTTATGTCAGCAGACTACTCTAAGGCTTTTGAGAATTAATTTTTCAGAAGTCTTTGAGAAAGTAATTACAAAAATAAGATGTATACTTGAACTAAAAAAATAAAGGGTATAGCTAAACAGGTAAAATGTACACAAGACTCAGCCACGCACTTAACCATAAGCATTATCTGAATTTACAACTCCCTAAAAATTACTTGTTATAGGTCAGCTATTCGACAGTTTCTCAGGTGGCCTCATTTGTAACAAAGCTTGGCAGCAGCAGGTCCTATTTATTTCAACAGGAGTTATGTAATTCAACAGCTTGGGTGATTGGGCAAGCAGCATTTTAAAATGGTCACTGCTAGCTGCTTCATGCACTTTTCTATTTTCCTTAGGTATTATTATTAAGCAAAGATGATGAGAAATTCATAAAAAATCTTTTGTTATCCCTTTGTTTTAGTTGATATTTCTGGGTCTGAATGTTTCTCTCCCAGATACCATGCAGCTGTCCTCCATTATTTGTTTCAATAGTGGTGTTTCTGCTTAGCATTTTAGTCTTGCTGTATTTATTAGGAGAATGGGTAAATAAAGTACCAAATGCAACACATTAAACATCATTTTATGTTTAGGTTATGGTCTCCTGTTCTATTTTTACCCCACTAACACTGCTTATATTCTCTTTCCACTACATACCTTACATTGCTCCAATCAGCTCTGCAGATTCTTCATGATCCTTAGTGCACTCCTGTTTTTCTTAGAGAAATATAAGAATACATTACCTCAGTTTTCACCTGAAGCAAAATCACCCAGATCAGTGGCTCCTATATGCCTCTTGCTCACTGTGTAGCCACTGCTGGTAGAGGCAGCAGAAGCTGCAGTAGCAACAGCTTTCAGTACTGGCCAGGACAATATGTTTGACTGCTTAGGCATCATTGAGCCAGTACTTTGCTATGCCAGACTTTTATTAGAGTCTGGGAATCTCAGCCTAGGTCTTCAGTCCAGCATGGTTTCCAAAAGCATCTTTCCATTTCTAAGCACCTCAGAAAGCTGCATCCTGACCATAGCGTATCTTTCTTGAAGATTCTTGGCTGTCACCTGTGAGGAAGAAAAAGTGTCTTTTGAATGACTTTGAATATACGTGCTTTAATAATTTGTGAATTCACTTTAATGTTGTAGAAAAAAGTTTTTCATCTACAGGATGTGCTAAAAGTAACTTGCTTTGATACACATATACCTGTGGGGTTTTTTAACCTAAACAATATGGACGCTGTAGTCCTCATTATTTTATACATTTATTTTTGAAACCTACAGTGGATTTAACTTGCAGAACAGTAAAGGAAAATGTTTTTCATCAATGCAGTTCTTTTACACTATTCCTTCATTTCTTGCAAACTATGAAGCAAAGAAAAGGTACTGTATGTTTTATCTTACTGACAGATCTAAGTGTGAAAAAAGGCAGCATATCTATTTTTGCAACAAATCTGTTAACTGTTATACTATAATCACACTCATTTTTTTAAAACTAATTTTGCAAGGAACAACTTAGTGATACCCTGTGCTCCTAGATAACAGCTAGAGAGAATATATTTCCTGTACTGTGCCTCATAGCAAGCTCATGCCAAAGTTTCTACCATCATGCTATAGAACTGTAATAACAACTCACCTTCCTTTTCATTTAGTTGGTTTTTACTGAGCTTTGTTATTCCACATATGCTCTTCTGCTGGAAGCTTTTATAGCAGAAAGCCTTTGAAGAGTGGGAAGCTCTGAAGCTCTTGAAATTTATCTGAAAGTAGTGTGGTTCCTTTTACCTTGGCTTTTACTGCTACTCACATTCTTCTATTTCCAGGTAATAAGTGAGATGAATTTGTCAAGTTTTCATGAAAAGACAATACACATTATCCAGAAATTGCAACATAGTAGCAGTTTCTGTCCCATTCAGTGCTTTCCTTCCTCTGATGTGTCTTAAATTAGAAAATGCAGTTTATGTATCAATATATTTTCTAGCAGTTTTTGAAACTATTTGACACTAACCATGTCAGAATTCCATTTACTTTGGAACCAGTACTAACATTAGTTCTTTGGGACAACACAGACATATTATTACAGATTCTTTTATGTTCCTGCACCCTTTGAGACATGTTGGACATGCTACTGAAACATGACATTTTTCTGCCGAGTTCATTTCTCTTGTGACTCATGATAGGAAGCATGGAAACTCCTTTTTTACTTTACATCTTACAGTTAGTTTATTGAAAAGTCACTTCTTAGTTCTCATGCATGAGAATTCCGCTGGTTTGCTAACCTAGTTTTTTTTAATTGCTCATTATTTTCTATCATTTCTCCCAAAATATGTTGGACTCAGTTCTCTGGGACATGAGTAATGATGATGAAAGAGCACACTGGCATAAAGGCTGAAAACACAATGAAATACTTGAAGTCACAGAACAGCTAAAGTTTAAGAGATCAATTGCATACATATGGTTCTTTGCGACATTTAATTCTCAAATCATAAAGCTTTCCTCAGCTTTCTAATCAAACAATCCATTCACCCAAATAATTAAAGGTACTAATTTTGAGTTGCTGTGCAGAATTTAAGAGAATTCAGAGAAAACAATGCTTTCCTTCCTGACAGCTGCTGTTGAAGTACAGCAAAGCCAGAACCACACCAGCTAACTACAGAGTAAAGACAGAGCAGAGTTACAGGCCATATAGGCAGGCACATTTACCAACCCATGGGAATGTAGCACAGGCTGCAGCACTGAAACATAACCCACTGCACATGCTTCAGCTCTGAGTTGCTTCACCAAACCAGCATGACTGCTTTTAGCCACAAAGCCAAACATCTCCTTAGCCAGGCATAGCACACAGCACTCCAAAGCTTCCCAGTACAAGACATACTCCCAGCGGAGCGTACACGCAGAACACAGCGCTCCCACGCCTCCCTCCAGCTCCCATTTAATGCTTAAATCTGCCCTGCTAATTTATGATCACTTATCTGTGTTTTACAAACAGGAAGATTGCAGTGCCTGTCATCCCACTCTTGACCTAGCTGTCCATGGTGGGACATCCCATGATCCGTAAGGCTGGTGCTCCCTCCAGGGTTGTTAACAGTGCCACAGGCATGGTGGCTTAACAGGTTCTGTAACAGACTAGCAGGAACATGCAAATAAAATAAGTGAAACTACTTTTTCAATTCCTTCTAAATGAATTAGCATGTTAATGGAGTGAATGTCGTGCTTTGCATTTCTAATCCTACAGGTCTTTGCATATTTATAAAAAGCAATAGTTAATCTTTCAAAAAGGCATGAAATATTGTTCTCAATTCAGCATTTCTTTGGGTTATTCTCTGGAGTTAAATTGAAAATATCACAGCATTCTAGTCTTACAACAGATACCTGCAGCACAGCATGCAAACTTAATGTATAGTCATTCATTCAGTTCTTTGAATTTCCATGGCAATTTCTGAAGTTGTCCTTCTGTAGTGTTTCTATGAGATATGGAGAAAAATTTTCCCAAGAAGTAAAATCTGCTCATTTGGTCAGGAGCCTCATTGCCCTTTTGAACTATAAGCATAACCATACAAAACCACTAGGTTCTAATGTTAGTCGTAAAATCCCTCCCTTAAAATGGCTGCTGCTTCACTTTCCCCTGCCTTGCAGGCCCTACACCACCCTCAGGCTCCTGGAAGACAGTGGGTATCAAAATGATGTGAGAAAAGGCCTATGTTACCAGGCCTGCAGCAGGCTATACTTGGTGGCCAGTGAACTTGCTGGGAACAGGAATGATACAGGGGACATAGGAGGATACCAGTGAGGGACACATTACTGGAATGATAGGGGCTGAGGATTCAGTTGTCCTGTGAATATGTCATGGGGAGTCGGGGGACACACGACAAAATGACACAACACAAAAAGCAGGTAGGAACTAAAATGATAAAAGAGGCGAACAAAGTCTCCCAGCAATGATGACTGTGGTAAATTCAGAGGACCACATTCAAGGAATTCTCTCAGCAGACCGTGCTACTGTCATCCATACTGTCAGCTTGCTTCTCTCACTGCCCACCAGAGAAGGAACAGCAGCTGTCATAAACTAGGGAATGCATGGAGGCTGTATGGGGTTGGGGTACCACCCTGTGATACAGCAGGGAAGTGAGAAAAGGACAGAATCCAGGGATGGTGCAGAAGCGCCCAGATCCTACCTCTGAGTCACTGGAAAGTTGCCTTGATTGCCACCGCAGACATTGCTTCAAAGGATGAAAACCACTAGTTTAGAAAAAGGGAATGTGGAAGGGCTTTTAAGAGTGAAGACAACAGTGAGGGTTACCCCAGGAGACAACTGATATCACACATTAAACAAAGGAATCTTCCAAAAGATGGACAAAGCATCTGCTTATGCTTCACTGTAGAATCCCTCCATCTCACTACTAATTATATAATGCTAGTCCCGGTTTTCTCATTCTAATGTGTTAAACACAAAATCCACTGACCAGTTCTGCTCGTGGTTACTCCTGCTCCAACCACAAGTAATACTACATGACTGGAGTGCCCCTTCCATACAACTTTTTCAATAAAATATTCCCCAGTTACGGATTTAATATTCAATCATTGGAGTAGAATAGGTTCTAGTTGATTTCCACTGAACTGGTTATCACATGCCAGTAAATCTCACTTTCTTTAGAAATTAATTGTATTATTTCTTTTCATTTTTTTCTACATCCAGAATCTTTCAGCCACTCTATTTACAGATAGACCTTGTATTTTTCACTGAATATTTACAAAAGGTTGAATTTCCTCACATGACTGGTAATCAGTCCCATATGTGAAGTAAGTGAAATCAAAAGTAGACAAGGTAGATGTATTCTGACAAGTGTTTCTTAGTCTGTTTCGTATCCCAGATTTTGTTTCTGTGGGCCAGAAATGCATGTAAGTCTCCCTGTATCTTCAGAAAGTTATTCATATGCTGTTTAGTTGAATGCCCATTTCTTCATATCTCTATGTCACTCATTAATTTTTTTTCATCAATAAGCTGGTGTACAAATATGAATTACTGGCAAGCCTTAAAATGTGAAACAAAACTATAAAATGAAGTTGCAGAATATATAGTTACAGTGCATAGTCAAGAAAAATTGCAAATTCTGTTGCACTGAATATGAACTCTGGGGTTTCACCCTTACTCAAAAAAAATCAAATGGATTTATATTTAAAAAATATCATTATTGAAGACAGACTTTGAAGTGCAGAGAAGAATTGATACAATCAATAATGTTGTCAGGGGCTGAGACAACTTATAAAGGCAGATCGTGTATAGTACTGACACTTGAGCAAGAACTTTCTAAGGTGGTGTTTCCTTTTGAAGGGCTCCATGATGATACAAATTCCTTTCAAAAAATATTTGGTTAAAAAAAAATGAAACAATTAGCTTTTCTAAACAACCCCAAATTATGCAAATTTGACATTCATTAATCAGCACTGATCTTAACTTTTTTCCATCCTCAAGTGTTAAAATTAAACTCCAGCCTCTAACACTTCCTGTTTGTGCTCCTACATCCTCAGTGGTGGTGTTTTTATTTTTTATTTTGAATCTTTTGTTTTAGTTTTTGAAGGGGAAGGGACTATTCTCTTTTAAACCATTATTGCCAACATCATGGAAATCAGTTAGCCCACTCAGGCAGAAACTCCAAGCTACACTACCTAACAAAAGGAAACACAAATCAAAACCAGTTTTGGGCATGCTTCATACTAAACCAAACCAGAACAGCTCCACAATTCTTAATGCAGCCCAAAACCAGGCACTTCCCTTTTGGCCAATAAAGTGTTACATCTTTTTTGCCAGTAGTGAACTTTGCTTTTTAATACACCATACATTGCCCTGGCACTTTGGCTAGAAATAAAAGCTGGTGCAGTTTAACTATGTTATTTTGACTTCTAATATAATGCAGTCATGGACACACACATATTCCATTACCTTCCATCCTTCCCATCACAGCGGTAATAATGCAGAGGCAAGAAGCAAGGCTCTCTTCTTCCATTCTGTACTTCGCTGCTGTTTCCATTGCCTCTAAGAGGCTGTGACCAACTGTTCCACCTACTTTAGCACAAGTTTGCTTAAACAGTGCTCTTGGATGTCTTCATTCACTTACGTCAGCCGGTTTCCTTATGACTGTTTCACAAGGGAGTCTGTGTATCGTTATCTGAACTGCTTATCTAAAGTAAGTCCAGCATTTCCTCTTGACTGCGACAGAGATAAGCTGCTAGTTGATGATTTTCAGTGGGGAAAATATGTTCCCCTCGGACTTCAAGGATAATACATTATGTTACTGAAGTTCCAAGGATATGAAATAACACATAGCATTATGGAATAAAAGGATCAAGTTAACAGAACATACACCGAAACATCATAATCAAAATGCATAGAGAAATCATCTTTTCCCCCAGTTTATAAGACCTCTAACAGGAGACTCAGTCCTTCAAGTCTAAGCAGGTGCTCAATCCCACAGTGAAATCTCACATCCCTAACAGATAATGTGGACCTAAAGCTCTTGGATGCAATATGTCACTAAACACACTTTTTCAACAATCAATGTTCCAGTGAATAATCTGGATCTAAGGAAGAAATTATCTATAACAAGCAGTAGGACCCTGTTCTTAATTTTAAAATTGTATCTATAGCTTAAACAAGTAAAAATAAAAAATACTTAAACCCAGATATTACTTAAATATTAGACAGATTTTTGAAAAAACCTGCTCACTAGTCTCAGCAATTTTCTTCTACTGAAAACTTTCAGGGACCTAAATATAAATGAACATACTGTAAAATGTCTCAAAAACAGGGTCAGTCACTGGAAGCTACTTTTGCCAGTTTATGTAGTCCATTTCATTTTCTTTCACCATAAAATTTTATTAAGTCCTGGTAATTTTGATGGTTTCTGGGTATCATCAATTTTAATTACTATTGCTTTCTTTTCTGCTGAGTTTGAGTATTTTTAATCTATCCCTTTTATCTCCTTTTACCAAATAAAGAAACCAACTTATTTTTTGTCATTGTGTATTTACCATACAGCTGCAATCATGTACATAAATAAAAGCAAATAATATATTTTAAGTTAGATGAGAAAAAAAATAAAGCTGCAGAAACTGAAGCAGGCTAATCATAAACAAAGCTAAAGCCTAATTACAAAGCTTACCATAAAAAAAGCCCCCAAGCCCAAGAATAAAAACAAAAATCTTAACAACAGAGAAAATCACTGTTCTCTTGTTCATAGTCACATTTAAGCCCTTACACATTTCATAATACCTGTAAACCTAAAATACATATATTTGAGCTTGGCTTGTTCCTTGGTCAATCCTAAGTGCCATAATATAGGATGCAAGGTCTCAAAATTCTACTCCTGAAATAAATAACTTTTACTAAAGAAGGAATTTTTTCTATCTACTAGACTTTTTTTCTTTAACTCTACTATCCTTCTGCTTGGATTAAATATCCAAGACTAGCAGAAAAAATTGTCCCAGGTATTAGAGCTATTACTCTTCCCTTCTGCTCATGTTTACAGCTATATGACCAGCGATCATATAGGTACACATAATACACATGACATCACTGATTACTGTTTAGAGAGGCCATAAGGTACAAGGCATAGAGCATTGCTTGCAACAATAGTACCTCATAAAAGAGCCTTCAGAACCAGCACCAGGTAAGATGAACTACTGCCAATAATGTTGAATAAATTCCCCCAAAATATTCAAAGTATAGAAAAGACCTAGGTCTATTCCAGCAACTGTGCTTAAGGAAGGGACCTGTCTGCAATTTCCTTCTCCATCCATATGATATGAAGCCAATACAGAAGTCCCTTCAACACTGACACATCTTTTATGTTGTTGAATTACTTGGACAACACTGGCAAAACTTTAAATTTTGTCCAAACCCAGAGGTTTGAACCTACAATGGGAATTAGGGATTTATTTTAAATAATGCCTAAACTTAAGAAATGCGAATTTTGACAAATACTAAGGAGGTCCATTAAATTCTTAACTAGTAGTATACTTCCATTTCTAGCTTGAGCAACCAAAGGTAAAGAAATGAGGAGTGTGGGCATGGAGGACAGACAACCTCATTATCTGCTTGGAACAATCTCTGCCCCTCTTGGAGTTCCTTTGTTTTGGCTTGTTTTGTTCTGAACTGCAAGAACTCTGCAAATGGGTGTTCCCAGCTTCTGGCAGACATATGTGCTGCCTACCATCTGTTTTCATTCCACCGCACTATGGAGACAAACACACTTTATTTTTAGTGTTCTACATTTCCTGATGTTGCACATAATAGGGTTTACATCTTACATCCAAGCCACTATATGTGAAAAATCTTCCAAGGGTAACAGATGAGTCAAGGAGGCAGATTTTCATACAGGACCAGACAAGATAATTTTCACTGCTTACTTTTCAATGCAAGCATATAATTTACACCGAAGTTTGCTTGATTCCTGCATACCTGTGCTTTGTACCTGTGCTTTCTTTCTACACTGCCCAGAAGGGGCTTCCTTCATATATTTTAAGGATACATCTTTCCAGCAACTTCCTGGGGTGTAGGAAATTGCTAAGCATTAAGCATCAAAACAGGATACGATGAAATCAACAGCTGGATGATCAATGCTAGACAGACAACAGTACAACAAGTACTTGTATGAAAGGAAGAATTCTGTGCACAGGCTCCCACATAGTTCTGCTGGAAGCTATGCACTCCAAAATTAGTTTGCAAGCATTAACTGGGTAGTACAGTATTTATGTAAACTTTAATGGAAAAGATTTCAGTTACACCTCAGTGCAACCATTGAAGGCACCCACACATGGCACAGTGGACAACCAGTCGTTCTTTAAAATGTACTGACTAAGCTGGATTCTAGAAAACATTGCTCATTTTACCTGTATTAAGCCATACATTTCTAGGCAACAGTATTTTTAACTTCCCCATCTAATCTCCACCTCCTCAAACTTCTAAAAAATTGAGTAAGCACTGACTTCTATCTACATGTGCCCTGATCAACATCTATCACTCATCTAGTATTGTACCACTGCCAGCATAACTTAAAAACCATACTTTTAGAGCAGATTGCAGCACGGGTCTTTCCACCATATAATATTGCAAATTCAGGATACTGTAAGCTAACATTAAACAACTGTGGATGAGGAATTACCTCTGGTTTAAAAAAAAAAAAATTTAGAAGTATTAAGAGTTGGGCTGAAATGGAGACCTACAGAGAAAATTAGTGCCTTTAAAACAGCTTATGTATGACAAGATTCAAAGTGTTCACTGTTTATAGGGTACTCCAAAAGACAACCGAAGGAGTTCCGTTTAAATTTTTCATGTTAGCTCTATTCAGCCTGAGTGTTTTACTTATTAATTCTTTCCTAAAATAAGCACTTCTATTCATTACATGTGATCTTATAAATACAGAAGTACTTCTTGATTAATTAGACTGGCAAGGCATTTTTTCATCTTTTTAATTCAAACATTTTAAAACTGGACTTCAATTACTTTACAGTTTTAAGTTATCTGCAGCTATTACTCTACCCCCAGAGATTCTGACCAAAATTATGAGAAGATTATCTTACCACTTTTGAATTTATTTTGCCTTCTGATTTCAAATTATCCGATGCATTTAGGAATTCTGCAATTCTTCAAGGTCCTCTAAGTAATAGACTGCAAAAACAATTTCTGTCTTAATGCAGTAACTTTTTCAGCTATCAAAATATTAGGTGGAAAAAATTTTGTTCATTAGTGGCACCTGAGTTGTCTTCCTTTCCTTTTTTCTTCCAGTGTAGTATACTTACTAGCCTAAAATACTTTTCTTTTGGGTTCCCACTCAAAATCTCAGAAAAAGCATTTAGCTGAAACCACATACATAAGTAGTTTTAAATGGAGATGGGCAAATTCACTTTGCATTAGTCAAGCATTGATAAACACCCTTCCATACAGTACCCTATCATTGTGCTGTTCTGTATTACGGGTGGGAGACTCTTGTAATCCTTGTCATAAACTGCCCATTTACATTTTGAAGTAAAGTATAAAATCCATAACATATTGTTCTGAAACTCATGAGCTGCCATAATCTACTATTTTTTAAGTTGCCTGTGTTCACTGTGCATATGCAGTTTTCTAATAAAATCTGAATAGTTTTATATTTGCTTAGATTTGTTGAAAGGTCAGCAAACATTTATTTCAACATAAATTATTTTTGACAAACACTTCAAATCAATACAGAGGTTGGAAAGGTCAGAAAAAGGAAGAAGAACTTTAAAAACACTGATCTTAAGAACATCATCCTTAATTCTCACTTATTTTAAAATAAAACCATAGTTTGAACTCTGCATTTTAGTTCTTTAATAGAAAATCTCTTGTAAAATCCAGGCATAGCCTTCCTCACATTCTGACAAAGACTATCTAATCTGAACGCTCACTCCATGCTTTATTCAGAGCACTGCAACATCTGACATCTCCTGGATAGTATTTTTATTATTATATTGTCTGAAAATAAATTTAAACACTGCATTAATGAAAAAAATGTATATACTTTTACATCAAATTTGGGAATAGTATTTAGAGCAAGTCAAGACAATAGCTTAAAAGGATTTCAACCTACATGCCTACCTTTTAAAAGATTTATTAAGCAAATCTGAATTAATAGCATTAAAAAGTATTTATAATGAATAACCTATTTTTTCACAGAAAAAAATGATGTTCTTACTCAGTTTTAAGCCTCAATTTCGTATCACAGGCCATGACAATTTTAGGTACATAATGAACGTTTCTTTCAAAATGAGGTTTTTTTCCCAGCAACTGTCATGCTTCCAAATAGTTCTAGGTATTAAACACAGGTTTAATACTTAGACATCTAACAAGGAAATTTTGAAGCAATCTTAAAATTAACTTAATTTCAGCACTTCTGGATACTACACAAAATTAAACATTTTTAAAATGTCTAAATCTGTTTAACTTATTTTAAAATCATCACAAGCATCTGTTGTAATTGGAAAACAGAATTCAAACTATTTTTCCTAGTAGATTATAAAAACCCCAAAAAAACAGCAAGCCAATCCCAAAATTCCAAATTAAAATCAATTACAATTGCTTTGTGCTTCTACGATCATGTTTTGCTTCCTAAAAATTGTTTCCTTTTCATCGTAAAGTTTAGGAAAAGGGTACTTTATGGTTCAATCCCTTAATTTTGGTGTTTGTTTTCATAGTAAAGAGGTTTTCATTGTGATGTTTACCTATTCAATACACGTACAGTTTCAAGTTGGTTTAATGGAAGCAGTGAAACAGGAAATAAGCTGCCAGCAAGATGAAGAGGAATTGCCAACCAAATCTTCATGTTGTATCCATGGTGTAATGTCTTCAAGGAATCTAAAATACATTTCTGCAGTTCACATTCTCAGAGGTCACTGAGTTTTATAATTATCTCCAAGCAATTTTCTCCATATCCTGTTAAGCTCTCTCTAAACAGCTGTGTGTGTTGCCATGCAGCTTCACCATCCCCTCCATTTAGAACTGCTTCCAACACAACTTCCGTTGCTCCAGAAAAATCTGAATAGGAGCAAAGATTTTTATCTATTGGAGGAAAAGATAAATAATTCAGTAAGCCACAGCTCCAGACAGTATATAATATATAATGCACGTTAAAAAGGCTAAGCCGTAATGGATATTTAAGGATCTCAGATGCAGCTACTCAGGTTAATTTACCACCAGACACAGAAGCATCTATCCTTCCTAGTAAGACACAAGTATCTTGTATTCCTTCTTGCCCTGCTCTGTTGTAGGTAGGGCTGTGTATATTAATAAAACTGAGTTTTGTAGCAGCTTTAATTAAATGCACACTATTCTCTTAACCTTGCTAAGAAACGCCGTTGGAAAAGTAAAGAATATTCATACTTTGTTTTTAGTGTTTGCACAGTACTCTCTCCATATAAACTATTTATTTCCAGTTACACCTCTGCTGCATGATATAATTCATTATTTAAATTCCACACTTACCTCCTATCAGAGAAATTTCTGCTGTTGGAGAGTGAAGTCTCCACTGTATTCTTCCACTCTGAAACGTTTGACTGCTTGTCCTAACTGAAATGTTATCTATTTTTAAACCGACTGACTTGCACTCAAACTTCCAGCTGATGGAAGCAGAGGATGACCCTTCTTTTCGGGCTAAATAAACCTACATGGAAAGAAGACACAACCGGCATGTCAAAAACTGAGACGACCAACACACACATCAAATTAATCCTTGTAACAAGGACATAAAAATCTTAAGATCACACACTTTCATTCTCTGTCAAGTCCCTCAACCTTTAAAACTGTAAGAAGTATAATTTCATATAAAAAACCTCTTACTTCATCCCTGAGTATATTACACAGTTAGGTAATTGTACATGTTCACAGCCCCTTGGTAGGGAACACTAAACTGTTTCAACATCCATAATAAATAAAATTCAAGCCACAAAAACACCTAAGAGTACTATTTTTTTAAAGAAGAATAATTTGGGGTCTTTTTGAATGCACAGAACACTTCAGTTGTTCAGTATTGCTGATGAAAAGCATGGTACAATCAGTAGATTCTTCAGCTGTGGCTGCGCATGGCTTCTCCTAGGACTTGGTGTGTCTTGTCTTAAAGCAAATCATATGTGCCAGCTGTTTATAAATCCCATTTTAACATTATTTGAACTCTTACAACTTTGCAGAATTTAATTTAGTCCCAATGCTGTTCTCAACTTCGCTGAACAGTCATGCTCACATATTAACTTCCATTGAAGTTACTATGAACCCCCATAAGAATTTGGTAACAAGTGCCTGACAGTTCTTTCAAGTCCAACATCTATTATCAGCAAACCTAAATAACAGACACTACAGGTTAAAGAGTCCAAACTACCACGATCCTTTTGGAATCCTAAATAAATGAAAATTCTGTCATGTCCAGGCTTCTGATTAATGTCATACTGAGAGGACTTACTCAGCTCTTTACTTCTTGATCTTGAAAGAACAACCCAGAATAAAAAGATAATAAAACACAGTAGTTTGTTTTACTTCAGATCCCACCCTAATATAGAAATGTCATTGACAGACTATAAACCAGAGTTTTAGCATTACTATTTTCATGTTGAGGAAAGCTCAAAATCCCCAAAGGTGTGAGGTGCTACACTGAGGATCATCTATGAAAATGATGTTTAAGCTGTTTTCACATGAGTGCAATCTTAATGTTCATGAAGGTGCTGACCTCTGCACATTCTTTTAAGTATCTCAGCTTGTTCTAGCTTTCCCTTGATCAGATCCTACTGAACTGCTGCATTTGAGCAAGGAAAGCAAAACATCCCATTACACACTACTTGGTTGAAATGCAATAAACACAGTTTTGAATGCTAGAAAAGCCTCAAACATTAGTCTGCTCCATCTTTCATTACAATATCCAAGCATTTAATCAGAAAAAAGAATTTAAAGTTTCCTTTTGTGTATTTTTGGCTTTCCTCTAACTTTCAAACTTGGTTGTTTAGTTTCCAGTACTACTTGAAAAATGTCTGAAGAGGAAAAAACCTAACCAACCAACCAACCCATTCAAATTCTCTTCCACTGCAGCAATTCTTCTGGAAAACAAGCTTTTCACAAATCCATGGAGGATTTCAGATCTACAGGATCTTACACTGCTATTATCACCTACTGTGGTCTGCCTGTTTGAGTCCTGGATATCAGGTTATCTCTGGGTAATCTGAATTTGTGGTTTGTACCTGTTTGCATTGTGGACCATAAACCCAAGTGGTTATTTTCTGTTACTTCTGGTCTAATACTTACAGATACTTTTTCTGTGGCTTTTAGATTTAAATGTCTTTCCATTCATGACATAATAAATGTTAACCAAGTATTTCTGTAAAGGTTCCTTTGGCTTTTCAGTTCTTGGACAGCTGCTGATTCAAACTCTGAAGCTGCATCTTGCAGAGGTACTAGAGGAGTTACAAAAAGAACAGGCAAACCCCAACCAACCTTTCCCTCTGCTGCTGTCTCCCATAATAGACAACCCCCAATGAAAAGTAATTTTAAATTCTTAGATTCTTACACACTTTCTGCAGGATGCAATTCCTGCAGAACTAACATGCCTTACCCACTACCCTGAGAGAGACCTGGAGCTGTAGCTCCTCAATGCCATCATCTCATCCTTTTGAGGTGCTACTGAACACAAAGGTAAAATCTTTTTGCCTGGTCTTATAGATCAGCCCCACCCTATCTTATCTGATTAGTAGAGCTGAGCAGAACTGTAATTTAGTTTCAGTGCAGGGACAGCACCGTTTCTCGCAAAAGTGAGGATAACAGATCATTGCAGAATTGAAAACATAACGTACTGTCAGATTTTTAGCAGATCCTAAGGAAGCAGAGAACATCTGTCCCTTACTCTGAGTTTTTGTTACTTCTCTTTTACTATTAGTGTACCTTGTTGTGACATCTTTTATACTATTCTCCCATTTCTTTCCTTAATTCTCTCTTTTGTGCAGCATAACCTCTTCAAGTTACTCCCCCATTGCATTTTGCAAGTCAGTTATGTATAGACCCAGCAGAGAAAATCTCAAAAGGTAGTTACACTTAGCTCCATTTTCATCATTGCGAAGCTAGAAGAATGCTTGGTCAGAGACCCTTCAGACTAGTAGAATGGCAAGAGGAAAAAAGCAGTAACATGCTCTAGTCCCTGACAAGAATGTTCCACAGTTGGTTGCTCTTGTGGGAAAAGCTGCTTTGCTATTACATGACCCCTTCCCACTTCACAGGTACCAGTTCTCTTCTGAGATTTAGAGAATATGACTCTTGGGTGGCTCAGTCCTGACACTTGGAAAGGATTCTGGGCAGGCTACACAATATTCTGTATAACTGACCGTTTTTTGTCTTCTTGCAGATGGAATTGTATTATTTACCATTACAATTTTTTCCTTTGGCTGCGTATCAAAGAGATATTATACACTATAAAGCTATTCTCAAAACCAACAAATACATTTTTTTATTTCAAGAGAAATACTGCTTTTCAATAAAACAGCATTTTCCCAAAAGCCTAAGAAGGAAGCCATTTTTTAAAATTTGGTGCTCTGGCAAGGATTTTACCTACCTGCAGAGGATTCATTCGATCATCCTTTCTGAAAGACAAGTTAAATTTATTTCCAATTTCTTATATCATCCGGCAATCTTACTGAACCTTAACAACAGCATTTACTAACATCAACTAAATTGTATGGGCACCAAGAGAGATTTTGATTCCAAACACTGGTGATGGCTTTTTGTTCCACTGGAGTTATCATACTTTTACTGTACATTATAGGCTTTTAATAATTGCTATTCTTACCATTTTCCAATCTGTTTCAACCTTTCTCCAAATAGATTCTGCCTTCGAAACACCTGCTTCCCAGCCATGTATTTTTTCATTGTTATTGGAAACCCGTGTATAACAATCGTCTATTACATTGTAGATGAGATGGAACAGTTTAGATGTCCTCTCCTTTTCAGAGGGAATAAAAACTACTTCTTTTCTTTTCTGAAAAAGCCAAAAAATACAAGCACCTTCATTCCCCAATGCTGAAATTCCCCCAAGACTATGTAACTTTTAAACAGTATGTCATGGTTTTGCAATTCAGTTTTGCTGCCAAGTGAAAAAAAAATGTCCTTCTTAAGAGAGGTCACGGACAAAACCATTTCTGCAGAAGAGGAGTTTTAAACCAGTTTCCTACAGTACACCTGCACCTTTTCCAGAGGGGGACAGTACCTTTCCTTTTTAAATTTTCATATAATTACTTTCAGAGATAATTTTTTTAAATTTTAAAATCATTTAAGTAAGAAATTAGAGCTTCAGAAGAGAAAATTTATATGTTGAGTACATTGCTTGCACAATGAATAAGTAAATAGTTATTTTGAATAGCAAATATTCTGTGATGACCATAACAGGTGCTTGTGTATGCCAGTTTACAAATCAACTTCAAAAAACTTAAAAGTACAAACTTTGTAACTTCTGGGAATTACTTTTTTTAAAAAAAAGTCATCATTCCTATGAGTTTCAGCAAAGCAGAAATTAAGTCCAAACTACAGAGAACTGCAATAAAATATTAGTTTCTCAAACCTAGACAATCCTAAGAAACTCATTAATTTCACTTAAGTGTCTCTATTTAGGATAGACAAGTCAGACATTCCACATGATGGGACTGCAACAAAGTTGAGGTCACATCTTTGCATCCTGACTCAAGCTAAATACGATTATGGTTCTGGGAAACTATATCTTAGCATAAAATAAATAAAAATCAAACCTTGCTTTGGAAATAGTAAAAAAAATATTGATCTGAAAAATCAATCAAGCTTATTATTTAAGAGATTGTTTAATTTACACAATTCTAATTGCTCCCACCTTGATTTATTAACAAAAATAGTTGGTCAAAACCTACTATTGGTTAAAACCTGGAAGTTAACTAATGATTCAAACATTTTTTACAGTTTTCCCAATTGTTTTCAACTGACTTAAACTTTCTAGTTCCATCAAACTAACTAATTAAAATGAAAAAAAGTATTTTTAACTTTTAAGAACAAAACACACTTTATATCAAGGAGTCCAAAACATTATTAGAATCAATGGACCACCATTAATTCTCAAAAATTACTTGTGGACCTCTACTGAATTCACATCAAACTTTCACCTAATGTTTTCGCAAGATTCACTTGTTTGAGCTGAATCTGGCTACCCACCATGAAGTGTCATTCCTTTACAGCCCATAATCACAAAGCCTTAGTTAGCTCTCTAAGGTGGTCATCAGTGCTAAAGTTAAATACCTCTGGACCAATTTCACCTCTGGCTATTCGCCAAGCCATTGAGCCTGATGTCCTTCCACCATATTCTCCAGGTTTAGGTGTTTTAGGAGAAATAAACTCAACAAGCTCCACAATAGTCCTTTCCAGGAGCTCTCTTTTCCTGTTTTCTGACAAAGACTTTTGTCTCTGAAAAAAGACATTCAGGAAAAAAGAAAACATTCAGAAAAAATGGTATTGGTAATTCTGCTCTACAGTGACACCAACAGGGAAAAATAAAATTGAAGAAGCAGATTAACATTCAAAGTCTAGCCTGATTGTTAGAAACATTAATCTTATACCACAGACACAAATATAAACCAATCATAAGTGCACAGTTATGTGACAGCAGTGCTTTCTCTAGGAACTTGCAGGCACTATGTGGAATTCTCTTAAAATAATTTTTGTGCTTTGCTTTTAATACATTTACTTAGATAATAAAACACTTCCATAACAGTTTTATAACTACGCATATATATGCTGTACCATAGCTGTTCTCAATATTATTTGGAGGAAAGAAAAGGCAAGCATCATTTGTGGTCAAATTTTTCTTCTCTAACATGGAATGATTTGGTTGGCAACTGTCTTGGTTTCGTAAGTAAGCCCAAACAAAAGATTTTGTGACTAAGCCCAAACAAAATTCTTTGGAAGAGTTTTTTCACTGATTTGTCACAAACAAACTATGACATCTCTAATTTTGCAGATGTCAGAAAACTAAGAAAAACTTAGTTCCAGGAAAATTAGTGGAAAATAAAAGGAATTACACATTTTCTTTGCTTACATGAATAAAACTATGAGCATTTTTTTGGTGAACAACTTTAAAAAATTTTATTGAGATGTTGGTATTTTGTCTACATGATCTTCATGTCAAATATGCAAATGTGGAATGTGAAGGCTTTTGGTTTTTTAACTGTGGATAAACCCACATAAGGCTGAAAAAATTAAGTTCAACATTGAGTATATAAGTTATTAGAAACATCATCTTTTTTTCTGCTTTGGTGATCATCCAAGGCATGCACACTCAGCCCACTGGGACCCGAAACTTGAGGTTAATAAGCCTCAGTTATCTCAAAAGCAGTTCTGACCCCAGCAAGTTTTGCTAATAGAGATCACAAAAGAAACATCTGAGGACTTCTTTTGTTCCAGTCAACAATGTGGAACTGGATAAAGGAAAATAGATACAGAGAAATGATGAGAAACAGCTCCAGCTGAACAAATTCCAGATGCCAAATACCAGTTCTAACACAGCAAGGGGAAACACACCTCTACTTGTGTTGATGGATGATAACCAGTGGTTCCAGCAGTTTCCCATGAAACATCAGGCCTTCCTAACAGTTGCCCAGACACTTTAGATATAACCCTATGCAGCACTACTCATCTTGCTCCAGCTCTGAGGAAGTTTGATATGGTTTATCCTAAATTTACAATACCAGTCCACAATTTTCTTCAAGCACTTTCATCTAGGGAAAACCCAGTGTCAGTGATCATCACCACTGAAATCACTGATGCTATGCTGAGAACTGGATGCCTGTGCTGTGTAGTTTTTGTAACAATAGCTGAAAAAAACTGTTACAGAGCAGTGTTTCAACATGAAGACTTCAAAAAACAGAACTCTTTATGCACAATACAAGATATCAGTAAGTTCCTCAATATAAAGAGCCCAAGTATGCTAATTATGGTCATCTCCCACCACCCAGCAGACTCTTGCACAGTAATGCAGCAGGTCCAGCATGCCAAACACTCAGACTCTGCAGACATCAACACAGCCTGTGCTGGGAAAGCCTGTAACTACATTTCCTACCAATGACATACATGGTAATCAGAAATGGATTGCAGAAACTCCAAGTGCCATGGCTCCAAACTTCCTGCTTTTGGTTTGGGTTTTTTTTTTTTTTTTTTTGGGTTGGGTCGTTTGAGGGGTTTTTTTTTGTTTTTTTTTAAGATATTACCCTCTATGTACCTTCTCAGGCCACACCTTTCTTTTGCAGATAAAGGTAGCACAAAGGAAGAGGGATGGTGAACTGCACCTTTAAAATCAGTTCTGCGTCACATGCGAGTTGTGCTGTTGATGCTTCCTGAAGGACTCTTTGCTTTCAGGAGACTGATAATCCATAGTTTAGGTAGACCCACTGCTGGGTGAGCAACAGATAAACTGAGGGCAAGAACTGAATTTCAAACCTTTGACAAGGAACACTGGTTCATCTCACATCAATCAGCACGAAATGCTTGCAATTCAACCTAAATTACTAGTTTTCCTTTTAAGAGTTGACTTGGCTATAACCATTCACAAACACTACCAAAAAATTGGTGCCTGGAGCAAATAAAATAATTTGCTTCCCTGTTCCACCATCCCATCTCCAATGAAAGCAAAGAAGTTCAGGGTCCTCCCCCACTTTCTACAGGGATAACATACAATGGACTGGAATAGGGCACTGCCCATACAAAGTAGGTGAAGAAAATCCGTAGTCAGAGTGTGCTATGGTACTACAGAATATTATCAGATGTTGGATAATCCAGAGGCTACACACCCATTTAGGAATGCCTGGCCCAGATAAAACACACAAAGTATTTTTGAGAGGTAAAATAAGTACTGAAGAGATTAAATTATTCTTGTCTGCTACCCATTTAACAGCAAGCCGCTCAACATCCTTTGAACTGTTGTGTGGTCTCTGCTTGGCAAGGGAACAGAAAGACATCCAGAGAAGTAATGGTCACAGCCTTTGCTCTTTATGGAGGAAAGACAAATAATGATCCCTCAGACTACATTTTCATTAACACTGCAGTACAGGTGATAACGTATCCTGCATACCGTGCTTCTCTTCAGTTGTAACTTAGAAAAATTGAGCTTAAAAGACACTGTTGGAGCTCTGCATCAAACAGTACAAAGACTGCAATTCCTCCTATGGTGGAGCCAGTCTCTAGGAGATGATGGGGAAAGTGCGAGTTAGAGGAGGCCTCTGTAACAGTTACTGTCTGAACAGGTTGCAATGAAGGAAAGCATAGTAGCTGGAGGCTTGTGACTGAATGAAGTAATGAAAACTTGCTCTAAGACATCTTCAAAGTTTCTGATCCTTTGCCTCCTTTTGCTTTGCTGCTCTGGTTACCCTTCTCAGTGCTCCACTCTTCTATGTGGCTCAAATTTTTCATTACTGCTAAAATGATTTCAAGCCCTGGTCTCGAACGCAAGTCCAGCTCAATTCTTCACAGTCTTAGTGTATGGCTATAATTCTCAAGACAGCATGCCTCAAAAAGGCATAACATGTTTATTAAGCCATCAGCTGTATACTACCACTGGAACTAAAGGTTCCATGCAGGGGAATTAGCCCTGTTAAAGAAGGGAGGACAAAATGGAAACCTCAAGGTGGTTCAAGGTTTTATGGTATTATAGTATATTGAATCAAATTCACGGTATCCCAAGCACAGAGTGGAAAAAGCTTAGCAGAGAGGTTCAGCAACTACGACATGCAGGTGCAAATGGCTCCATGTGTTTTGGGGGTGTTAAGCATGAATAGTGTAAACAAATGTGGCTCTGAGTCAAAGCTCTGCTGACGGTATCAACGCCTTTTGAAAGTCTTGGAAACAGCCCATGAATCATTCCTCTCACTTCCTAGAGCTTGTAAGAAGTCACTGAAAGCAAATTAAACCTAAGTTTCTTACAACTGTAAATGCTACTGTTTTCAAGTTACAGCAGCACTGATGTGGAAAATGTTCAGCCACCCTGAAGGAGTCCACATAGTTACTAAGTGTTGAGCTTTTGACGGGGTACCCTTCCTTCTCAGACCAGGGTGAAAGAGCAGAGGAGGCTGCTGTTCTGCTAAGTTCTTTATTTCATAGTCTCATAGCTTTCTTGAAGGCAGAGTTCGAAGGGGGTTACATGATTAAAGCCAAGCAGCAACAGTAACAGCAGGTAAAATCAGCTTCTTCTATATGCTCCATATACTCTATACTCTATATACTATACACTCTACACTCTGTATTTTTTCCTACAGAAGTGTGGATTATAATTGTTAACTGACCAGTAAGATTAACACACTATTCTAGTTTTTCTTTTCTTAACCTATCCTGGTCTAATTCTAACAGTCGTTAGGTCTTACACAAGTGTTACATAGGTATTACACAGATTTGGTATACAGTTTCTATCAGTTCTTATTGTTTATGTGAACACTCCATCTAAAAAATGTGAACAGTATAATTCTATCTATATTTTGTCTATAAAGTAAAGAATTCTGTGAAAAGGTAACACTGCTGCAGCAACAACTGTGTTTGAGGTCTCTGCTACAGCTTTTTAATGTTTAAGGCACTTAGCATATATTTCTACTAAAAGTTAAAAATCTGTATTTCTATTTCACTTTGGTGCGGCTTCATGTATCTCAGCTTGTCCAAAGGTTTTAATTCAACCCCTGTGCTTTGGCTTCCCTCTGGGCCTGAGTCCAAAGGAGCCTTCACTCCAACAACTAAGGAGCTGCAGTTTACCCCAGCAAGTACAAGTCTGCTCCAAAGCCCATAAGAAAACTAATATATACACACACACCTGTGTATGTAAGAGATAATATCCCTCTTACATACCATTATTTCCCTTAAGTTCAGCACTGTAACTGACTCCTACGTATTCAGAGTAAAATACGTAATTAACAGCATTTTTTATATCCATAGTGCATGGACATTCCTATGAGGTTACCAAAGGCATTCCTTTGAGGACTTCACATTCTGCAGATGCTTGTGCTTCACTCTCAGAAACCCACTGAAGAAAAGCTACATACCGTTCTATTTAGTGCATTAATTGTCTCTCGCAGCGTAGCTTCGCTGAGTGCTGTCCTTCTGGAGAGTACTTCTTCATGTTTACAGCTGTATCTCCAGGTGACATCAACAACCTCAAGCACAAGTCAAGAAAATAAAGCAATCAAAAATTGCCATGTATCTTGCTTCATTTAAAGAGGCTAGCTAATCAAAGTATGCTTTTCTACAATAATTCTGGAAATCACACCAAGGTGGAATACATTGCACACTCGCCTCAGGGCAAGTTTGTTTATTATGAGCATCATTACACCTACCTCATCTTTGGAGAATGCAATTATGTAGGAGAGCTTCTTTCCCCAGCCAGTTTCATAGAGAAGAGGCTTATCACAGACATTTTCACAAGGATCACAGTGAAGCCATCTTTTCTGAGATGAAGAATATACTTCAGTCCACACATGATCTATGTAACAAAGGCCAAGAATAAACAATGAATTATAAAGACAGAGCCTCTATTCTAATCTTGCAGAACATTGTAACTTCTTCCAATTTGTTAAATGAAGGAACAGGTGAAAGAACATGTTTTCTGTTCATCTACATTTAGAAAGGTTACCAAAGCTTCCTCCTTCTTAGGACCACAGTCCCTTCCATTCAGCTAAAGATACTGAAGTCAGTCATCTGACCTTACTTGCAGAACTGTATTTCATCTCATCAGGCAAGACAGGAAGTTGAATGTATATTGTCTTTGTTAGCCGACCTGTGTAATTGCATGCACTGCCTGATGGCTAATATGATCTGAGAAACATAAAACACATAACCTCCTTTTGCATAGGTTTGTATTAAGGTTACAATACTCCAGAATACTGATACCTGTATAGTCCCAGACATATCTTGCTTCAAACCCTACAGCTCTGCAGCACAGTGTAAAACAGTTGGCCCACTCGCCACAGCGTCCACGTCTGGTTTCCAGAAGCTTTTCAGGGTTGTTATACCTACAGGAGAAAGAAAAAAAACATAACAAGAACAACTGAAAACATGTCACCTTTCAGAAATCTTTACATCATGTTCTGATGATCTTAACAGACTTCAGTACTGACCAGTCCAGAGAAGATAATGGAAATAATTGCTGTACTGCACAAAATATGTCTGAACAGAATGCTACCCCAACTCACATGACTCCATCATATGTTTACAGCAGCACTGAAATGAATCTGCTTTTTTAAGTTTTCAAAATTGATTCAGACATCTTAAAATGTGACTTTAGTACGCTGGTGCTTTTAACAGTTGCCAAAAGTATAAATAAATTGTATATTTGCTCTCCTGCTACAGATTCAGCAAAAGTTGTGCATTACACTGTGATTTGCTACAGAAGTGAAGTTTCCCCTGCAGTAACAAAACCCTACGTAAATATGGTTGCCAATATGAACATATTTTATTTAGAAGCTGTACTTCATCAAATTAACACTAAAAAACCCCAACCAAGCCAGACAAGTATTCAGAACAAGTCCACATAAGAGAAAGCACATACTGTTCTTAAAAATCTCTGATCTTGTAGAGAAACTGCAGGTTCATCCATCATTCTATCGTGTTACTTAGAACAGCTTCTTTGCTTTCTGAACTAACAACTTCTCACCTGTTCACAAAATGCACAAATGCAAAGCTGTTTCTTGAAAAAAAAAAAAAAAAAGACAGCAAATCTCCATATGCTCACCTTGGGAATCTATTACAGAGATGACACTGGTTGCAGTAATGGTTTTCCACTCGACTGGCATCCCACCTTAGATCATCATCAGTAGGCAACAGGTAGTCACTTTTAGGCTCTGTCTGTCCACCACACCTACTGCAAGGAAGACTATTTACCCAATGAAAAAAGGAAGTCTTAAACCAGTCCAAAAGCTCCAACAATAAGAAGTCCTCTTCATTCACATGTGCACCTGTAAAATTTATACAACGCACAGTTAGTTCAAATGGAAAAGTAATTTAGGTGAACTTGACAGTGCCTATGCAAATCAGCATCTCGGGGCCTTTATATATTTTTATGTACTTCTAAAATAAAAAAATTGTATTGAAAAGCTTCATATATTACTTAAACATACAAAAAAGAAAATCTAAATTGTCAGGGCTGAGTAAGTTCAAACATAAGAACAAAAAACTGCAGTCCTAAATACTACAGCTAGAATGCGAATAACAAATTGCTCAGAAAAACAAGTCAGATTTACATTTAAGCCTGGTGAAGTTCCTCATGCCTTTCATGCTCTTCCAGGACTTTGGAAGAGAGTTAATTTGTTCTCTGCCCTGAAACATTATTTTCCTATCTTAGCTATTAAACTAGGAATAACAATTGCTTTCATTTCAAAATCCCAAAGAACCAGACACTGGCAGGAGTCTAAACAACCAGGTGTACAGACTTTCTAAAAACACAGCTTAATTATTGTAGAACACATGTATACACCATGCAAGCAAATTGAGTTTGTTCTAATTTCAGCAAATAAACACCTTTCTCAGCTCATCCAAGGTAGACATGGGAGGTCTTTAATTTTCTGCTCTAGCTGATTTCACCAGACTCTTTTTCCTATTCACAACAGATGTTAGAATCTACTCACACACTGTCACTGTTCTGACACCTGGAAACAGCCCCATTTTACCTAAATAACAAACCTAAAAGTCCAGTTTTCAAGAGAGGCCCACCCCTTTAAACTCATTAGAATCCTTAAATGTACATCCTGTTCCAATGCCCAGAGAGATACTCTTCCTTCTCAGATACATAAACGTTCAAGTATTTCCTCCTATTAACTTCATCATCTAGGCCACACTGCAATCATAGGTATTACTGCCTGGTTGTTTTTATGCACTACAGCTTTATTCTAGTCACAGTGCAGACAGGTTTGACTAATGAATATTAACATACAAAATAAATTTGTAAAAATGCTGCTTAAAGGAAGTTGAAAGCAGCTGCACTAAACTTATGCACTAGCTCCTTTTTCAGGATGATGAAAAAAGACTAACATGAGTGTTTAAGCTCAATTCACATCTTGCTCTGAAGCTGTACCCATCTTTGGTACAAAAGACTCTGTAGGAACACTAACACTATTAAACACACATTGCCAAGATCATGAAGTGCATGGGAAGAGATCATGTGGTAATCAAAGCAAGAACACCTGACTTCTAATTATAGTAAAATTTTTGTTTTTACTCATGTGTGTGAAAAACCTTTGTGCTCACTCAGAGAAGGGCTTACTGCTTACAAAACGGATATGCTTGTATATTCAAACTTTTTGCTAAAAGCTGAATGAGAAGATTTCAAGCACAAGCCATACTCTCTTTTCCTGGATAACAACATTCAAACTAGAACCCATCTGTGAAAATATGACTGCTATGATACAAACATTTTTCTCTTGATTTGCAAAATATATCCTTTATTAAACCATTACATGGAAAAATGATAAATGTGATTTATTTGAGCAGAAAACAGTTGGCTGTAATACACAGCTATTTTTGACTGTTCAGTCCATCTTTCTAATGAAACGTGGTAAAGTGAAATAGTAAAATCAAAGCTCTACTTCTGATCAAATGACTATTATCTTTCTAGTATACTCTTTATGAGCCAAAAATGCTTATTATGTGTTGCAAGGCCTATCCTAAAAACAAGTGTCCCCTAGCACTAAGTATTTATTCCCACAGGTGGCATTCTTAATGCAGCAGGACAGAAACCAAAGAAGCTGAAAGCCAATTACCCAAACATCTCATACACAATCCATTCCAAAACAAATGTTTCTATAAAGTTCTTGAAAAATGCTTTCAAGCTGTCACAATCTGAAACATCGGAATTCCATCCCTTCCCCTTGATTTGTATCTAAATTAAGATCTGGAAGCCATTTTGACTAGATCAGCCTGATGGTTTGGGAAGAAGCACCCGGAATCCTACCCTCCCCCTTCCTTCCCCTTTTTAAACAATGTGCACAGTCGTATTAGAACAGAGTCTAAGAGCTAGGCTTGTTCTTTAGTTTTTTCCCTTATAAAGAAATTTAATAGTTGTAATTTATTACTGCTAAGTCTCTTTTCCCCATTGTACTGTCCCATGCTGCTGAATGAGAATGCTCTGTATTTGTTCACGTGGTTTCTTACTTCCCAGTACAGTTTTACAAAAGAAGGAAAATTACTAAGAAGATCTATTGCCAAAAAGTTCCTTCATGCCAAAGGCACAATTACATATTACCGTGTGGCCGTATGAGACACCACAAAGTAATTTATAAAAAAAAAAACAAAACATGTGAAGAGATCATTTTTGGTTTGCAAACCAACAGCACTTCTATAGTTAGCAGAATTGCTTGAAACAGTCTTCTATCAAAGATTCACAGTGAAAAGGATTTTTCTGTTTAAATATGGCCTTGGAATGGTATTTTTTTAATATTTATCCTATAGAAGTAACATTTCACTATATTACTGAAACAAATCTAAAATAATCACCTGAAAATAGAAATATGTCATTTTAACTGTCAAAAACTTCATACATTCAAAATAAATTTGCATTTATGAAGAAAACAAATTTTAGACACTGATGCCACAAGTATTTACACCTACATTTCATATCTAGCTCCATGAGGATGGCATGCGAATAACCCTACTCACTTAAGCATTAGCAAGGAAAGTGATCATTTGTTTGTATAAGGTTGCATCTTGGAAAGATCTCATTCAAAATCTCACCAGTATCACTTTAAAAAAGAGAAGCAGTACTTAATTTTATTCTGAATTTAGAACTGTAGTACGTGCAGGAAAACTGCACTCTGAGAATTTCAAAACAATGACTACTTGAACCAGAATCTCCCCTCCTCTTGTTGGAGCTATTTCACTCGAGATTCAAGGAATGCAACATTTGTCTCCCCAGCACTGCTTTCTACTAATTCAGAAATTAGGAGTCCAAAATTTCTACATAAAAGCAGTAGAGGATGGATGACAGAAACAAAAATAAGAGGAGAGAGCAGTAAATCAGGAAGAAGGCAATTCCAATTTAGAAACAGCTTTTGGAACCTGCAGACATATGACCAAATACACACAGCCAATGTATAGTACGTTTGAAAGAACATTTCTACTTTCATATACACTTTAATTTGGGAGTATTACCTTTGTCCAGTCTTGTAGCTTGTGCTAGCTTTTTCTGAGCCTTGCTTTTCAATTCCTGGAGGGGGATTGCAGCTAATGCTTTCTGCTGAATAGAAGGATCCTCATACATCAATACAAGATCCTCAAATTTTGTTTGAAGTGTTTTCAAGATATTTGCAGCCTGCAAAAGGATTTTCAGTCACAAGATGATTCATGAACTTTCAGGCAGAATAACCAAGGTCTCCTATTTTAGTTTAAGTCAGTCATAATTCTATGCTCATATTTACATTATATATTTATTTACAGGTAAAATGTTTACTTGCAAAGATATTAACAAAAATTGAAGACACTACCACTCAAACTGTAAAGCCAGTCTTGTCATCTCTGAGCATTCTGAATGGTGTCCTAAGTGTACTAACTCAGGGAGAAAACTGGTTTTAAAGACACCGCTGATGGGAAAGGTTTTGGACTTATTTCTCTCCCCCACCTCATCCCCCCTCATCTTTTTTTTGGACACCTTTTACTCAAAATCCAAAAAATACATGTAATCACTTTCATTTTCTGGACACTACTACACTGGTTTGTAGAATTATATTATTGATGAATTCTGCTTATTACTTTTTATTCATGAATGCTGTCTGTTTCTACTTCCTTCTTTATAGATCAACTCTGACACAGATTTGAATAGACAGCCCAGTGACCACACACTGAACAGTCTGTTTCATGAGCAACTGGATGTAAGAACTAGGTTTCTTCAGTCAGTTATCCTGTCACCTAGTGGCACGTTGCACCCAATAAGGTACTCGCATAGATACTAAAACTAACAGCTGAAGTTAAAAATAATTAAGGTGGTAACAGAGCAAACTATTTATTCCCATTTAAGAGAGAACAATACAGAAAGTAAAATGGGATTTTGAAAGTAAGAGCCTGGCATATTTTTGGAGGAAGCCTGTGGCACTGCTAAATTACCTTTTCTCTATTGCTGCATCATGTTTCAGCCTTCAGCCTTGTTAACTATCATCTTAATTTAATGAAAAAGGCAACACTTCCCTGAGAGGCTGGCAGCAAATGCAATGTAATACACACAGGTGTGAGAACCCTTCAGAAGATAACTTCTTTTAAAGAAGCACTTAAATTACAAGTGATTGTTTTGATGCTGTGCAGTATTGCAGGATCAGTCCTTAATTTCCATAACTGATAACCCAGAACAGAGCTGGTTTTGCTCTTCCTGGAGCTCATCAGCTGTAGGTAACAGGTTTAACATCATAAAGTCCATTGTGTCCAGGTTCACTTTAATGCAAGTTGAAAGAAATAAATAAGGGACATTAGAGACGGCCAAAGGCTTAAAGACCTTCATGTTCTGTCAGTTTCCTGAAAAGGTACGCAGGGATATTGCTCAGCACAGCAGGAAGTCACCCGGATTCTCTGACAACTCTGGTTTCTGAGGCAAACACCATCAGTGTTACAGTAGTGCTTAACCAGCTTCATGAAAGCCACTTTATGGAGCATTACGCAAACATTTAGTCTTAGAGGTGTGGTGAACCTCACTGCAGTTCTAAGTTTGGATACACCTTTCCTCCTGTAATCGCTGTGCCATTCAGGAAGGGATCACAATCCATCCACCAGAATTAACAACTAGCCAGAACTCTCCCCAAAGTCTCAAGAATATTCTATGACAAGAAATGCAGAAGAAATCAATGAGGCAAATTAATGATGGGCTAAAACTGTGCATTTAGGAATATTCCTGTTCTTTCAAGTAATTTTTCCCTGCACTTACCAGGCCTCCCATGAATGACAGGTGAAACACACAGGCAAGAAAAATGCTTGCAATTCAGAAACAACTCTGTATCTCTCTGACATCTGTCAGCAGCGCATACAACAATAATACAACTATAACTCTGCAGCGTACTCACTGAAAAACAAACTCCCCACTGCTGCGCAAGCAATATGGCCAAGTCACTGCCAGGCTTCCTTCCAATCAATTCAGACTATACAGACCAAATTCAATGGCTCAGAGACCTATCAGTAGAGTTCCCTGCAGAGATCAGCTAAATACAGAATTCTAACCGAGCGCAAACACTGCATTACCAATGTCTCTAAATAGTAATAAGCTTGGTTCCACCACCCAGGCATGGAAGCACTGAAAAATTAATAGTTTCAGAGAAATGGATCCACAACTCTGATGGCTACTGTAGGTCCGGGCAGAATAACTAGAAATTAAAAGGATTAACCGCAGAATACATTCTGTCAACTTGAAATCCGCAACATTTTTGTCATCACAAGATCAACTTTTAAAGCTTCCTGTACTAAGCTGCACAGCAGCAGCAAGTCACTCTAGAGGTTTCATTATCACTTCCACCATGGTTGCCGAAGTGGCTGAAACAGTAAAAATCTAGAAGCAGGCCAAAAAAACCAACCCAGAAACCTCCAAACAAAGTAAAATAAATCCAGTCAGTATATTTTAGAGGCAACTACTGCCACGCTAACTTAATTAGCTTAAACATCTCAACACAACATGACAGTACCTTTCCCAAAGGACATTTTGGGTGATGATGGGTCATTTAGTGCTCTCTAGCCCAAAAGCCATCACTTCAAACAATGCTTTGCCATTTCTCATTCGCTGACTTGGGCAGGCATTGGGAAGAAACAGCACGTCATAATTCATATCCAACAATATACTGATAATATAATTTAAAACAGGCAAACGGTGTTTAAGGATGCACAGGAAGTGAACTTTTGGAAGGACTCATCTTACACCAACTTTGAGACCAAAGCAACATTGGTTCTAGGAAGAAAAACTCTCCAGAAAGTTAAACCAAAACATCCTTAAAAGCTTCTATCAAAAGGCATAATTTAATTTTTCAAAGCTGTATGAGGTGCTGAGTCTTCTCCCATCAGGCCAGTTAACATCAGATGAAAGGACTCTGCTCTGTCTTGATCAGGAACTTCACCTCAACCTCTTAGACAAAGGAAACTCAGCCTAAATAACTATAAATTTGACCGTATCTGGCTAAATTCCTGTTTTTAATGACAGGCACATGTGAAAAAAGAAAGCTCTCCTCACAGGCTACACACAGAGGTCATAATGCATGAACCAAGACACCAACAATTACAAACATTACAGTTATGCTCCCATTCTTCTGCCGGCTCTCAAAAGCCAAATATAACCCTAGTCTTAGCTTCCCACTCTTCCCCTTTTTCCCCATCTTGCTGCTCCCCTTCAATACATATCAGCTTTTTTTCATGACACCCTGATCAATAGAAATTTATGGACATCTTCAACAAAACCTCTTGCTAATATTCCGTTTATGGCATGTTTCATGCTTAAGTTGCATGTAAACTGAAGAAAACACTCAAAAACCTTCAGAAACCACTGGGGTGGGAAAAAAGTCTAGTCCAACCTTCTTAAACCAAGATTAGCTATGAGGTCAGACCAAGCTGCTCTAGGCTCAACCATGTGCTTATTTAGTGACTACTCAGTTTCTCTGAGCAACCTGTCCTAAAAGTTAACTCTTCTCCAGTCTTATATGCAAGACTAATAATGAGTCTATGAAGTTTTCAGGTTATAATTACCATTTCAAGAGATTGCACGAGTGATGTTTCTGGTTGCTGATGGGCAGGGGCAAGAACAGAGTCAACAGGTCTTGAAGGCCGTGGTGCAGCTGCTGTCTGAGTGCTGCTGACAGTTTCAGAGGATCGTGATCTGTGGATCTGGTTTGACTCATTCAGTCTGCTACTCCTCTCTCCAGCAATTAAGTCTCTGATTTTGCGTAGCTGCTCAATCGAAGCTTCCTTAGGGAAAACCAGGTGAGTTTCTCCCTAAAATTTAGACAAATGAATTCAGCAGTTAATGCAGGTCTAAGCTAGTCAATGATCTGTAGCTATAGCTAGCAGTTTACTGGGAGTTAGCATGCTAAGGCTTGGCAGGATTCAGCTTTTTAGATTCGATCCATTATGGTAGAAGCTTGAAGCCTCTCACAGCTTCAGAAGCCTACCAGATCAAGAACCTATAGACAATCTAGAGAAAGAGGGCTCATAACAACATGCTTTTGTTAGTAACTTATTTTGCAGACCCATTCATGGACTGTGTAGTTATGGTTTGGCACAGAAAGCAGCAACAACCAAAATGAACAATTAATGCTCAGTTCTCACAGCACAGCAGCAAAATCCTGGGCAACACAGAAAGACATCCAATGTTGAAGGAAGAAGCCCCTAGAATGGCCTCTGCTGGAAATTCTCTTACATACTGGTATCTTTTAGGTCCAAATTTTAAGTTTTCCGATATGAAATATTACTCTTATTGAAACCAGTACCTGGGTTGATTTCTGGGTTTTATTTTTGACTGTAATATGATCACTGGTAACATAACAAGAGACCAGTAATTATGACAGAATCAAATATCTGTGCACTTAACATAAAGAAATAGGTTACTAAAAACATTAATATCCTGAAGCATTCATCCTTTAACAGTTTCAGTTTCTACCACTGCAGCACTTCTATTTATTAAGCTGATTTGTTTACCTACAGTTACTTCAGGTCACATATCACTGCAGATGCAGACTTCGTGTTAACACTTAAAATCACCACAAAACTAAATGGAATGTATCAATCCATTAGCAAGCAGAAACAAGAGAAGGAACAGTATTAGCCATGCACTTGAGGAGAAGTTTGTGATCTCTGGCTTTGACTGACACAATAACCATAAATAAGACTGAGCCAACACACTCTCAGAGACCTGCCCAATTACTTCTCCAGCTACACTGCCCACCTTCTGGCTTAAATACACCATTAAAAGTCTCCTGAGCACCAGCATGAGAGTAAATCCACAGACCGTTCTCCCTCTGCAGTCACCACCTCTTTCAGCATACTTTTAATTTAAAAATTACAGTAATTAACTTTAGCCAAAGGGAAGGCAGAGGTCTCATGACAGCTGGACCTAAGTAACATAATGTACATACACATACAGAAGTGTGGCATCAAACAGAAAAATGAAAGCAAATCAAGAGCAAGAGCTTTGCATGGTTAAACGACAACCCAGCTTTCCAGTAATTACAAAATCTGCTTCTAGTTTAACAAGCTTTGGCAGTTTAAGTTCCACCAAGACAGAGACCACTTGAGAATACAAAGCAATCTTTAAAATACATCTCTCTGACTGCAAGAGAGTCAAGACTCACTCAGCACTATTTTAGGATACCATTTCATAACTTTTAAAAATGGGTTTTGAAGGACTCACCCTCCTACTACTACTTGAACAGTCAGTCTATTGCCCTTCACTGCTGTCATGACAACACCAGTACTTGTGCAGCTGCACTGTGAATTGGCTGAAAAACATTTCTGGTTTTGTTCTAGAAGATTAAATTTTAATCAGATCAGTTTTCTGTATCTAAATCACTATGGGGCCCTACTGATAGCAGGAACAAGAAGAAGAGTAGGGCTTTAATTTTTTTTTTCTCTCTTTCAAATGGCAGTTTCAACACTCATTTATAATGTCTGATGTTCACCTAACAGTGAATTGCTAGAAAGAGAAGGGGTTTTCACCCTGCTTCCCACCACTGCCTTTGTGCCAGCATGGATATGTATCCATGCCACTCAGGAAACCAGCAGCGTGCCTGAGCACTAGAAAAAAATCTTGTTATGAATTAGGGTAGCTCTAGCTCCACCATTTTTCTGAAGCAGCCACATCTAAATTTTCTGCTGGTTAGCTACAGATATTTGTAGACAAGGACTGAAAGAAAATACCAACTGCCCTAAAATCTACTGCCTTATAAAACCTAAAATTTTACATTTTCCTGTGTAAATTGATGTAACCAGAAGTTACTAAATTATACTCACCTCTTGAAACCCCATCTCAAATAGACATTCAACTGCTCCTCTGACAGGCAACAGCCTTGTGGAAAATGCTGGATTTCCAATCCGAATCAATCTGTATTTTTCTTCATATGGATTCCTGAAGAAATTGAAAGTTGTAATTATGTTTGCAAATTAAGTAAACACTTAAAAGCTGGGTAACTACACTATGAATGATTTTTTTTTTTTTTAAGTTTAGTTTCATTTACATCTCTTAGGTGAAACCTACATAAAACTTCAACTTAATAAATGTCCTTTTGTATTTAACTGTAAGAGTTACCAACTGGTGCTAAATTTTAGCTTGCAACCTATGATCATGAATTCATGTTCTGTAGACCTACCCAGCACAGCTAAGTCTGTAGAGACACTCAGAGACAACTTTGCATCCTGGTGCATTCTAAGCGAACTCCTCAGCTTGATGCTCGATGGCTTTAGTCCCGCCACAGAAGCTGTGCTGAACTGCCTGGTACATGAGTGAAACGACTGGAGTCTCTGTGCTACTTCTCAGTTCCCCTTTCCTCTTTCAACACTTTTAAAAGCCTTCTTCTCTTGACTCTTTCTTTGAAAGGAGTCAGCCCAGGACTCGCCATTCTCTGTCACGCAGCAGCTTCTACAAGAGGTTGACAAGCCAGATATAGAGAGGGAGGGGCAGCCCATATACCTCGAGCTACTGGAAGACATCAAGGTCAATCACACGTACTGGTGTGTATGTGCACCCTACAGAGCCACCTCGCAGAAATTCAGCTATAATTATCTCTTGGTACCGACCTTGCGAAGTCAGAAGCAAAGCGCAAGGGAAAAACAGAGTAAGAAAAAATGAAGTTAAAATGAAGTAAAAATGAAGTTAAAGTGAAGTTTAAACGAAGTCAAATTACTTGCGATGCATCCACTTGTTTTTAGGTAGCTGAATATCCACCTAAGGTGGAGAATCACGAACAACGCATGATTCTGTGGTTAATATACAAACTCCTAAACTTACAACGCCAACCAGCAATAAATGAAGAAACAGAAATCCAGAACACTACACCTCTAGGTAAGCAACACTGATTTCAAAATAACGACAAGAACACGCGAGACGCTTCCGAACTCCAGCATTATACAACAGAAGCGAAGGCGCCGCGCGGAGCGAGGGAGCGGCCGGCGGGACCCTGCGGCACCGCCCGCGGACCGAAGACGGCGACCCCGCTCACCGGAGGATGTTGTCCGCGTAGGTGAGAAGCAGCCGCGAGGCCTCCAGGAAGATCTCTCGCCTGTTCTGGCACAGCTCGCTCACGGCGGGGGAGCCCAGCGACGACGAGAGCCCCAGGGCGGCCGCCATCGCCGCTCGCTCCCCTCAGCCACGCCGCACCACCCGTCCCGGCGCTGCGCCACGCGCACGCGCGGTGGAGCCCCGAGGTCCCCGCCCTCAGCTGGGCAGGGCCGCCCGCCCCCGAACGCATGCGCAGTAGGAGGGGTGAGGTCACCGCCGGCAGCCCCCGCGCCCACAGACGGCGGAGCGGGTTTAATTCCTTACCCCGCACCCCCTGGGCAGCGGGACCTGCCGGTCACACGGGGCTCTCGGTGTCCCAAAGTAGATTCTTTCTCCCGGTGTGCAAGGGGCCAATCCACGCGCAGAGTAGAGGTATTTGATTTATTTACAAATCTGTGCAGAAAGGGGTGCACAAGGCCAGCACGATGACTACCAAAATTTTCACTACTTACACATTTTAGCAAACAAAGGCATCAATGTTCCTTCGCTACAAGTTATACAGTTCTCTTATTAATTAGCATTCTATCTTCTACTGGTTAAATGATTCCCTTACTTCTTATGCTGATTAGTCCACGTGGTCATTTTTTTCTCTTGAGTCGATGGTTGCAAACTCCCCCTGCCAGGATTACCTTTTACCCAGTCAGAGCTGATTCCAACACAGATGCTGAGCTGCCTTTGCTAGTTTCTTCCCGTCGGAGTTCTGCAAAACGTCCTTGTGTCCAATAAATTCTGCACTCTTTGTGCCCACTGTCAGTGGTACATCCTTCCCAAGCTTTGTAAACCTCCCTTGAGGTGTGAGATCATTGAAACATGTGGAGCCCCAACAAAGCAATTCTGTCAACAAGCAATTTGTCTTTCTAACACCTGGACATTACTTAGAGCTTGATTAACCTTTCTGGTTGATTTGGCTTGAAAGTATACAAAGATCAAACATCAAAGAACGTAATTTCTTAAGAAAATGTTTACCTAGTCCATATTTTGCAACATCGGGAGCACCGTGGCAGGCAGTAACATCATCGAGGATACAAATCCCCTTTTGTAGTGCCCTGGTTTGACAGTACTGAGGGTGCCATACCTTCAGGCTCAGCTGGGTTGCCTGAGCAGGAATGTCACTGTAGTGACTTGCCCCTGCCCCAACACCTGCCTGGCAATACCCGAAGTCTGTCCCAGGGAAGCAAAAAAACCCTGGTCTTCTTCTAGACATCTGGTTTGTGCTACTAGTGAAAGAACTGTGGTGAAGAACCTTGGACACAAAGACCTGTGGAGATTTGCTTTATTAGGAATGAAGATTTAAGGCGTTCCAGGCAAGAGAGGTCTTTAAAATGCAAGCTGACTTCTGATTTCATAGCTGATATTACCCTATGGCTCTGCTGCCTGCTTCTGACAGGTCACAGCTCAGCTTCTGTGACTTTTTAAAACGGTGGTACATATCCCTCACAAAAGCTGAGATTTAACACAGGACAATTCACTTTTGCTGAGATTACATTTATTATTCCTACTAGCCTAGTTAAAAAGTTACTATTTCAGCCCTCAGGGTGATGGAACTGGTACCAAAGTAATAAAATTTTAATTTAAAATTATGCCATGTTCCTTGCCTGCTGCTTCAGCTTTTAACTTCCTTTCCATGTGTTTCATCTAGGCATGTGACTCTCAGTGCTGGTTGCCCTAGGAAATGTAAAGATTAACTGTATTGCTATACATGTAACATAAATACGTAACGCATCTCAGTATGGCATTTGTAAACGATGCTTTGGAAATGCTCATAGAAAAGCAGTGTGAAAAATTTAGAAAACCAAGTGCTGACTTCCAACAAATTGCTAACACATTAAATGCCCAAGGAATTATATTTCTAAATTAAAAACAGACTCTTCATTTAAAAAAATATTGTGCACAAATGTTTATTTTTTCATTATTAAATACTGCATTTCTCTTCTTTCTGGCTTTTTTCCCCTTTTTTCTGCAGTATGTGCTTCATTGCTGTGCTACAGTTTGCATTTATAAGTAGCTGTGATTGCAGGTAATAAACATTACTGTGTTGTGTGGGGGTAAATTGATTTCAGTTTTCTTACTGCTATATACTAAAATTATGTAAAGGTATCATCCAACAGGTAAACCCACAATGTAATTAATTCATGTCCCTGTTGATGAGACTTTGACAAACATTTTATACTCTGCCATAGTCTTCGTGTATTTTAAGTAAGGAACCACCGTCTTAAGTTAACTTAGTTGTTCCTACAGATCATCCTCAGGCATAGATAGCGGCTTCATCTTAGTTCAGGTCATCCACTAAAGTTTCTGCATCTGGAAGCAGCAAAAACAAATAGTTATCTCTCTGTGCTGGTGCTGTTGGCATATTTGTACATGTATTTGTAAGACACTCCTGTAAAGCCAGTGATCATTTAGTCTTTGTTTACCTCCATCTCCTCCAGCAGCACTTCAGCATCCATGAAGAAGAAAATGCTTCCAGGGAATCATTTAGGTTGGAAAAGACCTTTAATATCATCGAATCCAGCCCTGCCAAGCCCACCACCAAACCATGTCCCTAAGTACCGTATCTACACCATCATTTAAATACCTCCAGCAATGGTGACTCAAACACCTCCCTGGGCAGCCTCTTTCAATGCTTGACAATGCTTTCAGTGCACAAATTATCTAATCTAACCTTCTCTGGCGCAACTTGAGGCTCTGTCCTCTTGTCCTGTCACTCCTTACCTGGCAGAAGAGCACGACCCCCACCGCACTACAACGCGCTGTCCGGGGGTTATAGTGGGCGATAAAATCTTGCCTACTACTACACCGGAGTGTTGGTTTGAAGGTTTTTACGGGTATTTTTTTACTCTTCCTTTGCGTGATTTAAACACGTGGCTTGGGCAGGAAATTATTTCACCGCCTTTTCCGCCGCGCTGAGCTATTTACACGATCACGCTGCCCACCCGCCTACCCCGGCGGCCGCGGGGCGGGGCCAGGCGGGAGCAAGCGCCGCTGGGCCGGGCGTACCCGCACACCTCTTTCTTTCCCCCCGCGCCTGCAGAGTGGTGCGGCCTCGCGCCGTGGGAACGGGAGAGGGAGGCAGAGCGAACCATCGCGGAGAGGGGGGGAAGTGCGGAGGTACCGCTGAGGGCCGGGGCGCAGGGAAGCCGAGGTTTTTAGCGCGGGCCGGCGGGAGACGCTGCCCCTAGGGGGGCGGGCCGGGCCGGCAATGGCGGCGTTGGGGCAGTGCCGTGGCGCTGGGGTTTGACTCCTGGTTTAAACTTTAAAAGTAGCCGCTGCCCTTGAAACTCCTGGGGGCGTCCGGTAGCTCTTGTTGACGGGGGGAAATTACCCTGCGCCTGGTTTTCCCGCACAGCAGGTATCGGGCGTTGTTGGGTCGGACAGGACGGCTCGGCACCGGGTGACGGCATTTCAGTAGAGGCTGCGTGGGGCTGCTGGACGATGTGCCTTACAGAGCTCTGCAGTCATATTGTATGTGTATATTGATATATGGATGTATGCACACACATAAAATATGTTAATCTTATACGTTATTATATGTATGTATAATAATATATATAAAATACGTTATCTTACACATACATGTTATACAATGTATATCATATATATCGTCTTTAAAACGTATATGTTATACATTATACTCTATGCATATGACTGCAGAGCTCTGTTTCATATTCTATATTATATATAGACTAATATTAATTATATATTTATATATGTAGCATACATTATATAATACCTAATATTACATATTACGTATAATATATCTTTTTATATACATATACACACACACACACACTGCAACTTTTCTAGAGTCCAGGCTAAGTGGCTTAAAAATCTGAAATGGCAAATTTGGCTCAGAATTTAAAGTAGGCTTCTTTAAAAATACTTTTGTTATAATTAATTTTAATAATTACATAAAATATGTATAAAATATAATCTGTGATTACTTATTATTTTTATTCCCCATCCCAGGAAGTGTTCTTGGCCAGGCTGGATGTGGGTCTCTGCAGTCTGGTCTAGTGAAAGGTGTCCCTGCCCATGGCAGGGGTCATTGGAATGAGATGATCTTTAGGGTTCCTTTCAACCCAGGCCTTTCCATGGTTCCATGACATTTTTTAATAATGCTGCTGTGCACTTGTACTGCCACAGGTCTGAGTATTTTAGCAGGAGTGCATTAGCCCAGCAGCCCCTTATGGTCCTCATACAGCTCTGTATATTTTACCAAAGAGCTGGGGATGCCAAGTTGTCCTTTGTACAAGGCAAAAAGCAGGCAACCTGTTGAAGCTTGCGTCGCACATGTTGGCAGTGCTGTGCTGCAGCGTCTGCCCTGCTCCAGCATGTTAGATAGGTGCAATCAGACTGGCTCTGGACCTGGCGGTGGCCAAGGCAAGGAACTACAGCACAGTACAGCAGCATCACTGCTTGGCATGGTCCTCTCGTCCAGCCTCAAGTACTTGTGCTCAGGAGAGGCCTTCTGCCATTACTTGCTGTGTCTTTTGTTATGCGGGGTCTGGTGGTGTTGCCTTCAACGGAGGTAGTGCTGTGGTAAATCATGCTCAAGCTACTTGAGATACTGTCCCCTAACAGTGTGATAACCCAAGGCTGATAAAGGGTAGGTGGAGGTGGAAAGATAAGCAGTCTTGTCCAAGTTGTGTAATTACATCGGTAGCAGAAACAGGACGAGTTTATTGACTCCTGTTTGAGGTTTCTAGACTGTTCTGTCTGATATGAAGGTTGAGATGACAGTATCCTCAACTTGGTAATGGTAGGACATACGCTTTCAGGTGATCACACTTTTTCCCTTAAAAGAATGAAGCTGTTAATGCTCATTGTTTCTACCTCCAGCCAGCTGGTGGTTAAAGCTCCAGGGGAAATTTTGCAGCAAAACCAGAGAGTGCTTCACAGTCCACAGTGGTGCAAAGTCATATTCATCAGCAGCTTAATCTAGAAGAGCCCACTAAAGACATTGCTAAAGTGAATGTGTTTCTGTGCCATTATCTGCTATAACTCATACTATTCCTCATTACAGGCATGGAAACTATATCCCTTTCTTCAGGGTTGAAAATAGGCTGTCGTGTATAAAGCAGGTTATTAATTTAATGTTTTTGGAATGTTTTCCACATTGGCTGCTTTATTGTTGTATTTGTCTTTCCCCACCCCCTCCACCCCACTCCAGTTACAGGAATGTGCTTGATTATTGCCACCATGTTCTCCCAGTGCTCACAGGATCTGTTAAAGATTGCAAATCTTCATCTCCGGAGTCTGAATTTAAATCTACATTTACAAAACCACAGAAGGGCTTTCAGCAAGTCACTGCCTGCATGTCGAAGGAAAGTAGTTGTTACAGGTATTGGCTTAGTGTCCCCTCTTGGTGTGGGGACTCAGTTTGTGTGGAAGCACCTTCTGGAAGGAGGCAGTGGGATTACATCACTAGATGGGGAAGAATATGCAGGCATCCCATGTAGAGTGGCTGCCTGTGTGCCAAGGGGAAGCAAGGAGGGTGAGTTCAGTGAAGAAAGCTTTGTGTCGAAGTCAGAGTTCAAATCCATGAGTTCTGCCACTGTGATGGCCATCGGTGCAGCAGAGCTCGCAATGAAGGACTCCGGCTGGTCTCCCCAGTCTGAACAGGATCGCTTAACTGCTGGTGTGGCAATTGGGATGGGAATGGTTCCACTGGAAGAAATTTCTGACACAGCTGCCTTATTTAAAACAAAGGGTTACAATAAGGTCAGCCCATTTTTTGTCCCCAAGATTTTAGTCAATATGGCAGCAGGCCATGTCAGCATTAAATACCAACTGAAAGGGCCAAATCATGCTGTGTCAACTGCTTGTACCACAGGCGCACATGCAGTTGGAGACTCCTTTAGATTCATTGCTGCTGGTGATGCTGATGTCATGCTGGCTGGAGGGACTGAGGCTTGCATTAGTCCTTTGTCTTTGGCTGGATTTGCAAGAGCCCGGGCCCTCAGCACGAGTTTTAACTCGAGCCCTAAAGCAGCCTGTCGGCCGTTTGATTTGCAGAGGGAGGGGTTTGTAATGGGAGAGGGTGCTGCTGTGCTGGTCTTGGAAGAGTATGGACATGCCGTACAAAGAGGTGCTAGGATCTATGCAGAAGTTTTAGGTTATGGACTGTCCGGTGATGCTTGCCACATAACAGCACCTAACCCAGAGGGAGATGGTGCATTCAGGTAAGAACTCTATGTTGATTATAATGGCTACTTCATATGTTAGTTATAGTGGTTGTGTTTGTATCTGTCATTGTATACTTTTATAGAGAAAGGTGGTTCAATCTTGAATTAATATTCCAAAAGCTTGAAAATTTGAAAACTGAAAGAGCTTCTGGTAACATTGTGCCTCAATTATCTTTTTTTAGTAGTAAGGTGAAGGCCATTTCTTGATAGAGTGAGCCTTTTTCCATAGAGCTATGAAAACTTTCTCTATGTGAAAACACTTTGCCTTTGGTGCATACAGCTGTTCACATGAGTCTCGATGGAAACATCTTTTTAAGATGTTTGTGGTGAGATAGAATCTTTCCAGGTTCTCCTTCACCCTTTGTCCATCAAGAAGATAGACCCCCTTACAAAAGCAAGGAATTTTTGTTGCAAGGGATCTCAGGTGATGAAAGCTGTAGAGCACTCAGAAGATGTAGTTTGTTAGAATACTGAATACTTAATTTGGATGCAGCTAAGAGTGTTGGTGAAGAGGCATAGCAGAAATACACTTTAGTACTGTTTAGGGAGGGGGTAAAGCTTCATCACTGTTTATCTCATCAAAACCAGTTCACAGGTAGATGATACTCATCTAATCATTATTGACCTAATTAAATTGTGAGCTAAATTACATGTGTAAGTTGGTGAGCATTGTGTAGGCTGAGTACTATTGCCGGCACTGGAATCTTTACTAAAGATTTAGTTTGCCTTATTCTGAATGTATGTGAATATTTAGTACCAAAATTCAGTATAGCACTGCACAAGTAGATCAAACTTTTGCATGGTATTGTAAAGCTGTGTTTGCATCTTTATAAGGTTAACAGATTTTTCTAGAAGTGTAAATATACCATGTTTCCATCGATGCTCTTTGAGTCATATTTAATTGTTTTGCAGACTTAGGTGTGAGATGAGTAATCAGGAGTGTCTTATCTCATATTTTCAGACTTGTTTACCCTTGAGATGATATGGCAATACATTGTAATAGAATTTTTGTGTATTTTATGATTGCAGTAGCATATAAATTAAATTCACAGTAGGAAGAGTTGAAAGTTAATCTGGGTATCTCAGAAATGTTGAGCTTTTCCACCCTTGAGATGAGATAATACATTTTAATACTGTCTTCAAGCCAGTATTTTGTTCCTGCAGTGGTATATGGATTAAATCTGGAATATATGTGCTTATCTTACTTTTCTGTAGGAATTTTATTTGCCACATCAAAAAAAAATCAGAGGAATATATTTTTTGTCATCTTCTAATAACTACTTCTGTTGGAGGCTAAATATGTATGTTGGAATAAACCAGCAGGAAAGGAGAGGCAAAGCCAGACTCAGAAGTGTGGATATAAAGAGTGTCCTACACAAGTAATCTGGTATCTTCTTAAGTGAATATATTCATTGCAGATAATGTATTTAACTAAATTAATGTATCTCATAGTTATCAGTAACCTCTTTACCTGAATATTGGCTCATTATCTAGTGACAGTGAGCGTCAGTGGTCTCCACCCTAAGCTAAGCTGGATGCTTCTAAGGGTAGAAGGCCGTAGTAGAGACATTTAAATTTGTCCAGAAACCTGTACTATCCTTTTTTGAGGTTCCTTTTACTTCCTTATTTTTCATAAATTTCAAAAGAGTCAGTGGTCTTTTACTCACAGGTGCTATGTTAAGTTGTTATGTGCAAGGAGAGATGTCTGATTCATCTTCTTCTTTGAGGGAAATCTGTGAGAAAATCGCAATATGGAACTGTGTTGATCCTTCCATGGTTTTAATAAAAAAGCATGTTTTATAGATGCAGTCACAGTGCACAAGTCATCAGGAGTCAAATGAAACATACCATGTCAGGGTAAAAGAGTGTGACTTTCAGTAAATTTCATTATAAAATGAAATATAGGAATTTGTGCTATCTCCTTGACATTTTCTAGTCTCTGGAAAGCATGCAAAAGAAGCTCATGTGGAGAATGACTGCAGATGTTTTCTTTCATTTCTCAGTATTTTTGTTGGGGAGAGCATATCTAAATTTTTCTAATAATATCGGTAGTTATTTCTCTCTCAAACATTTTCAAATTTTACACTGAAAAGGGTGTTCGATACATTAATGTAGTCTGTAGAGATTGACTGTCATATCTTCTTTTCTTCTTTGTATTTCTCCTAGTTGTGGAATTTTTAAGAGCAAGTCTGATTTTATAGTGGGCCTCACTTTTCTCTTCCTCTGGTACCTAATGTAGATGCTAATGTGCTTAGTTAGATGAGTTAGCCTCTTGTCATTTACATCTCTGCTAGAGCAGATTTTCACACTTGATAAACATTTTAAAAACAACCTATACTTTTGGTTTGTACATTTGACAAAAATCTATTGGGCAAATCAGCATTCTCTTGTCTTTCTTTCCTTAGGTGCATGTCTGCAGCAATAAAAGATTCTGGGATCAAACCTGAAGATGTAACATATGTCAATGCACATGCAACTTCTACACCTCTAGGAGATGCTGCTGAGAATCAAGCAATCAAGAGACTTTTTAAAGATCACTCACGTAATATTGCAGTTTCCTCAACAAAAGGAGCAACAGGACATCTCTTGGGGGCTGCAGGAGCTATTGAAGCAGCTTTTACTGCACTGTCCTGCTACCATGGAATTTTGCCACCTACTCTAAACTTACAGAAAACAGAGGCAGAGTTTGATCTCAATTATGTTCCATTGACAGCTCAGGAGTGGAAAACTGACAAACGGCGTATAGCACTCACAAATTCATTTGGCTTTGGTGGCACTAATGCAACTCTGTGCTTTGCAAGTGTTTAACTTACGCTAAGAATGTTGTGGAAAAATGGCACCAACGATGATTTTCTGTACTTCTATCCCTGGTGTGTACTGTAATCTTTTCTCAGCTTTGAGAGTTGCTCATTTGATACACAAGAACTTTATTCAGCCTAACACACCAGTAATTCTTTCAGAAAGAGGGAACTTCTTTTACTCATTTTAATAAAAATAAATAAAAGATCTGTTCTTTGTGTGATGAAGAAGCTTTTGTTCTTGACTAGAGCAGGAGACATGGTCAAACTACGTTAGAATAAATTTTTCTATGCATATGACAAATTGTTTAGAAGCATTTATACAAAAGAGAGGCTGGCTAACAAGCTAGGACTCCACACTTGATGAATTAACTGCATGGTGATACATGGTTTATGACTGAGCTCCCCTTTGTTACCCACTCCATATAGAATTCTGCTTTTTTTCTCATGGTAAATTGTCTCAAATATCATAGGTTTATGTACATTCTTCCACACAGGTGATATTCGGGGGACAATAATACAGACATTCAGGTCGGGCACTGGTTCATTTTCTTTTTGTCTTTATTCATTTCCATTTGTTGTGTTTCCTCATTAGCCATGGGGTTACAGTGAAGGATGCATACAGCATGACCTGTACATGTTCCATGTGGCACAGGGATAGAATTAGTAGGTCATGACCTGTTTTGCTCTGAAATTTTGTTCAAGCATAGTAAGGTAGATATTCAAGTATGGCACTGAAGATTTGAAAAATAGTTATACAGAAAGGAATAAGTGTCTTGGGAAGTATGTGGTTTTTCTGCCAAAATGGAAAAGTAGAACTGGCAAAATTTGTCAAATAAGGTCTCTTAGGAAAAAAATTGTCTTCAAGAAATAAATCTGAGAGAACAGGAACACTATACCTAAAGCTAACATATTGAGGAGGATGTAGTTTTGCAAAGGAAAAATAAAGGACTTAGTCTATTCCTTCTGGCACCAGAAGCATCTTAGCCAAATAGTGGCTTGATTGATAGTGCAAATGTGGGTGAAGTTTGATAGTCCCATCGGTGGGTTAGTTCATTAAAAGACTTTTCACCAGTGTTCTTTTTGAAATTGTCAGTCTTCGCCTTTGACCTGTGTAAGTGGAGGGAAGGTAACTTGCTAGATTTAAAATAATGACATAAAAAGTAGCTGCACTTGTAAGTAAATTTCATTCTGGAATGAGCTTACTAATGGGCTATCATGAGGCTGAGCTGTACCCTAAAACCTCATTATTTACACAAATGGTCGGAATGCTGATATTGAACAGCATAATTTTTGCATTTGCTGTCTTTACTGAATAGAAAGTTAAAGAGGCTGATGTGAAAAATGCAGTTGGAGAATGATTAAGACTATTTCAGAAGCTGAGTTCATACAGAACAGTGCAACACAGAACAGATTAATGAATAATAAGCCTGAAAGTAAAATGATATATTACCAAAGGCAAAATGTGAAAGCATACAAGCAAGAGAGACTATGGGAGTTTGCTGTCAGGGAAAATACCGACAAATCTCTTACCTTATTTTAATTAACAGTGGCAGTACAATGAATGAGGATCTGGATTGCATACAATATAAAAGGCAGAATATAAAATCCAACAACACCCTCTGCAAATTATATGCAAAAAGAAATTGATTTAAAGAATTCAGACTCCAGGAGAGAGCTAGCAGGCAGGCGGTGATTGTGGAGGCAATCATCCAGCAAGCTTCTTCAGGAGATGGTACTTTTTCAGGTAGTTGTGATTCCGGGCAGAATAAGGGAAGACTAGATAGTGCTGCATTATTGTGGACTGGAAGTACAGTCTAACTAAACTCACCCAGTCTTGTTACATAGCTGCAGACCTGTAATTAATACTGCGACAGAGGTGCCTCCTTTTCCCTCTTGACAGCAGAGATCGTGGCCCAGGAGTATTGGGTGCAAGCTGTAGTGTGCCAACCATGAAAAGATAGATGATACTGTCACAGAGAAAAATAAATCTGAAATTGAAATGATTAAAAGATATTTCTCCTCTCTTCAGCCCACTGCAATTTAATCATCTGGTGCAGGTATCCTTTAAACCGTGAAAGCCTTGTGACAAGAATTATTTTATGTGTTTTGATTATGGATGATTTTAAGACACCTAGATGCAGTAGTAGTGTACCCTGTAGGGAATCCAGCTTTTTAAAAAAATTAATAGAGCCCAAGTTTGACCCCTGTCATGTTTATAAAGTTTTCACTTTTATGCACTTTCTTGGAATCATCTCTTTTTATCACATACCCCACTCAGCTGATCAGGGACTACTTACTGCTAATTACTGCTTTATTATGGTAGCTGCAAACATAAAAGGAAAGTAGATCTGTGTTGCTAAACTACTAAGTGGGCAAATTGACCAATGTATTAAAACAATGCTTTCCCTTAAAATGCTATTTTCATCTTCAATAATCGAGAGAGGTAAGCATCCACAGTCTGGATTTTAAAAGCTTCATATTTAGACTTACAAGTCTGGAGTTACTTACCATCTGATAAGCAAAACTTGGAGATGCTGGTAGAGTGTTTATTTCGAAGCCTACTTCTCAAGTGGTGCAACACACTTGTGAGAGCCAAATGCTCCAGGCAGGATCAGAGTGGCTGAGGCTGGAAGGCACTTCTGGAGATTGCCTAGTCCAGCCCCACTGCTCCAAGCAGGGCCAGCTAGAGCAGGTTGCTCAAGGCCATGTCTTGCTGGGTTTTGAGTATCTCTTGGGGTGGAGACTCCAAAGCCTCTCTAGGCAACCTATGCCACTGCTTGGTCACTCTCACTGTAAGAAGTTTCTCACATTTAAATAGAATTTCCCGTATTTAAATTTGTACCCATTGCCTCATACTTTCAGTGGACACTACTGAGAAGAGTCTGGGTCCCTCTTCTTCATTCCCTCCTCAGGTATTCATACATGTTGATAAGACCTCACAGGAACCTGTCTCATCTAGGCTGAAAAGTCCTGGCTCCCTCATCCTCTCCTTCCATGTCAGATGCCCCAGGTCCTTTATCATCTTTGTGACTCTTCACTGGACTTACTCCAGTATGAACATTTCTCATGTACTGGGGAGCCCAGGACTGAACCCAGCTCTGCAGATATGTCTCTGATGTGTGAGGGAAGGATCATCTCCTATGAGCTTCTGCTGTTGCTGCGCTTCCTGATGGAGCCCACGATGCTTTTGGTCTTCCTTGCTGCAAAGGCATCTGGTCCATCAGGACCACTGGGTCTTCTTCTGCCAACCTACTTTCCAGCTGGTTAAAATATTGTTTAGATTTGAAGAAAAGATTTTACCTAAATCTAATGTTTTTAGAAATAAATGCATTTGAAACAAAAATTAGAATTATGGTAACTTACCTGAACTCATTTACTTAAAGGAACCTAATAAAAACGTGTTATAAAAAAATGTAAACAGCATATGCTTGCTGAAATCTTACAGAGGTCAAGCCACTGGTTGGCGTTAATTACTGTCTGTCCCAGAAGCAGTTCTTTTAAATTATGAACCTCTTGTTCTGCAAGTGTAGAGAGAAATATTCCTCATGTTAGTTTACTGCAGATTGCTTTAGTTCAGCGTGAAGAAGTTTTTTACTTTGGTATACAGCGTATTTTTGGCTAATGAAAGAATTCATAGAATAATGTCTTGCTAGTTCCTAAATTATTTCAAATTAAATCCAGTTAAATCTTGAAAGAAACCCTGAGGAAAATCTTTTATTTTCAGTAAAAATGGGATTCACAGTTTTCAAATATGATAATAGAAATCAACAATAGGTATACACTAAGCTATAGTTATTCCAAGGCATCTATGGCATCCTTTTGAACAAAAAGTTAACTAACACAAAAATTATCTTTAGATGCAAGTCAGCATGATTTCCTGCTTACCAGCTGATGATAGTTTGCCTTTCTCTAGCATGGACACTCTGAATATACTCTGTATCATATTTCATGATTTCTCAAGCCATGAGTGGGAAATGTGTACAACAAAACCTTGGGTTTGAGGACCAGCCTTGTCCCATCACCCTTCCCACCATGCCTGACAGCCAGAGCCATCCATGCTAGGGATCTGTGCCAAGTCCCTTGGTGCTGTCAGAGGGTTTGGGGTGGCATCTTTGTGAGGCCAGCCTTTTGAGTTTTGTGACCAGATGGGGCATGAGAAAACAGTTGGTACAAAAGCATCCAGGGGGTTCACTCCCAATTCTGTGACCTAATTTGTCTTTCCTTTTGTGTTTTAATGAATTCAAAAGCAGACTTTAAGGACAGGGGAATGGTGGAGTATGTTTGTTGAAATAAAGAGAAAAGTCTCTGTGATAAGAAACATGAGAAGCTCTATTGATTTTAAAATATGGTTGGAACGTTCTAGAAGGTGGATTTTTGCAAAGCAAAGCAGGGCAGCATCTCAGAGGTGAAGGGCTTTTCAGGTAGTGTGGAAAACAACTGGTATAAGTTTGCAAAAGGATTAATTTTGCTATCTGTTGTTTAACATATGCTTTTTTATTTAGTAAAGCTTTACAGTGATTGTTGATGTCAGAAAAAAAATTAAATGTATGTATATTTTCAGCTATATGCGGTCTTCTATTAGAGTATAATTGGGAGAGGAGGCATTTGAGTTTTTGAGGACTATGTGGAGCATTGCTACCTTGGACAATTTCTGAGAAAAGGTTTCTAAATACTCTTTTTTCCCCCCCACACTGTAGGATTTAGACTGGCAAATGTTCCTCCTATTCTGAAGCAGAAAATAGATGTTGCTGTATCAGAGAATGAAAAGAATGTATAATGAATTGATGACTTTTTCTCTCCCCCCTTTCTTCTTCCATCTTCACTCTCTTACATCCTTTCCTAATTTATGTAAATAATACATAACCACTAGCTTTTGCTTTCTGAAAAAGGAAAAAAACCAACTTTGGCTATATTTTTTCAGTTTGAATCACGGAGGTAAGTATCATCTTAAAGCAGTAAACATCCCAAATGTTGAATTAATTCCATTCTTTGGAATGTATAAACCTTGGTTTATAGAAGTGCATGTTTTGAAGAGAAGCACAGTGTTTCAAATTCAGCTGATACAGTGGACTATACTGCAGAATGGAAATTATTAGTGCTTTTAAGGGCATGTAAAAATCCTAATCTCTCTGAATTTCCCTGATTGTCTTTGGGCAATGTCTTGTGAAAATACACCAGCTTCTTCTGTAGCAGTAAAAATGGACAAACGTGGTTGCATGGTACTTGAAATACCTAGAGTACATCCTTTTTCTGTCAGAGGCTCTCTGTGCAGCTTAATTGATAAATATTCTTAACTTCCTTCATTTTCAATATGCAGATCACATTTCACCTGGAACAAAATGCCATTTGATCTTTAAGTAGCACTGTGAGTTTGGGAAAGTCTCACAGGGCTTCTGCTGATCATCTGGACACAGTAAAACTTCGCTATCTCTCATGATGTGGGGAGAGTAACTACCCTCCAGATTTGGATTCTGTAGCAATGTTGGCCCATACTCACTAGCTAGCTTTCACAACACAGGAAATTGAAGCTAGAATTAACATTTATCACAGCTAAGACCATAGTGAAAATATTTCTTCCTTATGGATATTTCCAGCAATATCATATAGGTTTTTAAGTTTAACCATCTTAGATTTGTAATAATAATTCTGTATCTATCATAGTTTTAGGAATATACTTTTAGTTCCTTTTATTTTTTTACTTTTTAATATGGGCTCCTGATTGTTTTCTAAAGCTAGCAACAGTAATGAAAAAAACTAGGATGAAGGCAGTTTTGTAACCTAAGCAAAATGTGAAATAGTTTCTACTTGGGCAGTAGACACCACTCCAAATTTTGTAACAATGATGATTAATTTTAACTTGGTAGAAGGCCAATTTCCTACCTGCAGTTATTGAACTGTAGAGAAATATGCCAATATCAATTGCTTATAGCCAGTACCTCTGTGTAGGAGGCACAATAATTTTAGTATGACAGCTAATATACAGGTATATCAAACTGGTAGCTATTGCAGCCCAAGGTCTCTGACAAAATATAACAGGAATGAAGTGAAATAAAATAGCAATAAAAAGGATTGAAAAAAGACCTATGCTCATGAGGAGCAGAAGAAATGCAAACAAGGAACTATAATTGAAAAAGAGAGAAATATTTTTTAATGTGGGTCTTGTAGTTCTCCTAGAGTGCTATTAAGCAAATGAGATGCTGAATAGCTGGACATCCATGTGATAGTTAATATAATTTTGTAGTTTCCTCTTTTTGTCACTGTCAAGATTTTGGTGTTAAATGTTATTGGTCTGAGCAGCGGTCAGTTGTTCCATGCCTAATGGACTGTTTCCTGGAGTTCAGAATGCCATCAAGCAGTCTCTGGGCTGAAACAAGAAATAAAATGTATTCTAGGAATTCATTTAAGAGTCAATTTTCATGGTGTTTTGAGTTTGATGGAAGAGGGAAGGAAGGAAGGAAGGAAGGAAGGAAGGAAGGAAGGAAGGAAGGAAGGAAGGAAGGAAGGAAGGAAGGAAGGAAGGAAGGATAGAAAGAAGAAGATAGATTGCTGACATTTGGCTTGATGTAGAATATTTGTATACAATAAGTTCTGAAAGAGGGTCAGAAAACAATAATTCTATCTGCAATTTAATTATTTTTATAGGAGTATTATAATTTCTTATTTTTTCCTGAGGACTTCTTTTTCCAAGAATGGTGTCTGGCCTAGGGAGGCTTACATGTAGCTTGTTATCATTTATCCTTATTTAATGTGAATTTTTTTTAATCACTTAGGAATGTTCAGGGAATTTCTTAAATCAGATGTGGCAATACTCTTGGCTCTTGAGAAAATTGGATATCATTTAGTTAGCAGAACCAGCAGGTTCAACCACCTCCATAATTGTTCCTATTGGGACCAGCCAAATTCTCCACACTTGGTGAACATCCTGAAGCCCTTGGATGTGTGCAGGAGGCCAGCGCAGTAAAACCAAGATTGTACTTTGCTCATCCTGATCTAGCAAAACCCGATCTGCAACCAGCTCAGAGTGGATAAACAGAAATGCTGCTGGCAGCAACACACCAAATGGTGTTTCTGCAGCCAGGCTGGTCCTTGCCCCTTAGCCATCCATTTCTTACACATTAAAAATTACTTAGATACTTACATCAGTTAACTCACCCCACTGCTAGGCTTGTCTCAGCTTTGTCTGTTGAAACATCAATGGACAGAATGACTCCTCTCTTGGATGGAAAGTGAAGGCCAGAGCTGTGCATAAGTGGGTAAAACAGTGTGATCTACATCCTGTAAGTCATCCTTTGGTTTAGAAAAGAGTAGTCTTAAGCATACCTTTAATTTAAGGGCTAGATGGGGGATGTTACTGATTTTCACTCTTTGTATCAGAACATAAGGGAGTTGCCTCTGTTTTCCTTTTTTGGAAAAAAAGGGAATAATAACCTTTGTCATGGATGCAAATCAGTTTTTGTCAGTGCATTTTTTCACATTAATGTAGGCAAATTACTCATTGCACACGCCCTTCTTAGCAGACTATGTGGGGGTGGAATTTATAGAACTAGCTCTCACTGAATTTCTTCAATAACAGGGAGAGAAGGATTCAGATAAATTTAGAATTAAAAAAAAAAGATAGCCAGAAGTTCCAAGAAAAGCAGATTCCTGAGACTGCTAAGAAATTTTACGGGGAGTCTAACAGAGCAACGAAGTCCAGGAGTAGTAATTTCTCTATTCACATCTGCTTCAGAGACATTCTCTTTGTAATTCAGCAACATAAAGTGGAAAGAAGGTAGAGGACACCTTTGTTCTGTTTTAGGTTGCTGAAATGTGTGTGGAAGAGAGTGTTCAGAATAACAATTGCTGAAGCCCTTGAAAATAATAGAACATGCTCCCCTAGAGGCAATTGCAATATCCAACAGACTAGGTGAAGTTACTGCTGGATGCATTGGGGATTCTTGCCAATGTCATGCTTATAATGGGAGCGAATAATTTGGTCTTTATTCAATTAATTAGTCTTTGTTTCTTCTCTGACTGGCAAGGATTGGTTGTGTTTGGAATGTGAGTGCCTTTCTGCCGGGAAACGGACTGACACAAAAGATCTCACTCCCAAGGGTCACCTTGCCTGAAGTAATCACGCTTACTGAAAACCTTAGCTGTATTTAATATTTAGATCCACTAATTTTACAGGGCTCCTAGAAAGAACTTGTACCTGGTAACCAGGTCACTGGGACATTCTCGTTTCTGTACTGAAAGATTTGTTCCTGGTCTGGAACAACACTGTCTTCTTTAGAAACAGATTAAAGAGGAAGTATTGCAGTTCACACACTGAGCCAGGGTTTGCTGGCTGATAGCCAGGTTCATTTGCCAGCACACTGGTCTGTCCTGGAATGTTACAGATTCCTGCACTGGGCCAAATTGGTCTGTACCTCATGATGGATGCTATAGGATCGCTTTAGAAAGAGGTGTGCTTTAGGATTTTTGGGAAGAACTTTAAAAGCTCTCCCACTCAGCTCCAGTAGGCCTCCAGAGGAAACCTTAAAAATGCCCTGGTTAAAGAGCGTGTGCTTGATCCTCTGGCCATACTCAGTGTAACAAGCTCCAGAGGCATTTCTACCATTAGTAAATGCTCATGAGGAAATGGACTTAGTGGGCTGTTTGTATCTGCGACCCTTAGAGGCCAAGAGATTGTGTCAGAACAGTTTGACTATTAAACATTTTAAACCATCATCAACTGTCAATATTATGGGAGGAAGTTCAATAGGCCTTTGGTGCTTTGCAAACTATTTCTGCCCTGAGCACTACTGTTTGTCCATCTGTAATGGGTGACACTGGAGGACCGGTGAGGGCCATCAGAAACCACAGAAGAGCATCTTCTGAAACTGGGTAAAACTGGTGAACCTCCACCTACTGAGAGCAGCCACTCCTGCTCTCCAAATGTGCATCAAACTCACTTGGCCTTGGCTGGTCAGCCTTAGGGTGAAGCTTGGCCGAAGGCACGTCCATGTGAGGACCAGTTTTGCAGGAAGACCTGTTTTCTCCGCCTCAGAAGCGGCAGCCTTTTCCCCGGCATCCCGCGGCGGGGCCGCCCGAGCGGAGAAGCTGGCGGGCGGACCGGGGTGACCACACGGTGGCAGCAGAATCCCGGTTATCCGGGAGCCCGGGCGGCCGCGGCAGCGCGGGGACACCCCGGGAGCCATGGAATGGCCTGGGTTGGGAGGGACCTTTAAAGGTCATCTTGTCCAGTGCCCTGCAATGAGCAGGGACACCTCCCACCAGAGCAGATGGCTCAGAGTCATTGCTTTCCTTTTCAAACCGCCACCGAGCCGCTGCTTACAAAGGAACAGAGCAGGGCAAGGAAGAAAGACTAAACGCGTCTTTGTTTTTCCTTCATAAAGTTAATCTGAGTTCCTCTGTGTGAATCAAACTCGAGTTTGCACTGACTTACTGAAGGGCACAGACTTTGACGGGGTCAGCAGCTCTTTAAAGCTGTGATGTCACACCATTAGAAGCACAGGCAGAGCAGTGAAATTATTCTGTGTTTCCTAAGCAGCATACCCATACGCTTGCTAAAAGGAAGGAAACATGAGATTAAAGAAAAAGAAATTGTTTAAATATGTTTTATTGCATGGATGTCTCTGCTGATGCAGAGAGGGCAGGAGAGGTCCCTGTTGCTGTTGACTCTAGCCCTGAAGGAACCATACCGTTTGGAAATAGAAGTATGTTGGGGATAACTCAATATTTGCTGTGACTCACTCTTCTTGTTTTGGACCTTCTTCATAAGTGTTTTAGGACAACTTATTTCCCATTAAAAATTGCAAATTAATTGAGACAGCTTAAGAATCCCTCTGCTTCACCGGATATTGAATGTGACTCAGACATTGTTCTGGCTCTTGTTCTTTCCTCCTCTGCTCCTATCTCTTGACACCTCCATTCTGGGTGGAGTGGCCTACAAGACTAAAAGAAAGGAAGACTCTCCTGGGAACTGTTTCAAAAGAAATTCCTAAATGGCATTCATAGGCAAATGATAACATTTATTGCATAGTACTTGTTACGAGAAAATAAGAAAGAGAAGGAAAGATTTTTAAAAATCCAAACATAAAGGCAGTCATTGCTTCTTCCTCATGCTTCTTTGTAGTGGACCAGGTAAAATATACCTAAAAAGTTTCAGGGATTTGGTTCCGAAGATACTTTAGGTGTTTGAGATTGAATTCCAGAATTTCTCTGGCAGAGGGAGGTACTTCTGCAGTTTCTTTAGTGCAGGTGCCAGGCCCCAGGAGCAGGTGCCTCCTGGCTCTGGGGCTTGGGGCTCAGGGCTGTCTCAGAGCTGGTGTAGTGGGGGCTGCCTGGTCCTGCTGAGAGGAGAGGCTCTGAGAGGACTGACCCCTGCCTGTAGGAGCTCCTTTTGGCTGAGGCCATAGTACAAGGCCAAATGCCAGGTCCTGCACTTGAGTCACAACAACCCCGGGCAGTGCTACAGGCTTGGGGAAGGGTGGTTGGAAATCTGCCTGATGAGAACGGACCTGGGGGTGCTGGTCAACAGCAGCTGAACGTGAGCCAGTGTGTGCCCAGGCGCCCAAGAAGGCCAATGGCATCCTGGCCTATATCAGCAATGGTGTGGCCAGCAGGACCAGGGCAGTGACTGTCCCCCTGTACTCGGCACTGGTGAGGGCACACCTCAAATCCTGTGTCCAGTTTTGGGCCCCTCACTACAGGAAAGACATTGAGGTGCTGGAGTGGGTCCAGAGAAAGGCAATAGAGCTGGTGAAGGCTCTGGAGCACAAGTCCTATGAGGAACATCTGAGAGAACTGGGGTTGTTTAGCCTGGGAAAAGGAGGCTTGGAGGAGACCTTATCGCTCTCCACAACTGTGTGACAGGGGGTTGTAGCAAGGTGGAGGTCAGTCTCTTCTCCCAGGTAACAAGTAAGAAATGGCCTCAAGTTGCTCAAGGGGAGGTTTAGATTGGATAGTAGAAAATTTTTTTTCATGGAAAGGGTTGTCAAGCATTGGAACAGGCTGCTCAGGGAAGTGGTAGAGTCCCATTCCTGGAGGTATTTAAAAGATATGTGGATGCGGCACTTGGGGACACAGTTTAGTTGTGGATTTGGCAGTGCCGGGTTAACAGTTGGACTGTATGATCTTCGAGGTCTTTTCCAACCTAAATCATTCCATGATTCTATGAATATCCCCAGGCTGACTCACACTTATCTAAGATGGTGCTTTTTGAACAACCAGTGAACTCTATGAATGTCAGAGAGGTCAGCTTCAGAAGGCTTTCAGATCCTTTCCTGACTTTCTTGCTGAAACCCTGCCTACCCTAAATTGCCAACCTGCTATTGCCTCCAGCAGGAATAAGACTGTCAGTCTGTTCAAGACTTCCAGTGCTCTAAGAAACCTGCCTGTTGCTGTAGGTGTGCTTGCACAGTGACTTGCATTTCTCAGAGAAAAAAACAATTCAATCAGCTGAGAGAGCAAAGTGGGGTTATTCCCTGTGATTTATGGAGCACATCACCCAAACCAATCTCCTCTAATCTAATGCAAGAAGCAATACATCCAGGACACAATGATGTCCTTTTATTGACTCTAAACACTAACCAACCCCTTACATATCTATGCATATGCTTACGTGCATGCCAGGACCCTGTGGGCACCTGTGATTGCCCTAAGGGCCTTCAGCTGGGACCTCCACCCACTTCTCTGCCCACTGCACAGAAGCCTATTTAAGCTCAGATCCAGCACCTGGGCTCACCCTGGGTGGTATGAGTTATCTGTGTGTCTCTGTGCCCCTCCCCTGCTCTCCCTGATATGCTGTATGTATATCCTGCATTGGTGGCAGACCCCAGCTTATTTCCTAGCCTTTGGCTGGAGATCACCAGATGGTTGATGGGTTCTGTTGCTGTTTATAAAAATGGCAGATCTAATCAGTGAGATGAGCAAGCTCTTGCTAAGAGAGGACTGACTTCACTGTACAGGTAAATCAGCTCAATTGCAATAATGCAATAGTTTTATGTTGTTTGCAATTTCCATATATCCTGATAAAATATGAGAAGAGCTGGTCTTAGCCCTTCCTGTTAGTCTCTTCAGGTAGATCCCATGTATTAGTACTTAGTGTCAGTTTCTGCACTTTGTTAAAAGTGTAACCTAGTTCAGGGTAATGCCAAAGGACCCAGAAGGTCAGGACCACTGTGCTAGGTGCTGAACATGTATTCCTTTTCCTAAAATCTAAACAAATGGACTGATAATGGAGCCATTCAGAAAATGCAGTAATGTTGACCCTAACTGTGCTATTGACTCTTTTCAAAGTGATTGATTCTCCAACTCAAATAAAATGCTATTGGGACCCTCAACTTTTCTGTATTCTACCCTGATGGGTTAGAATGAAATCTAAAATACTGGCTGCTCCTCGCCAAGAGCACCTTAGGATATTTGGTCCTTTGGTTTTTTTGCTGGTGCTTTGGCTCTAAAGTTATAGACAGCTTGTAAATATATGTTCTGTTGAGTCTCTGGGGTTAGTCACTCATCTGTAGGCTTTTCCATCATCATGAAATATGCAGGGTTTGGGTTAGCAAGTAAACAGAAAAATAAATTGTTCATTCCCAGCATTTGTTTGAACAGAAACACACTATCTATAACAGATGGAGGGTTCCAAGATTATTTTAGTGATAGATTCTCTTCTCTTTGCTTATTAGTAAGCAGTTAAATAAATTATTTGCCAGCTATACAAGTCAGGAATACTTATTTGATGAAGTAAACAGCATTAACTTGTCTGTTCTGATTCAAGAGGCCAGGGAAATAAAGAAAGTGAAGGAGATTTAGACCAAAATGTGGAGAACTGAATAAAGTAATGATTAAATAAGCATCCTAACAGTAGTATATGAAAAAAAAAATTAAATTCCTTTGAACTGCTTTTTGTTTATGATGGATTTTTGTCTTTGATACATTTTTCTCTTAAAATGCTTCTGTGCTTTGTGATAGCTGGGCTGCTACTTAGAGAGAATGCAACAGCAGGTACTGAAGAAAAACTTGTGTTTGTCATGCTTCCACTATTTTGCTGCATGTCTGTTTTCATAAACACTTGTTTTATGTGATTCAGAAGAGTTTTCATCATCTTCCAGAGGGTGTGCTTTAACAAGGGACTTGTTGAAAGAGAAGTTTTCTTGACTGACCCTTTTAAAAGGTGAGTCAGACACCCAGAAGACCACCAAAAGTCAAACATCTTGGGCAAAGCAAAAGGAGTTAGTGAAGTACAATATTAGCGGAGAATAAGTGGAATGCTGAATTGTTCCAGGTCTTGAGAATAAGAACTGGAATACATTCCAAAAGGCAAAGAGTGGATTATGTTTCTGTTCAGGAGGCTTCTGCGATCCTTATTCTTATGAAAAACATAGGAAGTATATTAATTACCTCTGCAGCCTTTCTGGAGATGTCATGTAAAGCTTAAGCCACTCCCTGTTGGTACTTTAGTGGGTATTCTACACCTGGACTTCAGCTGTGTGGTCTCTTTCAGGGCTTATCTACACGGGACAAAGTCACCATTTCACCAGGTTTCCTAGTGGAGCTATTTTTGAGCTTGGCCATAGTTGCAGTTGGCAGCTCATCAGTTAAGCAAGGGGCTGATACAACTTGGTTTGTCTTCTCCCCCTGCAAAGCTGTGTCCCAAACAGCTGACAGATGTTCATTCCTTGGGATCCAGCTCTGTCCATGCCTAGACCATGTTGGTGTGTGCTTGCAGAAATTGCTCTTGGTCTGAACTTCTTGTTCAGTAATATATACTAATCATGGCAAGGATATAATGAGTGGTATGCTAGATGTAAAGCCTGGAAACCTTCATAAAATGCTTAACAAACACCATAATTACAGGTGAATTCTCCCTCAGCACTTAGTTCTTGTTTGGAACTGTTCACAATATTTCAAATTATCTCTTATTCTTCATCATCTCTGGTTATTTTTTATCTTGATCCAATCACCACCTATGATGCCATGGACTTAGTTCTTTCAGATTTTCCTGTCAACCTTACTCTGGTTTGAAGCAATTAACAATAGCAACAATGAATAACAATCACCACTTTTTTCCATGTGCTTTTTCGTGTTTTTCAAAATACTCATATTTAATCTTGGGGGGGTGGGGGGTGGTGTTCTGGTGTTAAAATACTGAACTTTTGTTTGAAAGTTTTCATAGTCTGGTTTTCCTTTAAAAAAAGCATTCTTGAGTGTTTTACTTGGTGATTGTGTTATGTTTAATCCAAGCAGACTCAGGTTGTACCAAAAAGTCAAGTAATAGAGTACTAATCCCAAACTGATATTCTCTCAAGATCAGAGGGCTTAATAGCCTCGCATCAACATCACACTGCACTGAAACATGGGGAATGGTTCAGAACACGGAAAGAATTTTATCATATCTCCTACCTTTTCCAACCATGGCACAATTTTGATACCAATAAATTATTTGACATTGTCACTGGGGGCTCTTTTGCATTAGTGCAGACTAGGGTTATCTTCCAGTGTGCTGTTTCCAGTAGGGTTGGGATATCTGATAAAAAGTGAGAGTAAATATCATGTGCAGAAGGCTTGTGGATATCCTGGCCTGACAGAGCAAAAGGAAACCTGTATTTGTGTGAAGCTGAAAATCAGGAGGCTAAATTTTTAAGTATGTGTTCAGTGGGAAGTGGTTTGTGTGAAGCATAATGTTTGGATGGGGGGCCTGGAATATTTTTGTGTGAATTAAGAACATGTCTGGGCTGCTAATATTAAAGGCATTTTGATGGCTCAAGTACAAAATGAAGTAGGAACGTGAAAATTCACTTGAGAATTGGGCTATAGGTTAGGAATTATGTTATTCTTGGGGAATTACTCCAGAAAATGTTTGGTGATAACAGTTAGGTGACAAAAATCCCCAACCCTCAAAACAATAAAAAGCCCAGATACTGGCAATGGTTCTTTAGCCATTCTCCTTTCTAATCTGCCAAGGTTTCTAGAAGTTTTCATTTTGGAATGTGCATTAGAAATGAAGACCAAAGAGATGGAACTTCATCCAACCTTCTTATTTTGTCTGTGTTCTTTGTAATGATTGATAATAAAATTTTTCTACAATATTCATATTGGATTAAGCTGCTATTTAACTTTCTGAAAAGATGTAGATATATGCAATATCTACCTGTGCTGCATTTTTTTGCATTCAGGCCCAGACCAGAAGTAAAAATGTGAATTACAAGAAAGGTTTTTCAGTCTTAGAGATCAAACAGAAAAAGAAGTCTGTTTCTTATGCATAATATGCAGGAAAAAAGATGGAATACAAGGGGTATTGTAGAAATAAGTCTTCTAGTTTGTAATTTTGGAGGAAAAAATCAGGTTTCAGAGTTTCTCAGAACTGCTTTAGGAGCAGGCTGCCCCCAAGACTAGGACTGAAGTGACGGCTTAATGGAATCAAAAAGCAAGTCTGTCTTTTCTTGTTTTCCTATTTTTAATGCAGGTGGTGCTTTGTACCATTCACATGGGTCAAGTGAATGAAATGTATGTTCACTGAAGTGATTGCGAGAAGGTATAGCTTTGCTAAAGGGAGTCGTCAGTGCTTTTTATTCCATGTGGTAAAGCCCCAAATGCATTTAAACCCTCCTTTTTAGTCTGCATGTGTATTAGCTTCCCTTGAACTTCAGATATTCTTAGCTGCATTACATGCATGACAATTAATCTGCATATTATGCAACAGGTTTAAATTTAGCACGGCATGTTAGGAGGCATAAATTTCCCACAGAACCATGCAGCTTTGTATCTGCCAAACTGAAACTAATGGCTGTCAATTATTGCACAAAGAGATGCTGCTTGTTCAAAAAGGAAAAAAAAGGTAAAATTCTGAGTGAGATCCTAGACCCACTGATATCAGTGGGAGTTTTGCTGCTGGGGATTTCAAAAGCTGATGCTACCCTTCTATCAATTTTTAACAGATAATTAAATAGAGGCGATATTTATCTACCAAGATTTAATGTCAAATGCTTAATGTTACGCTTTTTCTGTGCGCAGTAGATGAAGTATTTTCTACTTTTAACAGGCTTACCTGAAAAAATAAAGCAAAATCTGTTTTATATTAAATGCGTTCACTTTCCATAACTTAAAAAGAAAAAAGGAGAGAAAGAACAGAGAAAATCAATATAAGGCCCCAGAAGCTCAAAAGCTAGGATTATAAAAGTGACACAGAATCAGATGAATCGTTACCCCTATCTCCAATAAAGCCTATTCCCTTCTTATTTTTTAAAGGGATTTTATTTGATTTTTCAAACTGTGCATAAAATCCTGGTAAAGTTCTCACTGCATTCAAATATGTCAGCATTTCCATATTGTGATTTGTGATACTGCACTTGGTGTGTTATGCACTAACTGGAAACACTAGGTTAATTAAAAGCAGAAAGTATACACTAATATTGGGGAAAGATTGTAACTTTGAGTGCCTGGCATCTGGTTCCTACAAAACTGAAATAATCAATAGGAAAATGTTGGTAGGCTGAAATACTGATTTTTTCACTGAGAAAATAATTTGAAAACATTTGTGAGTCTGTCTGCCTGAAATGCTGTAGTACACTGTGAAAAGGCACATCCATCCTCTTTGAAGTGTTCTGGCCTCTATGCAAAATAAGGCTGTGCTTTGTCCTGTGTTTAGGTGTTCTGTGTATCATGGGGTATTGTGACTGCAGCAGTCACAGAAGCAGTCTGGTGGAAATGTTCAGGCTGTGAGAGATCACTCATTAGCTCCATCTCCCTAGAGGCTTTACATAAAATGGAAGCATTTTAGGCTTGAACTCCTACATGTTTTGATACCTTGAGGTTTGAAGGGAGGGAGGGGACAACTTCACCTTCTGTAAAAGTTGCAAGTACTGCAACATCTGCCCTGAGATGGAAACAAAGGATCATGGGTCAGAGTTTCCTAATGCAGGAGAAATTCCAGTTTCTGATCAAGTCAGTATTTTATAATATTCTCAAGAAAAAGAATTTTTCTTTGGCTTTAAAGTAAGACAGTGTCTGCCCTAGAGCATATCCCATGTGAATAAAAGAGTATCTGTTTATTTCTGGTTAGGTTTTATGTAAGCCAAATGAATGTATTGTTGGGTTACTACTTTGGTACCTTTTGGGGCTAAGCATTGGTCAAAGAGCTGCATAAAATCTGTCTGCTTGTCCTTCCTGATTCCTAACATATAAACAGGTATAATCTGCAGCTGGCTTTAGCTCTCTCTGGCTCGATAGATGCTGCTTCGACCTTGTTGCATTACTTCCATCCCACTCTGTCTTCTCTTGCCTAGCAATGCCTTACCGTGCTTTGCTCAAAACTTCGGAGATATTCCCTCTGGTTCACAAATAAACATGAAAAATATACCCGATGAAAGATTCCTCGTGATCCCAAGATGACTGGATGCTTGTGGATCCTGCTACATGTCCAGCCTTGCTGGAATTTTCAAAATTTTGAGCTATGAGTCTTTTGGTCACTTTGCTGGTTGTTTTCCCTCATTCTTCTGGCTTCTATTAAGTTGAAATGAGCAGCTTTCCGGCATATCTCTGAGGAAAATGAAAATTTCTGTTCATCTTCTCCACTGGCACACTCTTACTTTCCTTGATCATCTTGATTAACTCACTTGATTTTGTGCTGATACATTTTATAGGATTTTTTTATAGAGCTAGTTGAAGGTTTTGGAGGATCTGGGTGAAAACCAGATTTTTTTATAAAAGCTGGATATTTTCATAAATTCTAATAACTTTGGATATATTTTTTGGGTAGAGGTAAATGGTGGAGGAAAAAAATTATTTATTTTTCATTTTTCTAGAAGCTGTGGTACTTGTGACACTGCACTAAGATTTGGAGATGTAGTTTATCTCCCAGCTCTGAACTGCAATTAATCTGTTGCTTCTCCAAAACTCTGCTTTGAATCAGACAGTGCAGAAACTTGACTGGATCTTCAAAACCTCAGACTATGACCCTCACCTTCAGTGTGCTTACAAAAGCTCCTCATCCAAGTCTAGACAAGTCTGCTATGCATGTTGAGGTTTAATCTGAAAGCAGACTTGTGCAGGTCCTTTAAAAAATTCTTTCAGTTTTGATTTTGACTTGAACAGAAGTAAGTCTCTAAATTTTGAAAGGTGTCGCAAGAGGAACTGGCTGTTCCTTGTGTTTCTGCTTTCATGCAGGATGTAAAGATGAACAATTAGCCTTGAACAGCACTATTACACACATCAGAAAGTTCAGCAGACAGGTCTGAAGTATATTTGACAGTGGTCCTATTAACATGGATTTAAATCCATTGGTTGCTATTTGATGGATAAATTTTGCTGTGCATGTGCATTAGCTTTGCTTTCAGGGAAAGGTTAGTTAATCTCTAGAGAATATCCTAGAAATACAGTGCATGTCTGTGTGAAACTTAAATAACCAGTGATTGAAAATTTTTGGTTCATGAGCAGTGATTGGAAAATGCACTGCCTCTCTCAATGTGTTCCTATTTTTGGAAAGCTGTGAAATATCAGACTTGTAGATCACTTAAGCTTTATCAACTTCATGCTGTGCTATTTGGTTTTACTTCCAATAGGAATTGGAAAGTCTTGTGAATCACTGGAGTAAGAGATTAAGGATCTGGTTTTCAGACAGTGGGGGTCTGACTGCATTTTAATGCTCATTTCAGTTGAGGTAGATGTTGTCTTCACAAGTTTGGCAGTTTCCAGTTAGAGGAGCTCCAAGCAAAAAATTTTGATTATGCAGGAACTGAAGCATCTCAGTGTTGTAATCTCAGCCTTTTAAGCATCTACTTGTTCCTTGGATAGCTAGTGACTAACTTTGCAGTCACATTCCAAGTTCCAGGAGAAGGGTGATGGCAGGGGGTTAAGCACTCCCTCCTTTTTTGAGCAACATGTCAGATCTGTGCTTCAGACAAGCTCCTTTCCTCCTGAGTATCCCTGTTTGCCTCTGAGTGGGTAGGCAGCCTTATAAAGCAGTGGTAGTGTGTGAAATGCCAGCAGCTGTGTATGAGTCTGCTCCCTGGAGCAGTATGACTTATGCCACGTCAGGGTGATTCAGATGCTCCTGAAAATGATTGATTTAACTGTATTACAAAGCAATCATTTCTGAGAAGGGTGATAGAGATGTCTACTTTTCCAGAGGTTTGCCTCAATTATTTCTTTGTAGTTAGGGGCAGACATTGCATAGCACAATCCTACCTGGAGTACCATTTTTCCTGGCCAAACTGCTGACTCAAAATATACTTTGATTTTGTTTCAATATGGAATGAATTTTTAAAAATTTTCCTTGGCAAACTGAAATATCTGAGGGTGGATGAGTCATCTTATTTGCCTGAGAAACATGTTTTATTGTAGGAAACTAACATCTCCTTTCTTAAGGAAAACATGAACATTTGGAAAGTTAAAGAGTAATTCTGCTTTTCTTAGAGCAGAGCTTTTAATGAACTTGAGTGTCTATTATGAGGAAATAATCTCATCCCATCTTATGGCATCTGTCCTAGTTTGGAATAATCAAATGAACATTCTTGGAGCAAAAGTAAGAATAAATACCACTTCCATGTAGCAGAGCCTATGGTGGGGATCTATCAGGTACTGGGTTTTCCTCTTGCAATTCTTAGCATGATGGAATTTGGTGACTAGAAGATGAAAACCTCTTAGTGTAGCATGGAAGATGGCGGAAAGAAACTGAGATACGTATGTAGTGAGACTCTTCTGTCAGACAGAACATATGACGAAATCAGAACTGGGGAAACACAAACAGTAGGAAAGAGAAGATTCATGTAGTTTTTATAGTTCTAATTAATTAGCATGGAAATGTACTTACACACTGTATAAGAAGACCCACACTAGGGTCTGCAAAATTGGTCTTTAAAAATTGGAAGACTTTCAGAATTAAACTATGTATTAGAAGTGTCCTTTGCATACACATCATAAAATAACCTGCAATAACAAGGTTATATACTAGGCTGGTTTGTTTTGTTATTTTAATCCTTTACTAACTGAGATATGTGGTATTTATTTAGGACAGATTAATTTCATCTCAGTTTAGCTGCTTACCAATTAGGCATGTAGCTTAAACCTGATGTCTAATTCTTGTCTTGAGTCAAAGGGGAAATAGAAGGAGCTCTGGATGGTTATTCTTCCTCCTCATCTCAGAAGATTATCTTGGGATCATATGAGTTGCTGCTGGAGAAGTCTGCATCTCTTCAGCCAGAGCAGAGTCTACGTGACTACATTAGAGTGGACTTTTTGTACTGCTAAATTTAGGTGGGATATATCCTGCCTTTAATGGGCAGCTACTCAATGTTGTTTTACTGCCTCAGTGTTCAGTATGCAGTGCTGGTCTTTATTGCCATGTTGGGTAACATCCTATTCAAACCCAGCTCTGAAGAAAGAAGTATTAATTTCCTCTGACCTTTTCTGAAGCATTTGTCACTTTTTTATCTGTGTGTTTCATAAACATTATTCTTACAGCCACCTTGAGACATACTGAGGTACTATAACCCTCATTTTATAAGGCAAACTTCACTTTTGGCATTTCCTTGGGTTTTGGATATCTGACTTTTCCACTTTAATAATGTACCTTAGTAACATTATTTTTTAAAAATCAAACAAAGGTAAAGCTAGCCATGACAATCTGGTGATAATACAGAGTCATATTTTACTTTTCAACTCCCTTTCAGAGGGTTTCTGCTTGGCAGGGAAGATATCTTCAAAACTGCCCCTTATTGACAGTAGCCCTGAAAGAAATGCTTGCAGTCTGGTGGGAGAGGTCTCCTAACTCATGCAGCCCAGGTCCCTGGTGCCCCTGAAAATCTGAGTAATAGTACCTCTTGTTTCTCACTTTCATCTGGGTTTTCTGTAGTAATCAAGAAATTCAGGGTAAAAGGCATTATTGTAATAAGCAAAAAATTTAGTACTGATAACAAAGTTATGAGCATACATTTGATGCTGAACTTTCCTAGCTTCTCATGGAGAAGTCCTGAAGCACAGGGAAGTGAAGGGAATGACGGCTCCCAACCTACCGTTTCCTTGCTAATTTAGGGTAATTTACTGTATTGTGACACTGGTCAGCCTATGAGGGTCAAATTAAGTTAGATGTGAGGTATTTTCAGTGCTCCAAAAGAATGAAATTGCAGCCAAAATTGGAACTTCTCCCCCATCTGTAAGAATTTGCAAATTCTGTCTTCTCAAAAGCTGCCTACTTTACAGACACTTAGTATTCTGTTTTTTCCAGAGCTCTCACAGGCATTTCTGAAGCAGATGCTGGAAGGGGAGCGTGACACTTAGGAGTTCCTTCAGCATGAAGATTGTATCAGCTTTAGGGATCATTCTAGCTAACTAAAGGAAGTTAGATGCACTTAAATGATCGCTTATATTAATGAGCAGAAAAGACCATGGTCAGTCTTTTCTAATATTGCTGAGCTTCCTATGGAGATCTGACTCACTTTGTGCTTCAAACAAGTGGAAAAGTGCTTTATTATTATTATTTTAATTATTTTAAAAAATGAAAAACAGTAGTATCTTCCTCCAAGAAGTTTTAAGTCTGGTCCAAAATTTCTGGGAAACACGCATGTTGAGGAAGATAGTGAAGGACTTTATCCTGAGTGGTGGAAGTCATAAGCAATGGAAGAGAGAGGTTTTTAACAGGAAATACTGAGCAAATGTTTTGTCAATGCCTGCAAGTAGCACTGCTTGTTTGCTAACAAACTTTCATAATGTAAAAAGGGAGTTTTCCAGTGAACACATAGCAAGAAAAAATTTGTCCATGATACCATTTCTGCAGCATTCTTACTCAAAATAAAAATAAAAGCTGAACTCATGAGCATATGAAGTAGGAATTTTAGCACTGACTGCATGTTGGTTCCCAAAATGAAATTATTGTTGCATTGGATTACAGTGAAAAGTTCCTGTGAAAACTCTTGTTGAGGTCAGGGGTTACCTTTGGGAATGATTGTAGAGCATATACTGAAAAATTATATTTAATATGCTACTCTACTTCTCATTCTTAGCAAAGAGAAAATTTTGTTAGAGACTTTCCAAGTCTCCATGGCAAGAATATTCAGTTTATTTGATACATACTGTTGTTAGTGTGACTTGACTTGTATGTTTTGCAATTCAGAAATGAAGAAAGTATTGCCTTGCTTCCAAGATGTGTGGAATATCTCAGACTGTTTGAAAAAACAAGAGGTTACTGAAATAACCCAGACAATTTTTCTCGTATTCATTATTTTCTGATTTCAATTTTCCATGTATGATTTTAAATTCTCCCTCAAAGATTTGTAACTATGACTTACAGATTTCACTAATCTTGATATAAATATCTTGTGTGATGTTTCCACACTTTCTGATGCTCAGAATTTTTCCTTGAAGTTAGGTGTTCTTTAACATTATGAGCTATCATTATTCAAGGTCCCATGAATTGCAAAGAAGTCTGAAGAACTGTATGATAAAAAGATTCCTGCATTTCAGTTCAAGTATCATAGCTATCTTTAATATTACTTGATGAGATGGCAAAGGTTCTTCCTAAAATCAAACTGATTGATTTATTAACCCCTACGACCTTTAACTGTCAGGAAATGGATGAAGTCTTATTAATGATACATAAGAACTCACTTTAAGTCTCCTAAGTCAGTTATTTTCTTTAGAAATGCCCACTGGAAATTAATCTGCTGTGAGCATCATAATTCTTTCAAAATGTTGTTTTATGTGCCTGCACATGTGAAAAACATTTATCTTTATGTCACCTCCAGAAAGCCTGTATTGGTGGTGGCCGAGCAGTTTTGAAATTGATTGATCTTTTATGCTGTTATCTCTTTTATAATGAAAGGAATCCCTAGAAAAGGCTGCAAAACTTTGGTGAGGCTGTATAAACACACTGTGGGTTCCATCACTAAGGCAACAAAGGAAATCAGTTTTGCACCTATCTTTTATCTGAATTTAAAATTTTGATATGGATTGGTGAAGTTGCTTGCTTAATTCTGCATTCCTCTTTTTCTGCAATCATGCACATAACTCTTCCTTGGAGACAGAAGAGGCTCTTAGTGAGGCCAGATCCACACAGTGCTCCTCCCTCCACCGGGATGCAGTGCAACATGTCCCTGCCTCTGGAAGGTGTAGCGAGGTTTACGTTTTGTAACTATGTTCTCCCACCCTATTGTACAATGGACCAGCAAGTGAAGGTGAAAACCAGTAATCTTTTGAAAAGTGCTGTATATTTAAAGATGAGGGACCAAGACCTTCATTTTACACTCTCTCAAGGGTCTGGGGAGAGTTTGTACACAAGTGCATATGGCTTTTGGAAAAAGCCTGATCATTTTCACTACCCAAATTCACTCCATACAGTCATACTTCTAACTAGAATAATCACAGCTGATTTGTTGCCACAGCTGATTTATGTTGTTAGTTGTTTGCATGCCTGGAAGACCTGGGTAATTATCCCAGAATATAAACTGGGAAAGTAAGCATTGCTCTCTTCTTCTATAAAAAGACAAATATCTTTTCCATATGCAACAGTTTTACTTTTTCATGATCTACTCCATATTAGTGTTATGTGAACTGATAAGCATGCATTAGATATGTAGTAATTCAACTGCTTTAGTTTCATATAATTTTATCTACATTTGAATGGGTAGTATTTGAAAACATCTTCTGCCAAACTAAAACACAGTTTTTTATTTTTTATTTTTGAGTAAAAAACATAGGCAATGTATTGAACTGCGGCTGTTCAATGAAAGACAGAGAAAGAATGTAATGAACTGCTGTTCAAGATATTTGTAGTCTTTGAGATAAGCAAGATACTGCCTAATTCTCCACCCTTGGTATCTTAACTAAGGTTCAGCTATTTTGAAGCACAGTGTCTTCTGCTTTAAGAACAGAGGAAATATTTCTGCTGCTGCTCCTTCACTACCAGTTTAATTATTTTAACAAAGGACTCTAAATAGGTATGTAGTAGATTTGGTGATCAGATGGCAGAAATTGAATGTGTCAAATTCAGTTCCTGAGGATTATTGGATTTTGGCTTATTTCAACCTCTCCAAGGACATGTCTCAGTGTGTACCTGTGGAGAAAGTGATGTGAGGAAGTGGTGCCTTTCCCCTTACCCTTGTAGATTCTGTTCCTCTTAGACATGAAACAGTTTAAACCTTTGAGATGGGTGAAACAAAACTTTTTAATTTGCTTCCATGTTTTGTGTGTAACGACTTAGTGTTGGGATTACCAAAAATGTTATTACAACCGCCAGATTTTGGACAAACAGAATTCCACCAATGGTCTTTTTATCTAAGACAGTGCTTACAACATGAACAAAGTCTAGAGCTTGTACATCATGATTGCAGATTTCCTGTGCTTATAATATTATTGAATACAGAGATAAATCCAATGCAAATCTATTGTTGAACAGATTTCCTAAGAATTTGGCAGGACAGGTTACTCTGATGAAGTAAAAATATTTTTGACAGTTGGAAGCACTCACCTGTGCAATGTAGAAATATGTGTTTGTGATGCAGTCATTGAGGGATCTATTAGAATCAATTTCAATGGGAGTATATGCCTCTGGATAAAACCCGTCAAATTATTTCTAAATATATTTTTAATATTTTATTTCTTCTTCATATTGGTTCATTTACAGCACTATACAGTTAGTGTCCTGGAAGGTTTGACAGCATGGAAGTTTTTGGGATGAGCACATTTAACATCCCGACACAATGGCTACAACTGGCAAGTCCATGCAAAGAATACTATGGTCATTTAAAACACATGAGGAATTTAAACATTCTCCACACTGGCAAGGATCTCCTGATCAGAAAAGAGACTAATGTTTTTTTTAAAGAAATTTTACTTGAGGAAAGCTGACTGTTGATAGAGATAAGTAAATGTGGAATTATACACACTGGCGGTCCCCGGGTGCAAAGATGGACTAGTTATTGAAGAAATGGTGGTGGACTATGGTATTAGAAGATAAATGGTTATGCTAGAGGCATTATTGAAGGACAAAAGAACTTTGTGAGAAATATAAAACTCCAAGGAATTTTGGAAGCATCAGGGCTATTTGGAGTTATTTTAAAAACAACTTTGAGAAAACAGAAGGAAGGGCAGTATGTAATTTTAATTGAAGACAACCTGTAGTTTCCTATAGCAGATCGATGGCAGGTCTGGTGTTTAAAGCTGACAATAAGGAAAGAAGACTGGAGAATCTTGATATGTTGTCAAATATACTTAGACATGAATAAGTAGTGGTTTTTTTCTTACGTTTGTTCCTGGTTTTAAAATAGTTATGTTGTTCTGTAGAAAGAAACTAAAACAAATTATCACTATTTCAAGCCCTAACAAATAAAGCTTTAGCTTTGACTCAAGGTTCCCATACTACATACCCCTCCAAGACATGCCTTAGTACATTAAAACAAGTGATGTAATCTGTCAGCTTCTACTTTATACTCTATTCATATGTTGCCATTTGCCTTTCACACTTCAGTATCTCCAACACTCAGGATGGGCATTATTATTCACCTATGCTTATCACTGAGATATTTGCCTTTTTAACAAATATGTAGTGTTTAACTACAGTCTGAAACGAGAACAGATGCAATGTGGTGTGTATTGATACTCGTGGGCCATAGCTGGCCATTCTCAGAGGGGGTGGAGATGTATGTCCTGAAGGGACGTTATTGTATAAACTGGTGGGTGGAATACTGAAGAACAACTTATCTGCAGTGCTCCTTTCTGGTGAGCTCTCTCTAGAAAATGCAAGCAAATAATTATGTATATGGATTGTCTTTCTTTTTAAGAATTTTGCATAAAAATGAGCACTTACTTGTTACTAGGCAGCAATACTAGCATGTTGCCTTGAAGAGTTCCCTTACTCCCAAAGCTTTCTCATGGTGTGGTATCCTTTTTTCTTGAAGCTCCCTAATAGGCATGCTCTGCCCTGACACCACTATAGTCAAAAGCAGCTGCTCCTCTGATTTTTCTCACAGTTCTTTTCTGTAAGATGTGCTTCCCTCTCTCCACCTTGCTCCTTTGTAAGTTTCTTTGCCCAGTGTTACATCTGTCTCTCCTTTTTAATAATGATTTTGGAACAGCGGTCATCAATCAACACAGTACTTTAAATGCTTAAATGTTTTAGACTTCAGAGCACAATGCAGTGTGCTCTTGTGATTGAGCTTGCATGGCTTAAGAAGTTACTACCTCTTGATTTCTATCTGACACTCTCCCCTTCCAAGCTCTGGCACTGTAACAGACAGGTCAAGTTTTTCAGTCAGGGACTGTGCTCAACCTGTCTGTAGTAGACAGGCTCAACCAGCCTGTAGTACATTCTCTGTACAAGTATTGTAATATATAGCCTAGTGATGATGAATCTTTCACACTTATCAGTTGGTTTTAACATCATTATCTCTGTAGTATTACTGAATATCACAATTTGGGTTTTAACCTAAAAACCACTAAATATTGTGGTTTAATCTTGTGTGGATTCTAAAGTGAATTTCTGAATTAAGGAAAAATCCTGAAAATGTTTGGGAAAAACTGAACTGTATCAGTCTCTTATTTTTGATTTCCAGTTTTACTTGTAATGCTATTTGGAATTATTGGCTATATTTCTATCTTTATGCAAATGATCTCCATAATTACAGTTCAGTAAAGGGCATATTTCCTGTTTATCAAAATTCCTTCAAAGCCATGGAGTACACAATGCTAACATTATTTTGCATTTTAATGATTTCAAGGTTGCATTTGCTATATAACTTTTGTAAAAAACTTCCAGCAAATCAACATTAGCCTACTCAAATGCAGTCACCTTTTCTTCATACAGATTAATTCAGACAATATTTTGCCTTTAGTACACAGATTGCTTTAATATTACTGTTTGTCCATTTAGATGATTAGCATTTTTGCAATGTTGCAGAACTATGGCATTCTGTCTACTGAAGCTACAGAATTTTATTACAATAGCACATCTTTGAATAACAAACCTCTCAATTGTGTCTATCAATGCTCTCTCACTCATGGCTCGTACACATAATCAGCAACAGTACCATTATTTTATTGCAGGTTTTATGTATGTTCTTTTTAGCTCTCAAATCATCTTGGTAGTTCCAAAATTAACTAGTCAAACATGTGCTGTTTAGTATGGGGACACCACATTAACAAGTAATGATTAATATCCTGCTTCAGGACTGGGGCCAAAATCTTTAATATCTAATAATTTTTGGTCCTTCTGCCTTTTTATGCCCATAATCAGGGGCTTATTCAGCCTGATTTTTTGGTGCTCAGATAATGTGCCAAGAGGTAACACAGTTCCTCACTGAACCTATGGTCCCTGATCATTGGTAGAGAGTGGATGCCTGCTGCCTACACATGTACCCTTAGAAGTGACTGAGGCAAGAACTGCTGCATCCATCAAAAGTGTCCAATGGATTTTTAGGGGGTTATTCAGAAGCAGTTCTGTCTGGTACAGCTTCCCCTTCCTCTTTTCCTGTCCTCTTTTCCCTCTCTCCCTCCCTCCTCGTCTTTACTCAGGGACATATAATTCAAGTGCTTGAGCATGGCACCAATGGAGACTGTGCTGGATTCCCAAAGCTAAAAGGATTGCTGCCATTATATAAAAGCGTTGCATAGCAACTTTCTTAAATCAGGTGGGGTATCGATTGCTTTTCTGAAGGGGCTAATTGAATCTGATAACTCAACAGAGCAAGCAATTTTTTTGAAACACTGCCTTAAGAACTGTATTATCTAAAAGACACATTAGATGGATGCAGTAACCAACGTTTTTGTCAATAGCTTCAAGAATGAAGACTGTTCTTAAAAGCTGTTGAAATACAAACATTTTAAATTTCTGTTCCAAAAAAGGTGGTATATTAGATAGAAATAATTTTAAAAAGATTTCTTCTTTGTCCTTAACTGTAACTTCCTTAATATGCTATCGCAGGGGATCTGATGCTGGTCAGCACCGGTGTGCCGCGACCTTCCTAGAGAGAGCGTCCTGCAAAGACCAACTCTTCCAGGGGCGGTGGCCGCAGGCCTCCCTGGGCAGCAGGGGGGTTCAGCCAGTGTGGCAACTTCTCTGCTACAAGTGACTGCAGCTCTTGTGATTCAGCTCCTTGTGAAATCACCCAAGGCGAACTCGGGAATAGAGACAGGAGCCTCGTTTGGCAATTCCACAGAGGCAGCTTTTATTGTCCAGCAGGCCCTGCGAAGGGAAGGTCAGGGAGCAAAGACTCCCTTCCCGCGGGGCAGGAACAGGGGCCTTTTATGGGAAAGGCAGGGGGTGGGGTAGAAACCAACTAGCCAACGGGGTACAGGCTATTACCATATAGAAACAAGGCAGGCTGGGGGTGGTTCACTTTCTCGCCTTGACCCGAGGTTGCTTGCCTCTGGGGAGAGCCTTTTTGGCCTCAGGGCTCTGTCCTCCAAGGGAGTGCAGAGGGCTCTTGTGCAGCCCTCCACAGTATGCCTTTCAAAAATAGCCTGTGCTTACTAACATTTGCAGAAGGCTCATGTGGAAATTCATGTAAAGTCAGGGCTCCTGATTTAGCAATTGCACTTTACACCTGTGCTTAAAGCTAAGGATATTTCTGAATGCTCTATTGGCTACGACCAGAAAAAAATTGATGTAGGGTAGATGTAATATCTGATTTGAAAATATGCCAAATGTCCAAACTCCTGAAGGAAGTTTGAGTATCAGTGTATTAATAAAGTAAAAAGTACTGTTTTATAAACACAAAGCTGATCACTGAATCTTCTGGGTAGGTTCTTGTGCTCTCCAGTAATCCAAGGCCAAGGGGATTTATGAGATCATCACAACCTGTGGAAAACTTGAAACTATCACAACTTTTAGTTAGAAACATGAAGGAATATTGGCCCGTGGGAGTAGTTTTTGTTGACTTAGCAAAACAATTTGAAACTGAAAGCCATTTTTGCATCATTACAGCTCTTGAACAGAAGGGTGTGACAATCATAACACTGTATGAAGCTATATGATAACATCAGTTTTACATTGACCTGAAGAATGAACAGCTGGATGCTGTTGGGATTTGGATTGGTACAAAGCAAGGTGATCAGATATCTCCAATTTTGTTTAACTTATCTATGGACCCTGTAACTGTATAATTTGGATGAGGAAGGATGTGGGTTTCGATATTGCTTGCAAAATAAACAACTGTGATCTTTGCATACAACTTGGTTCTATTGAGTGGATCCTGTGTGGGAATGAAGAAAAAAACCTGAGATTGTGAAGGTCTTCTGTGAGCTAACAGGCCTCAAGACATAAAAGGAGATAGAATTTACATCAAGACCACTAAAGGCTCATATTACTGTCCTTCATGGGCAGTTAACAGCACCCCCTCAATATGATTGAACCTGGAAGCCCTGAAAAGTACCCAGACTACATATTGACCCATAGACTGGAGTATCAAACCCAGAACTACTGGAAAAGATAAAATTGGAACAGATTGGAAAGGCTCCATTTGAGTGGTTTTATAAAGCTGACATCCTTAAAGGACATAGAATTCTGTGATTACATCAGTGTGGTCTGCCAGGTAAATCATAAACCATGTTCCTGGAAACCCTGGACTTGCAATTTGAGCTGTTGTCAAGGAAAGGTTACATCTATTGGAAAGTACCTGCCAAGTCATAGCACAGCCTGAGACATGGGAGTTTAGGCATTACTGGACTGATCTCAGGACTGATTGCTAGTGTGGCCAACTTGAAGATCGCACAGATTTGTGCTGTCTTTGGATTAGACATTAAGAGCAGTTGTTGAGCAGGATGTCATTGAGAAAGTGTTTGAAAGATTGTGAATTGCAGCAGGAGGTGATAAAGATCTCATCTTTCAAATATTTTCAAATTCCATCCATTTGAAATCCAAAAGAAGTCATGGTTATGTCAGAGGAGTTATGTGGTGAGGAGCCAGACTTGAAATGGGAGATACCCACTGCAAAGGTGATTTTTCTGAAACACTGTAACTGGCAAAGCCAAGAATTTGTAATTTGGACCTAGCTTGTATCCCAAGGCTGTGAAATTTTCAGCTTCGAGAAGGATAATATCAGTAACAGCTGGATTGAACATTAGAGGAATTCCCCATAGGAACCTCATGACAGAGGAACAGCTGAGAGTTAATGCCTAACCAGACAGAGAATTTCTGATTAAGGATAGGCAAGAGACTCAAACTAAATCATGCAGACACTGCCAGGTGGAGAATGAGAGCTGTGCACATATTATTGCATACTGCCCTGTGGTGCAAGCTGCAAAGATTAAGAGACATAACCAACTGTGTGACATCTAGGTGAATGAAGCAAAAAAAAAAAAAAGGTAGTATTCTAGGAAGCAATGTTAAAAAATGAATACAATGAACTACATAACTCAGATATATTTGTTAAGGAAAATCAGGCCTTCGTAGTAGATATCATGGTTAGATATGAGAGTAAATCAATGTATTTGGAAGACAGAGCAACAGAAAAAACGAAAGAAATATCAACATCTTAAAGTTCAAGAACTGACCAAGGCCACTAATATTAAATTCATAGTATTTCCTTTAGAAGCACGTGGGAAGTGGTATGAAGGAAACGATTAATTATTAGATGGACTAGGACTCTGTACAGTTCCTGGCAGGAAAATGCTGCTCCTGTCATCATGCACTTTTACTTCATTGGACATTGTACACATGTTTGCTAGTTGAACTTGGATTGGTTTAAGACTATGAACTAATGAATTGTATATAAACTTACCCCTTTTTATCTATTGATTGGAGAGCGATGTCAGTGTGTATGCTGCAAGCCAATTATCTATTTTTATAAGGTTAAAATTAGGAAGGTGTTGATAGTATTTACAGGCAACAGTGGACTTGGAATCATGACGTGTCATCCATCCTGCCAGAAAACAACAATTACTGAGCTTTACTTAGGTGAATGAATTGTCTGTCTTTATTTAACCCAGAAAAGCAACATGTATAACTTTATATATAATTTGATAACTAGCCTGCATGGAGGGCTTGTATCTGGCTTGGAAAATGATACTTTCACTCCCTCGCACTCTTCATTCTGGCCATGTTCACAAAACACCATTTGACAGTGAGCCTGTTGGGGCCACCATTGTTCAGTCTTCCCCTGCCACCGGATCAGTGTGGTCCCCTCAGCTCAAGGGATGCTTCCAGGTTCAACCTCTCCATGTGGGTTATGTGTGAACTAGGGGCAGAGTTTTTCTTCCTGTCCTGAGGAGGGATGATTTGGTGTACCTGTTATTGCTGACTTTGTCAGCCCATTATGTTAAGCAACAGTTTCTGTTCTGGTTTCAGTTAGTTTGAAGCCTTGGTGCCTAAGTCTTGTTCTTGCAGGCTGCTGTAAAACAACATAATAGGCATATTTACAAAGGGATCCGCAGGATGTTAGCTACACTGTGCCCATTAATTTTGGCAGAACAGTCAAGGTCTTATTCTCTTACTGTACTATTGTCTTGTTTAAGGTACATTTAGCAACACTGACTTCTATTAGACTTGTGTGTTACGTGTTTCCTTTCTACAACATCTTGTAACCTTTTCTATGAAGGCATCACAAAGATAAAGTTGTGACGTGAGTTTGCTTAATGAGGTACTTGAGTAAACATTCGTAACTGTCTTGAAGTACTTAAGATTACTTTCCTTTCAGATTGGTGAAATTTCTGTTTCAAAGGAAGTCTTTCAGTGTCTGAGGTTTAGTGATAGAATCATAGACCTATAGATTCTATAGAGCTATAGAATCTCCTGAGTTGGAAGGGACTCACAAGGATCATCTAAGTCCAACTCCCAGCTCTGGTTTCTACTGCTTCCTTGAAGTTTGAGTCTAAAATTACCAGCATAGGTTACTACTGTATGGCTATGGAACCTAAACCAAGACTTTTGTGAGTCTTTTTATCCTTTACCAACAGTGCATGGGGAAGATTTTCAAGTAGTTGACTGTTGTCTCATTTGCATGTTTAAGCTACTTTTTCAGAGCAAGAAAAATGATGAAGAAATTAGCCAGCACTACAGATCATAGCCTCTGTCTGATTTAGTGGTTCTATTACCATTGTGATTCATGGCTAATTCATACAAATGAAATTAGGTTATATATTACTATTAGGAGATTAACATTTCATGAATTTGATAAATGCTCTCATGGCTACTTTGAAATCTAATTCCCTGGCCTAAAATGTCACCGATGTCTGCTTGTTTTAGGCAAACCAATTTAATTCAGTTTAGTAGTGCTGGGAATATGTTAGCTGAGATTCGTTTTGAGTGGAGTCACTGCCCTTTTCTTCTACCCTCTGTTCCTCCCTTTCTGTAAATCTAAAATACTATAATGTTAGAATGATGCAGGAAAAGCACTCTGTTAGCTGACCACATGCAGGAGAGAATGACATACTAGTTTACATCAGCTGGATTGGAAATGTCAGGCTGTTAAGAATAAGCCTATTGGATACATAAACATAAAAGTTAATTTATGGTATTATGCATAGGCAGTGGTTGTATTCTATTAACTTGAGAATATGATCATTGTGCTGTTCTCCATGGCATAATATGATTTTCTCAAAGGCCCTCAGCAGTGTCCATTGCAGCCTTGGAATGGGTAATATTAAAGGTTTTATTCAATTGTGGTAAATATAAACATGTAATATTATTTCATCTCTAACTCAGATTCAGATTTACTCATTTTATGGATGAAACAAGGATGTCTTGCTGCATTTGAGTATAAACCTCATTCTTTTTTCTTCCTGTACCAGTTTCTGAAGGATTCTGCAACATTTGTTCAATCTGTACAAAGACCTATCCTGCATCCACACCTGACAGCTTCCCCTAAATAATTTGCAGTGTAATTTTATGGACTTCTTCATGCTAAAGTTCTGCCCCTGCCCAACATTAGTTTGGTCATGGACCCTGGAGCAACTGAAGCCATAGCCAAAGGCCAGAAATGCAGGGTTTATTTTTGTCCTCTTTTTTTGGCACAGTTAATCTTAGTTGTGGGGGGTTTTGTTGTTTTTTTTTCTTTCTTTCCCCTCCTGCAATAGGGAGCAGTGAGAACTAGGAGGAAGGAGAGGACCTCTTCCCAAGGCCCATGCTTTGGTGCCTGCAGTACTTGTGGAGGGTCTGTGAGAGTGGGATGAATCCTGATCAGGCAGAAGAGAAAGATGGGGTGAAGCTGGGCTGGAGCTGAAACTGGATCAAAAATCTTCTTATTGGTAAACTGTTACTTAAAAGAAGGCTTAGATCAATTACAGGATTTTAACTTAAAAAATAGGTAAATTGTTATTTGTCACATGAAATAAATGTCTTGAATACCAAATGTCAGGAAATAACTAACTGAGCTCTGGAGGGAATCCAAAGCCCTGAAGAAAATTGGCTGTATTTAAACTGCTCATCGTGGTCAAGCTTAAAGGCCTGGCCAAGCCCCAATGTGCCTTACAACTATTAGTTATGGGTGATGGTGCTAAGTCACAGGCAGCTCTTTTGCTTTGCTGTGCCTGAGGGCTGCTGGGTCAGTGCCTCCAGCTTGTCCCACATTGCTGTGTCTCAGAGCTTCTTGCTTCTCGTCAGCCCCAAGACCAGAGGTTGTCCCTCTGTGACTCGCTCCCCCATCTGACTTCCCTGGCAACAGTGGGGGCTTGGGAGGACAAGCAGGATCAGGCCCTAAAACAGCCTGACCTTGCCTGGGAGGTCATAAGCCTGCATACATTTCCTTCTGCTCTGCATTTACAAATATGATCTCCTTGAGCCTTTAACAAGAGACAGCACTTTCTTCATTTGAAAGGAAGAGGTTCTGTGACAATTCCTTCCACAAAGATTTCTCAGCCTTCTAGGTAGTGTACATTTCCCTTACCTGCAGTTTTCCATGTTTTCGGTGTAGTCGTATTATTTAAAAAATCCCTTCCCAAGTGGATATCAATCTGTAAATGATATCTGAGCTACTCCTCCCTTGCTCTCAAAATCCGTTCCCTGAATCATCTTTATTACAGTGCCTAAAAGACATATATGATGCATTGTTAATTGCCAGCTGGGGATCACTTATCATTATTGATTTACTTTTAAATTACTCTGACAAGATGAAGAACAATAAACCTGAGCATGTAACTCACTTTCATGATGGTATATTGTTGCTGTTATCCTCATGTCCATAAATTCATTACTGCAGTTTGCCTAAAATCACTGACTTGTTTTTGTTCTGAGACAACCATCTGCCAACAGGCAGTGCTTTCCTGTGTCATTCAACAGCAAATGCAATATTCCCCTGATACTCCTTAGAGAAATGGAAAGAATCTAAAGAAAAGAGTTCATATGCTTACTGAGGTTTAGTTTGCAATATTTTGAACAGAACTGCCAAAATGAAACATCAGAGTGTGGCTTTTTTTTTGACCTACAGTTCTATTTGAAATGAAAACGTGTATTCTAAATTGGCAATGTTCCTGCTAAGCTGTCACAGGTTTTCATGTTTACTTTTACTGTTTTTTCATGGGCTAGACACTTTTTCATTGGTTATTGATAAAGATGTCTTTTAAAAAAGTGCTATCCATATTTTAGTGGGAGAATGTAACTTTAAAATACTTATTAATGTAATTATGCCAATCCTGAATTACATCCAAAGGTAATTTAGAAAATTTTAAAAGCTCTAAGCTTTCAGGCTTTGTAATTTTGACATTACATGCATTTTAAAAATTCTCAGATAAATTCCTTTCCCTAATTGAGCTGATGAACAGAACTTAATCATGGTGCATGCCTGTGTGCTGACTTGTTTGCCTAAAGACCTTAGTGGGAAGCATTGGGAGGCTCAACAAACAAAATTCAAGAAGAAAGGGAAGTTTGTGGCAAAAATCCCAAACAACTCTTCCTAAAATCCTCATGTGGGCAATCTTGAAAAGAAGAAATACTGACAGGAAACCACAGCTTGTGGCCAGTCTTGGGGCCTTCCAGCTCTGTGCCACCACCGTGGGTGCCTTGGTCCCTGATGCTGCCCCAGTGCTTACATGAGAGGCCAGGAAGCTCTGAACTGATGCATTTATGAATCCCTGATAATCTTAAGCATAATTTTTAGCTTAAGATAATTAACATAATTTTTAGTGCTTGTATTTTATTAGGATGAGAGATATCCCAGCTTTAACGTTAAGCCATCAGTACGCTGGAGAGCTTTTGAGCTCCTGTAAAGAACATACTGGTAAAAGAACAAAAAAGAAAAGTTTTGCAAATGGAAAGAATTCTGAAAACACGGCCTCAGATACCTCAACTTTTGGGCTCTATATTGGAACTTCTAGGAGCCTTAGAAACACAGTGTAAACCTGCATTTACCAAAAAGCAGCTTTCCCAGAAGGAAGCTCAAGTAGCCCGAGATTGCAGATTGGCTAACTGCCTTACTGCTGTGTGAATGCACTTTAAATTACTCTGGCTTCAGCTGGAGATTCAGTAAATTGTTACTCTCTAGAATTTGCAAACATAATTTCTTGAAGAAATGTTGTTGATTTAATACTTTCTATAATTGACTCTTGATTCTTTGCTGAGGTTAAGACCCTTGATTTGATTTTAAATTTGGAAGTAACTTTGTTTGATTCTTAATTTAAATTAAAGTTAGAAATAATTGAACTATGGCAATGTTTCCTTATTTTTATTGATTTTTTTTTGGTTGTAATCTCTTGTCAATGATTTTAATAACATTCATGCAAAGAAGTAAAATCAGCTTTCTTTCCAGACAGAATGTTTATCTTAAATCCTCTAAGATTACATTTGCTTTTTTAGTTCTTGATTCATAAGCCTCAGGATAATATAATTGCTAGGTTTATATTGATTTTGAGTTTGATATTTTAGCCATATAGATGCATAAAGATTCAGGTGTACTGATTCAGCTAAGGTGGAGTGTATGGAAGGGGATATAACCACTACCTGATGATGTGGTTGTACAATAGGTTCATACAGGTGCTATTTGACAGCAGGTGAAAGCATTCCTTCTGCTTCAATTCCTTCTGCTTCTATTTTAAGATAGTTTTGATCTTATTGACTAATTTCCATCCATCCTTTTTACGTACTGTTAAATAAGGGTATTAAGAGTAGCAACTGCATCCCAGTGGTTGGAGCGCTTTTGTATTTATGTATATTCACATTTTAAAAAAATAGTCTCGTTATTTTGCTTTTGATGAGACAAGTGGGTTATAATAACTGGCTTCTGTTTCAGAAGCTCTATGGAGGGGTAGAAAGGTGCCACTGAGTAGGCTCATGGAGAGAAGCTCCTTGTTTTTGTAATATGCAGTAGAAGAACTAAATAAGTATTCCACAATTTTGTTCCAGTTTTTTAATAAGGAGAACAAAAGCTGAGGGAACCTTTGTGAGGAAGGACCAGACTTCTGCTGTGCTTGGAGCAGAGTCTTTGTGTTCGTTCGTGGGAGGGCTGAACAGTGCAGGGAGAGATCTCAGCTCTCTGCAAGTAGTACTACTGGGTTTGCACACAGCCTAAGTTTTGTACCTGGTCATTAATTTTCTTAGCTGTTGTATCCCTGCTGGTCTCTGACAGACTTGTTTTGCACAAATCAAATTGCAGATATGGACAGACCGACAGTTTGGAAGGGGCTTGCTTCATTTCGTGCTTGCATTTTGGAGAGGCTTTTCCTCGTGAGATGGTAGACATGACACAGTGACCTAGCTTTCCTTACACATCTCCTGGTTTTAAATGAGAATTTTAGATGGATAAAAATGGCATGGAAAAACTCCCACCTCCTTTTTTCTTTGTCTTGTCTGTTGCAGGGGAATATCAGTATCATTAAAAACTGACACCATGAAGGGGTTCAACTGCTTAGTGGTGAAGATTTAACATAGAAGACGTGGACTATGGCCATGATCTTGCAGTATTTATTCTCTTTCTGTGTAAATACTGCTCACATGGTTTCAGCTGTAGCATTGAAGAAATAATTTTTGAGTATTAAATATCTCTTGCATGTCAAGATTTTGATATTGCTTTAATTCTCCCACCATCACTAGTAGTCATTTGTTTTCATGACTCTTCGGTCTGTTGCTCCACTCCATTGCCAGGATGTTAAAACTTACTCAAAAGTGAGAAACAAATTGCATATTCCACTGATTTTAATAAAAACAGATTTAATCTATTCCAGGAGAGAACATGCCTGGCTTCTTATAGAAGGTATTCAGTTTCTTTTTATAATCTATTTGGAGTTCTTGTATGAATGAAATTAGAGATTGCTGCCTGCTTTTTGGAAATAATATCTGCTTTTCCAATGTAAGCTTAATATTATTAAATATTTTAAGACTAAATATCTCTTCCAGCTGGCAAAGGATTTTATCCTTTTTGACCAGAAATCTAGAAATCTTCAGAAAATCTACTGCAAAAGCTGGGAAAGTGAAAACGAAGTAATCTTTAAAAACCTGTTAATTATTTTTCTGGAGCGTGTTTAAGCCTACAGCTTACTCTGTCTCAGAGATTTAACAGTTTAGGAAGCCATATCATTAAGCAACTGCAGGAGACGAATTTTTTTCTGAAACTGCGGAACCGTGGAAGAAAGATATGTCTGTATCCATGATTGATCTGCAGTGCTGTTCAGTTGTTATATGCCTCTGCTAAATGTGTGCAGTTCAAGGCAGGGTTATCCCCTGATAAGAAAGAAATTCAGGCACCGTGGCTGTGTGAATATTTATGTCTGCAGTTTCTTTACACATGCTGCTTAACACTGTGGTTCAAAAAAAATGACATCTGCAATACCTGGTTTTTGCAATAGGTCATGTTTATAGATGGGCTAATTTCTTACTCCTCAAAACATTCTAACCTTTGCCACCCTCCCTTGGAAGCCTCTTACTCTCCTTTCTTCAGAAATTAGATGTGTGAATGTTTTATTGTCTACTTCTTTATTATTTTCTGTATTGAAAGTAATATTCACAGCATTACTTATTGTCTTCTTTCAGTTGGCTTTCAATCTGTTGTTTCCAAGTGAATGCAAGTCAGTCACCTCTTCTGATTTCTTTCTAGGTCAGGAAATTTCTTTCTACAGCCAGGTCAGCATCTCAGTTTTCATCTGGTTTGAGCTGGATCAGATGATGGTTGTTGGGGCTGAGAAACCATGGATTTCTGGAAGAGAGTTTATGGCTGCTGTTCTGCTGCCTTATATCTAGTTTTTGTACATTTTTTTCCCCTTGTACAATATTTTGGCTGCTGCTGGCATCTTTCTCCAACAGCTAAAATTATGGAAGGTGTACTGGAGGTAGGAGTTCTTGGAGGATTTTCTGCATGGTTGTTACACTCACAGGTTGTTTACTATGCCTGGCAGTGTCTGTGCACTGTGTTTCATGGGATACGTCTTGCTACTTCATGGAATCTGCACGTTTCCATGGGCCTCACCTGGCTGAGGCATCTCCTTCCTGCAATGACAATCACTCACCACTGCTGCCTATTTCCAGTCTGTTTTCCTTGTTTCTGGGATCAGCCCACTGCCTTGCTCAGGCTCAGGGCCCAGCAGGGCATTTCTAACCCAGGTAATGTGTTAGGTCAGAGATGCCAAGCTGTGTGCCCAGGACCAAGCAGCCCACTGGGGGCCTCACTAGGCAGAGCCCAGGCATCCCAAATCTAGCACTGAAGCTTTTCTTTATAACCAATGTGACAGGTCCTCAGACATTTTCTCCTCAGCCTCCTCTCAATGATTATCTTCCCTAATGCATCCATCATGATATATTAAATTGGTTAATTAACTTATCCACTGAGCATGAACTCAAGCTCCTGCAGCTGGCAGCATTAGGCATCCTTTAGGAACAACACAACTTTAAATGCCATCTCTGATTGTTTTCCTCTTACAGCAGCAGACTTACATCGTGTAGCCCTTGTTAGACCTTTGATGAACTATGCATATCTATTAGCCTACTATCTAGCCACTTATCAGTCATATTTGCAAGTTCCCCACTGATTCCGTGGCACTGCAAGTAAAATTAGATGTAAGATTTTTATAGGTCTGCACCATTAAATCCACATGACTAAGCAAAAATGGTTTAGTCTCAGAGTTTTTTTCAGAATATTTCTTATGACATATTCTACGTAGTCATTGATTCATTCAGTTAATTAACTAAATTAAATAGTTAATTAATTTTCAACAACTCTAAGATATTACTAGTTATTTTTTTAGGAACTGAGAACATTTTACATCTGTGAAACAGCTCCAAAAAAATCTGCACACTTGCTTTTTCTGCTGTTGTGAGATGAAGACCCTGTGATAAAAGTAGTTTTGTTACTCTAATACCTAAAATTGTACCAAAACCCCCCAAACAGACCACCTGAAAGAAAAAGATAAACACGAAAATTCTTTTTCAACACATATAGCTATACATACGTGCTGGGGTCTGTGCATGATATATATATCTGTATCTGTGTATCTATATCTCCTATTGACCTTGAGAAAGGTTTTATCCACATGGAGTATTCTATTTATAAAGTGAATACAGGCAGCAATGTGTATCTGAGGTATTTTCCCGGAGAGGCGCGTGTGGTCCTGTGGCACAAAGTGCTCTGACCTCAGCGCTGGTTAGTCCCTCATGCTGGGTGGGATTCCCTTGGCTGCACACTGCTTGCAGAGAGTAACTGGTGAGAAGGTCAGGCAGCTTCTGGCCCGGGGTGCCTGAGGCGTCAGCATCTTTCTTTGCTGCTGACCCAAGAAGATTGCATGCTTTAAGCTTTGTCTCATAGTATACAGATGAGTCACACCCCCTTTCCTCACCTTCAATTTTTTATTCATTCACATTACTTTGATATACTTTGTTGGATTTTCCATACATTATTCTTTTTATAAAATGAACTTTTCTTTCTTCATAGTCCTACAATTTTCAAAGATGAATCGTGTGCAGTGGTGCAACACACTTCTTATTCCTGTGGTTTCTTGGTTCTCTGGTTTAGAGGATTCTAGCTTAACTTTTTTTTTTTTTTTGTCTGGCTTTCAAAATCTAGTAAGAAATGGACTTTTATTTTTTTTCTGAAGAAAAAGCTGAGCTGTAAATTAAAATAATAAACATGCTCTTTGACATCCAGGAATTACAATAATACAGCAAACTCAAGGGACTTTAGAAATGTATGGATTTCTGAGTACTTAGACATTTCACAGTTTCACTCCAGTCGAAAATAAATGTGCAAGTTATAACCAAAGACTTGCAGAAAGACTATCTATGCTAACATAAATTAGAAAAGCAGTGAACTCTAGGTAATTAAAAATGGCTGGATACTGCAATTCTGAAAGTCATGTGAATATATAACTACTTCAGCTTATTAGTGAACAGTTGAATCTGAGCTATTTTGAAATCATTTTATATCTTGCAGTAATGAAACTGTTGGACCTTGGACCTCCTTTGCAAATGCTCCCATCCACTGCATTTCATTCACTGTGCAAAATTCTGTTGCTAGGACACAATGCTACCAGAACTTCATCTTATTTCCTTCAGAACTGATATTTTAGCATCTAGGACCATGATTCCTTCTCAAAGATGTGCTCAGGTGGCTCATGTTCCTGTGTTTACTACTGGATCTCTAAGTTAATGCTTGCTTGCATATACAAGAGAGGAGAAGAGACCTCTATTTCTTCCTCCCTTACAATGAAATATCATAGAATCATAGAAAGGCTTGGTTGGAAGGGACCTTAAAGATCATCTAGTTCCAACCCCTTGCCCTGGGCAGGGACACCTTTAACTGGATCAGGTTGCTCAGAGCTCCGTCCAACCTGGCCTCGAACGCTTGCAGGGATGGGACATCCACAGCTTCTCTGGGCAACCTGTTCCTGTGACTCACCACCCTCACAGTAAAGAATTTCTTCCTAATATGTAATCTAAACCTTCCTTCTTTCCATTTAAAGGCATCACCCCCCTCACTACGTGCCCTTTTAAGAAGTCCCTCTCCAGTGTTTTTGTAGGGTTTCTTTATAAAGTCTCTGTGGACCCTTTTCTTCTCCAGGCTGAATGACCCCCACTCACTCATCCTGTCTTCACAGCAGCAGTGCTCCAGCCTGTGGATTATCTTTGTGATCCTCCTCGGGGCTCACTCCAGCACATTCACATCCTTCCTATGTTGGAGGACCCAGGTAAGAAGCTGCTACTTGTTTCAGTTGTGGTTTTCTTTGTAGCTGTGTACAAGGCTGTGAAGGAAGAATACAATTAGTCGGACAACTTCTTATTGAAAAACTGTGAACAAAATATTGGTAAATATTTGTCTAAAATACAATTGGGTTTTCCTAAGTGATGATAGTGATGGGCATGCTCAGGAGGTGAAATCACAAGAATATAAGGAAAATTTAGGACACAGCTGTTTGGATATATTTTCTGTGGGTAGGAATGTAATCCTAGAGCATGGCTGAGGATTTACTGAGAGGAAAATTAAATAGATTTTAAAAGATATTGAGATAAAAAAGTCTCTCTTACAAGAAAACTTGGTTGTAAAGGCCGTTTTTTAGGGCCTCAGCCAGACAGAAGTTTTTACTTGCCCTGATATGGCTGTTCAGTGTACTTACAACTAAAACACCTCTGTGTCTAGTTCCTTGGATCATAAGTTCCCACAATGCAATCTCTTTAAACATAATGAAAATAATATTTATTTTTTCCTTTTGCATGCCAGAATAGAAAGTCTTTTTAAGAGTGGTAGTGGGAGGCATGAACATATGGTTACAAACACTTAGGAGCACGCTTCACTTCAGACACAGCTAACTGACCCCTTGTGGCTTCCTGATGTTCAAAAAGGTAGAGGAAGAGAAATGTTTAAAATTTGGAGTATAATACATGTATTTCAGGCTGCTGGAGAGAAAAGGGTCAGTGTTTGATTTTACATGTTTACATGGGGTATGGGTAGCTCAGGAGCCCCTCTAAGAAGATAAACCTGAAAGGAAACTTTATTCCTATTGAGTTGAGGAACGATTTTAGCTGCCTCAGAGATGATCCCACTGCTTGAGCTGCCTTCTAGGGGCAATCCTGGATGCCAGCTCTGTGCATCACTGAGTACAATGTGCATTTAAATGGAAGTGGTTTAGGCAGACTCCACTGCATGTGCTGACTTTCCCAGCATGGGTTTTGTTCTTCAGTGGAATGACGCCACCCTTGCGTGAGACAAATAGTATCCATTAGAGTTAAGTGCTGCTGCTGGGCTGGACTTCTGACCTTCAGCTGCTTGGCAAAATGGGTGCAACATTCATCTGTGGCTAATATTGTTTAGTTGTTTTGGGGTTTTTTTAATGCAGTAGGAATTTCCTCTTTTGCTGGTGGAAGCTCCATTTATCCAGGATATGGCTTCATGCTGCAGTGTCTGGGTTTTGTCTATAAAATTTTTTGTTTGTTTTTTCAATTCCCAAGACAGGAATTGCTTTTCCTTAAAAAAAAAAAAAAAAAAAAAAAAAAAAGTGTTATAAGGCAGCTTTGTAAAACTCTCTGTTTTAATATTTACATGGGAGGAACAAAAAATGATATAATGCCATCCTAATAAATAATGTAATGTGTATTAGACTTTTCATTTCTCAGAGCCCATGGAAAGAATCTGGCTTTGTGTTTGTTACCGGCTAGTGTATATTACAGGAATATTTTTACTGAATTTAAATCCAGGGGTATAAGATACCATTCTGAATTTTCCATACACAAAGTAGTCATACATAAAGTGTCTGCCTCCTGGGCAGAGAAACCAAGCAGTAATCATACATCTGCGAGTCACAGAAATAAAATGGACTTGAAGGGCCTTTAATGCACATTTCATCTCTCGTCTTCATTCTGTTTCATCTCCCAGACTTCTGGTTTTGCAATAACAGAGGCTGAAATTATTTTTGGGTGGGCACAAGATGAATGCTAACAATCATCTTCATCCTGAGATACTTTTTCACAAAAAACATGAGTTGCAATAAGTACTCTCACTAGTTTAAAGCAATTGTATTGACTCTATGGACTATTACACCAGTAAAATCTGTGGGACCACTCCATACTTGGCATGTGTCTTGGCATTTGGAGCATGCTCACCTCTGCTTTTTAAATGTTTTTGAAAGCTTATTTATCATGTATCCACTAATTCATTTCTGTCTTTGCTAACCTGAGACAAGTATTAACTAGCTGTTAATTTGAACCTGTATGTTAAACTCTGGGGAATTGTTGGGGTATGTTGTTTGAAGCAGATTTTGTATCACCTTAAAATGGGATAATTAAACTGTGAAATCACAGGCTATTCTGACATTCTGACTTGGGATTTATTTTGTTCCTTTCTAGGGGGCTTGGGGGTTTTGTTTGTTTTTGTTTGTTTGCTTTTTAATATGTGCATCCTAAGATCTGGGTTTATGAGCAAGAATTTTAAAAGAATTAGGACTGCAGCTGAGATACCATAGTGGTAAGGGTGGTGTGACTGTGCAGGGGCAACACACCCAAATGCACTGCAACTTGTTCATTTTCCATTATATCTCAGTCAGTTTGCAGAGGAGGCTTGGGAAAAACTTGGCAAGACTGCAAAGCCACTGGACAAGGTTTCCCCTGGAACATAAAGGCTGCAGAGAGAAGGGGGACGTGCTGAAAGCTGCCCCAGCTCAAGCACTCTGCTGGGTCATCAGCTGTGCACTACTGCCCATGGCAAGGAGGAGCCTACCCAGTGCCTGGAGCTGGACTAACCCAGTGGTGAGTGCCACTGTAGGCTTGGCCACTCCTGAGGCTGCTCAGAGCTCTACTCTCAGCAGCTTTGTGATGCCAGGTTCTTACCTTCTGTGTGAACTGCAGGAGCCTCTGCAGGTGGTGGACTTTGAGAACAATAATGTCTCTCCTACTCCTATCCTCCTTTTGCTTTCCTCGTTGAAAATCACTTACAGGAGAAACTTAGTTCAGGAGTTAGGCCACATGTCATAGGCAATGGGAAGACTTTGGCTGGGGGCAGTTGAGTGAAATTGTCTCCTGAGCCAGTAGCTGGACTTCTGAGGGTTTGATTTGGCAGCATAGGAAAATCTTCTTGACTTTCCAGTTTAAGATTCTGTTTCATCCTCTATTATGTCATTGCAGACTGTCTTATTGAAAAAGATGTGAGATCAAAACCTGTTAAGCCAAAATTAATACTGGTGTTGAAATTTAGGCCAGGCTGTAACAGAAACCCAGGATTTTGCCAGACTATGTAACATAATTTGGCATGCATGTGTTCCACATTAACCCCTCCTGCATAAAAGCCTGGCCATTTGTCTGAAAACCCATGTGTTTTGCAGCATTTGGGCTCTGTGGAGAAGGGAGAAGGAATGATCTTTCAACCCAAAGGCCTTTCCTGCTTAATTTGAACCCTCATTTGAAAAACAGGAAAAAGCTAAACAGATTTCCTATCAGTGATTAAGGGTTAATGAAATGGTTATTCATGTGATCTGGCTGAGACGTTCAAACAGAGAAACGTGTCTTATATTTTGGAAGCCTTGGCAAAAAAAAATTCTGGAAGCCTCCTTTCAAAGTCTCCACCTTCACACTGATCTTTACAGAGCTATTCAAGTAGTGGATCAGCTTTTGGAACTCTGAAAAACCAACTGAAGGATTTGCATTGATATGGCAGTAGCACAAAAATAGGCTTGCTTTCTTTCCACTTTGTACTGTTCTTAAGAAGAAATAAGAAGATGGATAAAGAGATGTGCTTTGAAGCTGTAAGTCAGATGTCTATTCACAGAGTCCCAGCCTCCTGAGGAAATGCATTTGGACTAGGAATCACAGGAAGGAAGGCTGTCAAGAGCTTTCCCAGTGATTTTCCCAGGGTGCCTCACTGCATTTTGATGGCTATAGCATAAGATTCCCCAAAGGGCCAGAAGCATTCTGTCAAATATTTTTGAATCTCCAAGGCCTGGTTTGGGTTGTCAAGGAACCTTACTGAAACAGCAGTGGTGCATTCCCACCTTGAAAAAAGCACCCTACTTCTGCCAAATTTCAACAGGGGTACAGGAGTGTTCATCCTTCAGGTGAAGTTTATATTAATGTTACCAGGCTTTTACCCCAAGCAAGAGTAGCACAGTGAGGTCAAAACAAAATTCAGGTACTTGCAGTTGCTTCCCAGGTTTGCTGGACTCCCAGTAGGACATGCTGTCATCCATTCAAGCAGAACATAAACAGGCTTAATTAGCACAGGATTGGCAAGAGACCATATTTCTTTTCAGTGCGAGTTCTGCTTTTGAGCAGCCTGTTGAGGACTTTTGAAAAGTCCTTTATCCATAAGAAATCTTGGAGAGACTACAAGGGAGAGTTTCTGAAGCCTTCCTTTTGCTGTTAGGTTATAAATAACAGTTGCTTCCCGGGTCACTATTTCTCTTCCATGGTGAGTAGGTGCCTTCAGCCACCCTGCTCACTGCAGCTTCAAGAAATACTGTGTCAAGATCATTCTGCTTCCTGAGCTTTAGCTTTCCTGCCTCTCTCTGGAAAGATGGCAGAATTCAGCTCTTTCCTTCCCTCCCACCATAGGCTTTGCTGCTCCAGCTGTGAGGTGAAGGAATAAACCCTGGGTGGCAAAACTCCACCTTATTAGAAACTTATTAAACCATTTAATGGGCTGTAAGTCATATCTGTAACCCCAGGAGGAATCTAGACATCTATACAGAGAACTCAGAGTGCCAGGACAATGTATAAAATGCTAGGAATCCCATTGTATAAGGCAGTCAGCAGTAAAGATGCATTTCCATGCTCTTAAAGGAATCAGTGATGGGATCAGATCCAGATGAGGTCTAGGTTGTTCTGGAATTGGACTGGCCGTTCTACCTCCACAGGATGTTTAAGAAGTGGAGTGTGTTCAGGAAAAGATACAGAATTTGGAATAAACAGGTTGAGTTTAAAAGTTCTCCTGATTTTTGTTCAGCTTGATTATCCTTTAGAGTTCGGGAATCTCTGCGTCTTGTTGTGAATGAAAAATTGTTTCCTTTCAAAAGAAAAGAAAGGGTGACCATGATAGCAGACAGAAAAGAAGACAACTGTTCTCCCATTCTGTTATCAGCAGACCAAAGAGGCAACCATTTAGAGAGAGGAGTTTAAAAAAGAAATTAAAAGCAATTTTCTGGTATTCTATTCAAATTACAATAACGCGTCAAGGGGGAGGAGGGAGTGGGTACCCGACCAAACACAAGCAGTAAAATACAAGGAAAAGGAATAGGGATAATTTTTTCCCTTTAATAATTAAGAAACCATCCATCCCTATCAATACAGTATAACAGGTTGCTCTATTCCAAAAGATCCATACTGCACAGCCAGTTGCTTTCATTGCAGTCATAGATAATCTGAAGACAGCTTTGCCTAGGCTACCAACCTTGAGCAACTGCAATAAATTGTAACACAAGTCTCCCTGTTTTCAAGTTATGTCCTAGAACTTGTTCCACCCTGCTCTCAAAAATGGATTTACTCAGTGACCAGTGGCTGGTGATCAACACTTGGGGTGTGCTGTAGTTCTGGCATCTGTTCTCTTATGCTCCCAGGGGTCTCTGCTGCCTTTCTCTGGACTTTCTCAGCAGCCTTTAACACGTCACTTCTCAGGAACACAACTATTGCTTTGTTAGTGCAGCCTAGTCCCTCTACTAAAATAATGGTCCATTAGGAGGTACAGATATATGGCAATATCATTGCTGTGCTAAAACATCTGGTTTACAACAGGCACATTAGTCTGTCACAGGATACTGTTATTGCCAAGAGTAAGCAAAGTTAAGACATCAGACCTCTGTATAAAGATGGAGACTATCTGGAGTTTTCAGTAATAACATCTATAACTTTGAAAAGACTGTCAAGCTGTAAGGAAGGATAATTAACTTCAGTGGTTAAGCCACAATCCCCTAGAGGCTGGGAGATGACCTAATGTTAGAATGGGTAGATTATCCCATGCTTTTTGAAGCACGTAACTAACCCTGAAAGATGCCCAGTACCTCTTTCTGACTGTAACTCGGGTCTGGATCCTTGGCACAGCTGCTGCTCTGCTCTAATGATGTCTATTGGAGCAGCTCAGCTGCGGCTTCCTGCCCAGCCTCCTGTGGCTTTGACGTAGGGGAGGAGCCTGTGGAGGACACTCAAACAGGGAGAGCTGCTGAGAGGCTTAAACTGTCTGTAAGCAGCTGTATGGGAAATAGAGGCTCTGTAATACTCCCCAGTCTAGCAAGCCGAGGTATAGAAAACATCCCTCAGTAGGGAGGTGTTGCTAGACAGATCAAAATGGGCAAAACACTCTGAAAGTGGCTGTAGCCAGTCACCGGAGCAGTTCCTGGTGGATTCCGTCCTTGCAGAGATACTGGAAGTTTTCTCCTCGAAAAGATATTTTGATTCACTCAGCCATTAACTAAGGACTTTGTGTTACATAGTTTAGACCAGCCAATCCTAGTGGTCCCTTCCAGGTCTGGGACACCACCAGCTGCTTCAACTCTCTGACTTCTCCATAAAACTAAGAATATAAAATCTGTCTTTGCTGACTTTGATTTCAGTTCTCCTCTCCAGGAAGCCTTTTTTACTGTGGCACTGGACAGAAGACTTACAGGAAGAGAGGTCTTTGAGCTGTATGCCCTTGCAGGTCTGCACTTGCTATTTGCACTTGCTTTGCTCTTGCCCAGCTGTACAGTCAGAACAGATACGTAAAGCTTTAAGACTGTGGCTAATTCTTCCCTCCTCCATCAAAAAGAAACAAGTGTAGCTCCACATGTTTGTTGTAGAAACGGCTTCATACACAAAGTCCAATGGAAATCATGCTACCATGGCAAGGAATAAGGCTTTGGAAGGATTTTCGCTGCCTCTGCCGTCCATCCCCTCAAAAGGGAATTTGCACTTGCTGTGTGATGTTGCAGTGAAAGTTTTATTATGGATGTGTATTTGCTGCTGACTTCTGCTGCTTCATGTGTCTGTCTTCATGCTGGGCTGCAGGAGGGATAAGTCAGGCTGTGGCACCTGGGTAAAAAAAGGTATAAAGAGGGAAGTGGGGTCATCAGGGAACCATTTCTTTTGCTGGCAGGGGTCTGTGAAAAAAACCAAAACTGGATGTAGAATAGAAACAGCGTGTAGGGACTGGAATGTGCAGTGCCCAGCCTAGAAGTGTTTCATCTCCCTGCTTGCAGGGCTGGCAGACAGTGCTGTCAGACCACGGGGTGGCAATATTTAGACTCGGTGTGCAGAAGTTAGCCATTTGAGGGAGTCATGTTGTGCTCAGTATGCGGCAGAGATAGAAAACAAAATGACTTCGGTTACTCTTCCAGTTAATACTTTGTGTTCTTTATTGTATCTCACACAGGGCTATCACCGCCTCTGATGTAAACAGCAGTTTGTCTAAGGATGCAAGTTGTATCCTTTCTGGTCGTCTTTGTCCAAAGTTAAAGTCTATACCTGTGTTTATATATCATACACTGTGTCTTTCCTAGGAGGAAAACCAGCCACCTCTGAGTGAAAATAGCTGTAGGTGCTGGTTGCTATGAAATAATGGTGTTCAATAGCAGAGCCAAAACTTCATGACAGAGTTAAAATCTTTGTGGAATAAAATGTACTTTTTTTTCCCTACTTGATGCCAGAACTATAAGGAGAAGCCTGTAGACCAGTAGCAAAAAACATGTATGGTTTTTTGCTAGTGATGCCAAATGAATAACCTTTTGCTAATAAGTAGGAGTGGGGCAAGAAATACAGCGCTGTCTTTCCTATAATTACCGGTAAGAGCACCGATCAAAATTTAAACTCCCACTTTTGCATTTACTTTTGATTTTGGAAAGCTAATGTCCATTTCTTAATTTGTTGATGTAGAAAAAACAAGGGTGGAAGTAGGTTTAAGCCCTGTTTAATTTTGCTATCTGTCCAACATACTCATTGCTACAACCTGGGTGAAGACAGGGTGCTATAAGTACCTTAGCAGCTTTATTTCCATCCTGAAACACAGGAAGGTTTTTTGCCTGTGCTTACATACCTGAGGCAAGAACTTAGTGTTGCTTAATAAAGGCTCAAATTTTTATTAGCTATTCAGGCTTCAAACAGTCTTTCATGCAGTGGAGAATAAAATAAATATTCCACTGAGCTAAACAGAGGAGAAGTTACTGTGGATGGTGACAGAGTTGAACCATGCTGTAAAAAAAGCAGTATATAAACAGAGGCTCATATATTTTTTTATGTGCCCAGTCCCTATTCCCTTAGTTCAAACCCCACCACAGATCAAGGGCTTCACCTAAGGATGAAAGGTCATGTCAGCTGGCTGGCTACCTCAGGCATCCCTGAATATTCAGCATCCCATGAGAACTTAGCACAGGGAAAACATTTCTTAAAGCTGTAGATTTTTATCTGAGAGCTGGTGAGCTAGCTGAGGTTTCACTGGAAATCTGATGCTTAAATTGTGACTGGTGTTGTGGGGTACTTAATTGTTTTTTCATCTCTTGTGAGTTTATGTAAAATACCTGCTGCTTTACAGAAATGTTGTATATAATGGAATAATTCAACATTCTGATATTTGCATAGAATAGGTTACTACACCGAAGAATGCTGTTTAAAAATTGAGTAGCTGGAACAGTGGGACATAAATGCAGCTTGACATAATACAGAAGAAGTGCAGGCTGGTGAGGAATTTGGATTCCTCTTCAATTTAAAATGACCAGCACAGAATTTCTTCGGCAGCCATTATCCTGACAAGGACTAATATGCTGTGTTTCCACTAGAATTTATTATGTGGATTTACAGAAGAACAGTTCTTGCCCTCTTTATGCAATTTGACCTAAAACTTTACACTACCTTGGTTTTGCTGGCTTGCTATTGAACTAGCAGAGCAAGAATTTAATAGAGGCTTTCAGGCTGAACTCTAAAAAGTAGAGTGAAAACTGAATTAAGCCTTGCAATGAGAATACTCATTAGCTGGGGTGTAAGGGCATTTACCAGGCAATATTAGCTTAATTTGATATAATATGAAACTCTCTCAAAGTCCCTGTTATCTAGACAGCCATGGAAGACCTTGGACCAGTATCTCCAGCATGATGCTCTGGAGATGTGTTTTGGTTGCCCATCTGGAGGCACCAGTGCTGGAAGGGTGACTCCTGCTAAGGGGGGACCCTCCAGTGGCTGAGGGAAAATAGAAATGCTACTGTCAGAGCTCTTGCTCTTGGCACAGGGAAAATCTTCATTTTATCACTCAACAGAGTGAGTTGTGGTTCAAACACAAAATGGGTGCCTTTGACCAATATCAACAGTGGTTAGGGAGCTGCTGCTCAAGTCATCCAGAACTGGGGAGATCAAGTGGCTCCATCCAGAGGGAGATGCAAAACTGATCACATTAACATGACAGCCCCAGCTGTGCTTGCCACCTGCAAGCTCTTTGGTCTGGGAGCCGCTGGCAGCAGCTGATTAAAGAAGCTCAAAAATTACTTATTCAGAAGTAAGCAATCATTATTCACTGAGAGGTATCTGGTGTGCAGAGATGTAGATTCTAAAGAGGGGCCAAAGTATCTGAGCCCGTTTTGTAGATTGGGCCTACAAAGGAGCATCTCCACACATTCTTTGGCTTTAGTGGCACATTTTCACTGTATGCCTTGGTAATGTCCTCTAAGCAAAGTTATTGTCATCTCTGGCTTGCAGAGGTGGCTGTTTGCTGGTCTTTCACCCTTGCTGCATCTTGGCCAGCCTCTTCCAGCTGACCACCACTCACTTTCCTTCTTCCTGTATTATTTTTATCCTATTGTGCTGTTTCTGGCTGCCATGGCTGTGACAATCTGATCCCTTGCAGTGCACTGTTGCATGGCTCCCAGCGCAGAGAAATTACCCATCTCCCAGCCCAGCCTTTTTGATGAGTTTCCAGAAGCTGTTTACCTCAGGTATCTTATTTCTCTTATTGTTTTGTCTCCTGTTTACAAGGAAGTAAAACTTCAGTGGCCAGTCTTCATAGAAGTAATCTGAACAGCTGGTTACTTTTGCTCCCTGTGCTGCTACAATCTTCCTGAACATCAATTTCCAGCTGCTGTTCTGGTCCTGTGAGGCACTACCTGAACAGGACAGCCTGCTGTAACTTATGTAGACAGGCTTGCCCGTGCTCTCTCCAGCATATGAAGAATACAAAAGTGAGTTTCCAGAAAGTACTGTGCTTTCTTTGTAACTGATCTCAAGTCCTGCTGGGTCTGGCTGTCACTGGATTAAAAAGTTCCCTTTGAGTGTAGAAATAAGAAGTAATTCTGCGTTTCTTTTTTGCTGGTTTCCCCTTTGGATCCTACTTAGCAGGGTTATTCAGTTTCTATTTCCAACTTTCATATTGGTTTGGCACATCTGCTTTAAGGAATCCAAAGTAATTTGTGCTTAAATAGCACCCTGGTTTTATTTACATATTAAACTGCTAAAGTGAAAAATGCATTAGACAGATCTGAACAAACTTGCCCCCCTGGGGAATTAATCTTCATCTGCAATTTTAGTCTCCTTTTCCATCATCTGCAGAGAACAGTGTATAGTCACAGCAGAAATCCCAGCAGCAGTGTTCAGATTCAGACAAGTGGCCCACAAGGACATATGGCAGAACTGCCAATTCCTTGGTTTCTCCAGATGTGCTGAGCTTCCTCAAAAACTTTTTTTTTGCTGCTGAAGGAGGTGGACTCTGGACAAGTCAATTCATCTGTATTTTAAGTTTATGAAGAGAGAAATGAGTGAAATAGAAATTCAACAGATGGCTCCTAGAAAATTTTTGTTTCACCTTATATCTTATTTAGAATCTCCTCCATGGGGATATAAATATCTTTTTACAGGATAGTTCCAAGGAGTTTCCATACATCAGAGTAAAGATGCCAAAATCTGCTGGGACTGTGAGCCCTTTGAGAAAGGGATTGTATCATGGGTGATACAATCCAGGATCCTAAGTGATCAGACAACCACAAATAACAAAAATCTCTGAGCAAGGAACCACCTTGTTGCTTATGTAGAAGCCAACACCAAAACAGTGACTGCCAGTCTAAGCAGTTCTGTATTTATCTGGATCTCTACTGCCAAGGAAAAGGACTTCTGAGCAAGTTTCCATGCTCTGCTGAGTACTACTGAGTAACCACTGTGCTGAGCAGAGCTCCCAGTGCTTTTCAAATCTGTGTGCACTTTATGTAGCCTGAGTATTCCTTGGTGCAGAGATTGGTCTCCTGAACAGGAAATGCTTCATTTCATCTGATATCCCATCAGTTAGGCAGCTCGGGTCTCTCAGTACCAAATCCTTCCCCATCAGTGATGGTTTAAATTCTTATTTATCCCTTTCACAGAAGGCAGCAGCCAAGACTGATTTCTCTGGTATTCTTTTCCCACTGACATGGATGTTGCACTTTGCCTACCGCAATTAAGTACATTTACTTACTGAAACCATATTTTGTGTTTTTTGGTCACAAGAAGGTTAGAAGCAGAGTTTGAAATGAATAATTTATCTTTGTATCAATATTCTCTGTGTCTGTCTTTGCCACAACTTTTGAACAATCCTTAATGCTTATTGCTAGGAAGCTTCCTCCCTGTTGAGACGGAATATTGCTCTTATGATGGAGTTCTGCTGTCTCTTTTTGTAACTTCTTTTTTCTCCCAGCTGGAGAAGAAAGTAGTAGTGATAAAATATCTAATGTAAGTTTAGGTGAACCTTTTGTCCTTACCATGCGTATTTAAAACCTGTTTATGTTTCCTATGAAAGCAAGAGAGATCAGTGTTGGAATTTGACTTGAGTGTTCTGGGCACCAAAGAGTGGGAAGGAAGAGTGTCTTTGATAGTGAAAAATGTGTTGAAATTAACATGCATTCTGGAATAGTGCAGTGTTTGCACAGTTTACAGCAAATGCCAAAGTATCTGTTTGATGCCTGTGAATTTTCCCTCCTGTTACACAGAAATTTATACTTGAATTCTATCATGACTCATCAAGGTATCTTGAAATAACAGTTTTTGGAGAACTAACCTAACTTTGTATATGAAACAGCAGGTTGTCTCCCAGTTCTGAAGTGGTTTGGCTTCTATCAGCCAGGGACTTCAAAGAGCTTGGATCTTCTTTCATGGAGTTCCCCAGGGAATCCTTAGAGATTATGGAAAGTGAAATGGGTTTACAGAAATGTATGCTGAAAAAAAGCATCATGTAAGGTGAAATCAAGCAACCATCCTTGAAGTGCTGTATAAATTAGGTATGAAATAGACTCTTCAGGTACTCAGAGATTCTTATGTTCTCAGATGTAAAATAAGAGGTGTAACTTTTATTCGTGGTTGCTTATTTCTTGTCGTCTTCTGTAGCTCTGAGTATTGTTAGATATGATGTACAATGTGCTGTATTTTGATATTATGCTCAAAGTTGCAAATCTGCTTAGAAAATCACATAAACCTGGTAATAATATTCCCACCTACTGAAGTAAATAGTAGAAGAGAATAAGGCATGTTCACAAATCAATTTAGAATATTGTTTCTCTACCTTCTGAAAGATGCTGCTCTCTTCCCTAATGGAAAGATGTTATAATCAGCCTCATATATCACTTGCATTCCATAAAGCATTGCTTTCATAACTTGTAATTTCATTTTAGCTCAAAGGAAGAGCTGACCTGCATAATTGTGGGGGTTTTGTTTGTTTGTGTCTGGGTTTTTTGGCGTGCGTTTGTTTGTTTAGTTTTGTTGGTTTGTTGTTTATTGGTATTGGTTTTTTTTTTCCATCTGAAGACTAGTTGGGTTTTTTTTTTGTTTGTTTGTTTTGTTTTTCTGGTTTGTTTTGTTTTGGTTTGGTTTGGTTTGGTTTTTTTTAGGGAAGAAGTGCAGCAATGGACAAATCAACTGTTGTAGTAAAACTTCAATAATATACTTCAATTGCTCTGTCTGTTGGCTGAAGTCAGGAACCTTGCTGTCTATAAAAGAGAATAAATTACTCTTCTGTATAATAGCCAAACCAGACAGGAATTCTCAGTCTTCCTTTCATTGCAATACTGATGCCAGAAATACTGTGTTACAAAACAACACTTAAACAATTTTCTGATTATGCAATGCCTCTGGTATATACTCTTTGAATAACTTACCATAAAAAATTTTCCTAAAATTACCACAGAATAAATTAATTCTAGAAACACTAACACATAAGCTGTTCCTATTAACTACTTTTTAAGTTAAGTTAGGAAATCAATTAATTACATTTCCTTAAACTATGGAGAAAATTCTCTTACTGGAAAGAAGTATCATGCTTGTAATTGCAGGATCTGTGTGTAGTTCCAGGTTTTTTCAAAGAAGAAGCAAATTTTGGGACCTGGTGCTTTGTTTGTGCCACGTTTGGTTCATACCATACCCTACAAAGTGCTGTTCTTCTGGAACGAAGGCTCCATGACCATTAGTACCAGCTCTGGCATCTGGGATGCAGCAGGATACATTTGACTTGATTGTGGGCACACGTCTGCATTTCTTTTGACTTAGGCAGGATACATGATAGTGGAGGTTGACTTTGAGGATTTTACAGCTGCCTCCTTCTGGCTGCTGGAGACACTCTCTGCCATAAAGCATCCTATAAAAAACCGTAACCTATGACAGTCTTTGAATGCTTTTGTGCTTGGAGGATGTGTCCTTAGATGGATTTGTGCTTTGCCTCGTGTAGTGGGTGCACTTCTCGTCTTGATCAGGCAACACTGAAACCCAATTTACTGCTTGCTGAACCACGACACATCCTTGCAAGCAGAATTGTTAGTTAGTTGGGCAGTGTCTCTTCTCAGATAGTCTTAGGCCTCTCTGTCACTGGCATTGATCTTTGATGTTTATCTGGCCCACAGATTGCTCAAATAAAAGCTACCCTGTCACAATGTTTATATTAGCAGTTTTTATTTTATTAGAAAAGTCCTAGGAATTCTTTTATTCCTTGCATCAAGAGACCATCCTTGCTACCTATTACAAAATTTCTGTATTTTTTAAATGAAGGATGGGCTGCGAGGGATTGAGGTAAATCCCAGAAGCTTCATGATCTGCCTTTGATTGACCTGGTTGCTCACTACAGAGCAACATCTTTGTAGCTTGAAGCAACCCTAGAGGCTGTGTAATATTACAATTTATAGGGGTGACTGGATATTTTATAGTTTTATAAGAAATAAAAGTTTTACTGTTAACTTTCCACTTGTTTTAAAGCTGCCTCTTTATGTGTGTACAGTTCTGCAAGTCAGATGCACATTTTGTTTATCTGTCAAAATACACTGGTAGTATTTTAAGTCTTCTGCCAAAACTATTCTCAGACATTAACCAGAAGAGACAGTCATAGACTGGAACCTCATTGTACTTTACAGAAAAGAACAAGATGTTGCCCTCCCCACACCAGGTGCTCACATGGGATCTGTTGGAAACCATCAGTGCCTTATAGGGAAGATGAATGAAGATGTGAGAAATTTTGGAAAAACTAGGAACCTGTTTTTTTTTTTTTTTTGTGAAATATTGGAAAAATATGCAGCACTGTTAATCATATTTCACACGTGCCTGGGATGGATAGAGTCTAAATGTCAAAAGGCAGATCAAAATATAATATATAGTCATGAACTTATAAATACAGAATCTGGGATGGGGTGGAGTTGGTTAGCCATAACTTAAAACCTCTCTCAAAATATATAAAATCCAAATACAGGATAAGAGACAAGAAATATCCACAAGAAATATCTGTAGAGCTCTAAGAGATATCTTCTGACTGTTTAATACACAGTGATCATAGCCATATGAAACCATTCTGTAAAATCCAGACAGGAGGGCAGTCTTTAACATGGCTGCACAGATGTACGTGCAAGAGGACCATGCAAAATTCTTCATTCTGACTTTAAGTGCAGGTTTAGGGCAAAAAATAGATGTTTGAATTCTTTTTGTTGAAGTTGTTTTTATCAAATACTAATAACCATCCACCGTAAGTATTTAATATTCAATATTTGAAATTAAAACTGTGTAAAGTATAGGGTACAAACTTTTGCAGTATTGTATCTGAACAATGACTGAACATTTACATAAATAGTATTTTTATCTCCCACTTAAGTGAGAATACATCTTTTTTTTATTTTAAGAAAGCAAAGACAGAAACTTCACCATTTTTCTGTGTGTTACCAGGGTAGCAGATTCAAATAAATCAGATTACTAATTCAACTGAAGAAAAAATTTGAATAATACGTGAAAATAAGCTTTAACAGATCTCTATATATAGATCTATATATATAGGCTTACAGTCTATTTATCTTAATATGTGAGAGTTAATAAAACAGATAGCAGGATCAAAAAGAGTCAGTGATCTATTCCCATGAGAAGTTGACTTTATTTGGCTTAGTTACCAGGGTACTTGTTATTTAACAAGTTTGGTAACATGAATGCATTAACCTGCTCTTAATTTTGTTCAAATACATTGACTGTCATAGCTAATTCCAGAAACAATGGTCAACACCTTCTGTTTTAACTATTCCTCTACAGAAGAAAACTCGTTTATAACTGTGCTTTAATAGATCTGCAACATACTTGTTCTCGAGATGGTTTGATTTGATGTCTCTCAGGGGTATGCTCTTGATTTTCTGTGATTTGATGTCTCCCATGGGTGTGCTGTGTGCAGTTATTCAGCTCTGCTGCAGTTGCTCTCTGAATGCAGAAAGTATGGAATCAGAGACCATCCAGTATTATAGCCCACCAAACAAACAATTTTTTTCTCATGCAGTGTCCTAAAATAAGGGAAAAGATTTGTAATATTTTCTGCAAAGCCCATGTTACTGCTTTCTTGTGCCAAAATGCTCATGGCTTATTAATATAACAACCTCTGAGCAAAGTTCTAATTTACTTGGACATTTATTTGTAAGATATTTGACACATTTCTGCTGCAGCTTTTCCTCTTCATCAGCTAATATTATATTTATGGCAATTTTTATTATGTTTGAGTTATTAGTAGATTGTAAAAAAATTACTGGGCACTGTAAAAATAACCATGATATCAACCAGTAAGATTGTTTCAACTGCTCCTACTCTCTTGTGGACTTTCTGGTAGGGTTCCTACAGTAAAATATGTTTGTGTTCATGGATATTATATGGTAAATTGCTTCTTTGTCAACTAACATACATTCAAGTCATACTTTTGTGATATTTTGTATGTAATTCCACAGTTTATTTCTAGTCAGATGTACTCCTTATTGTTCACAGAAAAAAAAAAAGGGCCTCTCTGGTACCACATCTTTCACAATGAATTTAGATTTATAAGATTAAGCATGTGTTCTAACATTTTATTCAAAGAAAAGCACCAGAAAACTGAATGGAAAACAGTATGTTTGGAAATATATAGAAGACCAGGAAAACAGGTAGCTTTTAGCTGTCTGCTTAACTTAAAAAGTAACTGCTAAAACTCTTCATGATCATCAGTAAATAAATATAAATCTCTGGATTCCTAAAACAATCTGCATTTTATTACCAAAAATAGCTGGAAAATTATTTCTGCCATTTTAACAAAGTTACTCCATTACTTGGATGCCACAGGTTTTAAAATGCCCAAAAGCATCTCTATGTATCATAATGCAAGTAAAATATTTGATTTTTTCCTGTACCTTGAAAAAGCATAATCTAGTTTCTCGTACTCTCATTGAAAAAACCCTCCACAACACAAACACATGAAATAAAAGTAAAAAAAGTTGTCCTTAACATCAACCTGTCCTTCTGCGTCAATGTATCATGTAGCACAATTGCATTTTGGCTTAATTTCCACTAGAACTGAGCTGTGACAGGTAACTGCTCAATGACTGAGTGTATTATCAAGCGTGCGAGTGAGCTGTACCGAGATTCAGAATCCAAAACAGGCTCTAACTGGAAATCAAAACCAGAAAAGGCTGGACAGAGAGAACAATTAAATTCTTGCTCTGGGATCCCCTCCTGCTTCACTTGCTGACTGTTCTCAGCAGTCAGAGAAATACAGGGGATGAGGAGTAAAGGCAGTGGCTCTCCCTTCTCCCTGTTTGGACCCAGGGTGGCTGTGTGGGCATCACTCTCAGGATGGCACCCAGGCGTTTCCAGCCCTGGCAACTAACTTCTTCTCACTGGAAATGGGAATACCTTTTCTGTTTTACATTGTTTCTTCTGCCTGCTGTTTCAGGAACCTTTCTAATTTTTACTTCTCGTGTTCAGTTCATTTCAAGCAATGGCTGTCTCCCCTCAGATCCAGAGGAAGATCACTCCATCCCTGAATGCAGCCTACTGCCAGGTACTATTTCCTGCTGCTTGAGCTAACTCTTCCTGCAACCCCACTGGATCCCTGCTCTGCAGATGCCCAGCAAGCTGCACTTTCCACAGCTGATGATTCTGTGTGAATTTCTCACATTGGGGTAGTCCAAAATGAATTTAAACAGGTGATATCTTCATATAATTTGCAGATAGTTTGGCCTTTTATGTACATATGGAAATACTTATATAAATATTTACACAGCTTGCATACTTACAGAATTCGGAGGCAGCTAAAGAAAGCATTTTAAAGCCAGAAATATGGCTTTAAGAGACGCAAAGACATCTCTGCAGGACATGGCATAATCTACTTCAGTTACTACTAAATTGCACTGCTGTCTCCTGTAGAGTTGTTGGGCCGGAGAAAAGACAGAGTGCCCAGTTGGTCCTAGGTATTTGGAGCACCTTTCCCTATTAGCAGTATCTAAGAGCAGAGATCTGGCAGCAGCAGCAAACTCATTTTCTGTCTCTGGGTGTCTCCTCTCAGCATGGGCATGTCTTACAGCAGTGCAGTGCTCTGGTAATGCTCATGGGAAGCTGCATTGTCTGATGTTGTTCCTGAAGGGCTGCTGAAGTGAAAATGATTGACAGGAGACCCCAGAAGACATAAAAGTGATTTTAAATCACTTTTAAATGTGACAGGTGTGGTCAGTGCCTGGCATGAGTGTGTGAAACCTGGAAGGGCTGGACAGAGAGAGATGGAAATCCCCTGAAACCCACAGTGCTGCCTCTGCCTGGTGAATCTCACCCGCTTCCCTCCAGTTCAGCTGCTGCCCCACACCAGGATGGAAATGGGCTTTTTTAACTCCTAGGAGAGTTGCACACCATCAAAGCAAACAGGGGCTCTGCTAGTGACCCATATGGCCTCAGGCAAGTGGAGTTTTTTCTCAGAGGTTCCCACTCCCTGTGTCTCTTCTCTCCATCTCATCTATTTATTGCAAGGCCTTTGAGGTGGGGTGTGACCTCTGGTGTTTGGAAGTGCTTGGCACAGCAGACCTTAGATTGTGATCAGCTTTTCTGGGGCAGTGTTTTTTAACCTATGGTCCACCGACCCTTGAAGGTTCAAAAATTGCTTCTAAGGAAGTGATGGAATGTACAGACGGGAAACGAACCAATTTCAGAAGGGCTTAACCCAATTTTCTGGGGGCAGCATCTCCACTGCAAATTTTGCTGGGGTCCACATAAGCAAGGTTGATGCTCCATTTTATTGAGTTGGGTGAATACAAATTTTTGACAGAAATAAAGAATTTTATGCACTTTACAATAGGTTCTTATCTAGTATTTACAGGCTATGCATGTACATATGGTGTGTTTTATTTATAAACATAAGCAGAAACACACACTTGTTTCTTTTCTATTGGTCTGCTATCTTTCTAAAATGGAAGAGTGCCTGCCAGTGTCGTGAGCCCAGTTCGTACCACATGTGTTTTCTAGGGCCACACTGTGTCTTTTCTTTTCTTTCTATTTCTTCAAACATTGAAGAGCAGCACCAGAGAATGTACCTTTACCAGGCAGCTGCTCCAGAGCTGCCATCCTTAGGCATTTACCACAGCTGCAGCACTGAGGACAGACTTTGCTGCTTTATTGCACTCACTGCTGCTTCCCTTCCATGCTCCCTGCTGGGAATCCTTTCAGGAGAGCTGCCTTTGATTGCTTGCTGTAGACACAGTTTTGAAAGCTAGGGTTTTTTTGGGTTTTTGGGATTTTTTTTCCCTCTTTCTCTAAACTCCCTCTCCTGGCTGACGGTGGAAGATATGTGTATGCTGAGTCGGTGTTTTCTGTGCCCTCAGGGATTAGGCTGCTCATGTGGAGCAGCTTTACAGCTGGCTCGCAGTAACTCTTGCACAGAGTTGTGATGCTTGCAGTGGGAGTACAGCTGGCTTCAAACAAGGTTCCCAGCCTTTTTTTCCTGGCCAATGCACCAGTGAAATTAGAAATGATTCTTTACCTTTTTGGGCTGAACTCCCTCCCATCCTTGCTTAACATCTGTCTCCCTCATTCCAGAGGTGAAGTCAAACACATAATAGTAATTTCTGGACTGACCTTCCAACCCAGATCTGACAGGTTTTCTTCTGGGCTTCTGGACCTTACTTGTAAAACATTTGAGCCTGTCTCCTTGACACTGTTTAAGTTACTAATTTTTATTTGCTAGTTTTTAAATAGTCTGAAAGATTACATCCAAAATAAAGACAGTACCAATATAACCCAGCTGATGGGTACGGACAGACAATTACAAACTGTTTGACTTTGTCAGCTGAGCTTCACATACCGCAGTGTTAAGTAGTACCTCTTGTGGCCCTAAGAATGGTTTTAATTCTCAAGGTTTTGTGGCTCTGCTCAAAGGCAGAAGTGAGCATTTGGATGGTTTATACACCTCTGTGAACAAATGGAAACCCATGGAGCAGTGCAGCTATGCTGTAGCTGTCTATGAATGAAATCTGTAAGAGACAGCTGAGATATCAAGAGAGTTGAGGTGATCTGAGATTTGGGAAAGAAATCTTTGACCTATGAGACTTAAGTGGTCTCCAGGGCAGCAACGTGGTGCAAAAGCTCTAGGGCTAGGGGTTCTTCATTGGGTGCACTTTGCTCTGAGCATTTCTCAAAGCCCCCTGACTAGAGATAAAGGGTACCAACAAATGCTTTCTGTGGAACTATTTCAGCCTGCAAGCCACCAAAAGGCATAACAAGTTCAGTTCATCTGTGCTCTGTGGATCCTGTGGGTCCTTCTCTGCATACTCAGGCATGTCCTCAAGCTGTCAAAAGGTAGGCAAGCATTCAAGTTAGCCTGAAGCCTGTCCTGGAACACCCTCTGCAAACTCCAAGCACTGCTGATGCCTTCTCCTGTGCCCTGTTGTGCTCTCCTGTCCTGTGGACCTCCTGATCTTACCTCTGTCTTCCAATAAGACATCAAGGAAAGGTTCCTCACCTGGCAGGTGAGGTTTCCCAGACAGAAGGGTCATGTGTGCCTCCTAATGCTGCACAGGACTCATGATGGGGCAGAACTGACAAGTGGATTACAGGTAATCACCTCACCTCCACAGGTGAGGAACTGGTTCACAGGTCGGGATTGTAGTGAATGTGGTGACATCAGACTGGTGACCTCTCACTAGTGGGGTTCCAGGGCTCCACCCTCAGCCCTGTGTTCTTCAACATCTTCATAAATTACTTGGATGCAGGACTGGAGGGGATACTTAGCAAGTTTGACAATATTGAATTGACAGGAGCTGTTGACTCCCTCAAAGCCAGAGACACCTTGACAAATTAGAGGGCTGGGCAATCACCAACTGTATGATGTTCAGCAAGGACTAGTGGTGAACTCTGTGCCTGGGATGGGGCAAACCTGGATGTACGGACAGACTGGGGAATGAGAGGCTGGAGAACAGCACTGCAGAGAGGGACCTGGGGGTCCTGCTTGATGGCAAGCTGAACATGAGTCAGCAGTGCCCTGGCAGCCAGGAGGGCCAACCCTGTCCTGGGGTGCATCAGGCACAGCATCACCAGCCGGGCAAGGGAGGGGATTGTCCTGCTCTGCTCTGCACTGGGGCGGCCTCACCTCGAGTGCTGGGGGCAGTGTTGGGCGCTATAATATAAAAAAGATATAAAGCTATTAGAGGACATCCAAGAGGTCTGTGAAGGTGGGGAAGGGTCTAAAGGGGAAGCCATATGAGGAACAGCTGACGTCACTTGGTCTGCTCAGCCTGGAGGAGCGAGAGACCAAAGGGAGACCTCATCACAGTCTACAACTTCCTCATGAGGGGAAGAGGAGGGGCAGACACTGATCTCTTCTGTCTCATGACCACTAACAGTACCCGAGGGAGTGGCATGGAGCTGCGCTGGGGAGGTTTATGTTGGATATTAGAAAAAGATTCTTCACCCAGAGGGTGGCTGGGCACTAGAACAGGCTCCCCAGGGAAGTGGTCACATCACCAGCCTGACAGAGTTCAAGAAGTGTTTGGACAACACTCTCAGGCACATGGTGTGACTCCTGGTGCTGTCTTGTGCAGGGCCAGCAGTTGAACTTCAATGGTCCTTGCGGGTCCCTTCCAACTCAGGATATTCTATGCCTGATTCCATGATGTAGCAGAAAAAACATCATATGCAGGTCAACCTAATGTTTTTGTGCCTCTTTCAGTGTACATGATAATAATCAACCCCCTCTTAACAGCGGATAATAAGGACTCAGGGGCAGCTTGGAGAAATTTGGGGTTTTGAGTTGTCCCATTTGCAATCAGTGGCACAGTGCAGCAAAATACTGCTGATGGCTACCTTGCCCATCTAATCAGGTAGCAGATTACTGCATCACCCAGTGGCAATTTGCTCTGCTGCAATCTCCTTCCTCTAGCGATCACCACTGTTAGATACTCCATTTTCTTCACAAGCCTCTTCCTTCTGCATAAACTAACTTTTCTATATAACTTAAGTGATCACAAGTCTAAAATGTGTTCAAGTATTAACATATCCATTCTCAGAAATACCTTCAAGGGATACTTTATCTAAATCTCCTGTGCAGCAGTAAATGCATTTGTGGCTCTCTAAAGCATATTAAGTTAATTTATTCTTATATTCCACAGAGTTGGCTACTCAATTTTAGTCCCTCTCAGGAGGTAGGAGCTGAGGGAGGCGGATCAAGATTCTGATCTGGTAAATGGATTAAGAGGTCTGAACTGGTACCTGGTTACATGTAGACATCTAAATCCTGGTCTCAATCCAACTCACTGGTCACTGGGATTCCATGGGATTTTCTCCCTGTAGTATTTATCAGGTTTGCTGAACCTAAAAGTGTTCATACAGCCATATCCAAGTTACTTTCCCTGTTTTGAAAACCACAGAGCTTGATATCCAGCCCAGTGTAACATGCAGCCAATTTGCAGGAAGGGCTTTGTTTGGAGATATCTCTCAGAGAACATGACTGGGTGGAACACTGCTTAAGGAGAATGTTTCTTCCCATGAGGCCCTTGGCTGCTCATGCATTTCACATTGTGACAGAAAAAAATAAATTCACTGCTGTGATCTAACTCAGTTAATTTATATAGATTTTCAGAAGACTTTCTATACTCCATTAAAACCTGGCCTGGGTCTTAACGGATGATGTTTACCATTTCTCCCCACCCACCCTGTTTCAGAAAATACCTGTTTTAATATTCATTGCTGCCAGGCAAGTGTCACTAATTGTTACTAATCACAAAGTTTACAAAAAATCAATACAAAAAGAAACAGCAACTGAAATAGGAATGGCAGAGTGTTAACTATGAAGTCCCTTGAAAAAATAATCGCTTCTTCCACAGGAATGTCTTTTGTTTAGTTGTTTTTTCCTTTTTTAAATTTATTCTTTAGACATAGTAGTAGAAAAAGTATAATATTACTGAGGCAGGATGAGGAGTTTGCACTTCTGCCCTGCCTGTCTCTGGAGTCCTCTGGGCACAGCTGGGATGGAAATAATGCAGGAGCATGATGAACCATGAAGCAGAGTTTTCACCCCAAGAGAAGCTGGAGAGTCAGTCTCAGTATTTGTGCGTGGGGAGTAGTGTGTGTTTGAATTAGAAAAATTGGAGGAAGAAGAGGAGGAAAGAAAGAAGTTATATTTTGCTAATATATGGCTCCTCTTCCATCATGGTGGGATGGTTGTTGAATGATTACATTTATCTCCCACTCAATTTGCATTTATTTCTACAGGTCTGTTCCTTACATGAGACATAGTGAGGAAATGAATCAAGTTCCTTGATGTACAAAATCATAGCTTGAAGTTTATCCAACATAAGCTCAGAGAATAAAAGCATTTTAGAAAAGGAACTTTTTTTTCCTTTTTTGGACAAGAACTACTATTTATACCAGATGTGATTTGGAGCACACAACAGAACCAGAACATATACAGTCTGACATACAATCAATTATCTACAGATCAAATAGAGAATTATAGAGAAATGGCCTTGTGTACCACAAAAGAGGGTAAAACCCCCACCCCCCTAAACCATCTTATTCTTTGCATTTTGATTAGCAGCAATAAAAAAAATCCAGGGAGAAAACGTTTCCAGGTAATGTGATTTATGGTCCATTGTCTAAACATTTGCATCTGAAGTATTTGGCTGAGGATGTTCCTAGCACCAACACAACAGACATAACCAAACATTAGACACGGGCCAGATCTCAGCACATCCTTGCAGCACTGTAGGAGAGCAGCCCTTCCCAGCTGTCCTTGTCTCCTGCCTTCCCAGTGAAGGAGGTGGATGCAATAAAACACTGTTTCTCCTCCCTGAGTGCTGTCACAGCTAATGAGAAATGAGCAAAGTGGGACAAATTTTGACTTCTCTGGCAACTCCCAATGGCTGTTTTTTGGCATCAGCTGCCCCAGGAGAAGCGTAGTGGAAGGACCAGGGCAAGGCAGATCACAAGCCTGAAGTGCATGAGGCTGTTGCACACCTCTGCAAGGTATGGTGAGGCTCCTCTCCACTAGCAGCAGTGATTGTTTGTCCACAAGAAACCTTTGCTTGTTTCCCACTGGGTTCTTCATTTCAAGGAGATGAAAACCTCTCAAAATAGCAAGTGCCAGAAACATCACTGCCGTGTTTGTGCCATTGTCATGTCGTTAAGGAAACTGCTGAAGGTCCTTCATTCTCCCATGATTTATTTTGCAGTTAGATCAACCTTGTGAGACCTATTTATATCCAATAAGAACCCTACAGAGAAGAAAATATGATATTTTCTTTAAGACAAAACTGAGTTGAGCAAATAAATATCTGGTGAATCTAAACTTTCTGTTTACAAGTTGTCTGCAAACATATTACAAACCTGTCACCTTCTCTGCCCAAAATTATTTTCCAAGTAATTTATATGAATAATATTAGGTTTATATTGTGTGTGTGTACAATATGTATGCCTAGCTTGTTATGAGTGTACCATACTCAAGATTTCAAATGGTTCTGTACATCAGCATGCTTCAGTTTCCTGGCTGGATGCGGATCAGGCTTTTCGGAAGGATTTATGTGACTGATAAATAATAGACCCTTCAGAAGAAGCCAGAAAACATTCCTGTCAGATTCTTAACTTGCTTGAGTATTTATGGAACATTTGATTACATAAGTATTATGGACTTATTCTAAGTGAACATTAAATAAACCAAGACACCACTCAGTATGAATATTTTCCCAGTTTCTGTAATAGACACCTTGTATATTTTCCACTGGCATAGAGAACAAAGTGAAAATCTCTTTGAAGTTTTGCATTACTGCAAGTCTTAAGCATTATGGCTTGTGTCCTCTGTATGCAAAGAAATGGCTTAAATTAATACTTCATAAAACAAAGAATTTTGGAATGTATTTTTGACCTGCCTTGACACCTGGATGGTATTTTTGTGGTTTTTTTCCTACGGTTTCATAAGGGCCAGAGTTCCATGATGAATACTGAGATTCCCAGAAGCTCTGATTAAAACCACCACATAATATCAGACTGGAAATAAAATCACCATAATTAGCACCACCAGCCTGGTGCAGGTGCTCAGCCTTTGGTCAATGAGCTCATCATAAATATGCAGGTAGGGCCTGATGGTTCAGAGCTGCTGAACACCCATTGCTCCTGCTAATTGTATACAGGCTGTAGGTGTTCGCTCAAAATCAGTCCCTAATGTTTCTCTGAGGTAAGGGAGGTGAGGGGAATGGAGATGTAGGGAAAGTGAAAACATGAGCAACTGAGCATATCTCAGCATAAAATATTGTTTGACTGGGAAGGAGGAAGAAGAGCAAGAAGCAGCATTGGCTGAAATGGTAATGATCAAGGAGAAATATACCTTAGAAGAAATACAAATCATGCTATGCTGATAAAACCTTGTAAAAACTGTGGGTTTGCAAACACAAAAAGGAAGGCTGGAATATTACACATCATCCTGAACAGGTTCAGAGGATCACGGCCACTCTGTGACTGTCTTCTGATGCTGAGTGGAGCTGAGGAAACCCCAGATTTCATCTTGCACCCGCTGCAGTGACCAAAGCAGATGAAATGGCCAAACAAAACAAAAACCCCAACAACCTACACCCCCTTACTCAAACCACCCAATGAAAAAGAAAATCAAGCACAGAGGAGTAAGGCAGGAACATGAATTTTAAAGTTCCCGAAATAGCAAGATGAGACAAAATACCTTTCTCTGTTTGTGCAAAGTCTACACAAGGTGGATACCTAAAAATACAGTCAAATATTCCTTTGACAAATTTGCCATGGGTGATTTGTGCATCCCAGCTGTAAAGCTTTGTAAATAATGAAGTTTTCTATGTGCTTTTAAAACTCTCCAAGGATGCTGCAGAGCTATCAGCTGTCAAAATAGCATTCCCCAGCTTGTGCACAGCATAAACAAATGTTCTTGCACCTGCCAAATTCAATTGCACAAGAGGAAGCACCAGTTGACCAGTGCAAAAAGAGAGGAGGAAGCAGATCTGCAAAAAGTGGTAAGTATGTCTGCTGGATACAGTTATACACTGTTGGGAGATGAGAAATGTAGCTTAAAAAAAGCCCAAATCATAATATCCCCCAACCCTGACTTCTGCCTTAGGCAAAATCCTTTTGACTTCGATGCATTTGTATTCTTTGTTGCTCTCTCCTGGCATTGTAGGAATGCAGACGTCCAAATATTGAATTTTTTTTAAGCTTGTATAATCAGAATGGAATAAATGAAAATTATCAGTACTGTTGATTGATTAGTGCAGCTAAGATCAATCCTAGATTTAAAGACAACAAAATATCAAGAGCTGCTCAAAGTTGTGATTTTCTTTGGGGTTCTTTTAGCTGCTGTTCTGTCAGAGAACATGGTAGTATTTTTCAAAGCCAGGAACACTTCCATTTACTGTGGAAATAAGCTATGTCAGGGGAGATTTAGGTTGGATGTTAGGAAATGACTCTTCACCCAGAGGGTGGCTGGGCACTGGAATAGGCTCCCCAGGGAAGTGGTCACAGCAGCAAGCCTGACAGAGCTCAAGAAGTATTTGGACAACACTCTCAGGCACATGGTGTGACTCCTGGTGCTGTCCTGTGCAGGGCCAGGAGTTGGATGTCAATGATCTTTGTGGGTTCCTTTCAACTCAAGATATTCTATTCTATTCTATTCTATTCTATTCTATTCTATTCTATTCTAAATTCTACACTGTGAGTAAAGGGGGAGGGAGTGAACATGTAGATCTTAATGCATAGAATAGATAAATTGAAAACAAATCTCATTTTTTGCTATGGTCTTGAGAATTAGCACTTGGGCTCCTTTTAAACCAAAGAGTGCTCTGGGTATCTGGTATCCCAAAACAGTCCACATATTGACAGACAAATATTGAGGCAGTGTTATTATCCAAACCTGCCTTCACGTGCAGTTGGGTTATTTCCCTTTGTCTGCAATCTGTGTGTTTCCAGGGGGACAAGGTAAAAGGAAAGCACAGATTAGCTGGTCTAATGAGGATCCTGCCTAAGGATCAACATGAGAATGACTAATGCCAAGGACAAACTTCCTAGAGGTGCCGCAGGCTTCAGTGTACATACACAGCAGTTATGCTTTTGAGCTGGGCAACTGCAGTTCAAAGCTCATAGATCTTCACATAATGAATTTTTCTGTCTTTTCAATCTTCTCTTTTGCAAGAACCAGCTTGGGTGATTGATTTCAAAATAAGGGTGCTATAATCCCTCCTAGAGAAACCAGGTATATATGCTCTACTAGGACAGGTGCAAGGCAAGAACTCTTGTGAGAGATTGTGCAAACTGTTACACCATGGAAAATAAAACTTGATTCAGTTGGTAAGGTTATGTTAAAAGAGAGTGAATCTAAAAGAGATAAAACAAGAACAGGATCCCATATACTGCACTTACACCTTGATAGAGCACAAGGGTTCATACTTTATATAGCAGTGACCTAAAAAGCCCTTTTTTACTCTTAAAAGCCTAATCTTGAGTTGGCAGCTCTCTGGGAACACAGGTGCTAGTAATTCAGGGGAAAGAACAAGTTTTTACTACACAGATTGGTATCACTGCAGAGCCTAGTGAGAGGAGGGCACACAAAATGTGGCAGCTTCTCTCAAAATATTTTGGCCTTCTGACCATGGAAATGAGGAAAATGGGGACACGGAAAGATAACGAAAATAAACATGGTCAGTGGCAAAGTCAGTGGTAAAACCCATGGTCTCCTGAGATCCAGCCTGGAGTACTTTCACTTGGACTGCACTGTGTGTCTAAAAGAGAATTCAGAGCACTATATAAATACTGTTCATCTGAATAAATCTGCTGCAAGAGAGGCTGATTGGTAGATATGCAGTGGAAATATTACAATAAGAAAATAAGGGGAAAAAATCTCACAGAGAAAATGCAATACTGAATCTGTAATTGCTTTTTAAAAAAAAATTCTCTTGTTAATGCTGATTGATGGCATAACAGAATATTGAAATTTATATGATGAGGATTTTTAAAAATTTTATTGAAGGAGATGCCTTTCAGGACCATTTTGTTGGGTACCAAGGTATAAGTTTAGATATTTCTCTTAAACTACATATTCATTAGGCATAAATATTTGCCATGTGATCTTTCAAGTTTGTTTTAGCAGTACTTCATTCAAATGGCAGGTGATAATTCCGAAGTACAGAACTGCTGAAATCTAGCTTAATTTATGTATCTGCCATTCTAAGGAGTCTGCATCAACTTATTTTCCCCCCGGGTTTTACTGGAGGAGGAGCAGCAGCACCAGCCTTGAATTAAAACCTTTAGATACTCAAGGTACAAGTGGAAATGATAAAATAAAGCAGGGGAAAAGTTTTGTCTTACTCTCAGATGAACATTATTTGAACACTATTTGAATATAGAGGACTTATTCTGGAATGTGGTTCCTGGATTTGAACAGTTTGTATTGCATCCCTCCTCTAAATATGAATGAATATAAATATGAATGAGGAACTGCAGGCACCTAGTAGGCCATTAGATTTGGGGATGTTTAAATAATTGAGCTTCTTAAGTAGCATGAAATCCATGTGTAGCTTGTAATGATTGATCCATTCGAGTGAGCTGCTTTATGCAACAGAAGAACGTTTTCATCCATTCTTTTTGGGGTGCCAATGTTGATTACAGTGTGTTCATACAGTGGAGGATGAAATACATGGCCTTGAAGAATAACCTTCATTTTTCACGTGTAAAACAATACTGTAATTCTATCAATCTTAAAAGCCTATTGCAAGGTCTTTTGTTCAATACTGCTTCCAGAAGTTTTTGGAGCATAAAATTATGGAGTATGTTATTGTCTGATAACAGGACATATGAAGGGCACACACATTTCTGAACCTTCTCAAAGAATGGAGGAGATATTTATACAAATACTTGCAGACTCCAATCACTTTTTAAAATCCATGTAATCTATTGAATTTCTTTGGCAGCTTAACATGTGGGAAGTATAACTTTATAAACACTAAAATGTATCTCAATACACATAGAAAATTATACATAATAAAAGATTTTGAAGGTGGTGAAGGTGGTATGGACTGTTTGAAAGCACTCACTGTAAAGCACAGACTTAAAATTCCCCTGAAGGATGACAATATAAGAGCAACTCTGTATGCCCTTTCTTATCTGCTGAGCTTAATTTTGTGGCATCCTTAAGCGGTTTTGTCAGTAGATTAGCACTGGCATCGCTACAATGATATGTGTAGGCCAAAAATAGCTGTTCCTAAGGTACTTCTGAAATGAAATTTCTGAAAGGAAAATGAAAAGCTAAATATACTCTGCAGAACTCTGGAGAGCAAGGTTTAAATAAGCTGTGTGAATGTGAAGATTTCCCTCTGTCCATTTATCACATCACAATTCTTAAGTGTGTTTATGTATGTGAAATTTACAGTCTTTGTCTGAGTCAGAGAACTGAATAGTGCTTCCTTTTTCTTATTTTTTTTACTCATACAAGTTGTTAATCAAATGGTTAATACACCAGCATAATTTTTCATGCCCTAAATGCCATCAACAAAAAAGTGAGTTACTAATCATTTAGATAAAGTGGATTCATAAGCCTGGGTTATACACTGTATATCTTCATTCAGAAACCAAGTCTGCTACTAATCTTAATTATTTCTTCTGCAGTTTTATGTCACAGATGGCTCTTATTAAATTTATTTTCCTTTAGAGCTTACATGGTAAAGATGCTGATACAAAATGAGATCTAACATGAAAAAATATTGTCCTTCTGTGATACGTCCTGAAATACTTACTCTCTGACACCATCTTGATGATGAGTGGTGAAATGGAAAAGTGCCATGGTCAGCTGGTGGAAGCTTTCAAAGAGAACCTGTGTCAGAAAGTAAATCTTGCTAGTGGTTTGCAGTTCCTTCTAAAGTATACCTAATGAGTGTTTAAATAACACAGGACGTAGCACGATATATACATGTGAGTTTTTCAGCTGGGATTGTAATTAATTTGCACTTCTAAATTTCTAAGAGCTGAAAATCATTATCTCCTGTAGTTGCACTAACCTGCAGTGCTGAGGGCTGCCAACAGAAGAGCTGGTGCTAAGGGCCTAATCCTGACTTGATATCAGGGCACACCCACAGTATGCCAAGTCAGGGGAGAAATTCCATTGAAGTTGATGCTGATTTTTCCATTAACTTTCCTAAGATGAGATTTGACCTCAGGAGAGGAAAACATGGCTGCTGCTACACTGATATCTTTTGTTTAATAGTCTTTGAAGTTTTCTTTTCTCATTTTTCTCCATACCTCAGCAGAGGCTTCAGGATTATTTTTTAACACCCATTTGATCAGGCTCCTACATTCTAGCTGTTTTCAGCTCAAAATGTTAGAAAAAATAAAAAAAGCCACTTCTGTTGATGCATGAAAATTGCTTTTAATTTCAGGGTTGTCTTGCATCTTTATATTCTGGATTAACTATGTAATAGAGAGAGTAGAAATGCCTAAAAATAGGGGAATCATATCCAAGTAGAAATAGAAAATACTTCCATTTAAACCACTGCTCCTCAAAGGGCTTTTTTTTTAAAAGTAGTGCTCTCACTAGACATGAAAAGCAGCATTTTACTGAGCTAGGGAAAGAGCCTACGCATAAAGGATGAAGACAAGAACTACACACCAACTTGGATATTACAAAAAGAACAGTAAGAAAAGGAAGTTTATACAGCTGGCAGCAGCTGGCAGCAAACAAGTAACCCAACATCCTCTCTTCGAGAAATGGTTGCGCTGAGGATGCCTGACAGAGGTGGAGGTACCGTAACAGGGGCTGTGTAACCTCAAATGAGTGTGGGAAGAAGCACAAATGTTCATATGGGTATAAATCAGGCCATTCAAGATCTGTTTTCTCAGTTCTGCTTTTGTGATACTGTTCTGCAGTGGTGTTACAGACCTTCTTGAAGGCCTACCCAGGCTGCTGTTGGCCTGTGAAAGGTGATGTTACCATTGCCTGCTTGTGATCAGTCTGCTCTAGCAAATCAAAGATCAAGTTAATGATAAAAAATTAACATAGAAAATGGGGTGCAGAGATGGAGAACAACTAGGTGAGGCATGACCACACTTACTGGGGTGGCACATGTTCTGTTTTGGAGCAGGCTAATGCGCTTCTCAGCTTTCCTTATGGGGATGTTGTCCTCTGTGGGGAGAAATGTTGTGATCTCGTTATTGAGAGATGCCTCTGCCCAAATTAAGGTGCAGACATGGGCATATGTTGAAGTCAATAGTATGGATTTAATTTAGCATTGAATGTGAGGTAGAGAGATAGAAAGAAGCAGAAAGAGAGGAGAGAGAGAGAGAGAGAGACAAAGCAGAAGATAGAGAGGAGAGAGAGAGAGACTGACTAAGCAGAAGATAGTCACCACCTATGGATATGGCAGCAATTTGTTGGTCCTTCTTCACCCTGGGCTTCTCAGTGGTCAGAGTCCCGAGGACATTAAAAATTTTTCTCTATTTATACAATTTTGCAAACAAAGGGATAAGTGCTCATTGGCTACACAGTTGTCTTATTGTGTTGTTTAAATGATTCCCTTGCTTCTAATGCTAAATAGACCTATGCTCAGTTTTTCTCTTCTGAGTCAGTGGATTTCTTGGACGAATCGTCTGTGAGCTGGTGGTCACGATCTCCCCCTGCTAGAATTACCTTATACCCAGCCTGGGCTGATTACAGCACAGTTGCTGAGCCGGCTTTCCTTGTGGCTCATAAATTCTGCCACTATCAGTGATACATTCTTGTCCCCCAGCTCTGTTAACCTCACCCTAGGTCTGAGATAACACCCAGACAATAGTGCCACCTTTATCTTATCTCAAGTTCCCACTATGGTGGTTTAACTTGCAGTCCAAGTTCCAGGTATCCACAGAGGAATATTCTGTGGGGGCTTCAGTGGCTGCTGGTAGTCACAGGTGCCATCTGTCCCATAACTTTGGGTGATCCTTCTTTGATGGGTGAGGTGCTTATGAGTTTCTTTACATGGTTTTCCACAGTGGGAATTTTTGTCTGGATGTGCTACCCAGATCTCAGCTCTGCCAGGCTTGGGGTTAGTGCCATTCTGCTGCTCTGTTCTGTGCTTATCTCATGGCAAAGTCCATCTGTGGCCTTAGCAGTGTTTGAGACAGGCAACTGTGATCTCTAAGTCCCTACACCACCCCGTGACTCAAAGACTGTCTTCCAGGGACTTTTTGTCAGTTCACAGGTTGCCCATGGGGGTGATGTGTATGTAGTAGATAGCAGGAGAAAAGACAAAAGCAGCAGACACAATAAGGCAAGTAACCATACACAGTACAACAGATATCCCAGTCATTAAAAATGTAAATCCAATTGCAATCATCAACCCAATTCTCATTAGCCACTGCCTCTTCCCCGTTAGTCCCAAGGATCAGAGTGTTCTTTAATGAATAGTGGTTGTGAGGGATTCCGTAATACTGTGCCTGTTGGATGGGGTCCCAATATGTCTTGAAATTAGCCATAGAATTACACAATGGCTCTAGATTTTTAAATTCCATGGAGGGGTAACCCCAACAGATCATTTATTAAGATGCAAATTTTCTTGATCAGCCAAATCTCAAGGGGATCTTGAGGTCTTGTACAAAAATTGATTTCTGTTGTACACTGGAACAAGTGTGAATGGGTTTGCTGAGGAGGTGTGTTCACATAATTCAATGGCTTTAAAATAGGTTTCTCTCTCAACTGCACCCACCTATAATTGGAATAATTTTATAGGCAATGCTCCTGTCCAACTGGGTAATTCCACACACCATGAAAAACTAATTTTTAATGTACAAAGTTCTCATTCAACATATAAAAAAGTTCTCATACAAAAGGTTCTTATGCAAACACATACTTATATTGAGCCCATACTCTATTCTCCATGGGGTAGAGTACAGATCTGTTGTGATTTAATCCTGACACAAAACAAAAACTGTGGCTTTACTGTTGGTGAGGTTATAAGTGAAATTGTTATCTTTTTCAAATTTATATTATCTCAGGTTGTTTTCTTTTTTTTTTTTTGAATTTCAGTGAGCAAATTGCCCTCACCATGTTCCTTTACAATTGTTGCCACAGTAAATTGCACCCACAGCTGAGAAGAAGTGCTTGAGACAGGCAACTGTGGTCTTTAATTCCTTACAAGGCGGAAGAGAGAGGGAGATGCAGCTATTGCAATGTGTGCCAGGACTCCGAAGAAGCCCTTTGAAAAGCCACTCTAAACTCTGCATTCCTTTCTTCTTTACCTGCTCTTCATGTTCAGTTGCTCACAGCTATATGCAGAGATAAAGTCTTGTAACTTCGTGTAGGTCTTAGAATTCCTCTTTTTAAACCATGAGACTGGCTGTTGATTTGTGTGGTTGGGATCTAAAACTGACATTGTGCTGAATCTGGAATTAAAAAGGTTTTGGGTTATTGTATCAGCTTTTACTATGAATGTTAAATATTTTAATTATATCTAGATTTTATTATAAAATCAGCTATTTGTAATTGAGATGATGTTTTCTTATGTTAATGAGGATAGGAGATTGATATTATATATTAGTGCTTATGATAAAAGATCATTATGATTTTTATTAAAGAAATTTTTGATTATGAGTTAAGGTGCTTCTGAGATGCATATGCATATATATCATGAGGCACATTAATGTATTTATAAAATACATTAACTGTTTTACAGTCAAGTGGCAATTTTTGCTTGCAGTTGTGAACAAGGGAAGAGACAATTGCCATGCTGTAAAACCTACTCTGTGAGGGATTATAAAAAAGCATTTGTTTCACTATTAGTGATGAAAAATTTCTGTTTAAAACTGAATTTATTGGATAACTGCTCTGTCCTACTTACAGACTATTTTAAACCAGGGGTGACAGAAAAAAGTCTGCCTAATTGAAAGGATGGTGTAACTGCTCTGCTACATTGAGGCAGTTATTCACAGTCCTCAATTAAAATTCAAGTCTAGAGTAACTGACTTACAGTATTACTGACTATCAGCAAAAATTCATCAGATAATGTCCAATACAAAAATCAATTGTTTGCAATCCAGGTAATTCTCTTATGCATTATTGCCCATGTAATGAAGGTATACCAGTGTTTAAATCTCTGGTTATTAGGACAAGTTTCTTTTTGAGTCTAAGGCTAAATACACATAAATGGATCATGAATGGGGTTGTCACAACTTGGCACTGTTTAGTTTTTAAGGAAATGTGTGTTAAGCTGACTTGGTTTAAGTAAAACTGTATTTTGTATTTACTGTTGGTAAAATGCTGCAATATGGAGCCTACTGGAAATAGTTTTATATCCATTTGGTAATGTTTCTGTGTTTTATATTTTCCATCTCTCAGCTTGCCCTAATAAATAGATTTCAGAGCACATTTGATATGAATTTCTGTCTCCTGTAAATATCTGAGAGAAGTGTCAGAATCAGTTCAAGTTTTGGTGACTGTTTATAAATTATTCCTTGGTTCCTGATAGCAGGCTGCATTTATTTAATTACTTATTTTCTTTTAAAAGTATTTGAGTCAGTATAAGCAATCACGGTAAAACACCTTACTGTACTAGAGATATAAATCAGACTCTCCCCATACAAACAAACTTCCTTAGGGTTGTGGTGTCTGAACCAACAGCAATCCCCAGGGACTTTCTCAGATGACTTTGTGCTGACAGCTCTCTGTCATGTGTTAGGTGGAAACAAGCCATCCAGAAAGTTAATGCCACTGCAGCCCTACATGAGAAGACGATAGTGTTAACAGGACAGCAGGAGATGTGACAGCCAGTGGCTTGATGACATGATATGGGGGAGGCTGTCAACAACATGGCACAAAACTTCTTGGGAGATGTTGGGTGAGATCTGTTGTTCTATTGAAAAATCCTTCCAAAGACACCTTTTGATTTTGATAAAGTTTTAAGGGAGACAAAGTTGGATGGTGGTAAAACCTGACCATCTTTACACCAGCTTGACTGTGTTTGGTTTTGCTTTTGGCGACCTCCGGCTTCCCAGATCCAGGAATCTGGAAGAGACTCTGTGGCAGTGACCTCAGAGATAGAGGGCTGTGAAAGCCCTGCAATTTAGGACCTCCTCAGCACTGTTACCTTGTTTCCTGCTGTTTCTGCCCTCATGAAATAGTTCAAAAGGACAGAGGTACAGGGGAAGCAGGGCAGCTCTCTGTGCCATTTTATATACCTCAGCACTGTGAGACATGGCAGCTCTTGTGTGTGGCACCTGCAGGAGCAGCACCATACCTGTATTGTGTCTGGAGAGCTGTTTTTGCCAAAGCCCCACAGCAGCAGCTGCACAGAAGAGCTTATGCTCATCCCCACCTTGCAGATTTTTGCTGAGAAGAGACCATTTGGGAAATCACAGAAAGGGAAAAACTGCAGTCAGATTTATCATATTATTTCCTTCTAACTGGAAACTGGCTGGAGAAACTGCTTCATGTAGTTTTGTGCAGTTTAAGGAGAAAGTGGACTATTTTCTCATCTCTTTCAGGCTCCATAAAACTGTCTTTCTGATGCAGGGGTGCAATACAGGCTGCAATGATGAAAGCTGTGCTCACAGACTGACTGACCACCAGTAAGGATGCAATGCAGAGGGATGAAGATAGAGACAAAAGGCAATCATTTCATTGTCACTCAGGAAAAAGTCCTTTCATTAGCTGGAAAAACATCTGTGAAATGCAGAAATCCCCAGAGGTTTATACCCCTTTAATTCAGATAGTGCCTCAGAAAAGGTCTACCTGTACAGGACAAGTTGCTTGCCTTCCTCTAAAAGGGTTAAAAAAAAGCTGATCTCTAAACAATTGTATAAATTGTGTCTTGTAAAGGGAGAGTCATCTGAAAAATCTATATTTTTCTATATATCTTGTATTTTTATATAAGTAGGTTATATTATGCCCTTGTGCATTTCTGTGCTTCAGCTGGGTTGCTCTAGGCTTGAAAGTTACCTGGACCCCTGGAGGATCCTCTTAGCCTGCATGCTTATTTGTCTTTGAGCTTCACATAATTTAGCAAGATTATTCCCGAAGTTCTTATTGGTCTTTCTTTATAAATCCACTCCATCAATGTACTTCTTTTTCTACAGCCCTCTTCCACATAATGCCATTTTATGCTCAGTAAAATATCCCCTGTAATGCTCATCTAAAGCAACAGGGATTCCTTCCCACAACCATGACAGGGCAAAGGTTTCCAGGGAAGAAGCTGTATCTCCTGCCTGCCTTCCTATTGGATGGAAAGTTAGCAGCCTGCCCTCTTCCTACAGAAATGCAAGCACCAAGTCCCACAAGGCTGTGTGTATTTTCTCTGCACAATTTTAGAAGCTCTTTGTTTTCCTCACCCAGAACATGGCTGTGAGTAGGTGATTCTGGCTTTGAAAGCTATGAACCAGATCTGTCTTCAAAGTTGAAGAACTTTTAGCACGTGTCAACTGTGCACACATCTTGCCATAATCAAAATTAACCAGGATGAATCAGCAATTTAATTTTCCTTTAAATTATGTCCACATGCAGTCTGGAGGCTTTTTTTACATTATCTTCGTACTTATAATTGAAAGTACTGTTGTATATGCCTGCTGCCAACTCTAGTTAATGCTCTATCAGGATTAGTTCTGAATTTTTCATTGTAGCTTTTATGGTAACACACAGCTGATAATTCGGGAATGTGCTCAGAAATGTTCATTTCAGGCTAGCCAGAGGTTACCTCATTACTGAGCAACTAAAACTGGAGCCCCAGGCTCCTAAATCTGCTGGGATTTTTATGATGGACTATTGCATCTGAAAGATTTTTGGAGGCTTGAGTTTGAGATGATTTTATGATGTATAATTATTTTTTCCCTTCCCCTGATTGTTGATCTGGTCCCATTTCATTTTAATATTTTTTTTGGTGCCATGTCTAAAAATCAGTTCTTGGTGTTTCGAAACTCAGCCTGGATGACCCAGTAAAATAACAGAATATCTTTGTGAATGTCGTAAAATCACTGCCTCTGGGTTCAGCTCTTGGAGGTAATGAGTACTGACACCCCACGGGTGTAGGATTCAGGTTGGTTTTGTTCCCCCCAGCAGATGGACTGAAGTCAGGGTGAAAGCTCTGAACACATCACACTCAGTGCCCAGGCCATATCTGCCTCTGAAGCAGAAAGGATTTTGTTCTGAACAATGTCACACCTGGTTTTCAGAAGCATTAAACTCACGCTTGCACAACCCTCTGGATCAACGTGATTACGTGTTAGCCACAGTGACCACTAATCTCTGTAGCCTACAGTGAGCCTTATTTGTGAAAGGAGAATGTAATGATAGCATTACATGGCAATCCCAGCTGTCTCAGTCAGGGTCTTGCATGCTTTCCTCCAAGTCGAAATCATGAGATAATACCTTCCTTTTCAAACCTGTGGTGCAGCCATCTGAGACCAGACTTGTCTTTTTATCCTGCCTGGAGACTGGACAGTGCTCCCCAGGGAAGGGAATACGGAAACTCACCGTGGTTTTGGGGCATCAGTTCCTTCATTTGGGCTGATGACTTCACCAGCATGAGTAGCTTGGATCAGAAGAAAGCAAATTCAAAATTCCTGAAAATTGATGTTGTGTGCTGCAGGGGAGCCACAGGGACAGCCACTGAAAGGCAAGCAGGGTCTATGAAATAATAACTTGGTTTCAGAGCTAAAATCAGAGGCTGTAAAGGACAGGTGGCTGCAGCAAATCTGTCCCTGCCTGAGGGGAGGATGCTGCTGAATCTGCTCTCATTGTTAGGAGGAAGGAGAACCACAAGCCTGTGCCAGAGGAACGGGTGGGAAAAATCAGGGAGGAAAAAAATTAAAAGCAAAATGTCAACAAAATGAGTGGGCTCTTGGCCAGGCTGTCCAAGGCAGATAGATGGCACTGCTGGTTATGACAGCTGCAACTGAAAATGCAGGAGACCACAGGGGTAGCTGACAAATATTTAAAGATTATCACCAGCTGTTTAGCCCAAACCATATCTCCTTTTCTGCTGGGTAGAGGAATATTTGTACTGGGACTTCTTTACCTACTCTTCATCATTGGATGGCAAAAATGGTATTTAAACATGAGCAAGATCAAGCTCCTGAAGGGCAGCAATGTCTTATCCTGCAGTAAGATCCTGACTTACTCACAGCCCCCTCTCTTTGCACCAAAGCAGGTGGGACATTGTGCCTTCCTCTTTTATCTGGCTCTGCAGCTTGTTGGTTTCCCCATGGCTACTTAGGCAGGGTAGTTGCAGCTCCTGGACAGGGTATGGAGGGAGGGAGAAGAGTCCCTGTGTGACAGGCAGTGCTCTTTCACATTGAGGTCTGCTTACTGTCCCCTTGCTTGCTCTGGGTGCCTACCAAGTGCAGCTAACATTGCAGTTCTGTCCTTTGGAAACTCCGTGGCCCTCACCTATCATGTTTGCTGCACCTTCTCCCACATGCTGCTTGGCCCAGCAAACACAGCCGTAGCCTGTGCCTGGTCCTCTGCCCCTTGTAGGTGTTCAGCTTGCTAAGGGAGCTGGGCTCCTCTGAGAAGGGAAGTACAGCTCCCTACCTGCTCTTACTAGGCACTTTTCTGTGCTGATAAATTTGGCTCCAGCCTCCGGTACTTCTCCTCCCCTAGGAACACTTTATTTTTATTCATGACTGGAAATGCAAGCGTAACCGCCAGTGCTTAAGGTACCCATTCTAAATGTGAAAGACTCTTCACCCAAAGGAGTGCTCAGAAATGTATTGTTTTTTGCTCACAGACTGTTGGCAAGAGTGAGACTTGGTCAAATTTCTTTTGGGTCCCCACTCCATTCTTAAACATCAGAAAAATGGATCAATGTTAGGAGTCTGTTTTCCCTCTTAGTCTTGTTGTATTGCTATTTCATCTGAGATTTATCAAAAAGACTTGAACTGAGTTAGAGAGACAAAAAGATAAATTTTTAAGAATCCACAGGTGACGGGAAGAATGAAGAACATTGAAAAAACTTTTTCTTTCTTTTCAAAAAAAGGTTACCATCAGAACTGCTTACAGCTAAAGGTGATGACTAAATATACTGGAATCATTGAAATCATCCATCTGAATCCTAATAAGAACATAAAAGCACAAAGGGATGTTGGAGGATATGGCTGGTCACTGGCAGGGGAAAAGAAGATACTGCAGTCTGCCAAGGTGAGCGATACTAGGACAAGATTAACTTTCCTGTCATGTACTTGCCAAGCTGCAGCTCTTACTTTGGCTTGCTCTCTGGGTTTGGTGTCATTTTCTCTCTCCCCACACACAATGAAGTGAAAGTTTAGGGTGGAGAAAATGGGTAAGGAAATTAAGCAAATGAACCAGCCATTTGGTTATGCCTCTGAGATATTCTGCAGTCTGGGCTTGCCAAATTTTTCCTTGAGCAAGAGAAGAAGAAGTTTCCTGCCTGGCCATCCTACTCTGCCAGCACAGGAGCAGTGGGAAGCTGAACTTATCACTCTGTTGCTGGTCCAAGTGGTGGGTGGGAAGGCAGCTGCTCCAGGGCAGTTTCTCTGGGATTCAGAGCGGCATTACAGATGCCATGCCCTTAGCAGGGCTGTGGGGAGCTGTGCATAGAAAGGGGGAGAAATATTTGCAGCTGAGAGTTGTGGGAAGAGGCCAGCCCCAAATGAACACCTGTGCAGCTTCCAGTTGCACCACATACATCCCTTCATGGGAGCCTCCATCACACAGGCACACCGAGATTCATGTTTTGCTTGGCAGTTGTATTGATGTGTGAGATCTGTTCATTTCAGTATAGGTAATTATGCCCAAATCTCTTTAGTCATTCTCTGTTAGAGAAGTTATTTCCAACAGGATTTCCCTTAAGTGACGCCATGCCCAGATTTGCTGTAATCATCTGATTAAGGCTGTCCCGGTTTTTGGGCTTAATTATGCTACAGAGAAGCATGAACAGAAGCAGGGTGCCTAAACTGATTTTTTCCCAGATGTGGGCATTCACCACTCTGTGGCAGATACCAGCTCAAGTATTTGGTGGTTTTCTCATGCCTGTAGTTCCTGTACAGGTTCCACCCTATGAGTGGTTGTTAGCCCTGATTTCTTGTTGAAATTTAATTAAGTATATTCTTTCAGCCTCTCCAGAATAAAACTTGTTGGAAAATTTCAGCTGGAACATTTTATGTTGGGCTTTATAAAAGAAAGATTATTTTAAAAGTTATGCATGCAGTGGCATTTAGAAAGGCAACAGAGATTTTTATTGAAGAGCTTGACATAGGTGGCCTGAAACATTTAACGGGTTTAGGGATAGATTTCATTTCATTTTGAATTGACAATGTTCAGAAAAAAAAAGTTAAAACAAATATTTCAGTGAGCCTAGATGAGTTTTTAAATCTGTTTTTTGTGACTATTGTATCTTCCATTTAAAATTTCTCATTGCAACTTTTTGCAGGGCATTTAGTCAGAGAGGGGCATAGTTTTCAAGCAGCTTTATTATGTCATTATGGCACTAACTTATGGAGAATTTTTCAGTTATTTTCATGAACAGCGATGGGACAGAGGCATGACTCCAAGGGCATATGTATGTGACTACTGAAAACCCTCAATGGCCACTCTAATAATCAGGTACAGCTGTAAATGACTCTTAAATAATGGCTTCCATCACAGCTAATGCATACCCAATGGAACTCACAAAATCCTGGGGGTTTTTGCACTCCCAGCGTGCTAAGGCACTGCTGGGAACTCCCGGAGATGCTGCCCTCAGCCAGGGAGTTGGCTGCCTGTGAAGCAGCTGTGTTCAGGATAGAGAAAAGGAGAAGGAGAGGTGCTGACCTCAGAGCTGCTCCAAGAGTTGGTTTTCCAGAACCCCTTCTGCTGTGAGTGAGTTCACGCCAGTAGGTGAAAATCAGATCTAGCATGTATTTTTGTAATAGATACTTAATGAACAAATCTGTACAAAATCAGAGATTTTTCCTTCAGAAAACTTAGACAGTTCAAAACACCAGAATAATATCATTTCCCTTTTTTCCTTACTGAAAACTGATTCTATCACTTCTTCCATTCATGCTGTACTTGGGATTGCATTTTGGAAATGGACAGCCTGGGCAATATGAGATTTGAAGACTACCCCTGCAGCTAGGGAAGCTTTGGAAGAGTGTTAATGCTTTTAAAGACTGAGTGTGTCCTTCCTAGAGTATTCCTCAAACCTCAGCATTTGTTTCTTCTGTTTCCATGTGGCACAATGCAGATATTTTTTCCTGAATCATGCATTCCAGTGTCACACCATGCTGGTCTATCATGGACTGGACTAAGTAATGCCATTCCTTCTTGGTTGCATCCTGCTCACTTGTTTGGAGGTGCTAAATAAAGTCAGCCACTGCCATGCCATCTTCAGCACAAAGCTCTTGGATAGCCATCTGTATGCTTTCTTCATTTTTTCTGTTAGATCTACTTGTTCGGTAGATGATAGAAGGGAAAGAAAATGGGAAAGGCAGTACGAAAATGAGGAGAAAATTCTCCTCTTCCAACAGGTATTAACCATCACTTAGAAGTATCAGGAGAAATTATACCTGCTTAAAAACTGATACCACAAATTATCACTGATGAGAAGGCAGATTATATGTATTTTGAAAAATAAAATTTTACATGGCACAATGCAACATTTTACATTGATTAGGATTTCTAAACCTATGTCTGGTTCCCAACCTTTCTCTCAAAGCATGTACTCTGTTTAGAAAACACTCATACCTCTCTAATCTCACTAGAGATTAGTTTACTACTGAGGGGAAAAAACTCTCCTAAAGCACTGGTTTGTTGCTGGCCATGTGTCAAATACAGGTTTTTGATTTTGGGGGTCTGATGACTAAGATCAAACCAATAATTCAGAGAAGAATAGCAAAATGATGAGTGAGGCTTGGCAGAATTTGTTTTAGATGAAAACATTGAACTGGGAGATTTTTTTAGTTGAGAGGTGACTACTAGAGATAAAAGGAGAACATGTATCCAACCTCCAACTGGGGGAATACAAGGATGCAGAAATACCTCTTTGCATGGTAAAATAATTCTTTTAAGCAGGAGAAAATTTAAATGATGGAAAGTGTTATAAAATCTAACAGTAGAAAACCTCAGGTGAATACATCCTTCCCCTGATAAAAAAACCTTTAGAAAAGAGCACTCAATTTGTGGTTTATTCCCCCCTGTTCTGAAGAAAATGCTGCTTGTACTTTTGCTGCAGTTACAGTGAGAGCAAGTAAAGCACTCAGCCAAAGTGTTGCATCTCTGTGTGGCTGGAAGACTCACAGTGCTCATCCACTGCACCACAAACTGCTCCAGGCTTGACAAAGCATTGCCAGGAATGCCCTTATTCTCATTTTTTCTGTGAGTTTCGGAGCTGGTGGTGTCTTTAGCCACATTCCCAGGTACCATGTGTTGTCTGTAATCCTGTCAAGCATTGTGTCTTAGTCTCACCAATGGCTAAGCTGATGTGAGGCACTCAGTATTAGCAGCTCTCCATTGCACTGTGGAAACACAGGCAGAGACCAGAAATAAATTCCTTATTGTACTGCGTTGGCTATTGACTGGGAGTGGAAAAGCCAGGACTCCTTCCGTTCCTTGTCTGTCTTATTTTGGGCTGCTTTCAAGTGGATCTAGTCGTTTTTATGGGGACCAGAAAAGAAATTTGCTTTTAAAAAGTAAGTTCTTTGAGTACCCCAAAGTATTTAACCTTGTTTATGTATAGCAAGGAAATAAAAACAAAACACCAGGATGCCTTTTGGCTTTCTCTGACATTGTCTTTTTCTTGGCAGTATCATCTTTCTGTTTTACTGGATTGGATTTATTTAGGTGATCATGTCAATGATATGTATATGTATTATTTATTTTTGCTTTCCATCTTCTTCTTTTCTGGTCTCTGCATGAAGTTGCAGCAGCATTGCCTGGAAAGCATGATGACAGGGCCAATTCTGTTTAAAATAAAAGGTGAAGTAATGCTAGGCAATGGAGTTTCACCAGGGAGGAGCTTGGGCTACTGTCCTGATGTTGCTAAAAACCAGCTGCTGCTGAAGTGACTCTGTAACTGCTGATTCTCACATCTGGGGTGAGAAGAGGATGCTCTAAACACAGAAACCTCCATGAGCTTAGGGGAGAAGTTGTGTCCTTCTTCTGGGAAAACATAGCGGTATGTATTTATCGTCAGTGGAGGAGACCTGACCTGCCTGGTGTGAGTTTACACAGCAGCTCCAGCTGCGAGCTTACACAGCATTTAGAATGTCCTCTCATGGCTTTATAAAAAAGGTTGTGTTATTTTTGTGGTGTGATTATTCAGGGACCCAAACATGACAGCCATGCAAGGAATTTCACAGCTTTGCTCTCCTATGTCACCTCCATAGCTAACTACCATCCTGAAACTCCAGTTAATCATGAGGACATCACTAAAAAAGACTTTTCTTTAGAATGAAAGTTTTAATTATGTTTTTACATCAAATTAGGCTGCTTCTTCAATACAGCAATGAAATGGGAGTTGTTTTTTGTTTTGCTGAACTATTAGCCTGGCATAAAACTTAAAATATGATGTACACAGTCAAAGATTGAAAATGTAACGCGCATTTATTAATTTTAAATCTGTAATCAAAGAAACTTTATCTTACATCATTGGTTCAGCACCATTTTCATACATGTGAAATATGAAAGAAATATCATCTAGTCTGTTTAATGGAAGTTCTACATGGGCAAGTTTAAGGGGGAGAATTTTGATTACAGTTAAACTAAGACTGTATTTAATTCATATCTTCCAGACTGATTTATTTTTAACTCAGATTTTAGAATTTATTTCTAAAGAATTAGGTTAAAAAATTGTATTCCAAATTATATCTTAGTTGAAAAGCATCCCTAAACATTTACCATTTAATGGCAATTATAGTATTGAAAGTTTTCAGATTTTGCTAAAAGCTTAATAGTATATATAACTATGAATTTTATACTTTATTTGTATGTATTAATTGTATCTTATAAATAATGAAGCTTGTTTTGATAGAGAATTGCTTTTTAATATTTTCCAGGGTTTTCTTTCACAGGTTATCACAGTATATAATGTCATATTTTAAATGCGATTTAAGATGCCTATAGCACCTTTTCAAAATTTTTCACCTTGAAATGATTATTTACTTACAGTCAAATGCAATGCAGACTGAAAAAACAAGCCAAAATAGTTTAGCATTTTATAATGAAGATCAAATAATTACAATTGATTGTAATGAGAATTTTTCTTCAATTGGACCAATTTTTTTTTGTCCAGCTCTTCCATTTTTGCTTTCTGATCTAGCAAGGATGCTGATTTTCAAAGGAACAGCTGTCCTTGATTGGATCAAGCTGTGCTTCTGATCTTTTAAAATCTCCTAAAACTGCAGTTTACCATTGCAAAAAATCCCCATGTACTCCATCTTTTCTCCCATACGACCTCTAAAAAGAGAAGTCATATTTCTGAATCTCTCAGTGTAACCTAACGTAATTATTCATAAGAATGATGTTTTTTAACTTTTGGAAGGTTGGGAGTTTTGTCACGTGCTTCCAAATCTACAAGGTAGGAGTTTTCACTTGCAGGACAATGATTTATCAGGTAAAAGCCATTTACTCAATGGGGTTTCATTCTCCAGAGCCATGCCAATGCTTGTGCCTGTAAAGAGTAGATTTATCTTCTTTTGAGCTCTGTTATCAGTACAGCTCTTCACTGCCATAGGTTCAACTGGCACATCCAGCCTTGTCTGTGTTGGATAATGTCGCAACTTCATTTAAGATCCTGAATGCTTGACTCTGATAATATTCAGATTCTATATAAAACAAATATCTGTATGTCAACAAATATAAACTACATTTAAATTTCTAGCATTTTGTAATCTTATCTCTTTCTGGATGAAGTGAATTCTCTCCACGGCTTTAGTGGACATTATTTATCCCAGCTTGTATGTGGCTGTGCCGAAGTCACAGATCTTGCCCTGCAGAATTTAACTGGGTTGTGGCCACCGTTTGTGGTGGCAAAGGTATTAATGCTAAGCAGAGAGTCATTACAGCAAAATTTACCTGTGATAAAATAATACAGAGTCATTGTATTTTCTTCTTTCCTGTTTTTTCCCCCTTACAGAATCAGTGGTTTCAAGCTGTTTCAAGCCTGCAAACCCCAGTACCAGGAACCAGTCAGTGACAATGTTTGCATTCACACCAATCGCCTCATTATGCAAGGTAAGCCTTCATTTCTTCTCTTTACACATTTCCTTTGCATTAATTCCCTACTCTGGTCAGCAGAAAGTCTCCAGAGACCCAGGAAAGTCAGCTTCCTAAGTCAGTCCTTGAAAATGCAATCCTTGGGGGTAAGGCAGGTTTGAGTAAAGATTTAGGTTTGTGGTTTATGGTTTGTTTGTTTATTTGTTTGTTTGTTTGTTTTATTTTGGGTTTTTCCCCCGATGGCATGTAATAACTGTAAAATAGCATGATTTTATTTGATCAGTGTCAGAAGATGTTTTGACTCTGGTTCTCAAAGGTACCTGTGGTACAAACAGAATGAAAGCAAAATATTAGCTAGTATATTTTTATTAGCTACAGTGTCAGGGAATAAGCCTGTTATTAATGGTATTTTTTCTGGTCATGGAATAAAATCCTATTTTAATCTAAGGGTGGAGAAGGAAAATTAATACTGTTCTGAAATACAGCACTGTTCTCTGCATAGCTGAGAACAGACTGGAAGTTTTCTCTTTCTGAAAAAGTAGTTTGCTTACTACATACTATCAATATGAATTCAATTTGCAGAGTATCTGTAGTCCCAGAACAGAACAATCTCAAAAATAATAGCTTTCTGCTTTTGCCTTGCCAATCTCCACCCCGGCTCATGCCAGTGCATCACAATGTGTGGTGCAAAGCCGCCTCCTTGCTGTACCGGCACGGAACGCTTCACCTATAAATCATGAAGGAACAGTCTGTACTGTCTCATCTCCTCTTTGACCTGGGTACTGCTCTGACCACAAGAGACTGTAATTTACTGTCCTTCACACAAGTGCAAAAGAGGTTGTGTGATGCCTCCAGGCTGAACAAACCCAAACGTGTTCAGGGGGGTCCATATGATGGACTGACCTTCTGCATTACTTGCCAGCTCCTGAGGATGAGGGTGATTATGGGAGAGGGTCAGACACCAAGTGAGTTGCTGCAGCATCAGGTCCCACGCCTTAAGTCATAGAATGTCAGGGCTACTCCCTCTTTGCTTTAATAACTAACACGAGAGTGGGATGGGGTATGTGACCAGCATCCTGGAAAACCTCCCTCGCTTGCAGGGTATAGTACAGGCCTTTGGATTCCTGGGATAGGTTAGAGAAGGGCTTAACATCTCCTGACATGTGGTTCTTCACCCACAAAAAAGCATGAATGCCACAAAGATGGGGCAGGCTGTCATCTCCCTCTGCTTACGGACCATTTACCACTTCCTCTTCTTCTCCTGCAATTCCTGTTAAAGTTTTTTGTGCTAAGCTTAGACTAGCTAAACCTCTCCTAACCAGCTGCTTTTTCTTCTTCTTCTAGGTCCTAGTCCCTCTCTGTGATTTATTTTCTTATTTACCCTTTTATCTTTGTGTGCATTGCACCCTGCACTTACCTGTCATTTGTACTGGTCTTTTGCTTTTTTAAAATTCTCTCCTTCCAAAACTGCAGTTTTTACACATTCTTCACAAATTATTATTTTCCTCTCCTTTTCGATCCAAGTCTTTTCTCCTCCAGATACCTTTAATTCAGAAAGTGTTCTGTGGAATGCCTCAAGCACATCTTTGCCCCTCTGTGTTTGCTGTTCCTGAACTGCCCATATTCTGCTGTCATTTACAGTGATGTAAACCTCGAAGACTCCATTGTTTCTTATCCACAATTATGCAGCTGAAAGACGGGTAGCTTAAAGCAGAAGCCTTGGAATTCTGTAATTAAATTAGAAGTGTTTGTGTTGCTCTGCATCTACCATGGCTTTTGTTAGATCTGAGCGGTCGATTACCTCTAAGGTGAATGATTTTCTTCTGCAATTGTAACATTGCTTTTACATGACACAGGATGATTAAACATCTGTTTCCTGGTCTTGATGGTCTCATCAAGCTTGACCTGAACCTATAGATTTAAAACATAATTCAGTCACATTCAGTGCTATAGGTTAAACAAATTACCATTGAACAGTTAACAGAATTGGCCAAACTCAGCCCTGATGTTACACCTGTTTTATGACAAGACTGAATCATGTCCCGTATCAATAACAATGCACTTTTACAGATGCACTTCTAATGAAATACTGTACTGAATTTATTCCTTGTTTTGTTTCCTTAAAAGTATAAGAAAAGTATGTGTTTCAAAATTAAATCATTTGGCTGGCTCACACATTGTCAGGCTGAATGCTAATCATTCAGCTAATTAAGTCCAAAAAAAAAAAAAGGGTTATAAACTGTAAATTGAACTCTGGTATAGACAGTTTTTTGTAAAGCTTTCACCTTGACTTCTTCGTGCTCTTGCTCCTGGCTTTATCAACAACTGAGATCACTTCAGCCCTGGACCATCAATGTTTTGGTCAGCAGGGTTTGGCACAGATAGCTGTCCCTTGTGCTGAGCAGCTAGATCCCTGCACAGAGCAGTCTGTAGTGAGTACTTCCACATGCCCTACATGCCACAGGTGATTTCTCAGTCCCAGCATGTTGTGCATACTTTTCCTTTTAAAAGCCCTGCTGAGACAATCTGAAACCTCCCTAATTTGCAGCCTGAGGTAGTCAGGCTTGTTTTATATCCTTTTGTTCTTGGGCCAGTATAGCCTTGTAGGTCCATTAGATTCATAATTACTGATGTTTATTCTCTTGTACTTCTGCCCAGTCTTCCTTTTGCTGTTATGTCTGCCAACTTCTTCTAGCATCTTCTCCTAATGGTCCTACCAGTTCGTTGCTGCACCTCCTTCAGCTCAAGTTTACCTTTGCTGTGGAGTCTTTTATTGCTACAAGAGAGAAAAACTGAAAAGTAATACTGCTACCAATACCTATATATGTATGTAGCCTTATCCAAGCAAGCAGTGTCCAGTTTTATAGCCATTGTCCTTGTCTTCCTTGCAAAGTTAAGAACGGCATGTCAGCAGGCCTTGGGCACCTGAGCTCTATTTCTGCTGGTTATTTCTAGGTGTTATCTCTGCAGGTGCTTAGATTGAGAACAAGTGTTGTGCAGAGGGCTCAGGATGTCTGTGGGTGGGCCGAGCACTCATTCTTGCTCAGCTCATCCAGAACATATGGTCAGCTAAGTGCTCAGGTATGACTGGGGTTCTCCCTCAAATGTGGGCTAGAGCTTAACCCATATGAATATTTGTAGGGAAAAATACCTGCTAGGTGAATCTGTGTTTGAGCACCCCAACTGCCAGAGTCAGGCACCCTCTGTGCACCTGTTCTCCAAGCGCCCTGCCATGATTTCAGTCCCTGTGTACCTGTCCTGGAGGGCTCCTCCATTGCTCCCCCCAGGTCCAGGCAAGGGTGGTGGTGGGGCCCTCTGCGTGGGGCAGGAGAAGGACAGTCCTTCCACTGCTGGGGCCGGGATTTGAGGACTGGGCTGGTGATGACAGGGTAGATTTTTAGAAGACTACAGTTGGAGAGGCTCATCAAACACCAAGGTCATCAATGGGAACTGTGAAACTTTCAGATTCCTGAGTGCCAGCAGTCTCGCAGTCCATCTCTAATGGCTTTTAAAGTGCTAGGGTTGAAAAACAACCTGAGTAGGACATAGTGATGAGTTCATACAGATGCATCATATCTCTGAGGACTGCAGTCACAGTAAGTTAGAAGGCAACAAGCGAAAATATAATGGTGAGCACTAAGAAGAGTGTGTCGGACTCTTTTTTCAGAAATGCTGTAAAATCTATTTCACATAACACAAGCATTAATTCAAAGCATTTGTTCACAAGGAACTACCTTACCTGATCTGCTTTCCTTGGCTGATATATGTACTGCAGCTACAGATTTATTTCTACAGATACATAGTTTTGTATTTTGGTAATAAATTCTTTTCAATAGAGTGACTCCCCAGCACTGAGAGCTTATGAACTGATTGATTTAAAAGCCTGTATGAGACTGTGCTTTCACTGTCTGGCAAAGCACACGACATAAATTTGACTCTGGAGCCAAATAAATTGGAGAATTGTACTAAATTGTGCTAAAGAGGGAAGATGGATCGTGAAAGAAGCCTCTTCAACAAATAATGCATACTCAGAGTGTCAAATGTAAAATAAATGAAGTCCTTATGAAAACAGAAAACTTGTTACTAGTAGAAAAGCCTAAGTGAGGTCTGAAAATTACTGCACATGTACCCTCATGGGGATACATATTCTGCTCCCTTAGCAGAAATATTAGATGTATTTCATCATATTGGTGATATTAATTAGAAAAATGGTGATACGGAGAGAGCAAGAACATTTGTTTATTTTCTTGCAGTAAATGGCAAAGTTCCCTGAACTTCAGTGAGACAAGAACTGTACCAAATACCACAACAATAGCTAATCCATAAAAGAATAAAAAGCCCAGGCAATGATTTGATTTAGTTTTGTGTCTCTCCAGGCTTATTCCAGAAAGGTAACTTTATTTTTCCTGCTTTAAGATAAAGTAGTGCATTGTTGGGGAAAAAACCAAACCAGAATTGATTGCATAGCTCATTATTACAGAGGAAATAAAAATAAAAACCAAGGGCATATGATTTTCAACACATTTTATTCTTAAAAAACTAGAGGGAGGGTAATGCAAAATTGCTTTTCTTTTAATTTTATAATAATTGGCTTCAGCATTCTTGGGCTCCCTCAGAGGTTGCATGTGCGAAGGGTTATATCACTTTCTGGGGCTGTTCAGACACATTTCACTGACACTAAATGTGACCTAACAACTCATCTTCTTTGAATTAAGTGGCTAAGTCAGATGTGAGATGAAAGACAGTACAAACTGGAAACAAAAATAGATGTGAGCTTGCCCAAATTCAGCTTTTTCTTCTCTTGAAATGTTGACTGGAATTTAAGGTATTGTACCTCATAAATCTGGTTTTAAAAGCCTGTCTTTCAGTCTGCTTTTTACTTTCTTGTTTTTCTCAGTGTTAATACAGCACCAGAAATATTTTACAGCTTCTCTCTTTGATGCTTTCTTACCACATGTGTTGAGTAATGCCTTGCATCTTCTATAAGGAAACAAACTACCATTATCTTTAGTGCCTAGGCTAAAAGGCACTAAGGATAACATAAAAACCAGTTTTTATGTCATGAGTGTGGGAAACAGAGAGTAGGACCTCAGTTGTTCCAGAGAGAGTGTTTCCATCACAGGAGGGGAGATTGTCCCTTTAGTTTGTGGGCGTGCTGGGACATAATTGCATTTTATAGCCACAAATGCCTGCTTCTTCTCCACAGGTGAGCAGTGCTCCCTGGTAGCTGCTTGCAGCACTTGACCCTCCAGGAACAGAAATCTAGAAAGGACCCAACAGGAGTGGTGAGCTCCTTGGAAAAGAGTGAGAAAGTGAGAAGGTGCTCTCTCATTGTCCCTCAGTACCGATACACAGCAGGATGGCAGTATGTCATGTTATGGCCCTCTTACCAGTTTGGCGTGTCCTACCAAGTGTGGCTTCAATATGAGACACCTGAACTCTTCAAGAATGGATCTGTGCACTGGCAGACTTGCCTGGCTAATGCTGAAGGAAATAGGCAAGGGAAGAACGGGATAGTGTGGGAGGATGGAGATTGTAAAGGAAATAGAGAGGAGTAGGAGTGTGGAGCCATGGAGCTGGATAAATACAGGAGATGACAGTTTGCTGAGTTCAAGGCCTTACTCTGCTGTTTTGCCTGTCCCTGTGCTCTGGGGCATCTCACCTTTGACATCAGCTAAGATTTATCTGTAGTGAGGAGCCAGAGGACAATGAACCTGTAGATACATGTTGAGGATGGTATTTATATACATTTAGTGCTGAGACAGATTGGCTGGGAAAGGAAAGAAGCTGCTGAGCTTGTTAGAGACCCACAGGGGAGAAAGTGCTCTACGAGATAGTTTGAGAGTTGTTAGTTGTTTTGGCAACTGTTATTAGACATGGCCCATAATTACTTCTGTAGCTATAGAAGGGTGTAATTTGCTTTTAATTACTGTATTAGCAAACACATCAGTAGGGAAACCAACAGGAAAAGAAAAAAAATTGCTGTCTTTCTTTCAGTCCTGTTCTTTGTGACTGTAAGAAGGCAAAAATATTTGGACAAAAAAAAAGGAATGCTCTAATGAGCCCCAAACAGGCAGATTCTGAGAAATGAACATGCTGAGGGGGAAAATAGGTATTCTAGATAGCAGAGAGCTGGCTTCTATCGTAGTCCTACAAAGTGGAAATAATAGCCTCTTTCCACTGTAATTTTAAAATTGTAACTCGGTGCTGTTCTTCTGATGCTTTGTGATAGATGCCAGGACTGGAGACTGCTCTGCTCCAAGTGTGAGTCAGATAACAAAGCAATTTCTGAGCTGTAGCAGAATTGCACCTTTCCTTTTGTTTCCTCTGAAAGGTACTGTAAGCCTGCATTATCAAGATTCACCCTTGCAGAACAATATTTTATTTTTAAATCATCCTTTAAAAGAATTTGTGAGTACTGGAGGGGACGTCTTATCTCCCTTCGTGGTCACATCTCTGGGAGAGTTTGAACAGGAAAATGCTGAATGCATTTTCTTACCTTGAATCTCAAAGAATGGAAATTCAGTGGTTTTCCTGGCCTCTTAATCCTCTCACTGAGATACTGCTCTAAACACTAATGAACATTAAATCGCTATTGCTCTGTTGGTGTGTAGCGCTTCAGTCAGCAGTCCTTCCAGAGTCAATAACAGCAGGCAATCTACTGCAGTTCCTCTGGTGTTTATTTTTAAAGATAATACTTGAAATGCTTTAAAAATTGAAACATTTCATTTTGAAGGTGACAGAGCTGAAAAAGCTGAAAAAGTTTAAGATGCTTTTACAGCATGTGAAGGGGACAAGCCATTTGGATTTCAATTTCATCTCCCTGCTGCCTAGTTGGCCACTGAGCTGTGGAGGGACCATGACTCTTGGCAGGCCAGGGGTGGCTTTCCCTGCTGGCTTCCCCCATTAGCGAAGCACAGGAGCCCATCCAAAGGCAGCTTCCCACAGGAATCACCAAACAAAGAAATAGGGCATCTAAAATGAGGGCAGGTGGTAAATGATGATAATAAAATTGCCAGTACTTTGTTTTAAGTTGAAACCCTTCATGCAGCCTGTCATACTCCAGTAGAAAAAATGGCTTGGTTGAGCGTGCATCTCCAGCTGTAACATACAGGTAAACAAGGGCATTATGTCAGCTAGAGAGGCTTTTGAAGTGGATTGGCTGTGGGGCTGACTCAGGGTTGTACACAGGTCCTGCACTTCCTAACTTCTTAATACTTGGTTTTACAGCCGCAGCAGTGGTACCTTGACATCATTTTATGTGAGGTATTTATAGACCACCTTGTCTATCAGTAGTAACTTCCTGACTAGCAGTTCCAGCTGAGGGCTCGTCTGTGTCCGCAAGGGAATTTGTATTTTTTCCCTGTCTGACAGCCAAAATGGTTTTTCTGATTGCAAGATGGAGTCTGGGGGGAGATGTGTCATTCTGTAATGTTAAAACAAAAATGATGATGAGAAACTCTAGCACTGCACTGAGTTTTAAATTGGAAACTAGTATGGGCAGTGTGGGAAGAGGGAACTAGGAGGCAGTGGCAGGGGGGCAATGCCACAGCAAGGGTGGGAGATGTGGAGAGTTTGGTGGAGAGGAAAACCAAGCAGGGCAGGTAGGTTCTAGTCTATCTCAAGTAGCTGTGCCTCTACTTTTTTTCACAGCAGAAGTCTCTGCCTTTCTGTGTTGCTTACATGCTTGCTCAAATAATGCAGGTAAAAAGAAGCAGAGTCTGAGGAAAAATAAAGATACAGATGCCAAAGACCTGTGCGCACTGAGGAGGCTCGGGAAGCAGTGGCCTTAATCTCAGTGCTTTAATTCCCCTCCTGTAAGGGGAATGCTATCAGTTTTGCAGAGAGGTGCCATAAAGACGCATGTATTGAAATTTTGTGGAGCACTAGGAACAAATGACATAATTTTGTATTCAGTACAGGGTAGTTTCAATAAGGCCTGCAGGCCACTCACTGAATGTTGTGGATAAAAAAAAAGTCTTCACTGAACAAGTCAGACACCCTACGGAAGAAATATTACATGAGCTTGTAACTAAAAAACAAATTTATACATAAAATGGCCTGAATTAAGACCTCTTGTGCATCAATAATCCTGGCATGTCCTAAATTTACAGTGCTTCATTTTGCATTAAAGTGTTTCTTTTAAAGTTACTTTTCTGTATACAAACCATAAGGAAGACACATGGAAGCACATGAAGAGGGGAAAGAAAGACAAATAGGGCAGAAAAAAGACAAATACTTTCACTCCCATGTATGAGGTATGAGCTTAGCGCAGGTTTTCACTTTTCCTTAAACCCCTGAGTAACATACAAAGCAGGAGAGAAAAGTCTTTAGGTAGGACAACCAGTTCTTTACTGCTCCTTGAAAACATTCAGAGATTTTTTTCTCAATTTCTTTTCCATCACTTTGATATTTCATTCACTTTTACTTCTCTCAGAGACCTTGATTTCATTCTTTTAATAGACAGATGCTGTTGAGCTCCTTCTCTCTCACCTTGCAGATAAGGATGTTGCAATCACTGTGCTCCTGCTAAGAGAGAGCTGGAAAGGCAGCACTGGCGAATGAATCCATTAAAAATACACCCAAAGACCCAAACTGGGAAAGTAAGCAGAAAAATGTGGGCAGAAACACCTTAGAGTTTGTATTTCAGTTCTGCTCTGGGTCCAAACTGCCAGAGAGGTTTTTTTCTTGATCCCTGTTTCTTCCAGATATCCTTGTGAGGTGTTAGACATTGCAGAAGGGGCAAGTCAACATCCTACAGACTATGAACATAGAGCTGGCCTAAACATGGAGAAGATTTTGCCCTCAGGGCTGAAATAGGTAATGGGTCTCCCCTCCTAGTGCCTCTGCAGGTGAGATCACAGGTTCCGTTTGTGCATGTTTAGGTGGCTCAGACTGTTTGTGGAAGTGTGTATCTCAAATGCTTTCAAGGAAAACCTGAATGAGGCTGCAAGAATGGCAACGAGCCTTTGAAAGACTGTGCTTAGGGATTTTCAGCAATGTAAGAAAACTGGACAAGGGCAGTGAAACTGAATTTTATATCAAAAGCAGTTTAATTTGAAGAGAAAGGAAGCAGGGCAGTGTATGTGTTCTTTTATTCCTCACACTGAAGTTTTGCTAAAAGTTATTAACAAATTATCTATCAAGCTTGACGTTTGCCTTTTAAATCCATACTCAGGCACCTCTTTAAATATCGTGATATTAAGACAAACAAACAAATGGTAATCCCATTAAAGCCCAGTAGCTGTGAATTTTATGTTTCTCCTGACTGTGTCTATCCAGCCCTTACCACAGTGGGACCTGGATTCTTGATCAAAACTAAATGCTCTTGCTGTATATACAGATGATAATTAAGTATTAAAGACAAGGACTCGAGATGAAACCCTTGTCTCATCTATTGCTCGCAGAACAGACATCCTATTGTGCCTCTGTAACAGAAAATTTCAAATATCTTTTGGGGTTTCATGTTTGCATCTGGGTACTAAACAATACACTGGCACAAAAGGGCTCAGAATCCTATTAATAAGAAATCTATCATCACAGATATTGATGTCCAAAGATATGTATCTGGCAGAGAATAAAACCTAATTTCCCCAAGATAGTGCTGTGAGGAGGGAGTATTGAAACTAACGCTAGGTCCTGGGAATGTAGGCCCAGGCATGCCCACTACCAATAAATTGTTGTTTTGGTGAAGTTATTTCTTATAAATGGCAGCATCTTTCCTCTGTGGTCCCAAACTCAAGCCAAAAACTTCCCGTCTTTTGGAAAGTTACACCACTTAGCAAGATGTTACAGAAAGTTAGAGGAAAAATGACAACTCATTGAATACTTAGGAACATACTTCAGTATTCTAGTGACCAAAAACAGATTTGGTATTCAACAGCTGCAAGAGAAGATATTTGACATGCCTGCCTCTGCAGCCAGTTTCAAGGAAAGGGAGGGTCATTAAGCTTGAACAATGTCAGCTAAAAGCCTCCCACCTCTCTCTCAAGACTGCTGGTAAATCTGACACTGTAGTAAAAGTCATTTCTCATCTCCTCAGGTACACAGCTGTATAAGGACTTCAGGGTATCTCACAATAAATCCTTTGCTTCTCTGTAGAACTTATTCACTTGGAGATTTGAATCCAAATAATGCTGGTTTCCTGTTATGCTTTCCTGGTAGTGCTTTATCAAATAGCAGGAATTTCATACTGTTCCTGAGGGCAACTTTTTAAACTGAATTGTTCCTTATGGGTTTTTGCTGTAAACAACACACTGTTTTCCAATCTTATTGTCAATTGTGAATGAACATAAACTTAATTCAGTTTTGTGAGTGCCTGTTCACCTAGTATAGCTATATTATCTATGCAAATTAATGGCTTTTGTCCTTTAAAAATTGAGATTAATCTTTGATTTAAAAACATCACTAGTAACTGATATACCCAGATGGACCTACGTACTTTGCTGGATGATTTAGTTGTTTATTGTATAAATCCATTTTATTTGTCCCTTTTAATGGCATGGTAAACATCCCTCATGGTGAGGTACTCATTCCTATTGTGGTTTTGACTGAATTATTTAAAATTAAGTTGCTCAGTAGAGTAATGTTCCAACATTGCTTTATATCCAGGTCTTTCACTCTTACTTTGCATTGGACTAGCCACGACTGTTGTTGCATTCTCAATCATCACAGTGACTTTCCCTGCTTAAGAATATGAGAAGATCAAGGTTTGTCAGTATGTTTTTCTGAGTGGCTTGAATATCTCATTCTCTGACCTAAGACATTATTCAGGAGGCATAAATCCATTCTTTATCCTTAGTTGAAATACTAACATAAAAAAAGACACAGTCTTTCCGTCTGACTTACATGATTTAATTTGATCAAGAAAACCCTATGCTGTCCAGACCTATAATGACCAGGTAATTACATGCAACAGAATCAGTGACAGCTTCAAAAAATTGCTAGTTACTGTAGCTTCTTCTCTAATCACTTGGAAAAGTGATAACGCATGTCCAAGTGCTGTCCTCATTGCCAATTTATAGCACCATTAGGTTTTGTTAGGAAAATCTTATGCTAATTTTTGTTCTTACACTCTGTGATTTTAGATGTGGCTGCTTTTTTGAAATTCATCTCTACTTTTGTGCACTTTAATTTCTATTGTTCAACATCAGATACTTGGCTTTTGAGTATGAAAGGATTGAAGCATCTAAAGTGCAGATGGTCAGTGTCTCTGTAAATTAGATTCTTAAAACAGGGCGTGACAAATTTTCTTTGTATGATTTTGACACCAAAAATGAAATTGTAGCTAAATTAAAACTACTGATGTCCTTGGCTTCAATTAACCTGCTAGTTTTGGCAGAGCAAACTGTGGCTTACGCATCTTCCATCTAAATAAATGTGAACCTCAAACTCCAGGATCAGTGGTTTGGCCAGCCAGTTAATGATGGCAGAGGGAGGAGCAGAAGGGGTTGGAGCAGAAATGTCATCCCTCTGTGGCTCTCCTTGGTCTGGAAAACCCTGAAAATGCAGGCAGCACTTCCCAACACACAGGATAGGAAAATGCAGTGTTTTATCTTGGTTTTCTTGCATTAGCTTCTAATGCTGGTTTCATTATATATCTGGTGAATTGTGGCAATTGCATACATAAAACCCATTAAGTGGCTGCTGTTTATTTTTAGAATAATTAAAAATTATTCCTTCAAAAAGGGCAAAATCTTGTTTACTTTTTAAAGGTTTTATTTTGCACTCTAAATCTGAAATGGAAGATAAATAGGAAATGTGAATCATTTGTGTACAAGTAAATTGCACACAATCCCATTTGCCTTTTCTTCTACACAGTATTCACATTCAATTTGCATTATGTGCTGTATCAATTCGCTAATAGCTTATAGTGATAGACCACCATTTTAACAATAAATACATGGGAGCAGAATAAAAAAGGCCATACTTTTAAACTAACTTCTATTTCTTGATTTTTGTACTTAGTTCTCATCCTTAATATCCCATAAAAGCTTGCTGTTGTCGGCTTTTTTCTTCCATGAAATGCCTTTTAAAATTCATAAGCTTATTAAAAAAATTCATAGATAGTGATAGTTGCCTTTCATTCCATCTTTTATAAACCATTTTAAAGTGAATGGGCTATTTGAATTGCAAACTCAGCTTTTGCCTGCATCCATGAAACAATCACAGTGGTAAACACAAAATGATCATAATTTTTCATCAAAGTGCTTTAACCTCAGCCCTGTTGGCTTGTCTCCCAGATAACAAGGTAGGGTAATTTCTATGATTAATTAGGTAAAGTTTATCAAACTAAATGAAGATGAAAGGCTTTGGAGAACTGTATGGTGTTAAATTTTTTTAAACATAGAAAAATGGTCTCTTACGAACTTTTTACATGCATTCAGTAGTTTCTGAAATATTTGGCTCCTTGACAACACAGTCAGAAGCATCTGGTCCAAAGCTACAAGCTCCTGTTGCTCACCCAAAGGTTCAAAATAATAGATATTGGTTACTGCTTGCAAAGAGGTTTTGAATCAATCTTTGTCCTAAATATGTGTATGAGAAAAGCTGTTCATGAATATGACACGAATACAGGAAAACCCTACCAGTCATTGCTTAACATCTGCAGGAATTACAACAGACTTTTGCACATTTGAGGTGGTAAACATCTTGCTCCATTTTTTTCCTAAGGGTTAAGATCAATAAATAAGAGAATATAATTCTAAAAAATTTTGTATGGACAGTGCTCTGGGCAACCTGATCTAGTTGAAGATGTTCCTGCTCATTGCATGGAGGGTTGGACAAGATGTCCTTTGAAAGTCCCTTCCAACCCAAACTATTCTATGATGTGTAATCAGTACTGTTTATTATTGCTTTAGTCATGATGAATGTCCTTTATTAATGAGTGGTTTTCATTTAAAAAAAATGAATGTTTTGATTTAAAAATGGCAAATCAAATGTGTTTTGCTGAAAATTGTTAATATTTCCACTTAGCTTTATATGTTCAGAATGATCATTTTATGATTTATCATTTTTTAATTCTTAAAATGAGCACTTTTTTTGTGGATGGAAATTTCTACCTTACAAAAACCTGTCTCTTCACATTTAGTTATTTTTTGTTTTTTTCACCAAGTCGTTATTAAAATGCATAACTCAAAGCAGAACTTATGTCTTGGGCTTTAAAGAGCTGATTTCCATCACAAAGCATCCCTGTTTATCCCATGTGAAGATGAACAATGTGTTTCAGGTCGGCAATTCTGTTGTGACCAGGCTGTGATGTTCAAACCAGCTGACTGCTGGCTGCAGGCCTTGGAAGAGGGTTTCACAAAACTAGGATGTGGCCACTGGAGTGCTGCCGTGGTGTAACTAAAGGTGTTCTCCCTGTACCTAACTTTTTAACTAACATTTGCCACTGATGGATGATGGTCTTCCTGTCTGCACAGACTCTTTGTGTTGAAGGCAGGTGTCTACAATGAGCAATGTTGTTCATCCTGAGACTGACTGCAGGAAAATCTCTGTAACTCGCTGATGCCAAAGCAAGCTGATCAGCTTGTATCATGCTGATGGGGAAATTAAAGGGTAGCAGACTAACATGTCTGGTTCATAATTGCTCTAAAGTATCCTCAAAGTTTAAATTAAAGGACAGGTTCTGAAGGTTATTGAGCATGCACAGTGTGCACTGAAGTCAGCAGGAACCACAGCTGCTGTAGACCCTCTAAGAGCTGACCCAAATAAAGTACAAATGTCAAGAAAATCACTTGAAAGCCTTGGGGCCTTAACTGCATTGCAAACAAGTCTAATTGTGTTTATCAGCAGAGTGGTGCTACATCTCTTTTGCTGTTGATTTAGGAAATCCAACTTTTCATTGACTCAACAGCAGCTTTGAATGCCCCAAGCACCCAAATAAATCTAATCACAGGAAATCCTTCCCCTCCATCATTTCATTTGCACGAGTCCTCCTTAAAGTACCATCTCATCGGCAGAGACTGAAGCAAGCACATCTTGGCTCTCACTGGTAGGAGGGAGGAAATCACATTCCGGGGAAAAAGATGTCCTTTCCATAGTGCCTCTTTTCATGTGTACTTTATCTTCTTCACTGCAAGCCTCTAACACTGATGAGCCCTGCGGGTACTAAAGATTCAAACACAATAGCACAACAGGAAGATTAAGCCTAGAAAAAGAAAAATTGGATTTCATTTCCTCCAACACTGAAAAGAGATGATTTTTTTCCATTAAAGAAAATTTTTCCATTAGAGTGATTTCCATTAAAAACTGCTTCCTGTGGAAAACTGAGTTTCTATTTAAAAGAGCATTTTCACAGCAGGAATTTATTCTCTCATGAAAGGAACATGCTTTTCATATGCACTTCCAATTTTAAGATATTGGCTAAAAATTCAATATTTCAATTCCTCTATCGTTTGGTGCAAAATTAACAGTTTTGGCAGGAATTCCCTCTACCATTACTGTTTTATGCAAAGTGCATGTCAGGGCCTGTAAGACACCTGTAAGCTGTGATTAACTTGAGTAGTCTCAGCTGGGACCTCGCTGCCTGCAACCCCTCCCCATGCCCTAGGCCTCCCTTTAAGCTCAGACCCAGAAAGCACTTAGACCTGGCCTGAGCTCCATCAGAAATATATTTGTGCCTGTCCCTGTATGCTGCTGTCCTGGCTTATGGATTTTTTCTTTTTTACTGGGTGATTTCCAAAGCCATACTGTCTTCAGCCTTTTGTCCATGCCTCCTAGATGGACTCTGAATCTATACTGGAGTCCTGACTGGACTTTTGGTGTGATTCATCAGTGCACCTTGCTTGGAGGTGTCAGGGGGACTGGTTGCCATCCTGACACTGCCCATATCCTGTGGGAGAATGTCCTGGCGGGGAGCTCCTCCTTGTGTTGGGATTCTCCTTGGCTCCCAGCTCATCCCTGCTTGTGGAGGAGCCCTAATCCTGCTGGCCCCTGCTGTTGCAGGGGTGAAGTGTAGCTTGTTACTTGGATGCCAGTGAATGACAACCATTGATTTGCACACAAAATATTTCTCTATGTGAGTTGTGTGTTTAGGGTCACTGTTCTTGACAGTGCCAGATTTTAGCTGAGCCTGTGAACAGTGTAGAATGGAGGAGACATTTTTAAATGTTGGCCTGCAAGGACTGTATAGTAGAGCCCCTGGTCAGCATTCTTAGATGCCATATTTGCTTGTGTTATTATGCTTCCTGTGGTCTTTCCAGTGCTTTGAAGCTCTCTTTGATCAATATGTCTTTGGATCTTCCGCACATTTGTTTTCTCCATGTGGGTTCATACACTGAAGTTCTTGATGGTGATTAAATTTAACGTCCTTTTTGATGATACCAAGAGGTAGTTGCAGGAACAGACAGAACTATTGGAATTCTACATACCGCATTCCCAGCAAGATTGACTACCATGGGTAAAAGTGCGATGAGGATAAAAATGGTAATGTCATTAGGCTTTTGCAGTAGACAGCAAAAAGTCAGGATAAAAAGGAGATGAACAAAGGAATTAAACCTAAGCTAATTGCTGACTAAATTAAAGGTTAAGGATTGATACTGTGGGATCACTCTACTAAATAGTAATTTACTTTCTCTTACTTATTTTTATTGGACCAGCAGGTCAATGGCCTTTTCTGACAGCATCCGGGCAAACAGCAACTCTATGCAGTCTGTTCTTTAAATTAAAAGAAATGCCTGTTTTAGCAATTTCCTCTGGCAGGAAAGCAAGCATATATTCTTGCTTCATTCTTTTTATTGAAAGGGCACTATCAAGCTTCGAATCCCCATTTACATTTTTAGCCTGGTTTCCTAAGGAAATGAATCTTATATAATAACACTGACTTTCTCTTCAACTATCAAGTCCTACGTAGTAACTTTTAAACTGTTTGGCCAAGTGTAACTAAACTTAAAAGTGGATGGAAAAATAACAGCTAGAACAGTGTTCTTAAAATCTTGTCAAAAGCAGAATCTGAGGAGAATACAGAGATGCAATTAGTGCTCACAATGAGGGAGAGTGCCAGCCTTGGCTGCTGTGCTGTTGTTTGGCATTTATGAGCTGGCCAACCAGCCTGTCACTGGGCCCATCAATACACACCTAGGCTTTCTCTTGTCTTCTGTGATGTGCCCCCTCCAGCACCGTGGATTAAACTGGAGCAGTTCAGAGAGGGAGCTGGGGACAATGACCAAGGTAAGAAATCTGTAGGAAACAGCTCATGAGTAGTTCTGCTTCTTGTGAAAATATTTGTTGCTTTAGGGTATACAGTCAAATTAAGGTGGGTGTAAAGTCATCAATGTGCGTTTTGTCTATCTACTCTGACAGACATGTTCTATTCACTGATCACTTGAAAATCAAAGTGCAAATAAATAGTAGGTTGAAATGCCCTAGTGAATAAATTTCAGGCCTGATTTTTGGTACCAAAAATGTTGAAAAACTAAAAATTCTGGGAATTGACTTTTTCAGTCTGATTAAGATTATTGCTGTGCTAATTTCAGTTATGAATGTTGATAAATTCATACTTTGACTATAGGACAAGGATGAATGTTTTTGGTATTATATCCTGACCTTCCACATAACCTAGAAAACTTTCTTGAGGTAGGTCTTGCTTGGAAGACTTTTTAGAGGGGAAAAATAGCCACTATTAATTTAAACATCACAATGATATACCACCCCATTTGCTACAAAGTAAAAGAGGTGATGACAAATTATCTTCACCTTTTTTCAGAAAAAACCTGTTGTTTTGACTTGAAGTTAATGAACCTTGCTGTGCTGGTCAGTAGATTGTGTTGTACTTTGATCAATAATAATTAACAGCCCTTTGAATTCCTTGCAGACATACAACTCTGGTCTGATGGTACCGTGTTGTACCTTTGTACTTGATATACTCCTTAGGAAAAGCTCTGGTAGTCATTTTCTTGCTCTTACCATTTTCCACCATCATCTGAATTTCTTAACATAATCCTTGAGGTGGGAATACAGAAGTGGACAAGCTATTCTGATAGACATCCCACTCAACTGCACTTAAAAGATATGTGTCTTTCATTGTCTATTATGATTTTCCCTCTGCTTTTTTCAGTGTTGATACTTTTTTTGAGAGTCTCTCAGAAATCCTAGTCTTGGCTCTTTCCTAGATATCAGACTCTACACTGGCTATTGGTGTCCTCATTGGTTGAGTCTGTTCAGTATCAGTAGTCTAAGCTATTGGAGAGTGTCCGAAGGAGGGTCGTGAGGGTGGTGGAAGGACTCAAAGGGAATCTTAATGAAGAACAGCCAAGGTCACTTGGTCTGTTCAGCTTGGAGAAGAGGAGACTGAGGGGAGACCTCGCCGTGGTCTTCAACATTTTCATGAGGGGAAGTGAAGGGGCAGGTACAGATCTCTTTACTCTCGTGGCCAGTGACGGGACCCAAGGAAATGGCATGAAGCTGAGTTGGGGGAATTAGATTAAATATTAGGAAGAGGTTTTTCACCCAGAGGGTGGTTGGGCACTGGAACAGGCTCCCCAGGGAAGTGGTCACAGCACCAGCCTGTCTGAGTTCAAGACATATTTGGACAATGTGCTCAGGAACACGGTGTGATTCTTAGGGCTGTCTTGTGCAGGGCCAGGAGCTGGACTCAATGATTCGATGAGTCCCCTCCAACTCAGCTTATTATATGACTCCATAATTTTATACCATTCTTTTAAATTTCTAATCATCTACAGTACCAGTTTTTCTTCGTTTTTCACTAGGTTATCAACAAGCATATAAAAAAGATTCAGGGCTTCATGGAAGAATGCTTGATGATCTATTATTTGCAATTATATTTTCTAAACTGGTTATCCAGTGTTCAATGTATTTAATGTTACCAGGCTAACTGTAGCATTCTAGTTCCTGATTACATGGTCTTGATCCGTCAAATCAACAGCTTTGAAGAAGCATTTCATTAATACTGCTGCCTTTATCAGCCAACCTTAATCTTATCAGTGGTGTAAAATTAGACTGCTGACATCTACTGCTTAGACTGATATTCCTTAGCTGTGTTTCCCCCCACTGTTGCCTTAATAACTGAGTCCCGCAACAACTTCTGGGGCACTTCTTACGTGGCGCATAAAAAATTGAAAAGTTCTACTGTAAGATAAGAGCTTATACTTTTACTTGGGTTTCTGCTATACAATCATGTTTTAACACATTTTTTTCTTCACTATGGAAGAACTAAAACATCTACCGTAAAACTGTCAGAGACAAAAAATTAGGAAGTGATGTTTTATTTCATTACACCACAATAAAAAATGTCTCTTTGTTTTGCTTCCCCAGATGTCTGTTTTCAAGTTCCAGTGTTTTGGATTTGTAGCTTAAATTTATTCTCAGTATTCTTTGGGACTGTGACTTAAACTTTTTTTATAGAACACTTTCTTTATACCAACTCTTATTCCTCTGTGGACCTGTGACCTCATTTTATTTGCCTACCAAAACAACTACCAACAGCCACAGCTGTATGCTTACTGAGGTGGAGTTGTTACCAGCTCTCCAAACTCTTTGGTCTGTATTTCTTAACTCAAATTTTTTTGGAGGATATGCTTTGAAAGATTCTGGGTCTTGCATGGAGTTTCAAACCATCACTATACGGCTGGTGCACGCAGGCACAACCATGAGTTTGCTATGCTGTGTCTAACAGGTATCCCATCTGTGCCTTTGTAATCAAATAATAATAAGATTAAACAATGTACCAGAAACAAAAAAAAATGGTATCTAGCATTCTCCATGCTTCCCTTTATTCACTGTTGAAACTGAGCTAAAACTGGTGCAGTATATCTGTGTGCAATGGGCTGCTAATACTATTCCCTTTAGACCTTCTCTGGTGTGTGTATGATACCTGTGGTAAACAAGAAATAGAGTGAGATATTTTGATGCATTCCCAATCCACTCAACCTGGTGGGGTCTCTTAAACCTTTAGCAGTGAAGAGCTAGTGGGCAGCAGCCTGTGGCAAGTGTGTATCATGTTTGTATTAGGCCAGATTTTTACTCCTGAGAGAGAACAGAGCAGCTTTCCGGTCTGTTCCTACATTCATGGTTGTACTTGTTGGGGAAAGCACCGACATAATGGAAAAGCAATTTAATCTATTTCTGCCACCCAGACACTATTTCTTGTTAATTCTAGTTCTTTAAAGGAGGGCTTTAGATAAGGATCAGATACCACAGAGTTGGAATAGGCCTATTTTTATGTGGCTGGCTAAGGAACCAACAAATAAAAGAGATGGTAAATCTCCTGCTGCAAATCGCTGAATTAATTTCAGTAATATAATTGGGCTGGGAAAAGAAAAATCATGAATTCTAGTGTGACAGTTGTTCTGGCCCTTTAGGAACTAAGGTAGGAATTATGCTTTTGCTCAGAGGCAGAGTTTCACAAACAAAGTGATACTTAACTGCTTCTCTTGCCCTTCATAACCTCTCAGTACTCATTCCCCCATGTCTGATTTAAATTGGTCCTGTTAAATTCAAACATCATAAATTTTAAACCAATTTTGGGGAAGAAAAAAGTTGTCTGAAATATGTGGTACTCACCAGAGGATGTAGACACACTATGATATTTAGCTAAAGGATATCAAAGGACACGGTCTCTTTTTACACATATTTCCCAAAAAGATGAGATACCAAATCTTTGACAAGCATTGAAAGAGCAAAGCTGAGATTAAAAATTAACTACAACAGCCTACTTCTAAAAGGCAGCAAAAGATTGCAGATATTAATAGGCATCATTTAAAAGACTGTGGCTTATTAATGCTGTTATTATGCATATTTTCTTACTTTGACAGTTTGATTGTTGTCTTTTCAATAAATTTATTTATCATTTCAAATACCATCAAGATTTTAATGGTAAATCAAATTTTGTTCATATTTAGTCTGGTCAGAACAACAGAGGCTACTAGACATAGCACACATGCTGAAGCAGTATTGGTTGTATGCTGCTTTTTTGTGCTCGTAATATGAATAGCCAAAATCCTGTTAGCTATGAAGGTCTGCAGAGTGTTTTAGTTCTCAACAATGAGTAGCAAGAAATATTGTCCTCTTTTATGGGGTCTGGCTGAGATGGAGTTCATTTTCCCATGGCAGCCCTAATAGAGCTGTGCTTTCCACTGGTAGCTAGAAAGGTGTTGATAACACGCCAGTGTTTTGGGTAGTGCCGAGCAGCGTTGGCACAGCATCTCTGGTGGCCCCCTAACATTCCCCCCATCAAGTGGTTGCCCTGGAGCAACCATTACATGTGCTGAAGTGCAGCTTCCAGGGAAATGGCCGGACATCACTTGCTCATGGGAAAAAGAGAACAAACCTTTTCTTAGCTGTTTGCTTGTGTTCATGCAAACTTTTGTTTTTGCTTTAGTAAACTGCCTTATCTCAGCCTATGAGTCATTTTCCATCTTTTCTCTCCCCTGTCCAGCTGGGAAGGGGGAGGGATAGAAAAGCTTGATGTGTACCTGGCATTCAGCCAAGGTCAACCCGACACACCTCTTAATTTTAGTGCTCTGACAGTGTTTTGCCAAGTGTAGTTAAAGCAATTTTTTCATAACCTGCTAACATGCTGAAAACACTAAAATTCTTCTAACATAAATAGTGATTCATCTTCCAGCAAAGCAGAATCCAAAAATTATCTATAATTCTGTTATGGGAATAGCTAGAAGTTTTTGACACATGATGGGAAAAGCAGGGTAATGCTGGTGTTTCACTCTCCTGATTTTCCTTAAAACACATTACTCATCTGAACACCTTTCTGTACCAAAGTCGAGAATGATATACTTTCCCAGTGCATGAAATATGAGAATGCTTTACCTGAGAATTAGCCACACCTTTAAAACAGCAAAAGACTGGAATGTGCTCCAATGTACACTGATGGAGATTGTACCATATGGGGTGTAGTGGTGGTGTGTGGCTGCAATTATTTTCTACAGTCCCACTAAACAGTAAATAGGGTCTCAATAGGAAGAAAAATGTTTCCCTGAAGTTTGCTGCATCAAGATTTATTTTTGTCTTCTGAAATGCTTGGAGATTTAAGTTGCCTTTTATTTCTGAAAGAAGTGTAAGTGCTCTTTGTTCCAAAAGGTTTCAGCAGGCTAGATTTAAAACCAAGAGCAATTACTTGTGACAGCTGAGCTGTTCCTGCTGAGTTATGCACTTCCTACCCTGCCTTTTACTCCGTGGTGGCTACGAATTTAACCAGAGGAATTTGCTATACTGAACAATGAACTTATGCAGAGAAGGGACCAAACTGATATTTAGGTGATTGATTGACTTACATGGGCTGAATTTTCAAAGGCATTCAATTTTCTTATATATTTACTCCCATTTTGCCTGCTCAGCATTTGAAATGCAAACCTCCTTCCCCATCCTGCACTACACACATATATGTGCATAAACATTCATGTGGTGCTTTTAATGCAGAGGTGCTCAAAGAACAAACTCGTGGGTACATAGCTCCTCGTACGTTGACACACAGCTGAAGACTGTATTTAGGAGACTACAGGCTGGTTTTGATGAAGTATCCTTAAAACATCTGCAAAATTAAATTCTTTGTGTGTGTGAATTTCAGCATGCTTAGTTCAAAAAAGGTACGAAACTGACTTTTATTATTAAAAAAAATTAGGAATTTTGGTTTAAAAGGTCTTATAAGTTATAGTGAGTTGAATGGAACTCAGTCGTTCTTGTATTTATTTTACACTGAATATGATAAATACAGCCACATTTGCTGGCCCTCTACTTTGTAGATTAGACTTGTTGACTTTATTGGGACTTTTAAGTTTTCCCTGACTAGCTGTTTTAAGTAGAAAGTTAGTCTTTTGAATACCTGGAAAATTAGGGGAGTCTAAAATTCAGTACTGCAGTCAGAAGGAAGGAATGAATTACTTTCAGCAAGGTCAAAAGTATATGTATATGTCCTGTATTTCATCTCTACAAACAAGATTTATTGTGGTAAAAAGTGGTGACATCTATGCTTTCTATCAGTTAGTTGCCTCCTTAAGGAAATGGATGTGATTGGAATTTTCTTGCTATTTCATGTTGTGTGGGTTCATTATCATTCACGGTCTCATGAGGGCTGGGCTGGCAGTCATAACATTTTGGGAACATTGAACATCTGCGTGCACTCAGCTGCTTGTTGTCAAGGTACTCTTGAAGAGGCAAAGCCAGTATCAGAAGACAGCAAATAGGAGACAATATTTTTACTGTTTTGGCTCTTTGTTTTCCGATTTGTGTAACGTTAACTTTTTTGTTTAGATCTGTTCTTTATATTTTAGCATAAGTTTACTTGAGAGCTCTTCCAGAGAAATTGTATAAATGTTACCTTGTAAGGGATGGTAGTAGGTTGGCCTAAGGAAAACTTTGGCTAAGGAAGTCAGGGATGGAAGAATTGCTGCTTATAGTAACTTCCTGTTGCAGGCTACTTGAGGACAATGCTGCCCATGGATAAAATAAAGCAAAACATAGAACTCTGTCTAGAGTAGTTGTCATAAGCAAATTTCAGTGTTTCTCCAATATGTCTACATTTTGACCACTGGATTTTTATTAATTTCTTAATTTTTTGTTATTGTTGTTGTAATATAAACAATGTTTTAGAGCTTGGTAGCATCCAAGAACTTTCTGTAAACAAATCATATTGGTGGTTTCATTTGCCTAGTAATGCAGGGAATTTTACACCACGGAACAGGGAATTGTTTGACCACAATGAAAATTTAACATTTGTATTTATGTCCACTTAATTAGCTTTCAGATTATTTCAAAGGAATAATTTCTGTGAGAAATAAATACCAGAAATACCTTAAAATTAGCAAACAGAGATCATGTGGAAGTTTGGTACTGTTGAATCACTGGCATCATCAATATTTTTGTTAAAGATATTCAAGGTGATGAATCCAGTAAATTTTACCACCCTGTCAGAGAGCATCTCTTTCACTTCTTTTGAAAATCCCTTGATGTTTGAAGGGTTCCACATCAGCTGAATACTCAAGGTTTTTCTCTGTGCCCATAAATATTATTCATGCACTTGGGAGATTATTCTACAACAGTGACTTAGTTTTCCTTGGTTTTGAGTTTATTGGGAAATAGACGGTCTCTGTCAGATGAAGGAATTACATTTTACAAGTGTACATTTAAGGCTAATCCTGCCACTGTTTCCCTGTGTGAAGTGAATTCCATTCGTAATAAGTAGCGAAAAATATCAACTAACCAAAAGTGCTCCCTTTTAGAAAGGACAAACTTTCTGCTCCTGAGGTTGTATATCATTGTCAGATTTCATTCATAAGACTTGACACTTTTGAATTAATCTACTCCTCCATGTGGGAATTCTCACAAGTGTGATTAAAGTTCCATCTTTTAAAGCCAATTACAATCTGATCTTATATCATTCACATGACTATTTCCAATACTGAGACTGTAATGTTATACAGTATATGTTCCCTGGAGTTCAAGTACAATAGAAGATCTGTGCAGAACTGAACTATGAGGGGTGTATGTATAAACCAGATCAAAGTGCAAAATCTTGGCTTCAGAGAAAGTTCAAAGAATGTAAAAGTGCTCAGAGAGCAGTAGGAATAAATAAACCACTAGTGCCACTAAGAAAGTGAGCCATGAGCTTATGTTGGAGTTATGACTCAAGCATAGCCTCCAGTGAGCACTGAGTGCATAATGATAATCCAAACTTTCAGCATCGTTCAAATACCATGGAAGACTTAACTTAGATATTTTCATGTATGCAATTCCTAAGCAACACAATACTACCACTAAAAAAATAATGTAAAGAAGTTGAAAAATGCAAAATTCAGATTCCCATGCTAATGGGCAAGACATTATCTCTGTTGACTATATTTTCTGTCTCTCTTATTTGATTTTTTTTTCTAGTCTTTTTAAGAATTATTTATTTCTATGAGACAAATTATCTGCCATAAATCATACAGGCCGAACAAAAGAAAATATCTAATAGCACTCTTAGCCATGTTACCTCTTCCTTTTCCAGGCTTTTTCCTCTAAGAAGTGGAATCTTACTGCCTGGACTTTAACATTTTCATGAATTCAAGCAGAGGAGTCTGGCAATCAATAAAGACAGAAAGAAAGATAAATGCAGTATTTTAAAGCAATTTTCTTGTTTAAGAAATACAGACAAGACTTTGGAAATTCTATAAAATCCCTCACTTTTAAGGATATGGGCTAGCCTCTGCATCAAAAGAAACTTGCCCTTATGTCCATGTATTTGTGACTGCTATTTTTCAGTAGTATGCTTTTCCTTTTACTGAAGAAGCAAATGCCAACCAGTACCAGAAGTCAAATACCATGTGGGTTACTCTCTGCTCATGATGACTTCTACATACACAAACCAGTGGCATTGAGAGGAGGAGCTGGATCTTGCATAGAGGTTATCCACAAACCCTGTGATATTTCTTGTACAGTAGAAGAGAATCAGCAATAAAAGGTTCTTTAGATACTTAAGTGCTGCTTCCCTTTCTCTTTCCCTCTCCCTCTCCCTAAGGTATTATAGGTGCAAGGTAGATCCTGCAAAGTAGAAATGGGGAGCTCTGCCAGTAAATAATTGACATGTGAAGTCACATAATTTCATATGCATCAGGCATGGAAACATAAGTAAGACTGTGTTAACAAATTTATGTCTGAAACAAGTTACAGCTGTCTTTGTAGACGATCACTACTATATGGAATATTGTGATATTTGTTATATTTAACATATGTAAATATGGTTATTAGGACAAAAAGTCAATATAAAAGAGAACAAGAGAAAGAGTTTCTTTTTTCTTTTATTGTTGATTCTTTTCTTGCTTACAAGCAGTTTTTTCCATTTGGGAATGTCTGACAGAAACAAGCTCTTGCAGCTGGGTTCCAGTTAATGGAGAAAGGAATCATTTGAACTCTGCAGAATACACCAGGTTTGACCCTTTATTTCCTAGTAGAATGGTGGCCACAGGCAAGTTGCCCCTCTGTAGCCCAGTCAGTGTTGCAACAGAAAAGGCTGGAAAGAAGGCACAGATAGAATCCCTCTGCAGCAATCCTGAGCCCTGAAAGTAAGTGAAACAGCCCAGAGAGTGAGAGAGAGACATATAATATTTGCTCCAGCAATCTCTGGTGCACTGTATATTTGTAAGTACTATCTGCTAGTCTGGAGCTTTGATGTGCCAGACAGCAAAATAGCCATGCTCAGCTTGCAAACCTCCAGACAGATCAAAAAGTAATTCCTCTTCAGCACCAAACTGGGACGACAGAATATCTGTTGCTGAAGACTAAAGTTGAGATGGTTTCAAATGCCAGATTTCTTTTTACCTGACTACATTCTTATTGCTGTCTTGTGTCATTCTATGAGCACTGGACAGAAATAGTTACACAATTGGCCCATCAACAAGATGAAAATATTTCCCTTTGTTTGCTACTATGTAAAGCAAATACTAGTAGCGTTAATGGAATCAAACTCATTTAAAGACTGGCTCATGTGTGATAGGTATTACTGCTCTCCTGACAGAGTAATATTTTTGACAAATATTGCCGAAGAAGTGGGCTAGCTTTCATCCTGCTGGTAGGAATGCTGTCTCTGAGCATCCTGAGTTTTGTTTTTAAATGCTGATGTCTTTATAAACACTAACCTCCATTCTTTTGTGCTTCTGTCACCCAGCTGTGAGAACTTGGCCTCTGATGTCACCTCTTGCTGCAGTACTTTTCTTCTGAGGCTCAGCTTTCATTTTTCTGTGGACCCTATTCCTTAGAGTTCTTATAAAAATGAACAATGCTCAAACCAGCATTGTCATCTGTGCAAGCTCCCTAATGCTTCCACACAAGTTTATTGAACAGGTGATTTACCCACTTAAAATCAAGAACCAAGTTAAGCAAGGATATAACAGTTTCAAGAAAGGCCGCCTAAACCAATGGCACTGGGGAAGGGATGAATTGCTCCATTCATCAGCAGGGATGAAGTCGGTTCTGAAATTTCATAACGTTAATTTCTATGCCAGTATTGATATTTTAAGAGCTGATACAATATGTGCAATTCCACAGATCTAAATGGTTTCTTATACCCGTAAAAGCCTCAGTTCTCCTCAATCTCATTCTCAAAATTACCTTTCTTGTCCTCTCTGATAAATTCCATAGTTTGGCATAAAATTTCACAGTACTCCAGAAACATTAAAAATGGAGTAGCAGTATAAAATAATTGACATAAATATCAAATTAAATAACAGAGAAGATGCTGTAGTGATTGCATTATTCATTTTTATTTTATTAAATAAAACTTTTATTTCAAAATTAACTGGAGGTGCCTTTGAATTTTCAGCACTGAAAAGCCTAAAGTGAGAATTTAGGTCAAACTTGCTGTTAAGAAACCCAGGGCCTCAGCCATGATGGACTTATGAAGTAGCTTTTTCTATAAGGTTTTGATTTTCATTGCTGACATTTTCTCTACTATGTTTCTGAATGAACAAGTGTCAAAACATTTGGTCTGGCCCTAGTACGAGTAGCATAAGGGTGAGCATCAGAAACTACCTTATCCTGAACCCTCTGAGGGTTTAAGTGTGATAAACCACATCCTGAAATACTCACTTGAATATCCTACTCGGTGAAGGAAGCTTAGGAAACACTGATGTCCTATCACTCTCCAGTAAGTAGGTAATTTATTTTTTCCTACTGGCTCTATTTTAACCAGGAATTAAGGTCTGGAGAGACATCTAAGAAGACAACTTTGTGTCCAACATAGTGTCAAAACACTTGGTGTTGTGATTTGTCAGCAGCTGCCCTTGTCTACGGTGTGCTTCCCTGGGGAACAAGATCCAGGTCCTCTCAGGTCTGGCCAAGCCCAAGAGGAAGCTCTGCCTCATATGTGAGGAGAGGAATGCTCACCACACCTTGCTGCAGACTGTTCATATGGACTGTGGCAAGAGGAAGGGCTCCTGTCTGGGCTTCTCCCTTCTGCCTTCTGCATGAACAATCCTTCTGCCCACTGGTTTTGGGATACAGAGAAATATGGAAAAAACTCCCTTGAGAAAACGAGGTTGGTGTTTTTCCATTTTCCAGGGAGTGGGGAAAGGAGATCATGCTGCTGGTGGACAGTGGCTCCATAAGAGAGGAAAATGTGTTCCTCTCTACATGTGCAAAGAGAGAAGTATCGCTAGAGAAAGCTTTTTTTCCTGTGTGTAGTGAGAGCTCCTCAATTTGCCTCTCAGGAGCTGTTATGTGTATGTCTGTTCCCTGAGCAGAATTGAGGGACAGAAGGGGGAAATGGCCTTTTCTGGGCAGTTAGGTTTTGGCCATTTGGTGCAATTTCTGTTACGGCTTTCAGCACTCTGGGAGAATTCTTACGTGAGCTGATAGGGCTTTGCTAAAGCTGCTGAGGATGGGAGAGGCTGGGCAAACTTACTGGAGGAGTACACTTTGACAGAGCTAGGGAATGCCCGTGCAACACTTGGCTTGTTTTTACAGTCCTGTCTTGTTCACTGCCATAAAACCATTTCACAAATGAATAAGTGGGAACTGATATGACAGAGAGACATTTGTGTAATGCATATTGGCAACCCCATATTGGCATATGGGGAGCTAAATCCAGGGAATGCTGCCAAAATTATTCTGAAGATGTGTTTTACTCACCTTGTAGAGGGGGAATGCTATAGTGTTTGTTTTTTCTTTTTGTTTTACATGAATTTTAAGATGGATAATTTAAAAAAATCCATCTTAAAATTTAAGACATCCATCTTAGAACTCCAGGAGAATTTCAGGAGAAAGAATACATATAAATGAATATATTTTAAAAAATGGTTTTCATGGTGAAAGATATATGGGGATGGAGAGACTGATTTGTCTTTTTTCCCACATTCTCCTATCTTTATCCTTTTGTGTACTTGTATCAAATTCAGCCTCAAAAAATCAAAGCGAATCCTATTAGTTTTTATGTAAAGACATGGTAAAAAGAGAATTCCAACTTTTTCAATGACTTGACAGGGGCTGAAGGTCATATATTCTTTTCTTCATACTTGAAATTAGAAGATCATTAGGTAACTGAAGAGATCATTTGGTTTATGGTTTGTTTTTTGTTTTTTGTTTTTTTTTCCTTTGTATCTATTCAGAAAGAGGTAATAGCAATCAGGGATGAAATTTCCTGACACTATAGCAGATAATTTTATACATTTTTTAGTAGAAGAGAGAGAAATTACTACATCAATAACCTCCCCAATCCTAACATTCAGCCATCTGGGAGCCTTTCCAGTTCTAGGAATAAGAATCCACTGGAGAAATCTTGACTTAATGTTGCAACTTAGCCGATAAAAGCCAAGGTTTAGGATTGGGCAACATGATAGCAGGGGTTATTTATCTCCTATGAACGTATTTTTGTTACATGTTACTGAAAATTGTGAATGCAGTGCCTGTGTCTGACCTGGGAGCCTGATCTGACAGGAAAAAGGATTTTGTAGCAAGTGAGCTGCCCAAAGACTGGTGAAAGGATAAGATACAGAGGGACTTCATAATGATATAAATTAGTTGTATATAGAAACCACATCCCAGTCAATTTAATGCAATAGGCCTCCATTTCAAGACAAATTCAGGACAATGATGAATGCCTCAGTAGGACTCTCAGTTGATACAGTTCATGCCATGAACCTGTCATGTACAAATCAGTGGAGGTGGAGATATCTTCCTGGGAGACAGCTTTGAGATCGACCTATGCCAGGGTTTCTCCTGAGCTTTCTCACTGAACTTTTGACCTCATTTTCAATATAATTATGATCACATTTGTTTCTTCAATGTGGTGTATTTAATGGAAGAATAACATTACTGAGGACGTGTTTGCCACCAAATCACATCTATCTAAACATGAGAAGAGGGAATGAGTCAGGAGTCTGGGTTTAAAAATATTCTGGCAGTTTCCTAAAGTTACATGGATATTGTTTTTCATAGAGAAAGCTGAAAAATATCTGAGGTATTTGGGTTTGGCATGCCGGTCTCAAATTTCAGTTACTCAGAATGTTTTATTTGGAGAAAAACAGTGGGGAGGAAAGAACTCTCTGCAGCTGACAGGATATAAGTCAATCTGTATGGGTATTATCATGTCTTTTTCTTAAAAAATAAAAAAAACTCCATGTGCTCAAGACAACAGTTTAGCATGTTAAAATATGTGCAGTTTAGTATGTTAAATTATGTGCTGCAATCTGGAAGGTAAATTCTTCTGTGAAACTGTCAGTGTAGCTCATTAAGCCAGCTGCAAGGACTTAGAGATCACAGTTGCCTGTCTCAAACACTGCTAAGGCCACAGATGGACTTTGCCATGAGATAAGCACAGAACAGAGCAGCAGGATGGCACTGATGATTACCCCAAGCCTGGCAGAGCTGAGATCTGGGTAGCACATCCTGGGTAATGCATCCAGACAAAAATTCCCGCTGTGGAAAACTGTGTAAAGAAGCTCATAAGCACATCACCCATCAAAAAAGGATCGCCCAAAGTTATGGGACAGATGGCACCTGTGACTACCAGCAGCCACTGAAGCCCCCACAGAATATTCCTCTGTGGATACCTGGAACTTGGACTGCAAGTTAAACCACCATAGTGGGAACTTGAGATAACACTCAGACAATAGTGCCACCTTTATTTTATCTCAGACCTAGGGTGAGGTTATCAAAGCTGGGGGACAAGAATGTATCACTGATAGTGGCAGAATTCATGGGCCACAAGGAAAGCCAGCTCAGCAGCTGTTCTGAAATCAGCTCAGACCAAGTAAAAGGTAATTCTGGCAGGGGGAGACTACAACCACCAACTCACGGACCATCAACCCAAGAAATCCACTGACTCAGGAGAGAAATTCTGAGAATGGGACTAATTAGTATTAGAGGCGAGGGAATCATTTAACCAACAGCATAACAGAACTGAGTAGCCAATAAGAATTAATTCCTTTGTTTGCTCAAATGTATAAATAATGAAAAGTTTTGAATGACCTCGGGACCCCCACCACCAAGAAGCCCAGGGTGAAGAAGGACCAACAAATTGCTGCTGGATCCACGGGTGGTGACTCTCTACTGCTTGATCATGCTCTCTCTCTCTCCTCCCCCACCCCCTGACCCTCTCTTTTCTATTCCTTTCTATCTACCTAACTAAATAAAATTCCATTCTGTTGACTTTGGTATATGCACCTTAATTTGGGCAGAGGCATCTCAATAGCTGGATCATGACACCAGCTCACCATGGCAGCGGTCTTCCCAGCTTCTGCAATATTCTTCTTGTGCAACACTTTCTGCACACTGCCTGTAAGTGTTTCATGTGAATGATGCCTCAGTAGTGCATCCCCAAGCTACACCATCTTTGAGAGATTCCAGTCGTGGCACTGCAGAAGGTGGGGGCCACTAAAAGCAGCATAATGAATTGTAGGCAGATGAGCCTCGATGCGAAGATCTTTCATTCCCTTTCCTATTCAAGAGCACATCAATAGAATGCATCACAGGTAAGATGCTCATTTTCAAGACATCACTAGAGAGATATTTCAGAGGATAAACAGATAAATAATTTTTCAGGGGAAAAATGCAGGAGCAAATAAAAACAGTTAAAGAATGAAAAATGCCCAGTATTTCCCTAGTAAAATCAGTTATCCTGCAAACCGCATGGATACACTTGAAATAGAAAAATAAAACACTTGGAGACTGTCATAAAATCTTTTTTTCTGTAAGACTTCACTCATAAAATAATTATTTCAGATCTGAAAGGTAGTGATTTCTTTTTGAGCTTTATATTGGGAATGAGAGCTAAATTTATTTTTACCATGCAACTGAAACTTAAATATATTAACTGAACATTCAAGGAAAGCCAAATACTTCATCCAGCATGAAATAATCTCCAAACAACCTTTTGTCTCTGAAGTTTTCTAGATCTGTAGTAATAAACTGTATGGCTTCAGTCTTTTAAGTCTATTAACTTTGGATGAAGAAGAGAAATCTTTCTATGAGTTTCAAAATTACGGACCATTCATATGGACTGAAGAGGACTTGCAGACCTCTTCAACCTTTGGAATCACAAAGTGAAGGAGAACTTGAGTTGTAGAATTTATGAATGTTCTTATATCTAAAATTATTCAAATTACTTAAAATATATTCAGAAGTTTGGAAAAAAATCGTTGAATTATATGGGCTATTTCTAGAGAGAATCCTATCATTTACAATAAAATTGGTGTCTGAACTGAATATTTCAAAAGAAGGTGGTGAATATTTCAAAAGAAGAATATATAGAATTCATATAAAAGAATTCCCATAAATGAGGAGTCTAAATTAAAGTTTAGAAAGCTGCATTTTTTCTCTGCCTACCTATAAATTAGAGCTCAGTTCCACTGAAGGACTAGCTGTGCTTTCAAAAGGGGTCAGATTGGACCCCAAGACATTAATGAAAAAAGAATTGCAGTATCAGGCTTCAAAGGCCAGTAACTGCCTAGAAGTCTTTTCAGACGTGCAAAGCAGTGCATGTGTGTTCTGGTTCTTTTGCAATGCATTTAATTTAACATAGTAAATGTTAAAGTATGTAAAGTATTTAAACATAGTATGATTCAGTTAAATGAAATACAGTTTAGTCACTCAAGTAAATGCTACCACTTACCTCCTGTGGGAGGAACTTTTTGACATGATATGATCACTAAACCACACTGGAAACAGAGACCTGAAAATGTGGTAAATAAATTACTAAAAATTATTAACAACTCCAGATTTCAATTTAAATATTATTCCTCCAGCAACTGTAGCTAGAAGCCATGAACTAAAGGTTCAAAGGTGTTTGAAGCTTAAATTGTCTCCTGATACTTAGAACTGATCCTGCCATATCAGTCTGGATGACTGTAAAAAATGTGAAACTTGTTCTGTGGCTGCCTGTGCTGTTAAATCTCCTGTGAAAATCCTGGAGATTTCAGTCTGAACCCTTCATGAACTTTCTCAATTTAAATCTAAAAAATACCATTTTTGAGATGTCTATTTCGGGTGTGTTGGAGGGAACACATTTTATAGAGATTTAAGTACCTACATTTCTGAATTTCATGTTATTTTGAGGCATCAGAAGCTAAAGAGGACTAAGAATGGCTAGTCATTTTTGAAAATGTAGGTCTAATACTATAAGTCAGAAATTTATTTGCCATAGGAGATATATGTATACTATATCCTGGAGAAGAATTATGTTGCTGACGCACTGTGGATGATACAAACAACCCCCCTTTTAGTTTTCCAAAGTGTTTTAGAGTGGAGTGTTTGAAATGGAGTTTTATTTGCTAAGAACAGCTTTGAGTTGCACACCTGTTTTCTAAAACTTAGATCCAGTTCTACTATAAAAATTTTGTTGGTTTATGTCACTCATGATTTGTTTTTGGCAATAAGAAGAAATTGCTTGGTTTTTCCCAGGGAAGTGTCTTGTTTCTTAGCTTAGTTCTGTGTGGAGTCCCAACTTTGTGACTGCCACACATATATTCCTTCTATTCTGCTGTTCTTGACAACATTTATATCAGCTGTTGAACAGTTAATACATTTAATATTATCTTCCTTCAAAATACAGTGTTTTTTACAATCGTATGCCTTTTAAGAATCATTTATTCAATTCCTTTTGTGCCTGGTTAATTTTAACACATCATTTCGGAAACACCAGGAAAACGATAACTGAAAAGATAAAATGACATTGCTTCAGAGCTCCCTCCTTGGTAGGTTGTTTAGCACTATCCTAAATGTATATTTTGTAGTGTCTCCTTGTGAAAGCAGCAGCACCTTGGCTTGTGCACTAATGGCAGAGTGATGCCTGGCTTATTTCATTGATCCTCTATAGAAGTATTTACATTGTGCCGTGATTTGATACGGTCTTCCAATGCATAACTATGAGGCAGAGAATTCTAACTCAGCCATTAAACGTTCCTGAAAGCTCCTTTAAGTGTTAGAATGTTTTAGCCTAATTTTTCCAGGGAAAGGACAGACAAAGGCAATGCACCTATGGGCTTGCCAAGTTCCCTTTATGTTTGCACTCCCTCGTCCCATGGATACAGACAGCTGTAAATTTAATTTTTAACAATTGAGAATAGCATTTGGAGATATCCCCTTAAAAAGACCCACTCATGAATTTTGCAACAGCAAATTAAAATTTGCATTTTTATAGTTCTTTTATCCTGGGATATTTTTCTAAACCTGGTCAAAACTTTATGTAGAAAAAGTTTCACACACTGACTGTGTGATGACTTTACAAACAGAATCACACCTTTTCTATCCCAGATAGCGAATCAGTATGTGCTTCTTCATTTACAAATACACAGATTACAGTGAAAGTAAATATGTGATGTTTCAATCCTGGTGGCCTTGGAGATTGTGGAAGTATGTGGCAGGTAGTTCCAGAGCACCCTTCCTTCTTTTTAATTTTACTGAAGCAATCTGTGCTTTTTAACATGGTACATCACTGGTGGAGGAGGAAGTCATGATCTTACTGATGTTGGTGAGAGATTATCTAATGACATCAGTGGGTCAGGATTCTCAAGATGTGTGAAAGACATTAATTGCATTCTTTGCAGCAATTCTGCACAGCTGGAAAATGTATTTCATTGAAATAAAACTAGAAGCCAAATACTGGATATAGGAATAAAAGTAATTGTGGTTTCATGTAGATTTGGTTTCTGCACTGCATTAATGATCAGTGTATAACCAGTTGGTAGCCAGCTGGCATCATCAGAGAAAGAGGTGTTTGGTTCCATGGCCCATGTACAGCAGGGCAGCAGCAACAGCAGGGTGGAGAAGTTGTGAAGTTGTGGAACACAAGGGGCATGGCAGGCTGGCTGCTGGGGATCCCAGACGAGAGCTGCCTGACTCGTTAAGGATTTGCTTTCAGTTTCCTCATAGATCCCACTGTCTTTTCAACATTCCTTTGCCCAACACAATTAATTGCCTTATTTTCACTTGTGTAACAGTTAAAAAAACCCCTATAATCTCTTACTTGAATCTGGAGGTAAGAGGAAATATTTGTGATAATTTCTATCATATTAAGAAGAATTCTTTGTGATAATTTCTGGCCTCTCGCATAACTCAGGTCTCTTTGTCTTGTACTGTTTCGAGTGCAATGCCATGCTTTGTAGAAAATACATCTAGACTAAGAAATTTATAGTTAAGGAGAAGTCACCACAATCCTTGCCAATGACCCACAGTACCTATAAATGATGACTTATTACAAGTGTGACCTTGCACACTTCTATCCATTCAATCACTGTGTAATTTTCTTGGCTAACCTTGAGTACCTTGTGTTCATCTGGCCCTCACACTGGTGTGAGAACAACTTGCAGTTATCTAAAGGTTTTGAAATCACTGTGTTTCTTCCGGCAAAGTGGACAATGGATCAAACTTGAGTTTGTTGCTGTAAGAGCACAAGCTGGGGCATGATACCTTGCCCCACAGAATGGCTTCTGATGCAATGGAACTATCATTTAATTTTCAAGTGCATCATTATGATAAAAGTTAACATGCAAAAAAAGTGCTGAAAAATTCCAATATACTCTCACAAGGCTGAGCTTCTTAAATAAAATAAGTAATTAAAGGGTGTTGCAGTTTAACCCCAGCTGGTAACTAAGCACAGTGCCATTTCTTATTCAATTCCCCATCCCCTTGGCAGGATGCAGAGGAAAATTGGAAAAAAAAGTAAAAACCTAAAAACCCTTGGTTTGATATAAGAACAGTTTAACGATTGAAAGAAAATAAAATACACTGTACTCTATTAATGCTAATAATAGTGTTACTATTTTTAATGGAAAAGAGAAAGAGAGAGTAGGGAATAAAATCCAAGAGAAATAAGTGATGCTCACGACAGTTGCTCACCACCTGCTGACTGATGCCCAGCCAGTCCCCAAGCAGTGTTCAGCAGCTCCTGGCTATCTCACCCCAGTCTGTACACCGGGCATGGCATTCTATGGTATGGAATACCCTTTTGCCCAGTTGGATCAGCTCTCCTTTCTATGTTCCCTGCCAGTTTCTTGTGCACCTCCTCACTGGCAGAGCATGGGAGAAGTCCTGAAAAGCCCTTTAATTTGGGTAAACGCTACTTAGCAAGTCAGTGTTTTATCAGCATTATTCTCATACTGAATCCAGATCACAACAGTGTACTAGCTACTAAGAAGAAAATTATGTCTATCCCAGCCAAAACTAGGACAAGAGGCTTCTGAAAAGTAAATATAGTTAAGGCTTTATTGTACACAGCTTTCATTCACATTGTTGAACTCGAATGCTCAGATGGGCGTATGTGCATGTGTGGTCTGTATGTGCAGGGATATAAAATCACTATATATGGAGAGAGGGAAGGGCGTAAGAGCCACTAAGGTAAGGCAGGCAGGACTGGTGTCTGGGAGAAAGAGAAACAGCTGTCCTCAGAGGTCACCTGTTATGGTTCTTGTGTGCACGTGTTACAGTGCACAGGCAGCAGCACCAGGGAAACTGATTTTCTGAGCCCAGAGCAGTGCTGAGTCTTCCTGTGGAAACATTGCCCATCTTTGTAAATAAGCATAATAGGAAGACAATGTAAAAAGCCATTTTTCCTGTTTCACCTGTGAAATGGGTCATCAGAGAATGAAAATATGCTTGTGATACAATTCTTCAGAATTTTATGAGATGTAAGGTAGGATCTGTGCCCCTCTTTCACAAGTTTTTTTAATGCTTACATGTCAAGACAAGCTGTAAATGAACAACATAACAGAGTAAACATGATCACTCCAGACACACCACTCCTACTGCCCAAGAGATGCAATTTATGCAGCCTCAGTGCTGTATTATCAGGTGGCCAGAAGCCAGAGAAGGCAGCTTTAAGTCTATATGAATAAAGGCATGCAAAAGAAAAGTAACATGGGATGGGGAGTAAGAAGCCCTCTGCAAACCTCTGAAAGTCCTGTTTCCTCAGTGGCATATGGCAGGGAAGAACAGGCAGATAAACTGAAATGGAAAATAGAGAAGGGGAAGTTGGAAGTTAAAAGGAGGAACTGCCCAGCCCACTTGCTTCAGGGACTATTGAACTGAACTCAGAAGCCAGCTGAGGTGCTCGAGCACATAAGGAAATTCCACTTTCTCAAAAAACTTTGTAGTACATTTGTTATCCTGTCTTCTGAGTGTGTATTTCATCATAACAAATCTAGATATTGTTTTATCCTCAGATATTTTATTCTTAGTTGTAAAGCTCAGTCTTGAAAACCTGATGCAAAAAAATGCCTCTCTATGGCAGCAGCGATCCTTACCAAGTTAAAATACATTGGCAGTGACCAGTACTATAATCCATTTTCTCTGAAGAGTGAGCCAAGGCGTTTCTACTTAACTGTGCAAGCTGGCCTGAGAGCTGCTTATGCAAATGTTGGGGAGGGAAATTTACCCTTTGGAAGCCAAAGTTAACAGGCACGCTGGTGGTATTAGGAAGCTTGTACCAGCAGTGCCAGGAATAGCTGATGTTTCCAAGAGCTGGTACAGCTATAACAATTTACTTTTGAGGGACTCAACCCAAAAATTCTTTTGATCTTTTAACAAGTCTATCAGCCTCACTTAGTTTTCCTATAAACACATTGTTCCATTTCCAGGTTACAAAAGGGATTTTTCTACCCTCAGCCCTTGTAGCACAGTATGGTTATTAGCCTGAAAATAAGATGAGCCCTTGGGAAGGTAATCAGAAGGATTGAAATTAATCAACTTGCAAAAATGAATTAATTTTTAATGAAATTACATATAAATTAAGAGTAGTCTCAGATATTTTTCCAAAGCTATGGTACACTGTGAGCCTGTTACAGCCTGTGGTTAGACAGAGACCCCTGTTAGTGTCCCAAAAGGGCTGTTAATTGGAGCATTCATTTACAGGAAGAAATCCATGCATTCTTTGTGATGTGTGTGTCTCTGTGTGTGGATGGGAAAATGTTGCTTACACATTGCTCTTGTCGGCAGGATTTTAAGTGATACTAATATTTCAACTCTGGGCTTTTCCTCTTCCAGAAAATAACTAGGGAAATTAACCAGTAGAATATTAGAGCTTTTATGTAGGGATCAATATTCACCAACTGCTGCTAAGTAAATTCCAAAACAGCAAAATAAATGTGAGTCCCCTCCCTTTCTCCCCTTTCTTCCCCCCTCAAAATGACTTCAGAATGGTCTATTCAATATTATTATTTCTGCTATGGAGCACAGTTTTCTCAGGCAGTACTCTGTCTTTTTCTTACCTACAAAAATTAGTGACCCTCTATTGTTGCCAAACAGCAGCAATTTTTTATCCATCTGAATTTTTTTTTTAAATTAACCTTAGTGAAATGAAAAGTTCTGAACACAACAGCAATAAAAAAGTTTGTCAAAGTACTTCTGGCTCCAGTGAGTTTGCCTTAAGCAGTAAAAAGGCTTGAGTTTCACACCTGAAAGGGAAGGTTTGGGTTGTGACCATACCAAGTGACCCCTTAAAATCTACAATTTCTGTGGTGAGGCACAGATAAGAGTTAAAAGATTTAAATAAAATCTGACTTCTTGAAAACATGAAATTTCAGAGCAGCCATTAAGGAAGACTTATTGTCTGCAACTGCTCCCTGCACAAATTTGATGAGACAAAGGCTAAATTTAAGCACAGGATGCTGGACTTTGGAGTAGGAGAAACTCACTGGCAGGGATGGCGAAGCTCTGTGGAGTCATTTTTGCTGAGAGCAGCCTTCAGAGATTTGTAGCTCAGCTGCTGAGTAAGCAGGCCAGTAATTAGGTTTCAGGTCCCTTACTGGTGTTTATGTTCACACTCATCAAAATTAAAGACAGACTAATTCTTTTGAACTTTGGTAAAATAGTCTTAACCTTTCAAGCCACAATGGGAGCAGTGATGTCTTCTCCTGCATTTTGGTTTTTTGGCAGAACTAAATCTTGGCAATTAACTTTAGAGTGATGAAACAATGATTTGTCTGATTCTGAACCAGTCTAATGTCCAAAATCAGAGACAGACTTACTCTGTGATTATATGGAAAACCGTGCATTTCAAGCTGCAATACAGATGGTTTTCCTCGTTAGTATTTATGCAGTTCAGGTAAGCTGATTTTTCATCAAGTTGTGAGTCACCAGATATGATGCATGACACAAGGTAATAGTTTTAAACCATTAACATGTGTTCCCTCTGCGAGATGTTGGCATTCCTTGTTAAATGTAGCTCATGGATGCACTCCAATTTCTGAAACTCTGGTTACATTTTAAAAATCAAATATTTTTGTATTTGTTTGCACTCCTCTGTTTTTTTCCTGTTCATGAATATTCAAAGTAAGGAGTCTACTGTCAGGAATACTGGTAAAATAGCAAATTTTAAACTAACAGTAAAGGATATTGCAATGCTCCAAGAATGTGACCATGGGAGTTACCTGGGCATGGAAGGAGAACAATTTCTTGCAAGAAAACTGAAAACCAGACAAAATTTCTGGTTTGAATTTTTTTCACAAACCTTCTTTAGGAAGAAAACCCCTAGTGAATTGTAAAAAACCCTCAAATTCCACATGCCTGTCCTTCAGAAAATCCTTATTTTCAACTAATTCCTGCTGCTATGAATCTGACAATATCTCTGACTTACAAGTGTGACAAATTTTACACAGTTATAGAAATAATGTGGAAGCAAATGCAATGCAGCAACAATATTACATCTCCAAGGGTGGTTTCCAAGGCTGTTCCTTTGGTGTGTGGTTGAAAAGAGCAATAAAAGTTTCAGTGTTCTTTAGGCAGGGAACACATGAGAAGCAAATTCCTTTGCTTTTCCATGATCTGGCTGCACCTTTAGGAGCATTTTTACTCCCACTGAGTCATATTCTACAGCCTCCTGATGTATGATGCAAATGCTGAGGGGTTTTGGTTAGAATCTTTTTCCTCCATGCTGTCTTTTCCTCTACAGGGCCCATTTCCATTAGGTGTTTATACCAGACAGGATTACTTTTGCTTGATTCTTTGACTCTTTTGTCCCTTTTCACTTTTCATTCTTCATGAAGCTGAATGCTATTGCTTAGCATCTCATTCTTTTTATCATCCTCATTTCATATCTGTCCATCAGCATTAAGTACAGTCAGGTTTAAGCCTTTGAATGATCAAAGCCTTTCAACATCTCTCTGTTGCATCTGGTTTCCTTTGTCAACCATTCTTTCAGTGTTTCTATCATTCATGCAAGATGCAGCTGCTTTTTTAGTCCTTTCCCTGTGCTTCATGTAACTCTTCAGAATTTTCTAGGCCTTCTTTCCGTTTGTTTCATGATTCCCACACCTCAGATTTTGGTATTAACCTTGAGTACGTGATATTGTGAAAAATGCTTTCTGAAGTGAAGACCCCTTCATCACATCAGAAGGAAGTCTTCTGATACCTGTTAAAGCACATCATCTGTTTAATCCTGAGGGTGATCGTGTTCATCGTCGGTACATACTGACTTTCCGGAGACAACCACAGCAATCAGAGAAAAGGATGTTTGAAAATATAAATCTCAGAACTCTGAGTGTCAAACCCCTCTCCCATCCCAAGGAAGCAGAAATGCTTCTTGCCATTCTGGAAATGAGAGCCATTGTTTTAATGGTCTCACCTCTTAAAGCTCTCTTTTCCCCTGCCATCAGGTGCTAGCCCATCTTTTTGTACCTGGACAATCCTCTCTGTGGGAATCTGCAGAGTGCTTACCTGGGCCTGGAAATCCTCAGTCGTGGAGGGAACCAGTAGGTCTGATCCATAGGATGTTTTGAGTGGGCACCCAAAACAGTGCTTGAGGCCAGGTATGTCAGGGTGCAAACTGGATGTTGCTGTGGTCTTCATGGAAGCTCTGGGGCAATTGTTAGAAGAAACTTGAAAAACCCTTAGTACAGTCACTTGCTTTGCTACATCCCCCTGGTGAGTGCTACAGAGCAGGCTGAAGAGAGACAGGCCTATTTTGCCCTTGTTTACCTACTTCAGGACTGGATAATTTACATGATTTAGCCTCTAAAGGTGCAAGATGTGATTTACTTTTGTTATTTGCTTTTAATGCATAACTGTCCTGCTATGCTTTATTTCGTGGTGCTGCCTACCCACGTATGAACAGGATTTAACTTCCAAACAGCCCTGCTCCAAGCCTCAATATGTCTCTTGGCTGAGAGTGGTGCAGTAAAATCCAGTGTTCATAGCAACCTTTCTGTGTTGAAACACTAAAGTTTTACATTTGTCTAATATATTTTCACTTGGACCTTAGAACTCTCATAAAGTCTTTGCTCATGTTGCCAATTTTACCTGTTCTCCTAATACAAAGAATCCCAGTTATTACTTTGTCTGACACTTCGGGCAATGAATTTCGTGGTAATTATCGTTCTTACCCTTTGCTTTCTTCCCTCATATAACATTGCCTGACACTTTCTATAATAAACCAGAAAAGCTTAAATATTATCCATGATTCACTGCTTTCTGCCAGAGCTAAACCCTCCTCTACTTCCCATGTCTGCACTCCACACCAGCATGGCCAGTGTGAGCTGAAAGGGACCTGCCTTGCAGTTGGCCACTAATTTTTGTCACTCAGCACCAAAGGCACATTAAATTAATTATCTTGGACTTACGTGACTGTTTTGAACCACGCTCCTATTTTTCAGATTAATCCAGACAAACAGATGCATTCTTAATTGAAGATGGAGAGAACAAGAACCACTGCTAGATTATGTATTTACTGAGCACTATAAAATCCTCTTTGAAAATTAATGCTTGGACCATCAGTTGATGAGGTTAAACCAAACCACTGCACCTTGTCTTAACAAGACTGCATAATACAGAGGCTTTGCCATCTTGAATAGGGTTCATGGAGAAGGTCAAGATTATTATTTTGCCCTGAAGAAATTAGTATTGTTTGAATCTAGGCATACTGTCTTATCTGTCATTCCATACAGAAAAGGTAAAATTTGTGTGGTCTTAAAATAGAGCAACAGGAAGTCAGAGAAAATCAATCTTTAAAGGGTTGCTGCTGTGGACAGCAGCTCATATGAGAAATGTGCTGCACTTTGTGTGTCTGAGAGTACTTTATGGATGATTTTGTTTGCATACGTGTGGAGAAAGAGACTTGCTGAAGAGTTAGAAAATGTGTAAATTAATGTATTATGAACGTTTTACACAGCAAAAGTGAGTTAAATTTGAGAAATGGTTCCTGTGGCTGTTGTTTGCCTGTTAAACAACAGTTAGTTGCTGGAGTGCTGGAGCACTCCAAAACCCTTGATGGAAAATTCCGTAATTGCCTAAATAGTGATAAGAAATGCTTCTTCTTACCTTCCCTCCCCAAACCTATGTACTCCAGAAATTACATTGGTCAGAAATATAGGATGAATTATATTTTGTATTTGATTTGTGGCAAGTTTAAGATGTAGTGTCTTCTGTAAGCTAGAAATATGACCTTTGTTTATGTAGAAAATAATCTTCATCTGTGTGAGGTACACACTTTACAAAGGATAATGGAAAAATCCATTGTGATCACTAAATTAACTATAAACCTCAATATTTTTCAGCAGCAGCACAAGCAAGAAAAAGAATAAATGGATGTAAGGAAACTGAAATAGCTGGACGATAAAGAAGAATAAGATGAGAAACAATACTGAAAATATGAGAAAACCATAATGTAAATTGAACATGTCACTGACAGCCTCACATAGAACAGCAGGTACAGTTCTACTGCTGTGTCTCAGAAAGGGTTTCTTTGAAATAAAAGACATTCAGGAAAGCAAACAGCCTTAGCTGCATGGGAAACTTTCATAGATTAAGAGAAAGAAAAGAGGAAAAGATTAAAAGTGAGAAATAACAATATCCCCAGGACACAATCAACAGACAATAAAGGACATGTTTCCCTTTCTGTTCCCTCTCCAGAAGGTGCAGGAACAAGTAATTGTTACCCAATGAAATTTAAAAGCTGAAAATCCAAAAAGGGCTTATATTTTGACCAATAATTTGGAAAACTATTGCTACAAAGCTCTGAAGAGATTTTTATTACAATTACCTGAATGTGAAGGGGGGGAAAAAAAAAAGAAAGAAAAAAGAAATCCAGATTTTAGTCAGAGAGGCAAAATAATTTTGGGGGTGTTTTTTTAAGGACATCCCTTCCCAGGACAACCTTTTGACACATGCTTTACTCAACATTATGATAACGTGCAGCTTGCAGGAGAGTTGGACTTCTATATACAGCTTCAGAATTTTTCCTGAATCGTAGGTAGATGAGCCAGATATTACCAGCTATCAGTTGCCTCAGTCTAGGTTTTGTGTGCCTCAACACAAGAATCTATTTCTGGCATGGGTGGCCAGGGCTGATGTGACAAACAGTCACATTTTTATATTTTTTTCAAGTTTGTGGCTTATAAGACATAATAAACCTCCCAGCTTACCAGGCTCCTGAGCTGACTGCCAAAAGCTGGATGGTATACCTGAGCCCATACACTTGCTTCAGTGCTGTGGAGAAGACACCTTTAATTAGACCCATAATGTCTGTTCTTACATTCATCTGGAACAAAACTTTTGCTTTCTGTTTATTATTACATCCTTGCATGGAAGTAGTGTAAGAGTAACTTTTGTAGTTAATGCACAATGCCTAGATTTTAAAATAATTGAGAAGGAGGCTTTGTTATTCAAAAGTAGATCTTCTAATATAGTTCTTATTGAATTAATAGTATCTTCATTTGTGGATATATTCACTATAAATAGCTTAATCATATTTCTGATGCCGGAGTGTCTCTTATCTGATGACTTCTTATGAGCACATTAAAAAAAGAAGGTGGCATATTTGATAAGTCTCTGTGGCTTCCCTAAGGAGGGAAGAGTAGGGAGTGCTGAGGGATTAGAAGTCTGATTAGTGCATAATGAGGAACTTTACTTTCTAAAATAAAATTAGAGTAATTATAAAATGACGTGTTCACATATCAATGCAATGACTTTACTAAGGTTGCCATAGAGCTGGAGATCATAACATGTGGAACTGCCATAATTTCTGACACTAAAGTGAGAAATTTGCATGGGGCACATTTCTTGATTTTGCAGTTGCTTTCCTTGACACTTGCTAGCTCTTTACTCCCTTTTCTTCCTTTAGTCTTCCTCTGACTCTTCTTGACATTCTGATATGTTTTGAGGAGGTGTACTCCAATGACATTGCTCCTTTGCACTGCTGGTGATCTGTTGACAGAGCCACCCACACAGACCCCTGACCTAGAGATTGTGCCCTGGAAGTACTCTGAACAAGGCTGTGGGTTGGAACCACAATGAAAATACTGGGTCAATACATTCTACCTGCAATCTACCTATGATTTGGATGGGGACTTCACTCATTCCTCTTTTTTCTGGGAGGCACTGACTTTTAGGAAGACTGTGCACAAATAAGCTTACTGAGAGACCCTTGCTGACTTCAAGTGGAGCTGAAGACCCTCACAGACAAAGGCAGCATGAAAGGCCATTGGTGCTGTCCCCAGGAGTCCTGCCCTGATAAAGTGAATTGTTAATTAGTCATTCTGTTGAAATAAATATCAGATCTCCCCCAACACAGGAAGAATAAAATGTCTGCAGGGTCATCTTTTTGTTTTTTTTTTCCTTTGGCAATATTTCATCAGTTATTCTAAAGCATTAAAACATATTCAGCCTGAAACCAATAAAGGCTAGTTCTGGTTTTGTTATTTGGGTATTTTTTCAAATGGGGTTATGTTTGATATAGCAGACTCTCCTGTTTGGCATACATGTTCTGCTGTATGTTTGGCAGGTAGCAGTTTTTTCGCACCACTGTATTATTACAACCTTATTATGGCTCTATAACCTTAAAGTAGGGTTTAGATATACCAAGGTCTTTATCAGGCAAGAAAAGAGGGGAGGCGTAAAATCTGTTTGTGCTGAGGTTTTGGTTCCTGCAACCTATCTGCCAGAAATATTTAGAAGAATACTTTTGGAGATGCAGTAGATGTTATTTTATAACTTGCAACACCAACTCTAAACCAGTTGTACAATGAAAGAATTTTCCCTGCTAACTACATAGCAAATTTACCACAAGTGTAGCACAGAGTAACCCACAAATAAACACATGATGAAATTTCAGTCTTGTAAGGTAGTTCCAGCCAAGGAAAAGCTTCACTTAAAAGATCTGCAGCTGCATGGTAATGTTTACGGTAAGGCATATATTCTTTTAGGATAGTTGGATTTGATTGATATTTATAGCTCTTTGCTACTGTAAGGATGATCCTTCCACATTTACCTTCTTGTTTATACATAAAACCCCTGTATGATTCCATCTGAAAACTAAGTGTGCCAGCACTGAGGACTGGAGTGGTCCAACACCACAAGTATCTTGTAACCTTGACAAAGTCTTGCTCTATCGTTTTGCCACTGGTAATTATCATTACTGGTGACATGCAGAGGTGGCATAATGCAGCAGAGGTAACTACAGACTTTGCATGAACATAAACTATAAGACCTTTCCATGATAAAAAACCCAACACATATATGTATAAAACTCACATAAATACATAAAATTAGTGCTTAAATGTATTACAGCTTCCCATGCATTTTTCTGCCTGTGCACAAAAGGAAGGTGGAAGGAGGTCTTGAGCAGCAAACACTTACACAGGTACCTCTTTTGCATCTCTCTACAGAGTTAAAAAGCTGGTATTTCTGCTGAAAGCTGACAGACATTTGCCCCAGCTATTCTTCTCTTTATCATGGCACCACTTGTTCTCCCTGGGTGGACCCTCTCTGTAAGGAATCTCTGCCCTTCCAGCTTTGCATGTGGAAGAGACTGTCTCCTCCACAGCTTGTTTTGCTAACTCTTTAACTCACTGCGACAACTTCCCTCCAGAAAATAATTTTCTTTTTCTTTCCTGTAGTCCATATAGGTCTTGTCTAGAGTCTGCACAGATTCATTAGGGCAAGAGGAGTTTACACACAATTAACAAGAAGAAATACTTGTGAGTGAGCTTCAGTTGGTAGAGGACCTTCTGTTTTCGGTTATTTCCCTTTAATTCAATTCTCGACTCTGTTCTACTCTTTTGTATGTGACAGACATCCATTTTTTGTGACAGCTGCTTTTTACCCATTCCAAAGTTTATATGCTAATACACTTGCTGCCCCATGCTAACTAAAGCAGAAGTTAGACGAACCTCCTTAATTAGGGCTTGCATGCCTCCATTTAGCTCAGCTGCTTGGAGGAAATCAGCCCTCCAGGGTGAGCTATCTCCTCTACAGGGTGCTGCCCTGCTCTTTGGATGCTACTTCTGAGCCAGGTAGGGAAGCTGCTTTCTTTTTTATTACCCTTTGGAGGTGAGGAGAACTGTTGTGCAGACAAAAGTTAATAGGGACAAATCAAAGCCCGTTTTAGTTTCTTTCCTCTCCAATTTCCTTGGCTAAAAGGGAGAGGAGAAAGCATTTTCTTTCTTTAAAGTTTTTACTGAGGACTGCTTGGCATTTTCTTCTCAAGACTGAACAGAATAACTCTGTGTCTTTACGTCTCTTTTTTCTAGATGGGGGCTAAGGTTTATGAGCAATCTTCTTATTTCCCACTATGTTTTGAAATAAAACTTTAGAATGCTTTTCATTATTGTGTATTGCAGAAACGTAACTTGAAAGTGGTTGCTGTATTAACTTGTATGGATCCTGTGAAGGTGGGGCAGGTTTACTCATGCCACAAATGCAACAGTGCTTGTACTAAAGACACAGCTAAAGCACACGTTAAACTGAGTAGCACATAAAGTTGTGAGGACTGGTGGGCTAGCTTAGGTACTGTCCTGGTTTTGGCTAAGATAGAGTTAACTTTCTTCTAAACAGCTGGTACAGTGCTGTGTTTTGGATTTGGTATGGGAATAATGTTAATAACATATACACAGTTAAAGCAGGCTGGTTTGGACGCAGCTCAGTTAAAATACTTACTGCTATTGCAGCAGGCTTTTCATGGAAGCCTCCTGCTTGCTGGCTCAGGAACATACTTTGCCTATGCTTGACTTGGTGGGGAACTCCTGCTTCTCTTTCCTTCCCTCCTGTCTTGGATATAGATGTAGAAATGGGGATTCCTTTCTTCACCCCAGCCTGGAGAGAGAAAGAAGTGCAACCACAGATTCCTGACTCTGTTTCTGGACAGGGACACAGAAAGAAGGGAAGCAGCTGTAGGATGAGAGGTCTGTTGGGTAGGCAGTCTCTTCCAGGCTATTGATGGAATCATTCTGGGGGATGAGCAAGAAGCAAATCTTGTCTTTAAATAAGATATTGATGGATTAGTTCCCACAAGCATTTGCTTCTTGACATGTTGTATATATCTATATGCTCAATGAGTTAAAAAACAACAGCAAAGTAAGCTGTAGTTCTGAAGGAATTGGAACACAATAATGTTGCACAGAGCTGCCTAATTAACAAGACTGTGAAGTAACTGGAGTAAATTAGCAGAGACAATTAATTTACGCTGCATCAAAATACACACTGGAATGCTGCAGAGCAAATGCATAATTTTCATCTCTGATTGCTCAAAAGAACTTATGGGACCTGTTACTCAATTTATTTTCACCTGATCCCTGAAAAGCATATGGAGACTTCTAATGTTTTCAAATTTTGGTGTGGAATGACTGGAATTTAAAATATTTTTTTGCTTCAAGAGCATGGAGTGTAATCCCTGAGTAGCAGTGTATCCATAACATTAACTTCTTCTCTCCAAGGCTAAGACTATAATCTAAATTTGCATGCAAAGCAGTGGTGATGGTGGGTATTCTTTGTGACCATCTCTAGGAATAAGATTCTTTTAGGTGCAGAATGTAGATAGGCCTTGAAAGTCAAATAGAAGGGTTTTTAAAAAAGGACAGGTTTGCTGTTGCAAGCAAAAATGCTCCTATCCAATGGATAGTTTGAACCCTGTCTCAGATGCCCCCTCACAACAGCAGCTGAGGCAAGTTAGTGAACAGTTTGCATTATGCTGATATACCACAGACTGGGCCCATGTCTACTACGTGCTAATTACACCATAAATTCCAAGTGCTGCACATCTTTAAAACACCACCTTTCTGGCCTCATAAACTAGCTCTTTGCTACCAGAGGAAGGCAAGCTATGATAATTCTGTAGAGTTCCTTGGCGGTATGCATTTGATTCTGGGTGAGGGTTTAGGAATACAAAAGCTTCACCTGAATGAGTAAAAAAGTGCATCTTAGAAGGTCTTGTAGCTGAATGCAGACCAACTTGTTCCTTCTTCTGCACCACTTTATTCTTTATTTACAGTTCAATAATGGCAAAATGCAACAGCTTGTCTTCACGTAACTCCCTTTGTTAAGAAGCCATGTCTTAAAGGCCAGTTCCAACCATCATAATGAGCAAAGTTAATCTGAAGTGGGTGTATAAACCAAATAAATACCCACCAGAAGTAAGTGTTGGCTCTGAGGAAACCTGTCTTCGGATTAATGGCTTTGGCACTTCTGTGTACTTGCAGCATGTAATTCAAGGATCCTGCTGTTGTAATGAGGGCTGGTAACAGTGAAGCAAAACCCCATCCCACAGTGTATTAAATGTTTGGTGCTGTAGTGAGTGATGAACTAAGTGCATTTAGCTAGAAGACCTGTGCTACTGTCCACTCTAATGCACGTGTGCCTTTGAAACAGCTGCTATAAATTACATCAGGCAGAATTCGTATACTGGTGGACTTGGGTTATTTTCTAAGTGTGAATTTGTTGATGGGAGTATAATGCTTTGTAATTAGGGACATCCTCTTTGGGCATGTCCTACTTACTATATAAATGAGGTGCTTCTGAGAAAGAAAATAAAGAAATGCCTACTTTTCCTCACTTGAATAGCTCTGCAGAGAATCTGAATGCTGGAGCTACCGCTTGCACGTTAATGAGAGGCTAGTACTTAAATTGTACCAGTCTAATCTGAAGACTCACATGCAAATGCATGTGGGTACCAGAGGCAAGAGAAATGTTAGCTTTGAATAAGAACTCAATCATTTTCATTTCTTAACTGGTTAAAAATAAAGCGCACAAAAACCTTAGCTGGAAAAGTATAGCAACTGCTCTGAATAATTTTGTAGTTATGTCTTGAAATTAGTGTTTTATTTGCTTTGAGTAAAAAAAAAGAGAAAAAGAGGAGACATGCCAAGACATTTTTGCCCCTCTTATGCGACTTTTACATTGTAATGTCAACTGAGAAATGCCTGCTGAAGAGGATGATTGCTATGCTTTAGCAACACTTCTTTAGGAACTGTGAGTCTGAATTCCTTGATCTTTCATTAAGGCTTTGATTCCATCAATGAAAATTACACTTCTGATTTTTTTTTCCATTTTTTCTTTTTTTTTTTTTTTGCTGTGCTATACCTATTTTACAGTAAGGACCAAGCCACCAAAAGTCACAGGAGCATAAGTGGGAGAAGGATTTTGCTTTTCAGAGAGAACTTGCTGAATTTGTTTTTGAAATGGAGATCATTAAGCAGACTTTTTTTTCTGGTAGGAAGGATATGGAGAAGATTCAGTATTTTGCAATCCTTGTTTAATTTAATTGATGTTCTAATTCTAAAAGTACAAAAGATTTAATCAAGATTGGCTTTAGTATAATTATTTAGTAAGCTTTAGTGCTGAAGGAATGAATTTAAGTGAGAATGAGACATTACTTCACTCAACTGCAAAACAGAACTCTTGATGAAAGGTTTGACCTTCTTTCTTTTTGTTAATCTCATTTTGCCTTCTGTACTTCAAGTTATTTGGCCAAGAACAGTAGCAGAGGAACCATGATGCTGCATCAGAGGATGTTTCCTGCAGAAAACAGTGCTGGGAAACCACACTGGATAGACAGTTAATGTTTTTGGGAGGGTGGAAATTGAGAAGCCCACATATCATTCTGTGTAAATGCTCCTAAATCAAAACCCATATTGTGACAAAAGTAGGGAAAATCTTCCAGAGTGAGTCGGCTTGTTATGACCGCCCTCTGCAGACTCTGACTCACATTCATGGTGTGGAGTGCTGTGCTTTGAAGTGTTACTGCCTCCGGGCTGTCCTTCGCTGAAGGCTCCTGAGCCCATTTTTGTAATGGCTAAAGGGAATGTGTGATTTTATTTGCAGTTTTGGTGAATATGAAAGGGGGAGTTCGCCAGAGCCTGTGGCTTGCTGGGCTGGGGACCAGCTGCTCAAAGTGCAGGTTGCCAACTGCTGTGCCTTGGCAATGCAGGGCACCCCAACAGCTCACCTTGGTGGCCACAGCAAGAGAAGAAAATGAGGCTTAAGTTAGATGCCAGAAAATCATAAATTATTTTATGCTTGCTGGAGGTTTTATTGAAATGTATTTTAAAAAATTTAAAAATCTGTAATATAACCACTGTAATATTTCCCCCAGGTCAAGCTGAGAACGGGTGTCATACCAGGGTACCAGAAATTAAAGTCCTCTTTTGTGACATTTTCCTTTAATTTTTGTTTTCTTTGTAAAATATCCCATCCCAGATGGCACTTTGAGATCCACCAGGCCGCACTTACGGATATTTTGCTTGCACCTCTTTGTCTGGGAAAACAGGTGGACCTGGGATTAGAAGAGTGAAAAGAGAGGCTGTGTCTGGGAAACCAACGGCACGTGGCAGCCTTGCCAGGGGAAGCCTGCTTGTGAATGTGGAATAATTCCTGGGAAACTCATTTAGCTCTAGCGAAGCCATTGTTGTAGCTGAAAAAAGAGACCGAGAGAAAAAAAAATAACAGAAACTTATTGAATATTTCAGATGGAGAAGCTCACACAGGAAGCTTCCTAAAAGTCTCTTTTAACTTAAAAAGCTGAAGCCAAAAATAGATCTCTTCGTTAATAATCTGAAGGAGATAAAATTGGACAGTTACTCTTGGGGTTTAATCTTTCTGATGGTATCATCAGAAGGAAGAAGCTTAGTATAACATGAGAGTTTGTCAAGCATTTTTCAAGATGTTTGAGAGGATAGGAAAGGTAAGACAAAATCCCTCAGTGAAAGCTTCCATCATTTCCTTTGTTTTCATTCTGATGACATCTGATTAACTTACAAAGATATTCAAGTGGCTGTAAGTACTTCACCAAGACCTTGTGTGTTATAACTGCATAAATAGTTGAGCAATAAATACTGAGCAGAGCTCTTAGGAGCTGTGAGATGCTGCTGCTGCATCTGTTGGTGGATATGTCTCAGCCAAACTGAAATTTGCCTCGATGAAGTGCAAATTTTCCTTGCTTGTGCTAATGAACCTGGGAGCTGAATGACAGGTGGTTTGGGGGAAGACTGGGCTATTTTACTTCCAGGCGTAACTGAGCTGCTTCAGCAGGTCAGAGAATTTCAGAAAGCGATCTGGGCAGCTAATGGCAACTTAGCTTCCAGAAGTTCATTCTAAGTCTTCTCACTCAAGCACTCATTCAGAGGCTCTGTCTAAATCAGGATGTCTGATTAGCTGCTGGTTTCCTTCCAAATATATATACCTTTTCTGACAGTGGTGTCTGTAGACAATGAGATGTCTGCTCCTTCTGTTAGCACTGACTCAATTTCTAATGCACCAGAGATCCAAATCGGGTAACTCAATGACGTATTTTAGAAGATTTAATGTTTATTATTATTGGTAGTGTTTCCTCTAGAAAAGCCTCATAGACTAGATTTTGGTCCTTGCTTTTCTCTAGCTCTCTTGTAGTGAATGACCCTGGGTGACAAATAACTCTCGATGTGCCTTTAAATTGTGATGTGCCATCGTATAAACAGGTACTTCCATTACAGGTCTTGAGTGTATCATCATCACCTGTGTTTTCTTGATTGTGTCTGAGCAAATGTTCTCCCCCTAAAGGGGTCAGCACTAAAAATAAACATTTCACATGGTGAATTACTGCGATTCAATTGGTATATTCTATGAAGGAAATGAAAAAGAACAAAAGAAACTACACTGCTGTCCTTGGCCATTACAGGGAAGAATGAAAATCACACACTGAGGCAAGGAACAATGGGGGAAGGCAATAATGGAATATTGCATCACAAACTGAAATTACTTCAAAATAAAATAGAAATACACACTCCTATTTGTGTCTGTCATTAGCTCTATACTGGAATGCAGGAGGTCGGGGGTAAAATTTAACAGAAAATAGCTATCAGGAGAGTGATGAAACCCCTCTTGATCTTAAATTTGTTTGTTTTTCTGGAGTTTTTTGGGGGGGGGGGGGTTGGGTGGTGATTTTTTTGTGGGTTTTTTCATTTTTGGTTTGTTGATTGGGGGTTTCTTTGGTTGGTTGGGGTTTTTTGGGGTTTCTTTTTGTTTGTTTTGTTTTTTGCTTTTAAGTTGACAGATAACAACAACAAAAAAGAAATACCACATAATGGAAATGAACATCAATAAGAGAAAATTTGGAATTCTGAGTCTACAACTGCCTCAATGGTATGTTCCCAGATCTTCTCCTGGGAAGTTAGCAGACCTATACTGCATCACTTGCAGATTCTGTGTGTTTCTTAAACCATCTAATGGCATGTCAAGCATGACAAAACATTTGGACACACTTGACAGCATACCTTATTTTATTGTCATCTTTGGTCGCTGGAATAGACACAACAACCAATAGTACTTAACAGTTACAGTTCAATAGCTATGAAGATCCTTCTCTTTCCCATGGGCTTCATTCATACACTTACGAAGAAACAAGATCCTTTGAGTTAATTGGAAATCACTCACGCTGTGTGTCAAACCCCAGAGCAAAGAAGTTTTGAAAAATCGCTGGCATGAATGATTGTTTGCACAACTCTTTCTGGTAGTTGCAGTTAAGGAATAGATTGGTAGAAGTCAGGAAAGTTAGATCTTTTAGTCTTCTCTTTTCCTGCACAGGGATAAAGAATAATGGGTGTCTTTTAGAACTACAGCAGAAGCTATATACAAACTAGTCATGTAAAGCAAAAGTTTAGATCTATCAAAGAAATATTTGTCACTCATTTCTAATCAAAGTTGATACAGCCTGACGAAATGGAGGGGAGAAGATGGAGAGAAACAGATGACCCACTTAATGTTCTTGTTAGGCAGCAGTTTCTGAAAAGGATTCACTACAGCTGCAGTTCAGCTAAGCACTTGTTTGTATGTCCTTTTCATCTTCAGTAATAAATCCACACTATGTATACACTTACGGTCTCCTGCATGCTGAACAGCTCTGCTAAATCAAAGCCTATATTAGAGGGTCTTTCTAAGTGTGGTTTAGAAACTGACATGTAATGCTTCTCTGGATGGGAAAACATGAAGCAGTGTTTATCAGATTTTTATAAAACTTCTAGAAGTGATCTTTATGTTAAGATATTTTTGTACACACAAATATGATGATTTGTTCCTTTTTAAATGGAGAACTGCTGTTTTTTTGGGTTTTTTTCTCTTTCTGCTTTTGTTTTGGTGTACCCCCATTTCATCATTCATATTGTTGGGAGCAAATGGTTATCCCATCACTTGACACAGCTTCAGGAAGAATTGTAGCACAGGATTTGTGCTACTTCATACAAAACCAGGAAAGAACAGGACTTTCTCTCTTTGCTCATCAGCAGCTAAATAAATGTGGTTCCAAGGGAACATTATTTGCATGATACAGGTTGTTTTCCTCTAGCTCAGGAGCTAGGAAATTATCAAAGCTGATTTTTAATTCTCAGCCATCATTCAGATTCTTTACACAGGTTGTTTTGAGTACAGTGGCAAACAGGTTATTATGTGACAAGGCTGAATCTGAAGTGCATGAGGAAAATGCCCTCTGCTACCTACTTAAACCAATCTGCCTGTAGAGATATTTGGGTCTATTCTGGTAAAATGCTACTGCTCAGTGATACTAAACAGGGATTTTTTTACAAAGTGTTGCAATAGCTTTTCCCCGCTTCTATATTTGCATAGAAAATATTCACATTTACATTAGCTTAAAAACTAAATTTAGAATTCTTTAAGACCTTCTTAAATATTCTGTGCAGACTGCCAGATACTGTAGTATTAGGATTCTTTTAGATCCAACAGCTGCCTTGGATAACACTGGCCATCCGGTGTTATTTATGTTTGTGCTCCCTACCAGGAGCAGATGGAATCTCCTCCTAGCAGCTTTGCTGCTTTTCCATGTGGGAGGCCCAGAGAGCCACTGTTGGTAGTTACTCATCTACCCTGCATCCCGTTCCATCCTTCCACCTCTCATCCGTGAGCAGGGGTGAAATGCAGGCTCTGCTGAAATCTTGCCACTGAGGCCAGCTCAGTGAGGACTCTTTCCATGATGCACAGTCCCTTCAGCCTGCTGTTGCTCGAGGTACAGAGATGGCTTGGAACTTGCAGGGAGCTGTCAGGTGGATTGGTGAGAGCTAGGTGGCCAAGGCTCAGTTCAGATATGGCTGGGAAGTAGGTGGTGCAGAGAACCTTTTCTCAAACAAGCTTTGGTATCACCATACTGGGTACTTCTGCACAAGCCTAAGGGAAGCTGCAGCAGGATCACTCTCTGTGCTCCAGCTTACCTGTGTAAGCACTTCCACATCCTCCTGGATATGTTTCAGTACTGCAGGGAGCCTGAGACTACCATGGCAACACTGCCAGGAGAAGCAGAGCTATCTGTTTTAGTTGACTGGGGTTGAATGAAACAAGGGGAGCAACTTTCTGGGAGGGTGTTTTCTCATTTAAAGGAGGTTATATTGATGGCTGTGCCTGGGTGTACAGGTGGTTCTCCTTTTTCCCACAGTGCTTTTTGTTTCTGCAGCACCAGTGAGGCAAGACTAACTTGTTCTTGGCATGCAAGTGTTTGAAGGCATGGACTGATATGGCACAAATACATGCAGTGATTAAATAAGACTATTTTACAAGAAAAAAGTAATTCCTTGAGCTGATTAGCAGTTTGGAAATAGCTTGTGTGTAGGAAATGGCTGAAGCTGACAGTATAGTAAAAGTAAACAAATATAGCTTTTATTTTCCCCACAACAGTGGGGTTCTTCAGGGCTCCATCTTAGGCCCAGTGCTATTCAACATCTTCATAAACAATTTGGATGCAGGACCAGAAGAAATACTAAGTAAATTTGCTGTTGATACAAAATTGGATGGAGCTGTTGACTCCCTCAAAGACAGAGAGGCCCTGCAGAGAAACCTCAACAAATTAGAGGGCTGGGCTATCATCAACCATGTGACACTCAACAAAGACAAGGAATTCTGCGCCTGGGATGGGGCAACCTTGGATGTACGGACAGAGCGGAGAATGAGAGGCTGGAGAGCAGTGCTGGGGAAAGGGACCTGAGGGTCCTGGTTCATGGCAAGTTGAGTCAGCAGTGCCCTGGCAGCCAGGAGGGCCAAGAGTGTCCTGGGGGGCATCAGGCACAGCATCACCAGCCGGGCAAGGGAGGGGATTGTCCCGCTCTGCTCTGCACTGGGGCGGCCTCACCTCGAGTGCTGGGGGCAGTGTTGGGTGACACAATATAAGAAAGATAATAAGCTATTAGAGGACCTCCAAAGGAGGGCAACAAAGATGGTGAAGGGTCTGGAGGGGAAGATATATGAAGAGTGGCTGAGGACATTTGGCTTGTCCGCCTCACTGGAGGAGACCAAGGGGAGATGTGTTGCACTTTACAGCTGTCTAATGAGGGGGAGAAGAGGGGCAGACACTGATATCTCCCCTGTAGTGACCAGTGACAGGACCTGAGGGAATGGCCTGAAGTTGTGTCAGGAAAGATTTAGGTTGGTTATTAAAAAAAGGTTTTTCACCAGGAGGATTGTTGGGCACTGGAACAGGCTCCCCAGGGAAGTGGCCACAGCACCAAGCCTGACAGAGTTCAAGAAGCATTTGCACAACACTCTCAGGCACATGATGTGACTCCTGGGGATTGTTCTGTGCAGGGCCAGGAGCTGAACTCTATAATCCTTGTGGGTTCCTTCCAATTCAGAGTATGGTGTGATTCTAAGATAAAAGTTTACCATAAAATTTATCAGAAAATGATTAAAAGGTTCTTTCTACCTTTTTTCTTTTTGTTTTTACTTTTTTTCTTTTTTTCCCCCATGCAATTCAAAGCCTCACCTCAAAACAGTGGGATAACATTCACACTGCAAAGCTCTTGGTGGTTTATGTTTTCTGGGTTTTTTTTATATTCAGCATCCATGAAAGGGAGCTGTTCCCTGAAACCCAGCAGTGGCTAGTTACATGAGATATCATGCCCTCCTCTCTTCATGATTATTTATTGATTAGAATACAATGTACTGAATTGCAAATTACTTTTTGGACAGCTTGAATACCAGATCATTCTTTTATGGCCTTAAAACACAGCAATACATTGGAAACACAATGTTCTGAGTACATCTACCTATTCTCACCATCCATTTATAAATTATAAAGCAGTTGGTTTTGATAATAGTAGACTGCATTTGTCTTAATAGTGCAAAACCTTTACAGCTAAAAATAAACAGGACAATTAGACTGAGTTTTAATTAAATGAAGCTTTTTCTCCTAACTGGGAAACCCTTTCAGCAACAGCATGAAAACATACAAGGGAAGCTTTCTTAATGTTCTTATTATCTGTTCAAGTGTCAAAGAAGTTTTTCCATATTTTTATCCAGCATTTATGTGAACCACAGGCACTTTCAGTCTCTTACTACACTTCTGATGTTTTAATTCAGAAGCCTCTAATTAAATCATTTTCAGATTTCTTTTCAGCCTGTTAGAAATAATATATATGTTGTCACCATAATGGATTAGGTTATTTTAAAGCTGAAATGACATGTATCCACTGGGCACACTTTACAACTAACAAGTATTTTTTCTAGGGTTCAAGAAATATGGTCTGATGATTTAGAGGACCAGACACAGTAAAATAGGCTCTGTGTGTGTAAACGACTTTATGACCACTCATGGTTTAGGAATTTATTACAAGTATTTTCAACAACCTGATTTAAAGCACATGTGAGAGAATGCTGACGAAACACTAAGTAATGATTTAACAGAGCACAAGTGCATCATTTTATAGTAATGATCTGCATTAATGAATGGTTGATAAACACATTTCTATGGCAGTGGCCCTGAAGCATTAATAGTAAAGATAGTAATAAATCTGTACCAAACAATGTATCTGTTTTCATAATTCAAGTGATGCTGCTTACAAAACCCTCCTACTGTAAATGCTTTTCCCCCACCAATAAGCAAAATGTAAATTTACTCGGATATTAAGATCCATCTACCCTGTATTTTCACATGACTGTGTGAACATGACCATCCTCATAGATCCTTATTCTCTGGTGATTCTTGCTGGCCCTGCACTCTCACACCCAGGCTAAGTGTTGAGGAATGCATTTAGTGCAGGCAGTTCCATGTGCAAATGGCAGATTGAGCTCTGGGATTTTCCACTACCTATTGAATGATCATGAGGACTCATTTTCTTGACCTCATTGATGGTTGAAATGAGAGGGGAACCAGAAACAGAAGTGACTTGGTGAAGATCACATAGCTACCTGTGGCAGAAGTGGAAACTCAGCCCATCTCTTGATTCCCTTTTCAATGTGTTTATACTCCAGACATTCAAATATTTTTAGGTGTTGTGGAAATCCTTGTGCATGTAGCTGAAGGCTAGCAACAACAGGAGTGTACAAAAGCTAAGAAAAGCAACCTCCAGGAATGATTCTCAAGTCCTGTGGGACATGGGCTGTAAGAGCAAGCTCTCTCCATAGACTGTTATTAGATCCCTTTGAAATGCCGGCCTGAGAATACATTTGTATTTTACTGTTATCTTACACAATTACTCTTCAGTTAAGCTACTAATTTCACCCAGGCTAATACAGTATATAAAATGTACTCTTTTCTTTATAGAGATGGAAAAAAATATTTCTCTTGATGGAAAAAATAAAAAGGCAATTTGTTATGCATGACTTTTGCCTAAACTGCTCTGTACTCATTTCACCACATGGAAATCCTATCAACAAAATGAGCCATACACCACCTATGTTAATCCTGTGTAAATCTGGAGAAGCTCCATTCAGGCTCATTGCAGGCTTAAAATGCTGTAGCTGATAGCAGGATGTGTCCCATGGCTCCCTTTTTGTAATGATATTCTGAACTTATCATATAAATTCACAGTTTTATGTGCTAGAAGTAGGCATTTATATGCAATGATGTTGCACTGCCTTGACTATTTCTGAACTGAAGAAATAAAGACTTGTTTATCCAGAAATATCTGGCAGAGGATGGTAAAGATTTATATTGTATAAATTTGAAGAATTCATCATTATTTTGGTTGGTTAAGGCTACTGGGGAAACAATAATTTTAAATTTTTTAAAGGACTTGTGTTAGAGACCATGTAGGTAAGAAAATATTTTAGCTCATTAATGTCAACAAAGTGTGTTATTTATTTATTGCCTGTAACTATTGTGCCTGTAACTAAAGTTGTGTGGGAGATTAGTGAAAGAATCTTTTCAGTGAATATTCTGTGCTGAGTAATCTGAGAGTGTGAATCTGTGTATCACTGGTATTATATTCTGGGGAAGATTGTGTGCATTGGTTACCATAGAATATGTAAGGGACAGGAGGCAGTGAGGTGAAACCATCTGCTGTGCATATGTGTGTGTATGTATGCATATACATATATGTTTATAAAAATAAAATCTCCTTTGACTTTTCAGAAGTTCAGTTTAATTCAGTAGAACCCTTTCTAGTGAAATGGGATTTTTTTCGTCTGGGATTGCAGACTGATTCAGTGAGTTATCAGGATGACTAGCAGCATCTCCTGATTCAGATACTTCTGTGGTGATCTTTCACTGGGATAAACCCAATATAGAATCAGAGTCCTGCCTCTCATGAGGCAAAGCAAGCAAGAGAAGAGACCGACAGGAAGAAGAGTAATATTCTATTCCTTTTTTAAAAGTACATAAATAATTTTATTAAATTATAACAGTACGTATATTATTTTAAAATAAAAAAAGTATTTGTTAACATGTACTTTTTTTTTACTTTCCCCACATTTGCTTTCCCAGTTTCCCTCATTTGGTTTGGTGTGTGTCAACATGAGCACTGTGTGTCAGCACCAGATTTCTAAAATGAATTAGCAAGTGCTTTCTCATGACACTGGTTCTGTCCGGGTTAAGATCTCCCTCATCCTTGTTAGTGGTCTGAGGGAGCTGCTGCTTACCTTTCCTTCCCCCTCCCCTCCCTTCTAGGTTAAGTTCAGAAACCCATTCTTTGTCCCCCATATTTGTGAGACAAACAGACCAGCAGATAAGCTAGCTTTCAACTTTCTGTTTTTCCTAAGCCTCAGTAAAACAGCAGAGAGAGGATAAAAAAGAGACAGCAAATTCTCTTTGGAAGGAATCACACTATTGTTCTACTTGTTTATTCAAGTCTGGCTTCATGTAATTGTAAAGACTGCTTTTTTTTCTTTTTCCCTTCTTTTTTTTTTTAAAAGTAACTTCTTTTTTCACTATTACAGAAATGACATGGTGCATTTGCCAGAAAGTCCTTCACAGACATTGATTTAAATAAGCTGTAGTGCTGCATCAGAAACTCTTACTGAAGTCTGAGGTGGTTTTGCCCACCCTTTTCTGTGTTCCTGTCACAGTTTTTTTGCCTTCTCCTTCCCTAGACACTGTTGCTTTTAATTATTTTCTCTTTTTTCCCCTTGTTTTGCAAATGCTGAGCAGAGCTAAATGCAAACCCAGACACTTCTCATTCAAGGTCCTTAGGACTCTTTTTGCTGCAGGTGGGTTGATATTTTATAAGGGATAACTTACCTCCTCTTCCTTCTTTCCTACCTCACTTGAACAAGAAGAAAGAAAAGATTTGTTTTAGCAGTGTGATACTGTGTCTAGGAGAAAACATTTGCTCAAATGTGTTTTCAAAAGCTGAGTGCATGTGCAAGTGCATTCCAATTATCTGATTCCCTCTTGATCCTAATGAACTAAGAGAAGCTTTATCCTGACAGACAACGCTTGACTGCCTGCTGCTCTTTCCAAATTGTTGCTCTGTCTCACCTGCTACAGCTGCCTTTAGGCTGTCTGTGAAGGTTCACAGACTATAATTGTTTGGGTCATATATTAGCCTTTGGTTTACAAAAGAGGCTAAGTATTCTGACAATTTCCATGGCACGCCTGCCAACTTTAATAACCTATTACTAAATCTGTAAGGATTTCAGGTACTCCGTGCTTTACCTTAGTTTTTCTGTGCTAATAAGAGCAAAATGTCAATCCTGTGATGACTTTGCAATGGAAATTGGAGTGAATAATGTGTAGGTAAGGCAGAAGCCAGGACTGCTGCCAGAGGGAAAAATATCACCTAATATTTGAGACAATGTGACTGAGTAACTAGAAAGATGCTTTGGGGTTAGGAAGGCTGGCTGTGCCTCCCTGGATATGCCCTACAGTACCAGCTATCCAAACTTTGAAGGCTGAACTGTAAGAATCTTTCACCAGGCACTAAAAACCCCGGAGCCATTGGACACTAAAGTCTTGACCTGTCTGAATTAAGGTTTGTTCTCAACTTATAGGAAGTAGTTTCACACTTTGGTTAAAATATACATAGAACAATGAATTAAGAACATCCTAACATACAGTTACTGGTTTCTTTCATTTTAAGGTGAGTAAAGTGTAATCCTCATAAAGAGCTTGAAGTCAAGAGCTTCAGAAACCTTTTGGCAAGTTGCTTTCCTCCAGGTCTGTGTTTGAATTCCACAGCAAATGTCTTGTTTGTGATGCCCTCACTGGCTAGGAAGAGGACCTAGGGACAAGAGAGCTCAACCTGGCATACAGACGGCAGTGATGATGTTTTTAAGTAGTACTGGCAGCAGGTTTGCAACTGGAAATTTTCTACTGTGAGAAGAACACCCAATGTGCCAAAAGCTTCCAAACAGACCCCTCCTGCTAGCATTTGGGCAATGAATTTTTCACTGTGAACGTATGGGAGATAATCACCTGTGGAAAACACGAGTGGAGAGATCAAAAAGCATCTCATTTGGGTTTTTCAGTGCTTGAACTTTTGTCAGAATCAGCTGTAGTGAGTAATTAAAGAGCTGTTATGTAGTTGTACTGGGATTATTCAGACCAAATGAGATCAACAGTCCAGAATCCACATTTCTGCTTAACAGGTTATTTTACAATTAAGAGAAGGTCTGAGGAAATCCACCTCTGTTGTATAAATATTAATTACTTGCAATATTTTTGCCTCTCTCCTACCTCAGGACACCTTATTTCATTGTCTCACAGTCTCCCTTTCTGTCTTCCAGAGTTTTGAGTCTTGTGCAATATTTAGGAAAATGGATTTCTGCAGCTTTAACGTTTTCTTACTGGGAGGAAAAAAAAAGCAGGTGGTGTGATTGTTTGTCAAGGACCAAAATCTTCCTGCACAAAAGTAAGCTGGATCTTAAATCCAACACTAATAATATATTCTCCATCTACTTATAATGGAAGTTTTATCAATTAAAAAGCTTTCTACTCATTACCTGGAAAGGTAAACACTGAATATTCCCTGCCTCTTTCCTTCTGTTTGTTCAAAGATGTTCCTCACAGAAAGACTTGGACCAACCTGAGCTTCAAAGAAGGGAGACAATTCAGTCAGGAGATCCAGTTTGTCCACAAATGTGGGGATGTATTTTCAAAATAATTCAACTCTGTGAGTGTTCTTGGGGTTACATCTGCCTGAAAATTAGGTGTAGCTAGATAGGTAGATGTATAGCTCCAGATTTGGCGCAAAAGATTATAAAATGCTTTTAAAATGCAAAATTTGTTATGAAATTAACAGAAGCATCATCAGTCATTATGACAATTCTGAACAATGTGCTTTGAAAAGTTAACCTTTCTTACTAAAATGATTAACATAGAGGAACATGTAAGTTGTCATGTTGGAGTAGACTCATTTCTCCATTTGGTTTAGCATCTTGTGTCATAGCATATCATCAGACTCTATAAACCTGTTGTGCCTGGCCTCATCTCACTAAACAAGTTTATTGAACACCCTCGAGTGTGAAGGTGTCTCAAATACTTTTGGAGCCCTCTCTGAGAGGACTATAGAGTTGTCTTTGCCTGTGCTGCTTCATAACCATTGTTATACTGACTCCCTGTAAGCATTCATCCTGCAGAAATCCACCAGCAGCGCTTCCCTTGATGTAACTTCCACCCCTCGACTGAGTCCTGCCCACTAAACATATGGCCCTTCAGACAGGACAGGATGCACATGTCCTGGCTGACTGGGACACATGGAGATGCCTGTGCTTTGGAGGGGATGCTGCACAGTCAGGCATGGAATCCATCCAGTGTGCAAGGCTGGCCTGAGTGACAGTCCCAGCCTTCTTTACAGGGTCCACCATGACAATTGTTCCTACTGTGGTTATTTGTATAACTATGGCAGAGTAAAAGCCCCTAAAGGTAAATATTAATGTTCTCTACAGCCTTGTACTCTCCTGGAGTTAATGGAAGGTGCTGTCAGCGTCAAACAGATACACCCAGCTCTGAAGGCTATCTAAACCAAAATCCCACAGATTTATAATAAAATTTTTCTTTCTTCCCTTATGCAAACATAGTCTGTTGCTTTCAAGCTTTTCCTTATGGAAGGGGAGCACTTCTATTTCATCATAACCCTAGTGCTCTGCTGTGTGGAGAGGTGCTTGTGGCTGCTGGTGGCTCACACCACAGCTCCTCTAGGTTTGTCCTGTTTGTTGCTAGACTCCAACATGGCTGCTTGGTACTTCAGGGTTGTGGCCCAAAGTTTCAGGTCTTAAATGATGCCCTCGATCTACATAATGTGAAAAGTACCAATGGCTGAGCAGTCTGTTAGGAGAGGAACAGAAAATGTAAGTGTGGCCGGGAGAGATGAATGGCTGTGCAAAGAAAAACACTGTGAGCTTTAGGTTGAGTGTGGACTTAGTTCTTCTTTGTGGTGACCTGATTTTTGTTCTCTTTTTTTCTGTAATATTTATAAAGCATGAGATATTATTGGGAGATGATGCACCTAGTTCTGAGAAGTGCTGAATACAATCTATAAAATTCTGACAAGCCCTGACCACCCAAGCTTCTACTTCTTGCCAACACTTTTGTTTGTCATTTGTGCCAGAAACAGGGCTTTGTTACAATCAAATGAAAATACATTTGCAGGAAAGGATGTGGATGTTAGGGCTGTTTTTTTGCCACAAACTTTTGATGTACGTATGTTCTGGAGGGGGTGGGAAAATGAATAGAAACTTGTATTTTTATGCTGGGATGTGTCTGCCTTCCAACTATTTTATTTCTAGTGGTTAATTCCCCAGTATTTTTCAGGATAATGTCAAGCAGATAAGCTCATGCATAGTGTAAGAAAATGAAAGTAATTCCAAAATATCTGGAAGAGATATTTAATCCTAATTAAAACTGAAGGAGGAAAGAGAAAGAATTAAATGCATTTTATAGTCTTGACTTATTCCCCATCAAGGAGATTCTTTCCATTCTAGAATGCCCCTGCATAATTTCTAATCAGCCTTTCAGCCTTCACCATGAGTGACAGGGCAAGGAGGAGAACGTCTGCCAGTGTCTTGGGAGAATTTATTTAAGGTTCTCCTGAGCTGTGGAAGGGATTTGTCATTGTCAATATCAGCGATGCGGCTGATCAGCACCCTGGTCAGTCTTGTCATCAGAAGAGGAAATAGAGTACGTGTATGTGACAGATAAAAAGAGAGAGAAATTGCTTCACAGAAAAGTTATACTCATTCTAGCCAGCTGTGTCTGTGTGTATTCTAATACACACAGACACAGATGTGTGTTCCACTAATTCTTGGGGAAATAAAAATAAGAACCACCATTCAATTTACTCTCTAATTTACTTCACTGAGCACTTGGGAGATGAACCTGTGACAGGGGAGCATACTGGCCTGGGGAGAAAGGAGTGCAGTGCTCATTCCCAAGCTAACCTGAAACTAACACTGAAATTTTGTCAGTTAATTCCAGGAGACCCCAAAGAAACTCTGATAAGTGAGCCTCTCATGCTAAGAGGTTTGGGGTCTGCAAAGCATCCAGGATTCCAGGGGCTTATCTGAGCTTATCAGCAGTAGCTGACACTCTGATCTGCCAATTGAGTCAGAAATCTCTTTGAAACAGGTGTCTGTGTAAGGTTTTCCATTGCATTATGATTCTGGTCAGCTTCAGGCTCCCACTGCACTTCCAATTTGATCTAAAAATACTTTTGCTGATGTGGGCTATAAAACACTCAGTTGTAGGTGAGTTGGTACTGTCTTCCCTAATTGCAAGATTCAGTTATTTGTAATTTCAAAGGTCGAGAGATACATCTCTGATAAAACAATTCACCAACATACTTGAGCTCTTCTGACACAAGCAGGAGGTTTTCCTTCCAGATCATAGATAAGTGCAGAAGGTATTTTTTGTACGAAGGAGATTTCTTTTGCTGAAGCCTGAGGTGCCTCAGACCCTCTGTTATTGCTTTCTTTTTCTTGGTGGAGCAAAAAAGCTGCTGCATGTTAGGGAATCATGGTCAGCCTGTACAGCAAATCCCTCCCAGGCTGTTCCTACAGTCAAAAGGGTATGGCTAAAGCCAATGTGCAGACAGAGTTCCCCTTGGTTGATTCATCTTCCTTTGAAGCCATTAGCTGGCTCCAAATGGCTGAATTTTAAGTTTATTAGAGGCATGGCATAAGAGGATAGACAGAATATTAGTAGACACACTTAATTTGCTGAGTTTGGGTTCATGTCCTCCTCTCATGTCCTTGGAGTCCCAAAACTGGGGACAGAAGGTATCAGCTGCATATTATCTCTTCATACGCTCATCATTCTGTGTTTAGATACTGCTTCTTTGGGTTCTTTGCATGGCATATGGGAAAGCATAACACTGTAAAGCCTTCTTGTTAGCTTGGAGAATATTCAAGGACTAGGATTTAAGTTATATCTAGATTAAAAAAAATTAATAAGAGAACAGGCTATCAGATAACCACCATGTTTGTATTTCTTTTATTTCTGATTTTAATCACGAACCAGCTGTACACTTTACTACATCACAGGGTCTACAAATGCTCTTGAATCTTTTAGAAAATAGTAACAAAAGCTGCTCTGAAGTTCTTGACTTTAATTTCATTGGCATATCCATCACAAGAGGCTATTAAGGAAATTAAGCAGTGATAAGAGTGTGAACCAAATTTGTATGAGGCACCAGAAAAATTCTGATGTGCAAAATTGTTTGAATAAATGGCTGGTTTCCAACATCACCAAAATTCTGTAAAGCCCAAACAAAATTGCTAGACCTGATGGTGGGTAGGGGAGAGGGAGGGATTTTTGCTTTTTTTTTAAAAGAAGGAATTTCCAATTTTTCAGACTTAAAATTTTAATCGGAAACAATTTGATCTCGTGACATTCTAATGAAATCTAGTTCTTCATTGTGCTTGCCTATCCAGGACTGCATCAATCTAGGTTTCTAGATGTTATGACTCCAAGACCACTTGGAAGGTGGATTTTTCACAGATGCAGTGTTGGTTCTGTTTCAGAAGGGAAGCCATTGTTCTTGGGGCAGAACATTTCAAACAGTTTAACCTTATTAAGGTAGATAATGCTGGTCACTGTCTCCTGGGTTTGGCTGGGATAGTGCTAATTTTCTTCCTAGTAGCTGCTACAGTGCTGTGCTTTGGATTCAGTATGAGAATAATATTAATAACACACTGATGTTTTAGTTGTTGCTAAGCTGTGTTTATTCTAAGTAAGGGACTTCTCAGCTTCTCCTGTCCTGCCAGCAAGAAGGCTGGAGGGGCACAAGAAACTGGGAGGGGACACAGCCAGGACAACAGACCCAAACTGGCCAAAGGAATATTCCATATCATATGACATCATGCCCAGTACATAAACTGGGGAGAAAATTCACTGGGAGCAGCTGCTTGGGAACTGGTTGGGTACCAGTTGGCAAGTGGTGAGGAATTGCATTGTGCTTCACTTGTTTTGTATATTCTACTTCTTTTACTGTTACTGTTATTATCATTATTATTATTTTCTTCCCCTTCTGTCCCATTTAACTGTCTTTATCTCAACCCATAAGTTTTCTCACTTTTACTCTTCTGATTTTCTCCCTCATCCTGTTGGGAGTGTGTAGGGGGAGCGAGCAAGTGGCTGTGAGGTGCTTCGTCACTAGCTGGGGTTAAATCAAGACACTTTCTCTGACTGAGACTTTTATAGAGCACTTTCCACTAAAAATATTTTTAGGTCCAATCGAGAGTGCAAATTGGGTGAGGAAATTTGAATGAAACTCACTTCTAAACTGTTACTCATCATCTGGAAAACAGGCCCACAAGGGAAACCAGGCATAGGGATAAGCTAAGCCTTAACCATTAAGAATTTAGAGAAATAATGAAGCTGAATGTGGAAATGACTAATCCTTCCCTAAATTTTAACTTTTGGCCAGCTTCTGTTGAAAATGATACAGCTAATAAAATTCCCTCACTAGAGTAATCTCGTTTCTTTGCCTTTTTGTTGTTTTCTCTTTACTTGTTTGGGTTTTGTCCTGTTTTGCCAACCAGCTATATACAGTTGTGTGAAAAAACAGGTTATAACAAGTGAAAGTGAGTCTTGAGAAACAATTTTGCTGGAAAAATAACTGGATCTGCTTACATGTATTGCTGGATTCTACATTGCTTTTATCTTGGGGGAGGAAACGCAGAGAAACTCTTGGTCAGCCAGCCCAAGCCATTGCTGCTGCCCATCAGAATTTATTGCTGAAGAGAAATCATGTTACTTGATTCCCAGTGCAGAGTCCATACTGCTAAATTTGGCTCCTGCTCAGAAAGGAAAATAATATCTAGGCAACAAAATGTTTTGCACAGTTTACCTCAACCATAAAAACAACTACTCAACAAAAAGTAGCTTGAAGGCCAAAACCAATTGTGAGAAATCTTATCCCATAAACACTTACGAAAGACAAGAGCTGTGAAAAATAGGATCAAATAGAGGATGTCTTCTGCTATCCATAGGTGTAACATCCTGGGGGTGACTCAATATATATGGAATTTTTCTATATAAAGAAGCACAGTGGCTACATGGATGAGTGGAAGATGGTTTGTCCCCTCCCCAGAGAAGTTCAAATTACTTAGTTGTTTTTTTTCTTTTCCTAAACTCCTGGATGCCTCAGATCTCTCCCTCAGAGCATCATATACACAGCAATTTGATTGTCTGCCAGGAAACTGGTGAGAAGCTAATTTACTGAAAGAAAAACAAACAGCGATTGCAAACGAACATCAAACCTGCAAGTGTGGTCAAGGGCCCTATCATACTGGTGGATTTTTCTCTGTCATGATGGTAAGCATGAGCAGGTACCAAAGGGGGGTCTGGTGCTACTCTCTGCTTGCTGTCATGGTTGCCAAGATATTACTTTGGTGCATTTTTTGCTGACCAGTATTATTTTTTTCTGAGCAACGTAGCTTTTGAGTGCCCCACAGGATGAACCTTGTACTGCATAAATCTGCAGTGGGGTTTAATCCTGGAAAGCCTTGTTAATGTTTTCCCCCCTTCACATTTGGCATCAGAAATCAACAGTCACTGAAAATAACTTAGATGCAGGAATATTTGGAATTTTTTTAATACCTGACTTCACTTTTACCTCTGGGCCACATTTACCTCATCGTTGCTTCATTTCTCTTGCAATCATGGAATATTGGATATTGTTGATTGTTGACATTGATCTTTCCTGAGTTTAAACAGTTGATTTTAACCAGCCATCCTGCATCCTCCCCAAGGCAAGTCACCCTGTTCCAAGGTGAGCAGCTCAGATGGTTTGTCTTCTGAAGGGCTTGGCTCAATGACTGGCCTTTGACTACAGAGGGAGTAAAGCAACTTGATGATTAGGCTATGCTGGATGGCTACTCTCTCAGTTGGGGACAAATTCTACCTCTCCAGGAGAAAAGCAGTTTTCATGAATGGAAAACACCGGTGATTCCGCCACTTTAAATCTATCTATGGGCAAATATAAGGAATACTGAAAATGAGGTATTAATTTGATTTTCATTGAAAGTATAGATCAATTATGTCTAAAACCTGGGGGAAATACACATTTATTGTATGTTTTTACCCAGTTCTGGCATACTCTGAGTCAAAAGAGGTGCAGAAGGTGACAAATTATCTTCTGTGGAAGATTCTTTTGTCCATATGTGTGGTTAAATTTGATAAGGAATGCAGCTCTTCATGCGCTTCTCACAGGAACAGAGCATTTCCCAGGGAAGGGAAAGGTCACCTTCTTTGGGCTGCAACTGTAAATAACCACTGTGGAGTCCAGTAATTCATAACTAAATCATGTCTGACAGAACTGATAAGTCTGTTCTGTTGTGAGTGTAAATATCAGAGCTGCACTTATTAATGTATGAATTCAAAACCTTTCCAGAAAACCCACTTAAAATCAAGGTAGATGATAAAATATTTATGCTTTTTCTCAACAAGAGAATAGCAATTTACAAATATATACACTTCTAATTGAGAAAGCATCTGTTTGTGGCAGGAGTTGGTGTTGATATTTTTAATTCCCTTTCTTTTGCTTTTTGCATTTAAATGGCCAAGTTTTGGGTGACACAATCATGACTCCATGAAGCAGGGCAGCACCGTGTTAGAAATCCCCAAGCTGCCTCCAAGCAGTGGGCGGTGTCCATGTGGCACAGTGTGACACCATGAGACCAGGCTAGCACAGGTCCCCAAAGTCGTGTACTTGCCTTACCTGTTCCACACCTGGAAGGAGCCCTGCTGGCACCAGCACAGGGATCTTGGCACCAGGCTGCATTACTTGCTGTGCTTCTCATTCCATAATTCGGGCAAGGCTGGTGAGCTGCCCGTATCTCACAGTGCTGCACACGGTCCTGACCTGGGTGACCACTGCAGCTGAAGGCATGGACTGAAGTACGAGAATAATGATTTACTATTAAATTTTAATCCTGGGTGAGCTGGATTCACAGAGTTACATGTGAGACTCTGTGAATAATGATAAAGCTGTTTGCCACATGAACGTATTACAGCTCCAGCTAAATATAGCCACCCCATTAAAGTTCTATCTATGGCTTCCCTTAGGATCTGCTTAGAGATGAATTTTATCCTGTAGACAATCACTCCCCAAAATTATGTTTAAAAACAAAATAAAATCTGAGCATGCAATTTGTTTATATGCTTTGCATTCCTAAAAGGATGTAAAATTTACTGAATGGTGCTTCTGCTGTGTGTAGCTGTGTAGAGACACATGAGAAGAAACTTAATGGAAAAAAAAAGATGGCAAAATTTCAGTCATGTATTAAAAGGTCTATATACTGGCCTAATTTGATTAAAACAAAATCCAAATGGATGATTTTAAATTTTTTTTTTAATAAGATAGGTGTTATTTTCCTTCTCCAAGTTTCTCTAAGAAACAAAATCCTCAACTTTCAAAATGGTGAAGAAAAGAAATCAGGGTTAAACCAACTCCTTCATTTTGAAGCACAAAATTTCTATCACTTCCTTTAGTACATCAGCACTGCAGCTATAAAAGAAAGCAAGCATACAGTACACTTGGAACAGCTCCCAATAAATAATTCCTAGCAAATAAGATAGTTTTGCAGTAGGGTCTTAATTAGGTTTTTCATGCCAGAAGAGGAGTTCTCCAAACCTCCTTTCCTTCCACCCCTTGTCTGTTGTAGCAGCACAGTAGAGAGGAGCCACTTATTTGGCTGGGTTTAGTCAGGTCTTCAGGCTCAGTGCAGGGGACTTGTATGCCTTTTGCATATGGATGTAGCACTTATCAGTAACTTCAACATTAGAAAGACCTGAAGGCCCCCTGTAATTTGTGCCTTTTTGTCGAAGTTAATGTTGTATTCTTACTTGTGTCCTTTGAAAGTGCATGGATTGGGGCGGGCTCCTTCTACTACTTCGCAGAAGAGGCGCAAAGTGTGAGCAGGCACAACACATACTTCATTTTGATGCTACATTTATTCATTTCCAGATCCATGGAGAGAATTTAGCTGAGACTCAGATTTAATTACCTCTGACAGTGAACCCCATATCCAGACTTTAAGTAATTTGCTATTCCTGGCGGAGGGCTGAGGGTCTCACTGAAAGTCCTGCTTTGGAAAAGGATATTTTTCACAGTCCCAGGAGCTCCAAGGTAATCCTTAGAATTTTGAGCAGTTAATTTTGTTTCTACTTTGGAGGCCAACAGACTGAATTCATGTCAGACAGTGGTGAAGGGAAATATCCATCTGGGAAGTGAAATGAAGGGCACTGTGAGCACAAGAAAGTAAACCAGGATAAAAAATTGGAGAGAAGAAAAAGAGAGAAAAAGTGTAAATGTTGTTCTCTTCTTCCTCTCTCCTCCCTTTTATCCCAGGAGTCCTTCAATGCTGCCTCATAGGGAACCAGTGTAACATCTGACCAGGAAGTCAAAGGATGATCCTGTGAGAGATGATTCATCTAAGTGCAGTTAGGCACAAAACTTGAGAGGGAATGATGCCACTTGTACTGAGAATATTGCTAAGGCCAGGGAACTGGAGGCTTCACTGCTTCACTAAACTGTGCCCCAGGGACAGATGCAGCATTTGCCTCTCATCCTTTCTTCTGTCCGTTGTTCTGCTATGCAAGATATGCCAGCAACAGTGGGAAGGTGACAAGCTGCAAGTATGCTTTTCCTCCACAGAAATCATATTGTGGGAGATTAGAGAGGCTTCAGCTTCTTGGTTTGTCCAAAATAAGGTAAAATAATCGATGACAAACTAAAGACTGTTCTTTAATTAATCAGGAAAAAAGCATTGGTAATCCTTAAGATTTTGATGCTGGATATACTCAATGAGAAATTGTGTGATTTTTTTTTACTTTTCAGATGAGAAAATAGTGGTGCACCCACACAATTACTCTCATTATTAAGAATAATTATTCACCCAGTATTCCCTATTATTTCCATTATTCTTACGAAATACTTCTTACAAATCTGTCTAGCATTCCTGACTCCATTCTACCCATCGAGGTGACATAGGTGCAGGTGATCTTGCCTTGGGTCAAGAGAAAGCACAAAATTATCTTACTTCACACTTTATTTTCTGTTTCAATTTTCTATTACTTGTTGGTTTGGAGAAGTATATTCTCATATTTTTGGAAAGCAAATCTCTGTGAGGCCTGTTCAAGGTAGGAGAGTGTGACCATACGTGTTTTCCAATGTATGTTTTGGCTCCCATCAGGGCACTCTGACAGAGTTGCACATCTGAGATATTCTCAGGGGTCTGTTAAAATGTTTCACTGTAATGTCATGGTCATAGGGCAGAAAAACTCTGCTTTTATGGGTGGGTTTGTCAGAGTCTTGTAGCTCCATCCCTGTGAACTGAACTCAGACTTACTGCTGTACTCTACTGATTCTTCTACTTTGATCTTCTATTTTATACTCAACACCACTACTGAAGTGAATACAAAACCTCAGCATGAAAAATGGTTTCAGTGTGAAAATTGAGTTCTTCATTTAGAATTTAAAAATGCAGACTCTCATATCTGCCTCCTGAGGAAGGGGGTGGAAAAAAGAGAGTGGAGAAAAGGGGAAAAAAAGGAAAACAAATAAATTTTTATTTTACAAATTCAGTACTGTTGGCTAAGTCCATTGGGGTATCAGTGTTAGCTGGAGTGCAAGGGATTTGAAAGTAGTTGAAAAACAAACAGTGTATGTTTGTATGGGGCCACTGTGGAATATAAGCACACAGCAATAAATCATTTTGTGGAATGAAACATATTTAGGAATTGGAAGTTATTGTCATCCAACATTTGCCTGCCATCACCTGTCCAAAGCATGGTACATATCAGGGAGTCAGCAGTGGGCATCATGTTTCTGCTGTCTCTGCTGGTGTTTCCATATATAAGAAAAGTAACTTTACTTTTCATCTTTAGAAATAAAAGGGGACTTTTAGAGTACTTTAAAATTGTTCTTTTTTAGAGTAGCACAGAGCTATGAAGAGTCAGGAGCTTTATATTTTCAATTTTTGCAACCTTCATGCTAAAATAGAGCAATGTTTGCCTTACTTTGACTTTTGTTTTCCACAAGCAGCTCTATGCAAGCTACCCACAGTCTGTGTGCAGTCAGCTTGGCTGAGCTCTCTGCATTCTGGTTTGGGTTCTTACTAATTGTCTGTACAGCTAGCTTAAATGCATTTAATAGCATCAAGAAAAGAATGTGGAAGTTATTCTCTTGTGTTCCTATGAAAGAAGCCTGTGTACTTACCTCTTTTACCTCAGCAAATTTCCTGTTCACAGCCCTGTCATGAACCTTTTTTTTTTTTCTTTTGGTCACCTGCTTTCTGCAGTAATGATGGGCTGACTCTCTTGAAACGTCTCATTTCCAACAGATTGCCTGTGAATCCTTACTTTTTTCACCACCAGTTCCATCTGTGATATTACTTTGGCTCCTGTAGGGGTTTAAAGCAAGCACACAACCTGGAAAGAGAACCCAAACATCCCAAACATTTAATCCAGCCAGACAATGAAACTTATTTGGGTTTTTTGATAAACAATTATTTAAAATGCTAAAATAGCCACAGAGTTTGTTTCAGTCTGCCTTGCTCTTTTCAAATTCTTTTGAGTCCATAGAAGGCAGTCAGATTGAGTGTCAACTGGCTGTATCATTAATAACTACCATCAGCATCTCTCCATAAATGTGGGTGTTGTTTCTATCTTTATGGAGTGATATTTACATACGTAATGTATGTCTTATATACTGCTCATAATGGATAATTTTGTTCTTTTTGCCAGCTTGAAATTCAGCAGGAACTTACAAAATCTCATGAGTTTAAACTGCAGAGCAACAGAAATCCTAAGTGGTAGGAATTAATGCAATATACACAAAAATTAGGGAGAAGTTTACAATAAACAGGTCAGTTCACCAATTACATCTAGATTTAGGGACATATCTGCTAGCAGCTGAGGTGCCTCATGAAAGACAGTGATCTTAATCCTTAATTAACAATTAATTTATTAAAAAATACTAAAGTTTGCTTAAAGGGAAAAAAATAATGGTGAGATGCCTGTGCTATTTTATAGTGGAGAATGAACACTTTGCAATCTTGTTTCCTTCAGAATTTAATAAAGTTTTGTAAAATGTCCTTGGGATCTGTCAGCACCCCCTTAAGACAGGATTGGGTATCATGTACATGTGAGAAATGGGATATTTACTCCAGAATGATAGTTCATTTAGTTCTGAAGTTCTCTATATGTGTGATAATGGCAGATTTTTGAATTAATCACCAGGACTAATTAACCAGTCTTTATTCAAACAAAGTTGTATGCTGAAACAGAAGAGAGTGATTTGAGGGATACTTGCATTTTCAACATAAAAGCCAAAGTAGATATTTTCTTGCTTTTTGCCAACCTACTTCCAAAGATGTGTATGCAACCTCTTAAAGTACTTTTGTTTTGTTGGGTTTGGGGGTTTTTTGTTTCTTTTTAACATATGCAGAGTTGCTGGAGATTTTTACAGAAATAAAGAAGCAGATTCTTTCTTGGAGCTTATAGCTTGTATGCATTTTGTGCTGTCAAAGACAGTGAATCACTTAGGGTCAGCAGCAATATTGGAATAGCATCTGATGATGTAGCCCTGCAGGCTTTTGCACCTGTGGTTCCTCCTAAGCACAGCGTGTTCACAAGCTCAACCTTATATGCTAGATATTAAATTAAAGCTATAGAAAGGCTAATTAGTAGGTTAGTTGTTGCCTGTGTGTTTATAATCAGAACACAGCACTGCATATTGGTCTCAAACCCATTGTGTTTGAGATGAAATATGAGATATCATCTTGGGATTGTAACACCCTGTGCTAGAGAAACAGATTCACTTGGTGCTACTTAGCTGACCAATTTTTCTTGAGAATTTGGAGATTTTGATGAAAGGGTGTAGCTTTTGGGTACTAAGCCACATGCATGGAAGCTAAGTTTTGCCCCTGAAATGCTGCCACAAACACGAAGACAGTGATCCAGGAGACACTACCTATACACCTAAGGAAAGATGACAATTCCTTAAGGACCCAGTGTGGGGTGAGAGAGAGGGTGATCCCAAGCTCATCCCACCTTGATCTGCTGCCTTTGTCTTCAAGAAGATGTTGCTACACCCATGGGAGAGGAAGGCAAGTACATGGAGGCTTACCTCATGCCTGCAAGCAACATTGTGTATGCGGGCTGTGCCCACATCACCAGAAATAGAGAAGACCCAATTCAAAAATAAGGCTCAGGCAGACCCAAAAGGCCCTGCCTGACCAGGGGTGCTTTGAGACTGCAGCCAAACAGCTCTCAGGATTCAAAGGGGTGCCTATAGAGAGTAATTAAAAACTTGCTCCAGTCCTGTAGTGCTGGTTCTTGGCTGAGTTACAAACTGCCCTCTGTGGGCTGAGACACTGACCTCAGTCAGCATTCACAGGATTGCTCCCAGAAGTTTTTGAATCTGCAAGATAACCAATATTTTGGCAGGCATTCAAGACCTGTTTGTGTGTATGTGATATTTATTTCTATATCCTGAGTTGTAGTGGTGTGAAACTTCTGTCAAGACATTAATATGTGTCAAATTTTGCGTTAAGCAATTTAGATTTCCATTGTACTTGTTATTCTACTGATTTATTTTTTTTTCCTCTGGGTTTCGGGAGAAAATGAAGGCCAAAAGGCAGACGCAAAAATCCTCAAGTATACAGAGAAAGAAAATATAATTCACTTCTTATCCAATTAGTTTCCAGATCTGTTCATACCCTTCACATCAGTGGAGGATTGAGTACAACTGACAGGGATGGAAGAGGAGCTTCAGACAGGCAATAGTTTAGGCTGATACAGGCAATTTGACAGTCTGGGAGCTAAGGAGGTTTTGAGGGGCAGGATGAAATGCTTGCCCCCATGTCAGCCCTACCAGCACCACAGCTTACTTTAGGCCCTACAAGTACAGTGTTTTGCTGGTTGTGTAGCTAAGAAGGGGAAGTAAATGTGGAGTTTTTTTCTGGAGCAAGGCCAGCTCTTTCTTCCACAGAACAGCGAGGCTAATTGTATCCATGACCTTTTTCTGGCTTGGACTTCTGATCACTTTACCAGTCTTGAAGGATGTAATAAACTAAAATAAGTAGCAAGCTGAAAACAATTAAATTATTTGGAATAGGAGAGTAGAGATACGGATTTTCAAAATGTAGAGCAGTAATTAAATAAAAGCTGGCAGGCCAGGTTTGGAGGAGTTTTCAGTTCTTGAATTTGAAAGGAATCTTCTGTGCTGAAGCCAGAACCTTTGTCACCCGTAACCTAGTGTCATGTTCTGCTTTAATATGTCTGTAGTGTCTTTGCAATGAATAGCTATACCAGTGGGAAGGAACTATGTCCAGAATGATGTCCTGCCTCCTCTTCAGACCTGCAGTACTCTCCACTCTTGAAAGTCACAGTGACTCCCATAACTTATTCAGTGTAATAGTTACACATGGATCTCAATTGTTTTGCTACAAAGTTACATCAACAACAGCAAAGTTGGAAAAATCAAACACCTTCTTTTTCTGCTCTTCTCTTTTGCTGGTATTTTAAATTGCTGGCATCTCAGAGGTGCTCATCTCCATCTTCCCTTGTTCTGGAAATTCAATTCAGAAGGTAATTCTACTGAAGAGCCTCTGGAAGTGAAAGCCAGTAATGCACCTCTGTGATCTCTGGATGTTTGAGCTGCTCAAGAATATTCAACTGTAAGTCCTGTCTTAGTTAACAGATAAGGTCTAATTACAAAAGCTCCAGCGATAGAGCCTGTGCTTGAGAGGCAGAAGGTCTCAGGGATGTTTTAGGCAGATAAGAGATTAACCAGGAAGAGAAGATAAAGTATATGTAAAATAGCAAGATAGACAATGTAGGAGGGTGTATTAACAAACTAGTAATTGAAGAGATGTTCATACTATTTTCTGTAAAGTTCACTATGGGGAAAAGAATGAGAGTGAATTATGTCAGTAACTCAGAAGTTGTGCTGGGGCTGTTCATGTGGTGAGCCCATGATAAGGACCAGAAAAACTTCAGACAGAAAAACAGTACAGGAAAGTGAGGGCTTCACTAAAGGGAAGTCCAGAGACACTGAGTCACTGGGATACTCTAAGAACAAGTCTGCAGGATGATTTTCATTTAAATGCATGTAGCAAGCACAGGTCAGTCCCTAAGTATAACACTTGCTCCATACTCTTGTGGAAGGGCAGCCTGGTGCTAGCTCCCACTTCTCTCCTAGGGATGTCGCATGCTCTTCTGGCCTAAGACTCATGGGGAAAGCATTGTATGTGCAGCATCTGTCCTGGTAATTTAAAGCAAATAATTGCTGTATTATTTTCTTGTGATTCTGTGTGTTATATGAGCAATACCCTATCTTGCCATCAAGACAGAATTGCTTTCTATTCTTGGAAGTGCAAGTCGGCTCTAGGGGCTGCCTTAAAGTTCTGCTCTACTCTGAGACCTGACTGGGCCAGATATATCTCCCTTCCACTGCAGCTGTAAGGGTGAATAACCTTGGCAAACCCAGTCACTGCTGACATACTCTTCCTCTGTGCCTCCACAGCTCCTTACGGTTGGCAAAGCGTTTAAGGAATGCTACACTTCTGAGGGAATAATATCACCCTCTCCTTCGGGACTCCTGACTTACATGCTGAGAACTCAGCACTGGCTTTAATCTAGTGTTTTGTCCCCTATCAGAGATTAAGGAGAAGGAGTAATGGCTCAGTGCATTACCTGGCCAGCTACTCTCCTAGTTCATTCTCTCCACTTTGTTGGCACCTCCAAATGGTTGCCCTAAGCCAAGGGGGAAGCCCCTGTTCTACTTTGTTGTGTTATTAAGCATATTTCTACAACTGCAATGTTCTTACAGTAAGTTTGCTCCACTGTGACCTCCTTGAAGGCTAAGTGCAACTTAGTGCAAGTAAGGGTTGTAGAATAGTCTTCAAAGACACTTTAATGTTGTATTTTTATCTTTGTCCAAAGATAGCCTAGTCATATCTATAAAGCTGTGATTTCTCTTTGATAAACAAGGTTCCTTAAGATTCTCAAACAGCTTAATAACATCTATGGCAGAACCTCCTATTTATGGTGCTAATCAAAACCCTTTGGGATCCCTACAGACCAAATACCTAAGCTGCTGTCTCTACATACTTCCTATCTTTATTCACAGCCAGGGTCCCCAAGGCATCTTATAGACATATTCTCTATGAAGTTATTTTCACTTTGTTGTATTTTTTTAGAGCTCATAAAAAGATCTATCAGTAAAAAAGTTGTTCTAACTCACCTCACATAAACATAGTGATGCCTTAGTCCTCACAGTACCCTGCCAGACTTTAAAATATTCCATTATTTATTTACTACTGATTAGATGATGGATTTTTAAAAACTAAATTATCTCTTCTTACAGTTTCCATTCTACTAGTTTCCTGTTGATGATGACAGTAAAAATGTGTGTGATGTGGGGTGGAATAATGAGCCTGCTGAATAAAAAATAAGGTCAGATTTCTTCTATGTAATAATATAGCAAAGATAAGATGTTAGATATCCTTCTTTGCTACTGTTTAAAATGTATTGCCCTCATCCAGGGATGCTAGATTACTTGGATACATGCAGATAGTTTTCAGAGATCATTTCAAAGGTACCATTCCAACAGCAACAAAATATAACTAGTACCAACAGAGTCCAAAAATCAAAATTCTTCAAGCTGTGGTGAAATGTTCAAAGCCTTTTTGCTTGCTGAATTGTCTTCTTGAGATGTGGCTAGCAAGTTACTGCTTTTTCTCCTGGCAGTCAAATGGTATAATCAAAACCTACATGACATATTTGTCTGTCTTTAACATTTTATCACATCGCTCTGTTCTTTCATCTAGAAACTAGTACTTGTCCTTCTATGCAAATGTATCTATCTATTCATTAATCTGTCAGAATGTCTATAAATACTAGATTGTTTTGAGGAGGCAGTGCCTAATTTGTCAAATGAAAATATTTTTCTCCAGCTCTAGCACATAAACTGTGATGGATGCAGTAAAACCCAGAAGTTACAGCTATTTAGCTGGTGGGTGCCTTGAAAGTGTGTCACACAAATTACCCAGCTGGAGAGAATTGAAACCACAGTGAAAATCCTGTTATTATCTTCAAAAACATATGGACAGAAAAAAAAATCGACTTCATATTGCAGTTGAGGCCCCTTTTTAATGACTTTTTCAGTCACCCGTGCGTAGGAACTAAGTCGATGTATGAAGCACCCTGAATGATATTTCAATCCTTACATTTCACTAAAGATCTGTTTTCTTTCTTGCCCTCATTGAAACCTCCTAGACTATCTGGTTACAAAATGTCTCAAAATACCCTCTGGCAGCCAAGTGAAAGTAGTAAAGTGGTTTTGTTTCTTTTGCCTCTTTTCCAAAGTGGAACCATTCTGAAATCCATCAGGCAGCATAACAGCAACACGTTGTGCATACCCTGAAATAGAAGAGGTGTAAAATGATGTTGGCAACAAAAGTTATTATTAAGTGTGCCTGTCCTTTGTCAGATAGCTTTGGAAGAAGAGAGAGGCATTGCAAGGAATGATATTCACACCGATAACCACATGTCCATTTGTGCTCACACATGCACATTTCAAAACACTACAGTGTGCGCTGACAGCCTGCAGAGGATCAGCTTCAAAAATTTCCTTTGAGTCATTTCTTAGCCTCCAGCAGTGCCTGGGAAAGGTGTTTGTGATCAAACTGAAATGTAAAACTGCAATACTATAAATAGTAGCTAGTTCTACTTGATGGAGAATATCCTTCTCCAATACAACATCGAGTTCTTCTTGAAGAGAGTAAAATCAGTGTTGTATTGACATTTCTTTTGTATCTATATTGTGTTAAGGGATGTTGATAATTTCTTCCTCTAATCATTTCTGCCTCAGGTAAATAATTGGTATTGTACTGAAAGAAAAGCTTTTTTTCATATTACATTAGGTTTTTGTGGTTTTTCTCTTATATTATTTCTACTCTGATCCGTGGTGAGTCACACAGTTGGATATTTACTGTATAAACATAGCCTTTGTTGACTTACCTGTGAACAGTACATTGGGTGCAAGTACCCAGAGTACTCCATCCTTCAGAGGAAAAATGTCCAACCTGTCTTTCCTCTCTACATACATTTCCTCTTTTGTAGGTTTCCAGTACCATACCTCAATCTGGGTATCAGTTTTCAGCTCGTCCTTACCCCAGTCCCTTCAAGCTCTACTGCAGCAACATGAAAATAGGAATAAGGAATTAGGGATCTGAGTGAAGTTTGAAGGAGTTTGATGCCTGAACAGTCCAGAGGTCCTAGAGCTGCATTTTCAAAGTCACTTGGATGATACTCACTAACAACCTGCCCTCTTGAAAAACAGGTTGGGAGCAACCATAGCAGGTTGTATCCCACTGGTATTTGAAGTTTCCATTCCTAAGCATGGACTTCAGCTGCCTGCTCACAGGTCTCAGACACCTTTGGGGACGTACCTGGGGTTGGAGGGCATCTTGAGTGTTGGTTCCATTCCTCCGTGTGTCTAGGATACCACTAAGCACTTGTGAACTACCAGTAGTGTCAAGAGCTTTTTTTATCTCAGATACGACCTTGAATCCTAGACCTGAGACTTTCAGGGCCTGAATGAGAAATATGCATACTTCTTCTTTTTCAATCCATAGTTCAGTTCTTTCTTTATGTAAGTCGGACACTGAATTCCCTTCTAGAGTGTCATGGGTTTGCAGCAGCAGCTATCCAGCATATATCTTATTATTCTGGACTGCTTTCTTATTGTAAGGCTGAAAAATAGGGAGGATTAAGAATTCTGAAATTCTGTATTCTTTTCTTCCAAGAAAATGCAGTACATTATGATGGCTTTTTTATTGAAGAATTAAGGAAAATAAAGCTACTTTAAAGAGGGGAATTGGTTCATTCACTACGGTGCTTACTAAATACCTCCATATTTTTATTGTGAATACTAGCCTTGGGAGGATGGAGATATCATCTTTCTTCCTGACAGAGGCTCTGACAGTGATTTTAGGCCACATGGGGTTGCATCTCTGGAGGAAAGAATTTGAACTACGAGTGACCATTCTTCAGATTGTTTCTGATTTTGTGTTGTCAACATTGCTTTTGTTCTTATTTACATGTACAATGCCAGTTGTGCACAGGAAAAATGAGGCAATTACACTTGACCACCAGATAAATTACTGCTTATTAGTGCAAATGTTATTTTCACTAACAGAGTGCATGGCTGGGGACCTGTTTGGTATTTGACCTATAAGAGGCAGCTTGTGACAAGCTGTTAACAGAGGAGAGTAGCAGATTGGTTTTGTTGGGACAACAGGCCAGGCAGTTTTAGTGGTGCCGTGTTTACCCACAGAAGGGAAATGACTGTTACCAGACACCAGAAATGTCTTACTGTGGGTTTTATTCTCACCCATTTTCTCTTTAAGGTAGAGGGAATAAAATAGTGGCTGTAGTAACAGTTAAAAAGTATTTGGAATGGAAAAGGAACTGTCTGGTGCCCCTATTACCCTTCCTTCATTGCAGTTCTTCCTAAAATCTGTGATTTCAATTTTTTTTTTTTCTTCAGATAACAAGTCTGTACAGTAATTTTCACAGCCCTGAATCCTTAGCAAGCAGGGTACATGAGCCATTTTTTGGACAGTCCATGATTTAAAAGAGAGTTTAAAAGTCCTAAATAAATAACACAGGCAGAAGAATTATGAATTTAACAAAAATAGCAATGCGATAGAGTAGGAGCGTTATGCATGTTGGTGGTTCCAATAAACAGTTTAAATAAGTAAATCTGTGGTAAATATAGACAAGGAGGAAATGGCGAAGCAATCAAGTTGAGAGGACAATCATTTCAGAGAACCTGAATGAGTGTTCCACAAACTAAATGCTCAGGATAATTCTGTTTCTATATTTCTATTGGAGTAGAAAAGCTGAATTTAAAAACCAGCAAAAGGCTGTGCCAAGGCTACAGCTTAACTTGTCAAACATCAACTTCGTATATCAGCCCTAAGAGAAGACTTCAGTTGGATAAGCATGAGCTCCTCTTCAGGGCAAGATTTCTTTCATGATAACCATGTTGAACACAGCTCCCATTTTATGGAGAAATGTTGGAGAGCTGTTTAAACAGTCGAAAGTTATATGAAACACTGTAAGGTTTTTCAGGATCACCTCTTTCCAGTACAATGTTCCTCTGCCTTCTTTTTGTGGTAATGTTAAACATTCAGAAATTATAGGTGCTGTGTTAGGCTCCCTGATGCTAACAGAGTGCAAATATGGAGATATCCTTCATTCACCATGAACCAACGATTTTAAGATAACCAAAAATAAAGTCTAAAGAAGGTTTCTGTAAACCAGCAGGATTTAAGCTGAAGGTGACTAGTATTCATAGGGGCAGCTATTCAAGGGTCATAACTTGAATAAGAGAAAACAAGTGAGCCACATTCAGTACCCAGAAGCCTTTTCTGTCTCTTCTGCAACCCAAAAGGCTGAGGTGAATTATGAGGCTGCTGAAACAGAGGCAGCAAGAAGGCACATATGGTCTGTACTTGGTCGGGGAAGGCAGCTGTAGGGTGCCACTGGCACTGCCTGCCCTTGTGCCTGCCCTCCCCATGCAGTGCTACAGGCTTGGGGCAGAGTGGCTGGAAAGCTGCCTGGTGGAAAAGGATCTGGGGGTGCTGGTCAAGAGCTGGCTGAGCATGAGGCAGTGTGTGCCCAGGTGCCCAAGAAGGCCAATGGCATCCTGGTCTGTATCAGCAATGGTGTGGCCAGCAGGACCAGGGCAGTGATTGTCCCCCTGTACTCGGCACTGGTGAGGGCACATTTTGAGTGCTGTGTTCAGTTCTTGAGCCCTCACTGCTAGAAAGACATTGAGGTGTTGGAGGGTGTCCAGAGAAGGGCAAAGGAGCTGGGGAAGGCTCTGGAGCACAAGTCCTATGAGGAGCAGATGAGGGATCTGGAGGTGTTTAGTCTGGAAAAGAAGAGTCTCAGGACCTTATCCCTCTCTACAACTGCCCGAAAGGAGATTGTGGCAAGACAGGGCTCAGCCTCTTCTTCCAGGCAGTCACCAACAGGTCAAGAGAACATAGCACCAAGCTGAGCCAGAGGAGGTTCAGGCTGGGCAGAATTTTGTCACTGAAAGAGAGGTTAAACATTGGAATGGGCTGCCCAGGGAGGTGGTGGCATCACTGGAAGCATTCAGGAAATGCCTGGATGTAGCACTTAGTGCTATGGTCTACTTGGCATGGTGGTGTTCAAAGGCTGGACTCCATGAGGAGGACTCCATCTTGGAGGTCTTTTCCAACCTTAATGATTTTATGATTCTCTTCTATAATTCTACTCTATGGTTCTAAGGACACAAGCTATGCTCCCCTGAGCTGCCCCTCTAGTAACATTCCTGTGGTGCAGCACACCAGGATATCAGCAGACGTCATTCTCATGACAGAACAGTGTTCCCAAGTACACCTGCCTAACTAATTCTGTTGATTCAGTTAAGACAGATTTGGTTTAGCTTAAAGCAAGACTGAACATGTCTCCAGGAGATGCACTCTCAACTTTGAGGAATAAACACATAGGTCAGAATCACATAGGTCAGAATACAAAAATTCTAGAAAAGAAGTGTTCTGACACCTTGAACGCCAGTGAGTGAATGGCCCATACATGATGGTGGGAATATAAGTTAGGTGGCTGGGGAAGCTTCAAGGTGGAAAGTTCTTTTCCTGAAGCAGAGCAGGGCAAATGCAGTCTGAGGAAGAGATATGGTAGCTGTCCTTGTACAGTCAGATGTCCTATTTAGGGACATTATGAGACAACTAAAATACATTTTGTACTGAATAATACAATAATTTGGAATATAATTTTTTATATTTTATTTTGTTATTTTATTTCTGAGGATTTCCAGACAAGGCTTGTCTTTTTGCACTGTAAAAGTTTCTCCTCACAGACTACTCAAACACAATTCTCTCAAGAAATCTGAGTTACTCTTAGATAACTATGAAGTTATTTCAGCTAAACCCACATCTTTTAATATGTATATGGAAGGAATACCATATAATTTTACCCTAAATTTGCATCTTAGTTATAGTTTTGAAGACTGGCTCATTAGTGATGTCACTGCAGTGAGTGATTCTTTGATATTCTTTACAGTTATGAGTGACAAAACCACAGAGGCTGATTTCCAAAGATAGGGTTTCATCCTCAGGATATGATCAGTCCAGGGTGTTCCTTTTTTTGCAGTTAGAGTTCAGGGTCTCACTTTTAATCCACAGCATTTGAAATAATCTACTTGAGCCACTCTGCCTTTCCCACAAACCTGAGCAATTTTACATGAAGATCTCTGTTTTAATTGAGAAGAGTTTAAATACTTAATGTTCTTGTGCTTGGAGTTCTAAACAGTGTTGTATGTTCATTTCTCATAATGAAAAATGCATTTAAATAATGTAGATTTTTCTTATTTTGTTATTACTATTGTAAGACTACAGATTGCTCATAATACGTGAGTGCCTATAGCTATTTGGAAGAGTGACTACTATCATGTTGACTATAACTCTAAATTAACAGAGGTACATGATTTATGTGCATATGATGTAAGCACTCAAGGGGCAGGCTGTTTGAAAGAGAAACATAATTCTTTTATTAACTTCCAAAAATACTCTGCTTACTCTTTTGGGAATTCACGGAGAACACGTGCATATAACAGCATAGGAGCAGTGCAAGCAGGGGTGTGATTATAGGAAACACAATTCTGTTTACTATCTATAACATCTTTGATTGTTGATTATTCTTGTCTCTGTGCCAAAAAGAGTCAGAATACTGCCAGGAGTTAGTTCAGGACAGCAGATCATAATGAGTATGATTGTGATCCCTTTATATGGAGAAGAAATTATTTTTTTCTTTCTGTCTGTAACACTGGAATTAAATCTTAATTTGCTCTGTATGGAGCAAAATTAAATATCTATTACTACCAGAGCCCCTACCAACATAAAGACAGAAAAAAGAGTTCATATTAGAGGACCCTGATTCAACATATTTAGGATAAATCATTGATTTTTCCACTTGGCCTTCGACATGTTCCTTAATTTCCCTGCTGAAATTCCTCTATGAAACTGATTAATAATATTAATGTCCTTAGCTAATTTATTGAGAGAATACACAGAATCTGGAATAGTGGGGGTTAGAATATGCTGGGGGGGAACCACTTTATTACAGCTAGCCTGCAATAAGAAGGACGTAGTCCAAAATCCTGCTGTGCCTTAGATTTCTGTTAGTAAACAAGAAGAATGAGGTCTCCTGATCTTCAACACACGCTAGAAAGCGTGCTGATTTAGTCAACAATGGCTCATTATCTAAAGTGTCTATTGGATTCATTAAGCACTGAAAGCTGTGGATAAAAAAGAGGGGCGTGCTTTAATTTCCTCATTCCTGCTGCCACTTTTCTCGCTTTCTTCACACTGACATTCCTGCTTTAATTAAATGTTCAGCTTCTCCTTGTGATTTCTGCACACACTATTTCAACGGCATAAAGTGATGTTTCTTTGTGGCAAAAATATGCCTGGACTGTTAGTAGATCCTCTTGTGTTTTAGAGATTACTTACTGGGAGTCTCCTCCTAAATATTCCACTTTAAGCGTATCTGTCTGACTTCCTCCTCTGAGTAAAAAAGTATTGCCTGGGAAGGGCTAGACAAGCCCACTGTGCAGAATTGATTTTCGTGTTTTGTAAGGTACTGATGACTCCCATGCTTCTGTTGCAAGTCATTTGCATCTTGATGGGCTCTCTTTCACATCGAAAGCCCGAGCAGCAGCAGCAAGCTGATCTACATTAGAACTTTAGCAACTACAAATACTGAAGCCTTGAAAGAGAGGACAATAAAACATTTAAAATATTATTTTTAGGCATTTTAACCAGTGTTGTGTATTTGAGGGCTGATGGTAACATCTATCTTTTATGTTGCATGTCTAATTATTTGACTTAAAAAACTAACCTATAGTGGGATTGACATCCAGCAGAGGGAATATGATTTGAATACAAACCTTCTGAAGACAGATGACCCAAATTATTTGCTCAATACCACTGAATTCAACCCAAAACAAATTCTCCATTTATTCCAGCATTTTGAAGAGGGCTGCACTTTGTAGTCAGACTAAATGAGAAAGACAGAATACTCTAGGAGCTGGCAGGAGGTTTCAGCTCAGCTGTCCCTCATTATTCCTTTTTTCTTTTTTTTTCCTTATTTTTAACTTTTGCTCAATGTTTAACATAATTTCTTACTGTTTACCATTTTTTGGCATTCTTCTATTCTACTGTGTATAATGACTTGGAGGCAAAAATTCACAGAAATTATTTGTTCAGGTTTCCCATCATTTATCATTAAAGTCAAGTTACTGGGAAATACTTGTTCTTATAACAAACAGAGAATAAGAGCATCTGGAGCTAATTTTTTTTTTTTCTGGAACAGTGACAAAAATGTGAGGTGACCTCACAGAGGCCTGTGATGTCATCAGTATTTTCTTTAAAGTGCAGTGGAAATGCGTACTTTCTTTCTCTTCAAACTGACTTCATAAGACTACTTTTCACAGCTTTGTACTTGTCAAGGCTCATTGAGTAAAAATCTGAGGCAGTAAAGTGCTATAACTATCTCAGCATGCCCTTCTATCCATCCATCCTTATTTAAGATCTACAATTACTTCTTGCTGTGTTGTCTCTTTTCTTATTTTTAATTTCTTTCCGCAGTCAATTTTTATCTCTATATTCTTTACTGTATTAGTTGCTTAGAAAGGTCTTGTTTTTAGACTCTTGATGCGTATTTTCAAAAACAGTTCATTAAACACAAGGTAATATTATTTTTAATCCTAAAATTTTCATGGGGAAAAAAAAAATCACATCTTGTTAATAAAGAGTATGTTTTAGTTAGCTAATGTCTAAGAGGTCCAAGTCTTATTCTCTAGTACTGGGACAAAAATATTTATATTGTGGTATTAAGAAACCAAGTTCTTATCCCCATATTTTACACAGAAAACAGATGATCTGTGTTGGATACCAGAAAAGAGGAACAAAAATACAGAATGCTTTTCCCCCCCTTTTTTTCTGTATTCTACAACATCTTCTTTTCTTTTTCAAATTTTGAAGCTGTTGGCAGGAGTCGCTGAGATTACATGCATCCTTTGACTTATGGCTCTTCTGAAAACTTCTGAATGGCTTAAATGTCAGCAGTTTGTCAGCCCTAGGGGAAACAAATTGATCCTCAATAAGGGAACAATAGTTTAGGAAATAGGAAATACTGTTTTAAATTTGGTAAGATAAATCTCTGTTCCTGAGAGCTGCACTGAACATGAGAAGTGTTGATGCTGTATCTCATTTTTAGAACTCAGTTTTTTCTTTTCCTTGTTAGTATAATGTTTCAGAATTATAATGAACTTGTTTTAAATTAATATTATTAATATTAATAAAATTATTAATGTTTAAAATTCAAGTTAATTTAATTTGTTTAATTAAATTAATTATTTTAAAAAATTAATTAGAAAGCCTTATTAATTGAGCTCTTCTTCAGTCTTTTCATATGCCCTTGGAAGCCTTTTATTCTCAGTAAAAGCACTTCATGGTGTACGTAGTGAGAAAAAGCATATGTGTCCACTCGTTCAGGGGCTTAGAAGTATAAAGGTTGTATCAAAAATATGGATATTAGCAAGTTTGAGGAGGCCTCAGACTGAAGTCACTCAGTGTCCAGGAAGCTTTGCGTATTAATCTTCTTTTATGTATCTTCTTAATTTGCTGGTTTTAAACTTGTTAAGAGCTCTTCATGTGCTTAAATTACAATCAGTTATGGTTAAAGAGACGATTGCATCACTCAGATGGCAACAGGCATGTGCTGTTTTGGGGTAGATGTAATTTTTAAGTATCTCAGATTGGCATTTTCGCTCCTGTCTTCTTTCAGTGGTTTCAAATGTGAAATATTTTTAATGAGCAAAGAAAGATCTTCCCTTTCTAAATCCTTGTGGTTTCAGAAATTATGGGCTTATCTTCATCATTTCCGGCTATTATGCTCTTTGTAGTTGTTCTATTGTTAGAAGCTATGTTTTAAAAGTATCGGAACTTGCTTTATGATGGGACGAAGTATTTTGGAAGAGTGGGAGTTGATGAGGGAGGAAAGCCTTGACTTGTCTGTGAGGAAGAATGAAAGAATTGGTTCTAAGGAGAATCAAGAGCATAAAAAAAGGTGTTTGGCCTCAGACTGAAGATTAGATCTTTTTTATTTGCTCTTACCAGGAAAACTCTGACTTTACAGGAGTGGCTATTGGAAGCCCATTGTTTCAATTTCAGGAGTAATTCAGTAATCTGCTAGAGTGTGTATTTCAGAGTGAGATAGCAGAGATCCTTTTCTTTCACTGTTGCCGTTTCCCTCACAGTGCTTTGGAGCTGGGTTGGGATCTGGGTCTCAGCAGGGAAGACACCAGCCATGCCCAAGTCCCTTCCTGCATATAAATTCTTCCCCTAAACATAAATTTCCCCTCCTTTCTGTTCTTTCCTTGCCTGCCCCAGAGTTACAAAGGAAAGCTTTATATCTCTGTTTCCCAGGTAACATTTTTCAGCTGTGTTTCTTATTGTCTTCTCTTCATGTTGGTCTCTTCAGAGGACTGGCATTTTCAGCATGTAGTACAGTGCTCAGTTGTCACTAGCACTGTACTTGTGCTATGTTCCCACTGAGAAGCTGAAAGTTTGCCATCAGGTGGCTATCCTAACTAGGAGATGATCACCGGAGTTGTACATTTTAGCTAGTCTTGTGCTATGCAGAAAAGTTGTTTACGTCCTCTCCTGTGGAGCTCAAGTTCTGCAGAAGAGCAAAGCACAGCAGAGATGATTACCAGCTCTGCATTCAAACTGATGACTGAAATTTCATGCAAACACCCTGAAGGACATGCTAGATCTTATTCATAAGCTCAAACAAATCCTCCAATGTGTTACAGAATTTTCCCTCACTCCTTTATTTTTTTTTCTTTAAAGATGAGGTATTTTAATATTCTGAACTTAACTTTTTTTTAATCTTTGTGTATTGTGTTAGAAGTCACGATTAGGAAGCAATAAAAGAAAGTAATTGTGCAGTAATATGTACTCGTATTCACTTATTTCCCTTACTGTTTGCTAGTAACACTTTTTACTCTGGAAATTTGAATGATTTCTTCAATATTTCCTCTAATAATGTTTAGTTGCAATGTGTGACTTGTGTCCTTGTTTTAGACTTTTCTCAACTGCACTTTCAGCAAAATACACAGTTTAAATTGCAGAGAGACAGCCTTAAATAATGAAGTGTCATTAGAGGTTTCTTGCCTGTGTTCATTATAGCTGATATTTTTCAGCTTTCTCACTTTGTGTTGTAGTGGCAAATGTTTCCTTTATGCCTCTGACCTTTAATACATTCATTAAATTTAATGAGTTTAAAATGTAAAAGAAAAATCATCTTGCCAAACAGAATCATCAAGACTCTTACTTAATAGGAAAAAGAGGACCAGATTCACAAAGCAGGTCTATACAAAACTACTTTGTACTCTTTCTACCTGCTATGATATTCTGTTGATACAGTACGTTCAGTCTGATAAAAGCTGAAAGAAAAATAACAGCAGGCACTTGAATACCATTCTCTCTATGTGCTGTAAGAGAATTTGCTATTTTTCATAGTTAGCAAGGCACTATTTATGTCCAGTCATGACCTAAGAGTCTACTACAAAATGAGAAAAGGTGTCTTGTCAGAGGAGTCAAACCTGGTTTGTCATTTGTTCACTTTTTATTTTATAGGAAGAGTTAAGCCACTGCTGTCTTAGTTGTGATTACCAGTAGTTCTTGAAAATTGTGCCAAAGTAATACATGATGAAAAATTTACTTGCTTGTCCTCTTCAGAAAGATCTCCCCATTGTATCAGGCTAGCACAGTTTGGGAGTGGGACATGCTCCCTGCACTGTGTTACAATGAGAGAAGCTCCTTCTACAGTACCACTGCTGAAAAAACTTCCTTCCCAGGCACAGGTTCTGCAAACTGCCATCTCTCCCTTTGTCATACTGGAGAGCCCTAAAGACCTTCTACAGACATGCCAATGTTTTGGTGGAGAGAAGAGTGGGCTCTTGCCTAGCATTTTCAGGAATTATTTACCTTTTTTCTGCTCGGCTTGTGAAGAGGTGAATAAATTCAGACTGCAAACCCCATAGCTTCTGTCATTATTTTAGCAGTTAAAATTTTTGGTGTGTGTGCAGAAACTGCAAGAAGTCAACGAGATGTGGCACAGTATCAGCAGTGACAATGCTGACATTGCCTGGGTTTCTCCTGGACTAATCACACTCAACATGACACCGCTTGTGCGCATGGGCTCTTTGCCCCAGCTTCTCCTCCAACCTTCATGCTTGATCTCCTACCCTCCTCCTGAACAAGGCATCCTGATAAAATCACGTTGGTTCATACAAGCAAAACCAGAAAAATAGCATGGAGTCAAATCATATTTGCCACTATTGGATTATTCATTCTCTGCATAAGGCATATTTTGATCTGCTTCTCTTTGCCTTGATCATTTAGACAGTAAACCCTTCTGGGACAGGGACTGGTTTGCAGAAAGAAGGATCACACTCAGCTAATTGCAAGGGTGCTCCAGCGGTTGAGATACGGATGAATTATAATCAGTAGATGTGACTAAGAGGTTGTGACTCTACTGGTTATTTCCTCATGATTTACATGCCATCTTGAGAACATATTTGAGCACCGCCAATGCATGATGATGAACTGTCTTTTAAAGAAGGAGGACCAGGCATATTCTTTAGATATTGTTGTATAGATTTTCAGACCATAAAAAGAGGTAAGATACAGCAATGGATAAACTAGGTTTATACAGATATTGAAAGGGTTAATTATGAAAATGTTGGCATCCTATTGAAGCCTTCATAAGAAAATGGAAAAGCAGAGAGGAGAATTACCTCACAGTAATATTCTGTGTGGTTTATTTGGTATGGGAGAAAGCTGAAGCAGAGCATAGAACCTGTGCAAAGCTACTACATAAACATGATTCTGTTTGGGTATGACCAGAGGATAAAGATAACTGCATTGATGATCTCCTATACTTCTGCAGTGACACCTCTGGCCATTTCAAACTGTGAGAAGCCCAAGATGTCTGAACAGAATTTTCTACTACAAGGAAGTTACATAAAAGGAGGGAGACATTTTTTCATTTAACATCTTGCAAGTCCACTGCCTAGACAAATCTGCATAACTGATACATCAGCTTCAGGGTCTTCTGAGGGAAAGGAGTATTTTGTTTCTCTTTAATCCTACCATTCTTTAATCTGACACTGTACCGTGAGCCAGCACTTAAATTCAGGGTGGTTTTCATGGGTTTAATGCTTTAAAACTCTATTTTCCCTCTCTAATTCTTATATCCTAAACCTATGACTTCTTTTATTCTCAAACTCATATTTGGGCAAAAGTCACTCTAGCTTAATCTTAATGGAGATTTATGAAAAAGGTTTTTGTATGTATTCAGCAAGGGCGTCGTGAATTGCCTCAATAAAGCTCAAACAGCTTTACAGTAGCTATTGTCTATTCCATAATACCACTCTGAACATAAACTATGGCATTATACTGGAATTAACCAGCTTGACAGATGACCTTAGTCTTTTTTTGAATACATTGATTGACATGTCATTTTGACCTGAAAATAATAGTGGGATGATGAAAAGAGTCTACAAATTTAAGCATCAAAGTATTGCTCGATTTACTTCAATAGTCTTCAACTTTTATAATACAACTGCAGAATACATTAAAGATTATTTTGGTACTAGCTGATAATCTAACTGAAAATATTATTTTTAACAATATTAATATTATTACAATTTTATAATTTTTTTATATAATAAATATATATTTTTATATTTATTCTATATAATATATATAATTTTATATAATTTTTATGTATTGATATATAATAAAATATTATTATTAATTAATATTAAGTATATGAATTATTTACTATTGCCTTTACTTATGCTATTAATAAAATCAAAGCTGAGGAAAACACTATATTACATGGAAAATTAATCAGATTTTGTATTAATTCTTACCTCTTTCAATTGCCCACTGTCTGAGAATGGATAGCATGAAAAGTACTTTTTCTAAAACATTTATTTTATTAATTGGATTTTACTGAGTATATTAGCAGACAGGAGGCATTAGGATGATCTGTCCTGATTTTGTTTAGGAGGTATACACTTTACTTTCCAGTACCTAATGAAATCTGACAGCTCCAGCTTGTCTGTTTCCTCCTCCTTGGAATGGTTTTAACACATGGCTTTCCTCTTCTTGTCTTTGAGTTGGCCCATGGTATTGTGTGCTCATATGAAATGCCGTAACTTGATATCTATATATTGCTTTTGTAAGGAGTATGCTGTGTTTAATGTCAGCTTCCTTCTACTTAACTGCTTTGTATCAAGACTATCTTGTGTTACCATCAATATTGTCCTTTGCATTGGTTCAAAAAGCTGAAAATCTTGCAAGTACAAAGCAGAT